>NC_132906.1:84288301-84913301 GCF_047675955.1 Chlorocebus sabaeus
TGCCAACTCTTTACATTCTACCCTGTTTCCAGGGTGCCCCTCCCCATGCCGTCTTCTCACTAGTTCCAAGTGACAGCAGGTTATTTCACAGGCTGGGGTGTTGGGTTTGAGGGCTTTTTTAATTATTATTATTCTTTTTTACTCATTCTCTCTCTCTCTCCTTCTCTGCCTAAAATAGCCTCATTTGCTTCTTAGTCCTAGAAAATCCAGTCTAAATGTCCCGTCTCCAGTGAAGCCTCCATCAGACTACTTTTTCTGGATCTTAGAAGCAATTCATTTCATTGTTATAGCTCTTGTCACGTTGCATTATAATGTCAATATTGTATCTGTTTCCAGAGCTGTATGATGTGCTCCACATGGACAGAGATTTGCTCTTATTTTTATACCCTTAGCACTCAGCACAATTCCTGGCACATAGAAGATGCTTACTTAATATGAATAAATGAATAACAAAGTAAATGCTTTACAAGTTTACAGAAGGGAGAATTCAGTGTGTTATGGAATAATTAGGAATTGCTACACTAATATGTAAAATATATATAAATAAAATGATTGTACATGTCTTAAACAAAGAATAATCACACTTCGACCCTTTTTAACTTCAGACTTTCTTTAAAAAGGATATACTTATACTATCATACACTCTCTTTAATATGCCTTAAGTATGTAGTTGGAAGATGCTTAGGTTCAAGATTCTTTTAGATAAGTAGGAAGATGTTCTTCTATGTGGATCATCATTGTCTACTTTTATTTATTGATATTAATTTGTAACAATATTTGTAGTATTTTAACTAATGAAGACATTTTAATGCTATAATTTAGCCTTTTCACTTACTAAGAAGTATTCCTCTCTACTTCATTCAAAAATAGTAATATATTACTTTAGGATAAAACCTGCCCAACATCTAACCCCAAAATTCCTACAAAGCATGTAGGTAGGGGTTGTCAGATTCAGAAAAACTAAGAAACCTACAGGATGCTCAGTTACATTTTAATTTCAGGTAAATAATGAATAAATATAAAAGTCCCATGCAGCCTTTGAGGCATATTTATATTAACAGAAATCTAGTTCTTCACCTGAAATTCCAATTTAAATGGCTGTCCTTTATCTGGCAACTCTACAAAGTAACAGACAAGAAGACTAGCAATGAAGACCTGCCAGGAAAGTCTTGGTTGACGTATGCTGCTAGAAAGGCTAGTGTTCCTGGTTCCCCAGAGAAAATCGAGGGGCTTCAACCATCCCCTATCCTCTATATCCTTAAAGAGACCCATGCTTACCCATGTGCTGAAGCATTAGGACTTCCAAGAGGAAACTCATTTTGGTAAAGGAACAATCTAAGATCATGTCTCAGAATAGTTTTTTATAAAGGAGCATAAAGATGATGTTCTCTACAGAACTAGCCTCGGGATGTTTTCCTACTACTGTAGGGAAAAAAAGGAAAATGTATTATCATCGTAGTATGCCCAGCAATGCTGGTATTCTAATGTATCACAAAATTTAAGTCCATGAGCCCTTTCTATAATGAAGGGGCTACTGTGAAGTTTTATATGCATTATTACTACAAATCCTCATAACATTCCTATAAGATATATGGCATTCTTTGTACTGTAAAAATAGGGAAACTAAGGCTGAAATTAATAATTTGCCCAAGGCTACACCATGAGTAGGAAGGGAGGTGAAACTCAAACACAGCTCTTAAGACCCTAGAACTACTTAAGTATTTATCAGTTATGTCATATACTGACTTTTAGTAGCCAGGTCCTACTAAAGAACCAAAAGAAATGTAAAGGTGCTCAAAAGAGCTGACATGCAGGTGGATGGTCTCAGGACAGATATGTTCCTAGGCAAGAATACAGGTTTGTGTGTTTGTGTGTGTGGTCACATGGCGCTTTCTCCGAAAATTCTACTCTAAAATCAAAGAGCTTTATAAAACCAAGCCTTCACTATTTCACTCAATTCTTTCAGTATATTTAAAATTGTCTACAGGGTAAATTACCTTCCTGTGAAGCTAGCACATTTCTAAAGGGGCCTACCTAACTTTTAACCATAAACACTGTAAGGCAAATCTGTAAGGTACATGTAGAAACAAGTCTGCTCATCCCTTGTCTGTTTCCCCAGGTTGCAGAAAATGAAATGACCATAATAACTCCAGGACAGAGCAGACTGTTCATCTGAGTCATACCAAATAACTTCATTGCTGCTAAAGTAAAATTTGAAAGTGACTGAAGTGATTTTATGATCAGCCTTTTGGAAGTCATTCAAAAGTGCTGCAATGCTACTTCAAAGAAGATAATTTAAATGTAAATGTCACTCTTCAGGGTTGTTTATCAACAGCTGAGTATTAAAATTGGTGAGCTTGATTTGTGTTATTTCATTTAACCAGCTTATAATTTAAACACACTTATAATTAAGTTACTATTTGAATAAATGGAATAAACACAAGTCAAACTTTGGTAGTGAGGTGCTCATCTTCAGAGGAGTTCAATTAGATTGGAAAAATATTTTGCAGAGATTTTGTAGAACAACGGCTCTCTACCTGGAATGCGCACTGGAATCACCTATGGGGTTCTAAGAAAATATCAATGCTTAGGTCTCACCCCTGGAAATTCTTACACAAGTGGGCTGAGATGGGGCCTGAGCACTGGGATTTTTAAACCTCCCCAACTCATTCTAATATACAGCAAAAGTTGAGAACAACTGCTATCAAAGGAACTCAAGCATTGGATGGAAAGCTGGAATAACGACATTTCAGGATCCTTTCAACTCTGAAAGTCTATGTTTAATTGTACATGTGACCCTACTATGACATCGTACTAGAATAGACCTGAAATGTCTTCGGATATACAAATTAGGAATACAGCGTTACAGTCACTCTTCCTAGATGTAGTTTCAAAGTACAAAGAAAATGTTGCTATTATTTACACTTCTCTTTCAGGTTCTGATTATCTATTGAAGAGACCTTAAAATAAACAATTCAATTATTAAAAATATAATGAGCATCTCCTGTCGGCAAAACACTCCTGTGGGTACTGAACATTTATTAATGAGTCAGCCAGAGTCAGATTTTTTTGGAACTTACAATTTAATGGGCACAAATGGTTGTACTACAAAAGTAAGGGGAGTGAGTATGAAGTCTAAGTGCATGATGGTTCATTTAAGTGATTATGTTCAGCTGTGAAGGAGAAAGGCAGGCAGAAGTATGCTTTTTATCAGTGCAAAAGTCCATACCTTATTCACTTTATTGAAGAATAATAAATGTAAAAGTGAATTTTAAAGTTTCAGGTGATATTTCACATATATTTTAAATATATAGCTTACATATAAAATACATATATGTCAGTAAGCAGATCTGTCAGATTATTTAGCCTCACTGAACATTCACCAAAAGGAATTACATCATACAAAACCAAATCAATTTCTTCTAGCGGTTTTTCAATTAAGGGCTAAAGTAAATTTTTAAGTGATTCAAGAGATATTGGTAGTTTCTGCAATTTTAACTAAATTTCCAATAACTTGAAAGAATGTCATAAAAATACAAGCTTGCTAGTGAATTATGCTGATTCTGCAAGATAAAGAATATTTGAGATGTGAGAGAATTTCGATTAATAAATACACATTTGCTAAATTCTGCTTTAGATGACTAAACTTTTTGTTTGTTTGAACTAAACAAAACAGAGTTCAAAAAGGCAGAGTAATATAACACAACTAGAGTTAAAGGGAGACTTTAGATAAATGAACCATAACATCTGGCCAATCATTTCAGCTCACTGTACCCAAATGGAATTGGAAACAGGCCGCGATAGGAAAGGTCACTCATGCTGGTAAAAAGTAAGAGCCCTGCTGCCACAGTTACACCCACAAATGAAATCTACATCCATACTGTCTTAATCTTCACTACTAGGCAGCATCGATCTAGGGGCAGGTGCTCAGCTGGGGCCAGGATTAGGTATCTTGTGCTCCTGTACCCTAATTTCTAGCACAGCGTACAAGTCACAGCGGTGATCAAATCAGCCAGCATATAGTGTAATACAAATAATAAAATGTTTTAACTGAAAGTATAAGACTTTGTAGTAAATTAATGACTGGAAAGAAATTCTTTGACTCAATTTACTGTTATTTAATAACAATGATGTAGAAGACTAGGCAAGGCCTTATAAGTAAAAAAAATTTAAATTACACATATAAAACCCACCTTCTGAGTGAAATAAAATGAATACTTGAAATTCAATAAATAAGACTGCTTATATGGGAGGCTACAATTTTAAATATAAACTTTAGTTTCCATTTTAGGTTATATCTTCCAAATTACAGTAAGGAAAAATATTCATGTGGGTTTCTTTTCATGCAAGAAAAAACTCTAGTCTCAAGAGAACCCAACCCCAAATCAGCAATTAAAGTATCAATAAAAGCTATCTGTCTCGTTTGCTTTTCCAATCTTGTTCCTTAAAAAGATCAACAACAAATTTAAAACTGTACATGTAAAATCAAAAATCATAACCAAAAGAACAGGATGTACTAATATATATTTTCTTTGAAAGTATCTTCTTGAGTTCAAACCTAACTGAAATGAAAAAAACTGTTAATTTTGAAGCGGTAGTATCTAAAGTACATCTCCACATTGACATCCAAATTTTAAGGAATAAATCTGCTGGTTCTACTGTCAATAAAAATGCCTAGCTGGGTCCATTATTTCATTAACTAATGGAATCTGTAAGCATCTTTGATATTCAGGTTTGGCTGTGTCCCTACCCATATTTCACCTTGAATTGTAACAATCCCCACGTGTCAAGGGTGGAGCCAGGTGGAGATAACCGAATCATGGGGGCAGTTTCCCCCATACTGTTCTCACGGTAGTGAATAAGTCTCACGAGATCTGATGGTTTATAAATGGCAGTTCCCCTGCACAAGCTCTCTTGCCTGCCACCATGTAAGATGTGACTTTGCTCCACATTCACCTCTGTCATGATTGTGAGGCCTCCCCAGTCATGAGTCAATTAAACCTCTTTCCTTTATAAATTACCCAGTCTCAGCTATGTCTTTATTAGCAGTATGAGAACAGACTAATACAACCCTGTTCTGTGCTCTTTTCTTTCCACTGTCTGCCTCTCCTCCATGCCCTCATTCATTCCTAGGTTTTCAATGATCAGTCAGATACTGATGATGTCGTCATGGCTTTTATAGTCCAGGCCTCCATAGTCCAGGCCTCCATACACAATGGTCTAGTCTATAGCTCTCTTAAAGACATTTCCTTTCACCCATTGCCTCTCCTGGAAAAAGAAAGCCCTTGCTATAATTCTGTAACATTCTAAATAAATAAAATATCCAAGGAAGTATGAAGTAACTTGAAATGAAATTTAATTGCTGCTGGGATATTAAATATTCAATAGGAAATCAATTATTTAATTAGTTGACTGACATTTTGAATCAGGTCATCTTCACATGCGAGTTTCTCTAAACCATATTCTCTGAGCACATTGGAATTCCACGTTTTCCAACATTCCCAGGAAAGGGAGAAATTTGTTGCACAAGCCCGCTGGTGCCAGGTGTGAGAGGTGTGAGGAACAGCCTTAGTGACCCGAAGCCTGCAGTGAGAAATGTGCTCATTGGGCCCAACCTCTCTACCACCCAAGACAGGATGCTTATTTATGGAGCAGAGAGTTTCCTACAAGGTCCTTGAAAAAGGCAAATTCAAGCTAGACTTCAAATATCTAGGTCACTTTTTTTTCCTAAGAAAAAGAAGTGAATGACAGAGCACAAAGTAGTCAAGTAGGAATAAAGGAAAGGCTACAATCTGCATGAATATAAAAAATTGACAGGACAAGCTATTTATAGTGTTCAGGTGTGAGCAGAATCACCAAGAGCATAGCCAAGGCTTCAATACTTAGGTTGCTGTAATATGTGCTTTGTTCGTTTATAACTAGAGTAAAAAGCATCAGAGAATGGGAATGACCATAAAATGTACCTCAAAGTTTTTAAGATAATTATTTTTAGGTGTAAATAATTAGGGAAGAGAATAGTAAAAATGAAGTGACATACATACATTATAAAAGCCAGAAAATATTTTCAAATATCCATTTCAGCATATACACATGACTAATGCTAGAGTACATACAAGAAAAGCAGGTATCTTAATATTCCAGCACAGATAATGGGCCAGGCGTGGTGGCTCATGCCGGTAATCCCCACACTTTGGGAGGCCGAGGTGGGCGGATCACCTGTGGTCGGGAGTTCATGTGCATATACATTAAGGTAAAAGAACACCTATATGCTAACATGTTCATGTTAACAAGTCCACCCTCTTCTAAAGTTTGAGGCCAACTTTGTTTACTTATCTAATCAGTAAACAAGTTAGAAAGGTAAAGCAACTCATCTCACATAATTGTACTTTTTTCTGGCAATGTAATTGAAAAGAACATATTTTTTGCTATCATAAAACAAAAGCTTTATCTTTTAAGAGAAAAATTTCCATTTTCCTTAAGAAAATAAACCAAGAGCCTCCAAAGTTTTCACTGGAAAGTCAGCTAGGTCTCTGAAAGCCTTATTCAAGCCTCCAGATTCATCTTCCCCTTTAGGTAGCTCACTAACGATGGTTTCAAAAGAGAGAATACTGAGTGAGGCTCTGAATTTAATACTCTCTGAATTTAATACTCTGGTTTAAGCAAAGGTAAATATCCCTTTTCTTAAATTCTCAGAGCACAGTCAAGGCAAGGCTGAAATCTTTAAATGCAAGATAACCAAATATTTGGATATAATACAAAGGAAGTAAACATAGAATGTCATAGACCTGAATCATCTGGCATACAGTTTACCTGTTTTCAGTTTAAAGTTCAGCACATGACTGCCTCCCTATTCAGCTCTAACCTGCCCCAAATGCCCAATTATATCTAGCAACTTAAATATCCAAACCCAAGAAATGTATGAGACAGAGCATGAAGTCCCTTTTGCTATCTAGTTAACTCCCACTTTCAGGGTTCAAGTTCATGGTTGCAACTTTTCTCAGATGATTGACCCCGAGAATGTCTAGCTACTTCAGGAAGGCTCTACCTACTTATGATGACAGGGCTTTAATCTACTGAATCGGGTATTTTCCTAACAAAGCACAGTGAGCTGCAGCAGGAGAGGCTGGTCTGTTACAACTTTAGATGACATTCAAATCAAGGAATGTTTATGTTTTGCAAGAGATATTTAATAAGGAAACCAGAATAAATTTAAATACAAGAAGTGTAATTTACATCTCACAGTGAATCCTGACTTTCATTACATTTAACTTTAAAACTAAGCAGACAAATTAAAAGTAAATATAGCACCATATTGTCAGTGTATTAATGAAATGCCTATGCTTTGAAAAATAAACACAGATAAAGAGTCAGAACAATTTTTAATCAAAGATAAATATAGATGCTCCTCAACTTACAATGGGGTTACGTCCCAATAACCTACTGTAAACTGAAAATATTGTAAGTCAAAAATCCATTTAATACACCTAACCAACTAATCATCTTACCTTAGCCCAGTCTACCTTAAACATGTTCATAACACATATTAGCCTACAGTTGGGCAAAATTGTCTAACACAAAGCCTATTTTATAATGAAGTGTTGAATATCTTATACAATTTATTGAATATTGTACTTAAAGTAAAAAAACAGGATGGTTGTATGGGCAGTCTGAATGTGTACTGCTTTCACACCATTGTAAAGTTGAGTAATAGTAAGCCAAACCATTCTAAGTCAGGAACCATCTATACATAAAAATTGTTCATTCCATTACCTACAAATAGTCTAAGTGTTTGCTGTGGTCTAAATGTCTGCATTCCCCCAAAATTAGTATGTTGAAACCTAATCTTCAATGCAATTAATATTAAGACGTGGAGCCTTTAGGAAATGATTAGGTCATGAGGGCTGTCCCACAGGAATGGGATTAGTGTCTTTGTAAGAGAGGCTCAAGGGAGATTGTTCTTCCCTTCTGCCATGTGAGGATGCAGGAAGTAGGCACCATCTTTGAAGCAGAGAGCAAGCCCTCACCAGACACTGAATTTGCTGGTGCACTGATCTTGGACTTTTCAGTCTCCAGGAACATGAGAAATTAATAAATACCCAGTCTAAGGAATTTTGTTACAGCAGCCTGAATGGGCTAAAATATGTTCTAGTTTCAGGAGGGTATTAATTTCTTGAAAGTACTTATATGTTTCACAAGAGTATTAATTTTTTAAAAGTTCTAAGCTAAGCTACAGTAAAAGTAAGCAGGCATTGTTAGCAAAAATGTTTACAGTATCCCGATTATCACTTCATATAATATACAATAATTTATTTCTTTGAAACACCAGGACATTTTTAGATTGTTCCTTGGTAAAACAAATTAAGAATGTTAAAAAGGTATTTTGGTTATATGTCAACTCAAAATGAAATTTAATATCCCATGAGATTATCAATGAATGTTCCTTGAAAAATTAGATGTCTACAGGCTTAAGCATGAAGTTGGACCCCTACCTCACAACATCTACTAAATTAAGTCAAAATAGATCACAGACCTACATAAGGGCTAAAACTCTCAGAGAAAAACTTAGGACCAAATCTTTATGATACTGGGTTAGGAAATGATTTCTTAGGTATGATACCAACTATGTAAGTGACAAAAGAATAAATACATAAACTGGACTTCAACAAAATTAAAAACTTTGTGCTTTGGAGGACACCATGAAGAAAGTGAAAATAAAATCCACAGAAAGGGATAAAATACTTCTAAATCATGTACTTGATAAGAAACTTTTATCCAGAATACAAAAAGAGCTCTTACAACTCAAAACTAAAAAGACAACCATATTAAAAATGGGCAAATAATTTGAGTAGACATTTCTCCAAAGAAGATATACAATTGGTCCGTAATCACCTAAAAGGTGCTCAACGTTATTAGTCACTAAGGAAATGCAAATCAAATCCACAATGACATACTTCACATCCACCAAAATGACTACAATCAAAAACACAGATCATAGTAAGTGTTGACAAAGATATGGAGAAATTAGAACCCTCATACATTGCTAGAGTGAATGTAAAATATGCAGCTGTTTTGATAAACATTTGGTGGTCACTCAAAAGGTTAAACATAGATTGTCATCTGACCTAGTAATTCTATTGCTAGTTACATACCCAAGAGAATTGAAACATATGTCCATGTAAAAGTGTATACATAAATGTTCATAGCTGCATTATTTATAGTAGCAAAATAATGAAAGCAACCCAAATGTGTATCAACTGAAGAATGAATTTTAAAAATGGGTATATCCACATGGTAGAATACTATACAATAATGAAACAAAATGAAATATTGATACGTGCTTGAACCTTGAAAACACTATTCTAAATAAAAGAAGCCACATATTGAATGATTCCATTCATATGAAATATCTAGAACAAGCAAATTCATAAGACATAGAAAGCATATCAGTGGTTGCCAGGGGATAGGGGATGGGGAAATAGAGAGTTACTGCTAATAAGTTATGGGATTTCTTTTTTAAGTTGATGAAAACATTCTAGAATTGAATAATGGTAATGGTTGTACAACTATGTGAATATACTAAAAACTATTGAATTGTACACTTTTAAAAGGGTAAATTATATGGTATGTGAATTATATGTCAATAAAGCTGTTATAAAAGTGAGATTTGTAACTCATAATCTGGGTTTAAGAAATGCAATTACAATTATAATTGAATTGTTATCACAAATTATTTTAGATTTTTTATATAACAAAAAAGTTATTTAAAGTTGTTTTATTATTCATGAGACAAATATGTTAATTTGTGGTCAAGTAAGCATATTTAAAAGAAAAAATGCACAAAGGCCCTAAAGGCATTGTCAATCAGCTTTGTTGGACAATAAACCAATTTCTAGTTATAATTTACTTTGCAGAAGTAATAACTATTACTATTTTCATCATATTACTATCTTTTCAACTTACAAATGTACCCAACTTATGAAATGCTATCTAAGGACAGCCGTGTACTCTTCATTCTGTTTGGAAATATTCTAGTCCAAATCTATTCCTAATCTAGTCCAATGAGTAGAATCTCCTGCCATGACTGGCAGTGACAAGGAGAGAAAGGGAATGGGAGAAAAAGGGGGAATGAGGATAGATCTGTTTAATCCTCCACCTCTATCAATCACTGCTTTAGCTCCAGGATTGACCATCCCCAGCAACTCTTCATGTTTATCCAACTTTCCAGTGCCCTCTAATCCCCTTGGAAAGCTTAAGATCCTGTCTGATTCATGTATTACCCACGGGGCCAAGTACACTGTCCTTCATGTAGAAGGAATTCAGGAAGGGTTGGGTGTTGAATCAACTATCTGAAATAGGATATCACACATTAAAAATGTTACAAAAAATTGTAGTATCTTTTTTTAAAAGGAGACCAATTGTTATATGTTAAAATCTAATATCAGTTCAGTCATGGTGTCCCATCATTCACACGCCATGATCAGATGAAAGATGTTATTCAAGTAACTTGTTAATAATAAAAAAAGTTTCAGTGTTTTTCAATGTTTGTTTTTTCTATAATCAAAATGTATTCAAAATGATTTTTCTAGTAGCGTTTTTGTTACCTGATTTATAACATTATTTTTTGAGATGTAGCGAAAAAGGGAAGTTAAAACTTGTGGGCAGGAAAAAATATTTATAAAAGTTCATTAAACATGAGACTATTATCTATCATGTGTGGCAAATAAAAAATGGCTGCAAACCTGTCTCTTGTATTACATGATAAAGAACTACTAGAGGTATATTTGGGAGATACAAAGGATAAATATTCTTGATAAGGCAAAACTCTCAGATTTCACATATCATTAGGTCTACTGGAAGGCAAATCAACTCAAATTCCTATCCCTCATTTATCTATACTTGTCATTCTTGGTACTCACCACACTCTCTCATGCCCCTAGAAATGTTTAAGGTTTACTGTTTTCTCTTTCTTGAACAATTACCTTGTGCCTTTCCTATCTGACTTAATCCTCAATCATTCTTTGTGACTCAGTCAAAATGTTACGCCCCACAGGAAGCCTGCCATGCCCTCCTCTTGAGCCCTATAGCATCAGAGCCACAAAAACGAAAGATTACTCTATATCATGGTACCCTACAATATTAATCAGAAAAAAAAATGTTAAACGTTACCCTTACAGATACACGCCACAGTCTACATATTTTGTTTACTGCTTTATTAAACCATCGCTTCTGATCAACTTGGAGATCAGCTTTCAAAGTGATCACAAGTTGATTAATTTTAAGGAAGTCTTGGAATCAAAGCCTTTGAATCTCCTCCCTGCATACAAAGTATCTAAAAGAAAACTAAAAACAAACAAACAAAATAAACAAAAAATAATGCAGGACAGCACCTAAACCAAAGATTTTCACCTTTTGTTCTTTTAGATAAAAGATTAATAAGGAGATATGAAAGAGTCACAGCAGTCCTTAAGGGATTATAAGGTAAAAGTATTGGCAACTATTGTCAAGTATGTCTAACCACATACAATAGAAATCAATTATATAGGATATGTTAAAACTCCTGCAATGACCATATGGAGACAACAGCCAACAGAATTATTCAGAACGTTTTTTCTTTCCTCCCTGTGAAGTTCTGAATGGTCTAGAGACCTATTGACTACATATTTTTTCTTTTGCATCTTATTTTCTGCCTTTCATCTAATACCTGCTAGTATACAGAAAAATCATGGTATCAGACAACCCTGAACCTATAGAAGAACCTATACTGTGACTTAAATATACCACATGTCTGAAGATTCCAACTCTTACTTCTAAGTTGTCTATGTGGCTTATTTATTTGTGAGAAGAACTAAGTAATAGCTGGTTATACCATACCAATATATAAATACCAATAACCAAGATGCCCGACTAGTAAACCTGATACAGGAAACAGACATGCTTAAAAATGTCTTGTTCTGCAATGACATCAGATTCTGTAGATCTCAGCATTTAAATTTTAATTTAAAATAATCTCAACAAAAGCTACTTGAAAGCCATGAAATGAATTGATGTGGATATGAAATATCATTTTTTATTTTCAAAATCACAAATTTAAAATACAAAAAGTTATTTTTGTACTGAACCCACTTCTGAGCTATTTATTACTGTTTTCAAATTACTATTAATATCAATCCTTTCTGAGTAGCTCTCTTGGGTGAAAGATTCTCATGGCCAACAGATGGGATAAGTGCACAAACACTTAGAATTTTGTCCCAAGCTAAATGTCTGGCATACATGCACACCCTTAAATACATTCAACTTGCTTTGTATTTGCCTTTAAAATTGGAAAAACTCAAATACAATTTAACCTGTAACGTACTATGTTAAAGCAGTATTTCTCTATTTAGCAGCTTAAAATACAGGCATTTTGCCATAATGTAATACATCATTTAGGAAAAAAATACAATGTGTATTACCTGAACGTCACTTTTATACAATTTTTGAAGTTCCTTGAACTTACACTGGCATATTTATTAACACTATTAACTATTATTTTCCTTAATTTTCTTTCTAATTCTAAAGGGGAGAGAGATAAGAATAGCTCCCAACAAAATATACAGTAATTTTTTTTTTTTTTTTTTTTTTTTAAACAGGGGCTTGCTCTGTGCAGTGGAGCAATCTCAGCTCACTGCAACATCCACCTCCTGGGTTCAAGCAATTCTCCTGCCTCAGCCCCCCAGGTGGCTGGAATTATAGGTGTGCACCACAAAGCGAGGCTAATTTTTATATCTTTAGTAGAGACAGGGTTTTGCCTTGTTGGCCGGGCTGGTCTCGAACTCCTGACGTCAAGTGATCTGCCCACCTCAGCCTCCCAAAGTGCTGAGATTACAAGCATGAGTCATTGTGCCTGGCCCCTACAATAATATTTAAAAGTATTTCTACCAATTATAAATTTAAAGGCTACATAAAAAATGGTCAAAGATTTGTCTTACATTAAAACTGCAACACTAAAAGGAAAAAGCATAGTTAGGCAAAAACTGTTATCAAGATACGCAGACATAATGAGTCCCTCAGGTTTCAATAATAAAAAAGTGAGACACAGAGTGAACTGAATGACCCTAACTTCCTCTCCTCAGGCTCTCACAAATACAAGTTAGTTGGCACCAGAGAGGCTGGGTAGGAAATTGTGCACATTTCCATATGACACGGATTGGTTCGTGACTCTGAAGTGGCACCTTTACAGGGAAAGGGTGTACATTTTACTTTTTCATTCAAAGTTATGTTCATATAAAATTCAAACCTTGTATTTAATGCTTCAGGATTTAGTACTGTGCAGCTGTCTATTGCATTCACACTCAATGCAAAAAGTTTGATTAAATCACTACTCGCTCACCCACTAAAATGACAGAATTCGGGTTTGTGCTGCCAATTTGCTCCCACCACAGTATGTCTACTACTGCTATCACCACCTAAAATGGACCCCTTCCCCTTCTTCTATGAATCACGCTTGTGGCCCTATAAATACTAGTCTTATAAACCATGATTTCTAATAAGGATTCTAGTTCTAAATCAAAGAAATTGCAACTGCTGAGAATAAGGCATTATTAGTTACATTTTTATAAAGTTTGGATAGCCATTAATAATTTAGTTGCTCTTATTTTCACAAAAGTTACCTTCCTTAAAATATCACTTTATAAATTTTGTGTCATTCTTAAGCATTCAAACATCCAGGAGACAGATACTGACCCCTTGAAACACAATTCAAATTTTATAACAGAAAAGAATACGAAAGCAAAAATTATTTCTAAAAGTTGTGCTTTCAGCCAACTGTTCCTTAATGCATATCTCCTCTAGGCAATGATCACAAAGGTTACTAAAACATATGATCAATACTACAGCCACAGCAGCATGCTGGAATTCTTACAGAAAAAATTATGGGCCAAACTGGTTAAAAAAAAAAAAAATTCTTTATATCCAAATAGCCTATGACATTTTTAATCTTTCTTAGTTGCAATGCTATGCTAGAAAACATCATGTTTTATTTTTATTTTTTAAAACTTTTATTTTAGGTTCAGGGGTACATGTGCAGGTTTGTTATGTAGGTAAATAGTGTGTATCACAGGGGTTGGGTGTACAGATTATTTTCTCATCCAAGTAATAAGCATAGTACCCCATAGGTAGTTTTTTTTGTTTGGTTTTTTTTGGGGGGATTGGGGTTTTTGAGATGGAATCTCGCTCTGTTGCCAGGCTGGAGTGCAGTGGTGCAATCTCGGCTCACTGCAACCTCTGCCTCCCAGGTTCAAGCGATTCTCCTGCCTCAGCCTCCTGAGTAGCTGGGACTAGTCGCACGCCACCATGCCTGGCTAATTTTTGTGTTTTTAGTACAGACGAGTTTTCACCATGTTGGCCAGGATGGTCTCGATCTCCTGACCTCATGATCCACATGCCTCAGCCTCTCAAAGTGCTGGGATTACAGGCGTGAGCCACCGCACCTGACCCATAGGTAGTGTTTTGATCCTCAGATCCTCATCCTCCTCCCTTTCTCCACCCTCAAGTAGTCCCTGGGGTCTGTTGTTCCCTTCTTTGTGTCCATGTGTACTCAATGTAGAACGCATCATTTCGCAGGGAAATAAAATGCTAAGAAGAGTATGTCAGTACTACAAAGTCGTTCAGTACATCTTGAAGAAAGTAGTTAATGCCATTCTCCCCTTATTTAGAAAGCCAGTAGCGTCATCAGGACTAGCAAAGTGACTTTAAATTACACAAGAAAATTAAAAGTGTAAAGTGGGCTCAAATTGTACAGAAAGATGTGTAATGTATGCTCAGACAACTATCAACTACATGTAACAACAACATAAATGTAGCTGCTAACTACATTTCCTATCTTATATTCTCAACAAACCATCTATGACTTCCAAGATTCAAGGGAGGCCACTTTCCCATGAGGCGCCACAGTGACCACAGTGACTCCCATGTCTCTCATTTACACCTTCTGTTTCACCCACCCTTCCAGGTTCCAAGAAAGCAGTGCCCTTCCTGGCCCACAATTTCTCAACATATGCCTTCGATTCATCCCTTCCTAATTACTGAGCAATTTCTCTCCTGCTCATATTACATACCCAGAACCATTCCTTCATCCAAGCTCCTGTTTCCCATTTCAAACTACCAGAAAAACATTTTCATTTTATTGCTTTCTTAATATAAAAATCCCTCCTTCCTCCTCGTACTGCCCCTCCCCACAATCAGTTACACACCCCAATAATTGAGCAATTCTCAATCATGTCATTTCTCTTTTTGGAAAAGTTCCCTAGTTCACTAATTTTCACCACATCCCAGCTAACTCCTCTACAAAGCTTTTGGACTCCAAAATATGATTTCACTAATCCTCTAAAATACGATTCCATTAAGTTTCCACAAATCCCCAATCATGTACCTTTCACTCTATCCATAAATAAGCTAAGCCTTTGACTTTCATTCACATTACGCCTCTTGCCAAGAATATGCTTATCTCTCCTACCAATGGAAACACACATTCAAGAGTCAACTTAGGTCATGCTTCTCTAAAAGATTTCCCCCTCTTCCCCTTCTTCTCCTTCTTCCCCTTTCATCCTAGATGAGTCTTCTAGCAGAATTCTTTCTCATATCTAGTATTCTCCATACATGTAGTTTTATTACTTATGGGTCAAAGACCAAACCATTATAGAATGTTTTAAATCTCCCCCAGTAACTAACATATAATATTAACACATATCACATATTAATGACTTAATAAATGCAGATAAGTTTATCATATATTGTATACTATCTTCTCAAAACTTCATGATCGATTTTAAGATAATTTCCAAATAACAGTTATTTTTCTAAAGAGTAATACATCAATAGAGCAGTAATCAAGGCAGTACAAAGAGAAATGGAAAAGGAAGAAAGAGTTGCCTTGCAGAAACAGATTTAAATGAGAATTTTCTAATGGCATTTCTGCATGTCTTCTAAGAGCTTTTGTACCAGACTGTCTTTGCAAAAATCTTTGCATAACAAACCACCTTGTCATCTAGAGATGGTGCCTCCCTCCAGGTTAAGGACAGATTTGTTTCCTGACCAGGATAATAAGATAACACCTCCCTGCAGAGAAAGATTAGGCAGCTTTGCTAGAAGCCCCTTAAAAGATTGAGAATTTCCTGATATGGCCACATATCAGACCACTGAGCGATGACACAAATCCGCTGTGAGCAAGCATCCACCTGGGACACTCAGCATTGCCCCTGAAAGGATTTCGGGACGTATGGGGAACTCACAAACACATGAAGCTCATGCTGTCTGCTATGCTCTGAGTAAAAAATCCCCTGTCTCTGACCCAGGAGTCCGCTGTCTTCTGCCAGCATCATGTAACTGCAGCAGACTAGCAAGCTGGGTAAACTGTGAGACCCTTGGTAGTTCCTGAAATTTTTAGATGTTAGGAGTTTCCAGTTCACAAAATAAAACAGAAGCTACCACGTTGAATTCTGCATGTCTAACAAGCAACGTCATATCCCCAAAACAATACGTTGAGTGAAAAAGGAAAACTCAAAAGTGTGAAGACTTCATGATTTAATGATATAAAATTCTACTATAGGTATATTTGCATAACAAATATAACCCAAAGTAAGTGGAGATAAACCAGAATGGTGGTTGCTTCTCAGAGGGGAGATGGGTAGGAACTGAACGGAAATAAGAAAAAATTTGGAGGAGGTGATAGGAATATTCCATATCTTGACTAGGGTAGTGGTTACAATGATGCACACAACTGTTAGAATACATCAAGTCATAAAGACTGTGCATTTTAATGTATATAAATTATATCTCAATAAGAAAGCATTAAAAATTCTAGGTAGCTAAACAGTGAATAGATCACAGTCGCTTTTAGTTTCAGGACAGAATAATTCACAAAAACATTAGGAGAAATACTGATCACTTTCACAAGCATTCTGTTCAACATCCTTTCTAGAGTGGTAGCTGCAATTCAGGGATTTAAGAGTATGTATTCTGGAGTCAGATTACTTGGTTTTATATTCACATCTTTCAGTTACTAACTAGGTACTCTCCAGCAACTTCCTTAATCTTTTCACGCTTGGGCTTCACGATTTTTAACAGAAGTATAAAAGAATTTCCTATCTGTGATTTTAAAGATGAAATTAGATAGTATTGGTAGAGTGCCTAGTATATAAAAGCATTCTCTAAATATTAGTTGTTATCAACTAATAATAATACAGGATTCAAAATAATCCAGGACATTTCTGTTAAAGCAAAAGAGTAACATAATTTTTAAAATCTAGTAAGTATAATATATATTCGTTAATGGGAAAACTAGGTGGGATATTTGTAATGCCCTAAAAGTCATTTAATTATATAATCAAATAATGCAATACAGCCACATCACGGTTCTTGTACATGTTAATCTGAAGTACAGAAAGAAAAAACTTAAGTCAAATAAACATCACTTTGGGTAAATGTTTCAAGTTCAGACAGATGTTTCTCATTTACTCTCCGACAACCATTTTATTATTTTGGGTCTATTTTCCTAACGTAATGAACGTAAATCCAACTGAATACTAATCCTGATCCTGCCTGAAGAGTAAGTTGATGACAAAATTTTTGAAAAACATGACTAAAAAATATGTAAAAGGACAAAATCTAGAATCGGATAGTACAAATACAGGGAGAAGGAGACAAAGGGAAGAAATACCAGTGCTGGAAAAGCACTTTGCTACAACAAAGTGGTCTGGAAAAGTGGGCAAACTTTATGGCTGCATATCAGAGCACATACTATCTATAGCATTCATGTCACGGTTAGTATCCCCTATACAGAGGCACGTCTGCCACACATGTGCCAGAATGGCCTCAGCACTGTGCTCTTTAAAATTATTCCCAACATTTTAAAAGGAAACTAAAAAAGAGATAATACTAAGCAATAATGACGTAAAATTTTTATCCCGTATCAAATTTCTTAACTGCATCATTAAAATATCTCTAACATTTAGTATTGATCTCATTAGAAGTATGTCCAATATTTAACAGTCATTATTATTTGTCTGAGATGTGAGGTATGTTCATTGTTATGTCAGTTGAAAAATTTTTTAAAGGTACAAGAACAAATAATCAGGTTAATGGAAAACATCAATTCTCAGTAAACAAATCAAGTCATTTAGCAATGAAGGAGGAAAGAGCATATTGTGTTACTGCTTTCAATGTGTCCCAACGATAAAATGCTAAGGCCAAATGATGGTTACAACGAAGTGTTTACATAGAAAACTGACTCAGGTCTCCTAGCAGACAGGGTACTTTCTCTGCTTAAAAGTTACAACACCTGGTATACAGCAGTAATACGACTAAAGAAGATGAGTTTCAGACTACAAATAAGTGGCTGTTGAAACAAAAAGGACTACAATTATGAGATATTATTTTTCTTTTAGTCTTTAAGCCTTCTTATGTTTGCATTTCTTATTTTTTAAAGTACAATGTTATACCATGTGCTCCACACAGGAAGTGGAAAGAAAAGATATTACAATCCCTCCCAAGCTATACCTTTAAGATGCAGCATTACAGATAAGGTTACCACACACTTTAGTGATCCACTATTATTGCGCAGACAACAAAATGTTACAGAAGGAAAAAAAAGGAATTTTAAGTGCAACTACATTCATTCTTATCTAAAAAAGCAGGTGCGCACATTTACATATGTAAATTCAATAAAGTGCACACTTCCTTCTCTTTTCTTGCCAGACCTGAATAGTTAACCTGAAAACTTGGCTTTTAACTGCACTACTTGACTCCTCAAACTAAACAAAGTATTGTGTCCATAAAAACATCTGTTATTGACAAAGAATTGTATATAATCATTTTTTTAAAATCATTTTGGCTTATCTTTACTGTGAAACATTTTTTCCCAGTTCTAAGGATTTTCGGGTTTGAAATCAAAATGAACTTTTTATCCCACAGCAACTCTCCCAGAACTGTCCATTTAAATTTTAATCTAGAAAGAGAAGTTTATCTAAGTCTCCTACTTGCTGTTAAAAGATACCTCGGCCCCTCAGCATAAACAGTCAGAAGACAGCCAACCATGTCTCAAGGAGATGGAAGTGCTCTGTTGGCAACCGGCCAGAAGACTAGCTCAACAGAACTGTCCAAATCAAAAACCTGTAATCAGAAAATTCCAGACTCCTCCTTCAACTTCCTTCCAAAATTCAAACTGGCCACTAAGACGGATGGACTTCACTTCCTCTCTAGTGCCTGTCACTGCCTTATTCTGGACCTCTCACCACTGCTCACTGCTCTTCCTCCCTGGTCTTTCCACCTTCAACCCTGCCCAACCCAGAGCTGTTTTCCACGCTGTGGTCATAATGGTTGTCTAAAGGGTAGATCCGATCATGTCACAGAAGAGAGCTCACGATCTGTGCCTCACTACCTTGCAACCCCACTCACTACCCGCCACTCCCTGCAAACACCCTCTATTTCTCAGTTGTACTTGATATTCTCGGTCTGCACCACAATCTTCGACGCCCCCAAAGCTTAAAGTATGCTTTTTTCTCTTCCTTGACAGCCTAACCAGTGCCTTTCCCACGTGGCTAACTCTTAGTCATTCTTCATGACTCAGTCTGAGTTTTATTCCCTCCAGAAACCTTTCCATGGCCCTCTTCCTCGGCCCTATAGCACCTTCATCCACCTACACAGAATTGTTCACCACATCATAATTGATCCTGTCTTTTGTCTTTCCTGCCAATTCCTTGAAAGAAGAACTCTTCCTCACCCGTCTCTCCAGCATCAACAGTTCAAACACAGTAGCACTTTTTAAGTGTTAGGTTTTTTTTGTTTTGTTTTGTTTTGTTTTGAGATTGTAGTTACTGACAAAGTGATAAAAAGCATATGGACCTAAAATAAATACTTCATAAATTTCAGAGTTGTAATAAACTCTGAAAATAATCTTTTTCAACTTCTTAATTTACAAATGAGGTTTACAGAAAAGATTTAAGAGATTTTTCCCAATAGCATGGAAATGAGAGAAAGAAAAACAAACTAGTGAAGACACCCTCCCCTACCCCAAAAATCTTAAAACTCTCTAAGGAAAAGGTGTCTGGGGAATATAATGGATAAATGGAATGCCATCTATTTCAGCACCAACCACACAATTCTATGAAGCGCATGAGGAGTTCTTCCTAGTGTCACCAGTAAAATATGTGTTTCTTCACCCAAGGCTCAAAGCTTCTACCTGTGTTTGTGCCTACAATTCCAAAACTGGCTCTTGGAGCAGTCGCTTCCTCCACTGGGAAGGAGTTGCCACACCTGTAAAAGGAACAGGTAGTTCGTGATAGCTAAGGTCACCCTCTATCTCTGATAGTCTCTGAATTTAGAGTACAATCTAAATATATAGTCAACATAGTCCGAGAGAGATACAGGGAAGGGGTGAGGGAAGTTCACTTACAATCAGGACTGGGTGTGAACGTCATAGGAACCTAGAATATTACAGTTGGGGCTGATCTGGGATTATTCTAATCAATATCCTTCTCATAGTAGCCGAGGGGACTGAAGCCCAGAAAACTTCAGGACCTGCCCAGGGTCTCTCAGTACCTAGCAGGGAAGCTGAGACCAGAATTCGGCTCATTCTCTCCCAGTCCTGAGCTTGGACAGCATCCCCAGCAACGTCAGCTCCTTTCCCTTTCCTACAGATCGGTCTCGGGTCCAGAGCTAGCGGTCGCTAGCGCAAGGCGAGACCGGGCGGGCCGAGGCAGCCACCTGTGGCTTTCCCGTCCCTCAGGTCCAGCAGTGCACACGGAGTGCCCTCGCGTCAACGCCTGGGGAGTGACAGGCAAACGCGCGCCCCGCGGGCGACAGAGCCAGCCGCTCACTGCCCGGTCCCCGGCCACCATGGAAGAGCGACCATCTCGACCAGAGCATGAGCCCTAGCCCCGACCCGCGCACCAAGTTGCACCTGTGGGGCGGCTTCCGGCAACCATGGTTTCCATAGCAACAACAGCACCGGATGCCGGATCCCAGAGACGCCCTAGGGTCAGAGGTCATCTCCGTGGCAACGGAAACTTCCCGCGCTACGGCGGCTCCAACGGGCCGCTTCCGCCGCATTGCGTAGCGGAGCCCCCAGCGAGCCGAGGCTGGGAGCGCAGTGAGGGGCCGTCCCCGTGAGCAGAGGGCAGCGGCGGCAGGAGCAGGGACTCTGGGCCAAAAAGCCAGGAGGAAGCCCGTGCCTGGCCCGTTGGGCTCCCACCTCTTCAGAACCTAAGCAGTCCAGACTCGGAACCCAGCTTCAGCTTCAGATTACCGAGGGGCTCCACGCCTGGAGACAGAGCTGCAGCGTGGGCCCGCTCGTGGCTTTGCAGAAAACAAATAATGACACGCTTCTCTAGAAGCCCGGGGCCTGGGCCCAGAGCCGTGGCTTCTGCCAAACTTTCTGGTCCCTGACACCAACTCCCCGCCTCTCAGCCCGAGGCCACAGCAGCCCAGCACCCTGCACCTTTTAAAGTGGCTCCAAAAAGGAGGAGGCCAAATAGATCAGGGTGGTGGGCGCGAGTGCAGGGAGCCGCGAAGTTGGAAGATGACTGCTTTTCAAACTGCGAAAGAACAAAATACTAAGCGAGAAACTCCTTCCAAAGCAACTGTAACTCGAGGTTCTTTACAAATGAGAGTTCCAGTTACCATCTTCAGAGAAAGGAGCTCAAAAGAGGAACAGTTTATTCTTTGCGGAATGTCTTCCTGGTTAAGAAGAAAATTAAAGATTAAAAAAGAAAATGAAGGGTCTGGCAACTATGAACCTAATGGTGCCCTAACGTTTGCTATTTTAAGGCCGAGAATGCCAGATGGGGAGAACGCCATGAGCTTTTGAGCTTGTGTATTTTACGAGAGGCTCAAGTGTGAACAGTAGACTACAGGCCTTGAGACTGAGAAGGAAGCTATAAAATATGGGCCAAGGGAACATCTGCAGGACCGGATTTCAGAGCACCCTATCGTGGCGGATAAGGAGCCACTAACAGCTTTTTTCTTTATTTAGTAGCCAAATTTTTGGCCCTTTGGGGAAGGAGTAAGCATTAAGCGAATTTAACCAAGTAAAATGTATAGTCCTGCCTGTTGTAGTCCCATAGTTCACTATCCTAGAGATACCTATTTTTCACTATTAGTTTTATTAAAATGTATTGAAAACCTACCATGTGTCATCAACAGAATTTTTGTCAAGAGACAATGACAAAGGCAGTGGTGCCCAGCAGTTGTTGGGTGACTTTCTTACATGATGTTAACAGATGAATCAAACAAGAACTTCACTCTTCCCTATAAAACATGTCTGCGACATTCCTCCTTTTTGCCTTCACGTTTAGGAAGTCCCTAAGAATCTCTGCTTTTGTTCCCTTCCCTTCATCATCTTACCTTTTACATTCTGACCAAAGTAAAAAAAACAAACAGTGGCAACTAGAGAACTACACAGGGAAAGCATCGCTGGTCCTGATACAAAAGAGCTCTTGCATCTCTAGAGGTATCCGGGGAACTAATAAGTCTCCCTCAGAAAACTCCATGCCCTTCAGTACCCAGGTTCAACACATAACTAAACCTTGTACCTGGTACACAACTCTTAAGGAAGACCACACAGACTGTGGCACTGAGCAGGCGGACGTGTAAATAGGCGTTTCCCTGTCCCACAATCCCTCCTGGAGTAATACCGAGTTGG
Source organism: Chlorocebus sabaeus (assembly GCF_047675955.1). Lineage (NCBI taxonomy): Eukaryota > Metazoa > Chordata > Mammalia > Primates > Cercopithecidae > Chlorocebus > Chlorocebus sabaeus. Next base: position 84,310,977 of record NC_132906.1, read on the forward strand.
GCTCAAAGATTTTATTAAAAATGTAGGCACGGTGCAATGACTTGACACTGAATAGAAGAACTCCTGTTAGACTGTTCAAACATCCCAACTGTTTCCCCTTAAGGCAAAAGAAACTATTTTGAATAAATGCTTCCATTTTGAGACATCTACGTGGTATTTATAGAAAGCGTATGAGTCAATTTGAGTGAGGTATGATGCCAAAATGTGCAAAGGAGTGAAAACATTGGTTGTTGTCCTTGTTACCATATGTATAAAAACACTTCACAAAAGTCTCCAATGTTTGTGTTGCTAAAACATGGAAGACTGGGTTCAAACATTTTAAAGGAATGGTTCATTGTAGGAAATGTGAAGTATAGTATAGAATTAGCTTTAGCACCTTCAGAAAGCAATGCATCATTTGAACAAATTTTCTCAGTTATGGATGCTGTCTACAATTAGAACAAGTTGTACAGCCAAAGTCATCTTCATTGGTAAAACTAAGTTTAGATTATCATGCATTGAATTTTACACTTATTAACTGGGATATACATTTCAAAAAAGAAAAATCTACTCTCCCAACAAGGCAGTACTCGGGAGCCTACCTAAAATGCCATCCTTTGGTTCATGGAGTGGCACTGCTCTACAAAACCCATTTTGTTACCTCAGTAACTGAAGCTTCCTGGATGGAGTCCAAGGCCAACTCATACTACATTGAATCCCACTCTAAAGCCAAGCGTGTTAGAAGAAACTTACATCTGTTTGGTGTTCCAGCCACGCAGTCTGAATTTGATGTTTTCATTTGAAATATACTCAGTGTTTAGACATGCAGAGGTTGTGGCCCATTTGTGGCTCACCCGGTTCTATTGGAACCTAGAATGAGTCGGTAGACTGAGAAGGAGGAGGAGTAAAAAGTGCTCACTCTTCTTCCCTTTCTTCGTATTTTCTCACTTCCAAACACCATGACAGCCCTAGATGTAAAGCAAGTAGCTTTTAAAAATAACGTCTATTTAAATGAGTAACAGTGGCATACCAGGTGTTTTGGCACCTAAAACAGCTTAGTGAAAGGCAAAAGCAGAGCTGAAAGGCAGCCAGACAAGTAGGAAATAGGACGTAATCATTGGTCCCACCAAGCCCTGCGTGTTCCATGTCGAAGTTATATGACAGAGCGGGAGACTGAGTTCAGAAAAAGAGAATTGATGGAATGTTCTCAGTGTGCTGTGCAGAACTAGGTCTAGGGCATCTGCTTCGTACTAACACTTGGCACTGACATTTGTACTCAATAAAATCCTCTTAGATTATGATTTATCTTAAAATCTGTGTTTTCTAAAATCCTACCAAGCCATGGAAGTTTGGGTATATCCTGTGTATGGTTGAGTGGCTGTATCTATGTGAGGGTCTGTGGCTTCCTTTGCTTGTTTTACATTATGTGTCTGAAGAGACAGCAATGACATGACCTTAGTATTTATCTTTATTGTGGATTTTCTTTTTTCAACCACACTTCTTTCCTTAGTACCCTTGGCTTAAAGTGCAGTGACCTAGATTATTTCCAGAATGGGCCTATTATATACATTGGTCAATCCAAACTATCATACTGGTTTAAAGAAAGCTATGAAGCCTCCTTCAGGCAAAATAAATGCCTTGGACTTAGTATTCCCTATTTAATGATTTGCCTAAAATACAGTCACCTTGCATGACTCATACAGTGAAAGCTGAAGCAGGTAACATTTATTCTAAATGCATAGCTGTTGCTCTGCTAAGAAAGTAGGACATTTAAGTGTGTGTGTGTGTGTGTGTGTGTGTGTGTGTTCTCTGATAATAGTTGTTAGACTGGGTGTTTTTATGAAGATAGCAAATTTACTTTATATCCAGGACTTTTAAGCTATTGGAATTTATTTTAAAAAGCATGTATTGTGCAAACACATTTTGCATGTTCTCTTCCAGTTAAATTTTACATAAAATAAGCCCAAAACACTATTCAATGAATGCCTCTTATTTAAGTATTAATAATGAGCTAATTAATATCTTTTGGGTAGATGAATAACTTTGTCCTTAAATTCATAACTCTATTATCTGCTTATTTTCACACCAACTAGATTATATAGCAGTGCTCTGAAATTCCACGAACCCTTGACCAAACTACCTACACTTGTTGACAGTGTAAAGAATTGGAAATAATCAGTAAATTATTTCATAACTTCCAAAGACGTAGGAAGCAAAATTAACCTAATATTTATCTCTGAAATAATAATAGGTGCTTTATACCAAATTCACTGGTATTTGGCAGTATTCTCCCAAGTTTCTTAGTTTGAAACCAGTTAATTGTCCTCTTTTTAAATTTAACATAACATAATAGGTAGTAGTCAATCTGTTTCTTTCGGCTGTAACAGTTAAAAGAATTTTAGTGTTTGTTTCATTTTAATTACCCAATTAACTTTTTAGTTCTACTGCTATTTTGGGATCAAAAACCTGCAAAAGATTTTAGGCTTCATGTTAATAGCAGGAGAATGGAACTCACCAAGTATAATACTGAAAGGGAATGGCTTGGCATGGGTTTGATTCAAGCTTAACAGACTAAAACTTTTAGAAGGTAAGATAAATAATGTGGCACATTAATGTCCCATTTAAATATATATATATTATATATATATTATATATATATTATATATATATATTATATATATATTATATATATATATACTAAATGCTCTAACTCCCAGGTTGGAACTCATATCCCTGGATATCTAAGACTAAATTATCCTGTTAGAATAGTTGGTAATGTTCTTAGATACACTTTGTGTTAACCCATCAATTCATACCAAAATACTTTAGCATTCATAAGGTGCAAAATACATTGCTCTAAAAATAGTCATTTGTTCGACAGTTTCCAAAAATGCCTTGGAAGGGGGGAAAAACTATTCCAGAGAGATGAAAGTGGGTGGGATGGAGGAAGTGTAATAAAAAGATTGTGAATTGTGTATAGGGAGAAATTTAGTGTTTCTGGTAAAATTGTATACAAAAAAAATTATAAAGGCCTACAAAGAAACTTACTGTTCTGTGCTAAATTATTTCCCACTCTCCAGTTCTATGGAAGGACTGACTTCAAGGTCCCTAAGACAAACGGTCACATCTAAATAAAAAAATGTTTTTACAGTATTCCTTTCTCAGAAGAGCGTTAAATCTTTTCACAGAAGGACACAAGAAGGATTCAAAAGACCACTGTTTTTTACAGTATAAAGCAGTCACACCCCTCCCCTTCCCACTGCAGCCCTTGGTCCGTCTCACTTTGAGAAGTCTTGCAAAAGGGGGCTTCGTATTAGACTGTGAGATTAGTGTTGCAGATGTAAGTTGGTTTTGTATGAAGCAAGCATCAGCAAGTTTTAGGTTTGATGTGGGGGGTTTGGAGTACATCTTGGGGTACACTTCATAGCTGAATTAGACATAAAAGATGACAACACTGTTTTCCCCTTGGGCAATTCTCAGGTTGGTGTGTCGTTTCAGAGTTGCTAAAAGCTGAGGAGTTAAGAAGAAAGAAGGGTAAAAGGACGGAGGAGGAGGAAACAGAGGGGGTGAATAGAAAGGGTGTAAGAACTAGAACACAGGGAGGAGGACTCAGGGCAGAGCCCAGAGCTTCACTGCAGCACTGAGTCCAAGGAGCATCCAGAGGCTACTACCAGAGCCTCAATTGCCACCCCAAAGTACCAAGTGGGGGCAACCTTCTCGACCCCAGCACAGAAGCCTCTGCCCTTTTGAACTGTGTAACAACTCGTAGTTTCTCCTTTGCTGCAGGAATGGTGGCCGCAAGCTGTCTCAGCCTCCACACCCACCGCCTCCGTCCCCGCCCACCCACACCTCCTCCTCCTCTGCCTCCCGCTGCACCCACAGGCGGCAGCCCCCTCCCCTCGGAGCGCGCCACCCCAGCTACATTGCATTGGCAAGGTTCGGAGACTGGAGAGCACCAGCCACTTGCTGCCCCACTCGCCGGGGCTCTGGGTGCCAGTGCGGCCCCAGCAGAGCCCAGGGTGTCAGGGAGGCCGTGGAGAGCCATGATCCACTGCACCGCAGTGCCAGTGTCAGGAGCTTCCAGGGCCCGGGCCGCCACTGCGGGACGGGCGATCTCCCTGCTCCCCGCTTCAAACACAACCCCAGACACAAACAGCCGGTCCCAGGTCCCTCCCCACCGTGAATGGAGCCAGGGGACGCCACACACTCCCAGCTGCGAGCGTGAGCGGTTCCCGGAAAGGCTGCGCCCAGCCTCCTCGCCAGCGCCGCCACCACCACCATGCAGCCCTCCGGCCGGCCCCCCCTGGGTGGTTCGCCCACAGCTCCGCGGCCGCCCCCAATCGCCTCAGACTGAGACGCGGGGACGGGAACCCCTGGGATCCGACTCCCCAAATCAGATGCATTTGCATTTCTTATGTAATGTACTGCAAGTTCCCCTGTTGGAGCCCGTTGGAATCGGGGCGCATGATCACCAGTAGGCTTAAAAGCAGGAACCCACGGCCTGGCTCATCCCCACCCCCTGCCCCGTGGGATCCCAACACAGGGCTTTGACACCGCTTTCTGAAGGGGGGGAATTAAATTACAAATATTAGAGGGGCTGGGCTTGTCTTCTCAGCCTGGAGTTCCCTCCAGGCGCAAGCCTTGGTCAAGTATTCCCAGTGGCAGGATGTGTCAGAGGCAGACGGGGGAATGAGTTAATACTCGGGCGCCGGGAGCTGGACGGGGGAGGGTGCGGGGGCTGACGGAGGAGCGGGGCCGCGAGGGAGGGGGCCTCTTGTACTTTGGTAAAGGTGATCGTGGTGGCGAATATTGTGCAAGCTAATCAGAAAGTCTAGAGCAGGTTCTCGGAACCCAGCTACGTCCCCCGAACCTGCTGCAGAAGTCAGGGGAGCTTGGGGTTCTTTTTCCTGGCAACTACCGAAGCTTCAGCTGCCTGGGGTACAACCTTAAGCCAGAGCCCTTCACTATTCCACCAAACATAGGCAACCAAATACATTTAAAAAAAAAAAAAAAAAGTTTCCTCCTCCCTCCTAGTGATGGATTGTGTCACAGCCAAGGGATGCCGATAATGGTTTTGGGGTTCGTAGACGCCGATCCAGCTGTTACTTGTTTATTCATGCAACAACTCTATATGCAACACTGTCCTGGTTCCTTGTTGTTTCCCCTGCCTTCCTGCATAGCAGAACTGCAGATCTAGCTCGATGAGCAACAGACAGGTTATTATGAGGAAAAACATAACATGATGCATGTTTTGCTTACCAGTTGGGTTCTTGTTTTTCTTAAGACTCTTGCCACAAAGACACTGCAGCATATGCGTTCCTTTGCTGAAAATGTTCCAAAGAAACCACATTGATTTGGGCGAAAAGCAATCCAGCAGCTTAGACACCCTGAGAAAGAAGAGATCCTTGTGGTTGCATAATAATAATTTGAAATCAGTTCTCCTGAAGAGGGGCACCGGTTTTACCATAGGAAAAACGATAATATTCCGGATCTTCTCCCAGTTTTTTCCCCTCACGTGGTATATTTCTTTGAGACTTCTCAGTGATTGTTTTTTTTCGGCCAGGGTGAATGATTTATACCCCCTCGATCACCACCGGATTATTACCAAAGGGTCGGAGAAAAAATCCTTTTTCAGCATGAAACCAAACAAAAAAGCAAAGAGATCCCAACTGAGATCAAAACTAATCAGGGAGAACAGTAATGCACAAAAGATCCCCAAAGAGAAAACCATAGCCTTTTTACTTGATCGCTATGAGGATGGGTGGATCTGCAGAAGGCAAAGCAGGATTCATCTTACTGAGAGAAGACTGCCATTGTGTAGCCCCTAGGAGAGAAGGAAAAAAAAAAAAAAGGAAAGAAAGAAAGAAAAAAGAAAAAAAAAGAAAAAAAAAAAAAAAACCCACCACACACACTCACACACCAATACCACCTCCGAGATTGAGTCTGACAGCCGAAGACAGAGCCTCCCTTCTCCCAGTGTCGATTTTTTTTATAATCAATCGCCAGTGCTCAGTGGGATCGGTTTGAACCTGCAGTTCTCAATCACCATGAAGAAAAGATGCAAATTTAGGTGCCCCCTCCCCTTGTCAGTCTTGTAGTAGGTAGAGAGCGCCACAAATCCCCTTCCTCCTTCCTCTCACTCTTCCAGTTTCCAACAACCGTGAGCATGAGGAAAATCTCCCCTCCGGATTCCTCGCCCAGCCTCGGATGTGAGTTACAGGCATTAGAGGGAGGAGGAGGAGGAGTTGAAGTTTGCATTGAAAAGACTGGCTTTCCATGACGTAGCCACGTGCTTTCAGACCCGTCACCAGTGAGATGCTTCAACCAGCCCAGGGAGGGCAGTGTCACTGCAGTCTCTCTGCTAGGGCCCCTCCTGAAGTCTCCCCACACGCCAGCTCCAGCCCCAGCCAGCCCCAGCCCTAAACCCAGACCCAATGCGCGACCCTCTCCCTCCTCCGACAAGCACCAGCCGGCCTGCTGTTTGCTCTTGGAGCCAATCTAACAACCTTGTGTTAAAAGTGAATTTTGAAAAGTAAAAATTAAAAATTACAATGAGTAAACCTTAGAAAATGCATGTTGGGAGGTTGGAGGTGAGGAGGGAGGGAAATAAAGAGAAACAGGGGTTTAATACTTCTCCACCCAGCCAGAATTAGTTCCACCTTCACATTTTCAAAAGTAGCATAGAATGCATCTAAAACATTAAGGAAAACTCAAGTTCCTTTAATTCTTATTATTGGACTCCTACTTAAGGGGCTGTTTGAAAAATATAAACTAGATATATAACAGATATTACCAGAAACAGCCTCTTAAAAAGGACAACCACTAAAATATAGGTGGCAAACTGTACTTTTGTGGGGAGGGTCATATATACATGAGAAAATGTATGCCTTTTATAGAGAGACAACACATTACCTTTAAATAATTGTGCAGAAAGTCCCTGCTTAAATCACGCCCTAATTCTTTGCATGTTTCTGCACTCATTAATTGAGCTAATATTAAATTCACCCTCATTTACTTCTTATCTGTACATCTCACCTACACTAACCCAACCTAACAAAACAGGCAAATTTTCTGTTTTCCTCAAGATATAACCCAGCTTCCTACTTGCCCAGAAAAATCAAAGGATTTTGGACCAAAGTGTTATTTTATTTTATTCTACTTGGAGGAAAATACAATGTGCAAAGTAATACAAACAATTACAAAAGTAATATAACAAACTCCAGTATACCCGCTGCTCAAAATTAACTTAAAAATTAGCATTTCATCATATTTTTGAGATAAGGATTTTAGAGAAGTAAAATTGACCACTCCCATTCTCTGTGGGTACATGAATTAAACTTATGCCAGCTTATTCCTATTTTTATAGGTAAATTGACACAAAAATTTTAACTCTAATTCAAACATATATATTTAGAAGTTTCTTCATAATTTCAAAAAATTAACACTACTGCCTCTACTACATGGTATGTAAACTTAGATGTAGATTTATATAGTTGAAGCTTGATGGAAAAGACTGATTTGATTTTAAAAGTTGATTTTAAAGAAAATCAACTAACTCCTTGATTATCAGTTGTCATAAAACAAAAATGGAATAATCATCTTCACCACTCCTAGAGTTTTCTATTAGTTAGGATGCTAAAATTAGCATTGATATCCTGACCTTCTGGGAAACATCAGTCAATTCTAGGTAAGATAGAAGAATTTAAAACCAGTAAATCCTATTAAGGTTAAGACCTTGGAAAGCTATATCGTGATGGCCTTGATGTGTCAAAAGGACCATATCATACAGCTTTTAAAAATTACTAAGGTTTAACTATGGTCTAAAAAGGTTTGTGAGGTAAAGAAATAAAGACTAAAAGTACCTGAATTTAATGTCAATAACTTACTAAGAAGAAACAGACTGAAAAAAAAAAAATGAAGTGGAATTCTTTTTTGAAAGAGGAAAAATGGAAGAGCATTGCCAAATAATTAGAAAATAATTTTTGATATCAATCAGAGACAGATACCATAAGCTGCTTCTATAACATGTTGGTGTCCCCTAGGGGGTTCCAGAATATGCCAATATATTATCACTGGGCAAATGCCAGAGAAACAGTTGAAATATAAATATGGCCTTCCAAACTCACAGGCTCTGACACTATGTTAAAACTTTCTGAATTCCCTGGAGTATTTCCCAAGTAGAGTAAAATCTGCAGAAATGTTCTATAATTATTGGATCTTCTTAAATGGTAGTGTGTATAAAGACAGTATGTCTCAAACCAACTCTTCTTGAATATCAGAATTTGACTTTCTTCTCTGCATTGTGACAGTGAATTTGTTCCCTATTGCAATAAAGAATAACTGCCAGAAAACTAGCATTTTCTTTGCTACGTGTTGCTGGAAAACTTCTTTGACTTGCGACCTAAGGAACAACATAAAACACAATTAACTGTGACTACTATTTATTGAGACTCTATTATGCCAAGCAATGTGTTAGCTGCTTCTCATATTTTACACTATTTAAAGGAATGAGAAACTTTCTTATGATGTATAACATTTTGCTCTTTCTACACTTCTTTTCTGTATTTATTGATATATTATTTACTTAGGTTACATAGACTACTATTCACATCATTAACCACCCCCCCCAAAAAAAGCAATTGTTTTTGTCTGGAAAAGATGACTAACACCAATTCAGGTTACTTTTGGTCCAAAGACCCTCAATTTTTGATGTTTTCTGAGTAGCTCAATTCAGTCATTCAACCAGTATTTATTAAGCATCCGCTCCGTGAACATAACTGTACAAGACTCCATGTTGGATACTAAGTGATGAACTTGAACCAGATTTGCAGTTATACAATAAAAACCAAGGGTGGTCCGAGAGTTAACCCACGTTTCTGGGGCCTCCAGATCAGGGATGATTCAAAGATACATATGATGCGGACCTGAATTCCAGACAATTAGTTAAGGTTTGTTTTGGAAGATATCAGAATGTTTGCTTACCCTTTGCCATGCTACATTCAAATCAATATTAGATGACAAAAATGAAAACTATGGGGGAAAATGCAAGTTTTGAAATGCATGTAAGTAGAAATAGGATTTAAAAATCTGGGACTGTAAGAATTGATAGTAAAATTCATAGTATATGGGAGAAAAAATCTGTAAGACTGTTTTCATAAGGCTAAAAATAAACCCAGTTCTCACAAACAAGTTCATTTAAAAAATCAAACTTACCTACGGCATATTATAGTAAACAATTCTAAAAGTAAGTATAATGACCAGAATTTCATGACACAATCACATTTGCATTTTATTTTAATGTAGGACATGTGAACTTCCATGAAATTGGTCAGCAAAAATCTGTAAAACTATTGCAGCATACTTTTACTATTTGCTTCCAATTTTTGCTCTTCTATTGCACTCTTCCTTTTAGTATTGAACCCCACCCCCTCTACAGTTTTGGAAAGGCACATGGGTACTCAGATGGAGAATATAATTTTAAGCCCCATCATAGTTAACTATGGCCATGTGACTAGATTCTGATCAATGAGATGTGAGCAGCAGTGACATGTTCAACTTCCCTGGTCATATTCTTCAAAAGAAGCCGCTCGCCTTCCACATCTCTCTTGCATCCCTCCTGTGAGCTGGAAAGAAAATGGTGTGAGTAGCGGAAAGAAAATGGTGTGAGTAGCTTTGACTACTCACATGGACAGGAACACACACCAAGAGTGGAGTAGTACCAAGATTCAAGAAAGCTAGAACCTTGGACAGAGCCACCAACCTACCCTGCCCACCAAGTTCTGCCCTGTTGACAAAGAAAGCAACTTTTATCTTGTTTGAGGTTGTCTTAGTTCATTCTCCCTGCCATAACAAAACACCATAAAATGGGTAACTTATTAACAATCCATATTTATTTCTCACAGTTCTGGAGGCAGGAGGTCTACTAAGATCAAGGCGCCAGCACTGTCTGGTGTGGGCTTGCTTCCTATATACAGTGACTTCTAGCTGTGTCCTCACCTCACATGGTGGCAGGGGACAACAAGTTCCCCTGGGTCTCTTTTATAAGGACACAAACTCTATTCATGAGAAATCCACCCTCCTGATTTAGTCACCTCCAACAGGGCCCACCTCTCAATACTATCACATTGGGCATTCAGTTTTAACATCTGGATGTGGAGGAACATAATCATGCATAGCAGACCACGTGTTTTTGTGTGAATTTGTTACAGCAGCTTATTCTCTCTACTATCTTATGGGCTGGCCTTGTGTTAATAACAACACACTTATATTTGGGTTAGTTATTTATTTTAAAAGAATAAAGAACTTAAGTACATAACATATACCTATGGCTTTATCCACAGTCTGCCACTCTCTTTTCCATTCACTACAGCAGCTACTCATCTCTTAGTTGCCTCTTGCAAACCACCCTTGCTTATTTCCAGCGCTTGTGCAAACATCCCACTGTCAGGTTTTACTTTTCCTGCCTCCTTCTCTGCCCTGCTCCCTGCTCATCAAATATAACCTATGGCAGTTTAGAGCCTATGACCATGACAAAAAAGCTTTGATCACTGAAAGAAGTAGAAGGGCAAAGTGATTGAAAGAGTTGGTCATCAAGGGACTAGAGATAGAAAAAAAAAAGACCAATGTATATATAAGGACTTCAGTGACTATATTTACCTTGTAAACCTTTTTCAAAAAAATGAAGCTATGTTGTTTGCACACATGTTCCTTCTCTATTTTTGTTGCTAACAATTATCTTCACCTTTTAAGGAATAATTCTAAATTTCACATCTCTATACTACTCGTTAGTACCTGTTCTTCCTCTCCCCATGTTTCTACATTTACCCATGATGTAAAAAACCTCTGCTCCTCTCTCCTGGAGGGTACAGTCTGGGAAGGTAACTTGAGTTCATCTCTCTTCCCCTCCCAACTTCTCAGTGAAGGAGAAACAATTTAAGGGGCCCAGCCCCTTCTTTTCTCTCTGTCTGCAAGAAGCTTTCCTGCCTGCAAAAGCTTTTAGACTCCTCAGCTTCAGCTCTTCCATGTGAGCAGCATTGAGTCACCTCTAACTGCCAGTATGTCTATCTCTGAGCTTGAGATTTCTTCATTTTTTTTTTTCAGATTCAGGAGTACATGTGCAGGTCTGTGACATGGGTATATTGTGTGATGCTGGGATTTGGGCTTCTAGTGAACCCATCACCCAAATAGTGCCCATCATACCCAATAGGTAGTTTTTCAGCCCTTGGACCCCTTTCTCTTTCCATCCCTTCTTTTGGAGTCCCTAGTGTCTGTTGATCCCATTTTTATGTCCATGTGCACCCGTTTTTTTAGCTCCCACTTACAAGTGAGAATATGCAGTATTTGGTTTTCTGTTCTTGCATTAATTCGCTTCGGATAATGGCCTCCGGTTGCATCCATATTGCTGCAAAGGACACAACTTCATTCTTTTTTATAGCTTCATAGTACTTCATGGTGTATATGTCCCACATTTTCTTTATCCAATCCACCGTTGATGAACATTTATGTTGATTCCATGACTCCATGACTTTGCTATTGTGAAGAGTGCCATAATAAACATAAGAGTATAGGTGTATTCTTGATAAAACAATTTCTTTTCCTTTGGGTATACGCCCGCTAATGGAATTGCTGGGTTGAATGGTAGTTTTAGTTATTTGAGGAATCTCCAAAATGTTTTCCATAGGAGTTGAATGAATTTACATTCCCATCAACAGTGTATAAGTGCTCCCTTTTCTCCACACCCTCTCCAACATTTATTTTTTTACTTTTTTTTTTTTTCTTTTTTTTTTGAGATGGAGTCTCGCTCTGTCACCAGGCTGGAGTGCAGTGGCACAATCTTGGCTCACCGCAACCTCTGCCTCCTGGGTACAAGCGATTCTCGTGCCTCAGCCTCCCGAGTAGCTGGCATTACAGGCACGTGCCACCACACCCAGCTAATTTTTGTATTTTTAGTATAGACAGGGTTTCATCATTGTCGGCAAGGATAGTCTTGATCTCCTGACCTCGTGATCCACCTGCATTGGCCTCACAAAGTGCTGGGATTACAGGCATGAGCCACTGAGCCCAGCCATTTTTTACTTTTTAATTATAGCCATTCTGACTAGTGTGAGATGGTATCTCATTATGGCTTTAATTTGCATTTCTCTGATGATTAGTGATGTTGAGCGTTTTTTCTTACATTTGTTGGCTGCTATGTCTTTTTTTGAGAAGTATCTGTTATGTCCTTTGCTCACTTTTTAATGGGGTTATTTGTCTTTTTTCTTGTTGATTTAAGTTCCTTATAATTCTGGATATTAGTCCTTTGTCGGATACACTTTGCAAATATTTTTTCCCCTCCTGTAGGTTGTCTATTTATTCTGTTGGTTGTTTCTTTTGTTGTGCAGGAGTTCTTTTGCTTAATTAAGTCCCATTTGTCAGTTTTTTGTTGCAATTGCTTTGACTGCCATACCACCCTGAATGCACCTGATCTCATTTGATCTCTGGGGGTTTTTATTCAAACCACAGAAGGCCCTTTATCTAGGCACTCAAAGAAAAGACTGGGGATTAACACTCCCTAGGAGAATTTCTCCATCACTAAATATTCCAGCTCCATTGCCTCTTGGGAGGGATAATGATGAATCATGTGTTTTATATCCATCCACAGTTTTCCTGTGGGATAAAGACACGGTCTTCCCCTGGAGTAGTTGGCTTATCACCACACTATTGGCTTCCACCCTTTCCCTAGATCCACTCCCGACTCACCTGCTCTATTCCCTCCCAAGTAAATTATTTGCACCAGAATCTGTCCTCTAAGGAAAATCAAGCCAAGACAGGGCTGAACAGATACAACAGGGGTTTTGGATAAATGTATCCGCTCTCCAAATCCAAACCCTTCCTTAGATGGCCACTGCAATTTCCAGATGTCTAGAAAGTATCTAGAGACTCAAATTCTTGCCCTCAGGCCAAGTTTCCAGTCCCCAACCAACCTTATAAGTAATATAAATAATTTTTTTTCTCATCTTTCTAACTTGTGTGGCCATTTTTCTTAATTAAATCTGAATTCAGAAGTAGGATGAAAACGCAAAATTAATGATCACTTCTTAAGACCCCCAAATACTAGAAAATAATATAAGAAAAAAAATTCTTCTTTGTCCCAATTACGTTCAGAAAGTATAATAAAACAGTGAAGAACCTGCCAAGAGATACAGATAAAAGCAGGTGAATTCCCTTGAGTCCTCAGAAATATGAGCTTCTCTTGGCAATGTTCCACAGGCTTCTCTTCTCACTGAAATGAACTTTATCACAGTCTGTATAGATACGACTGACAATAAAACCCCAGTTCCCTGTACAGCCCAGCAAGGGTTCAGAGAACCTCCTCTGCATCCTCTGAGGCAGGTGAGGGGATCTTTTTACAAGTTGAATTGGCCCTAAAAAATTTGCAGACATATGCAGCATAGCTCTTTGCCTCTAGGCCCAATAACCCATGCCTCCTATTAATAAACCTACTAAACCTTCATTAATGTGATTTAAATTTCAATATGAATTTAAGGCCTTGACTAAAACCAAATAAAAGCAACAGTAACTTTTATAAACTAATTCAAACTACACTCTACTTTCTTCCCACTCATCCAAATTTTTCTGATGCTTTATTCAAGGCAAGTATGCTCCCATTTGAAAATAATCGTTGTCTGTGATTTGAAGTATTCTAAGGGCAGACAATATTTTACATACATGGAATCCAGTTTCTTAATTTCTATATCCATTGAATAGGACAACTTTGGATATATCATTTTTAAATTACAGGAGAAATTTGTCAGCTGAACTTTTTCCATTTGAAGAGAGATTTATATATTCCAAAATTTAGAATATTATTTACCCTGGAAAATAGGTAATAAAACTTGGATAACTGGAGAATAAAAATAACATTATTGGATATGTACCTAAATGGAAGAGGAGCCTCCCTCTGAATGATGAATTTTCTGTGGTCAACTCCGCACCAACCCCATTCCAAGCACACCTGAAGAAGCCAGGAATAAATTTCCCAGAATACCCTTTCCGTGTGTTTGCAGGATAGTTTTCTCCAATGAGAGGCCCTCAAACAAGAGATTTGGGTGGCAGAAGAGAAGAAGTCATTATTCTCTGAAAGCAGTTGCCAGGGCCAGTGTGAGATTCACAGTCAATTCTTGGCACATTCTTTAAAACTATCGCTCTGCTGCTGCAGACAAAAATCTCAGCCACTTCCCAATTAACTCTTAAGAGCACCCACATTCAGTGCTTCAGGCTGAGATCATGGATGATAGTTTCCCTGACTTTGATTTCCCAGCTTTCCCAACAGTTTTCTAAGTCTCCAATTTCTCTGTGTATACACTTTTAAACCAGAAAATATCAAATAATGTATTTCTGACTGATTTCAGATGGATATACAGTGTTTTCTCTGCCTAGGTTCTAAGCCATTAAAGGTACCTGGTAGCTTACTGATAAGGAATTTGCTTTGAGTTTGCAATGGTTTACTTGATCCCTAAACATCTAGTATGATAATAAGACCTTCAATCCAATAAGCACATATTTTACCATACAATATGAAACATGTAAACAGGGATTATTTTCTTCTATAAGTGCTTACTGAACACCCTAGCATAGGCTTCCAACAGGCCAGTTTCGGAGAGAATCAGGTTGAAGCTGTAGCATTTTTCACTTTGAATTGAATGAAAATGACGTAGTTGGATTTATTTATCATATTTCTTCAAATAAGAGATTTATAAAATCAAATTCAACTCTCACATAAGAAAATATAAGAAAATCATTTCATTAGAAGTTGAAATCGTTTAAAAAAAATGAAAATCATTGCACTTGTAAACTCACAGTTCCTGTCATAAAGTTAAAATGAGTCATTCATAAAGCTATTATTCAAAATAAATGTAAAAATTGCAATTCAGAAAAATGTGTCATATATTGTAACATTTAGGTTACAAACTTAATAAAGAAAAATGCCAACTCAGAGAGAGTTTATACTCAAAAAAAGTTTATACTCAAAAAAATAAATGGTAGGAGACCATTGGACCATAAGTTTCCAGGGTCAAAAGTTAAGGTTATTGAACTTGCTTAATGCAGCACCCGAATAATCTCAGATATATACATGTTTAATTGCTCCTGTCCAAAATATTTAATTTCCACAACAATATAGATCCAGAGGATTACATTATAAGAAAAAAAATCCTATATCATGTCAACAGAGATCCTCTGGAGCATTTATAATATTGCAGATTTAAGTGCACAAAATTGAATTGTCTATGGAAGTGTGAAAAATGCTTAAAATGTCGCATTTGAACATTGATTGGGTTTAATGTAGTACTGGCATCTTGACAACAATGCACTTTTACTTTATTACTGGTCCAAATGACATAAATAATAGAATGCACACACATATGAGTGATGACTCAGAATACTACTTAGCATTCAGTTTTAATTGTTTTGATAAATATTAAAATAAACAGTATATAAGTAATTAGTCAAGGATATCTTGACTCATATATTAGGTTGCTTTTAAGGAATTTATAGTTTGGGTAACATTGGAATAAAAGTATGCAAAAATCATATTTTAACCTCAATATCAATTACTTTCCCTTAATCAATATATATTTCTCAAACTCTGATACACACTAAGATACATGTTTTTGTTTGTTGTCATTTTACCTTTTAAAATAGGCATATACTTTATATGGATATTCCCATGTTCAGGAATGTATCTGTTTTAAAAGGCCATTGGTCAATTGGGTCTGATTTTATTCCATTAAGGTAATATTTTAAAGTAAAGTTTTCAAGTATGTTCAAGTAGTGGGAGATTGGAAGTAATGATGCTCAACGCAGAGGCATATGGAATAGTGTTACAGTGAAATTAAAGTTACCAAATATACTTTTGTGATAAAACTTATACCATCTCTATCAGATTATGGTATGAAAATTAGCGGCAGCAGGTGCCAAAATATCAAGTAGAATTTAGGAGAAAACTTAAAATTGAGTTTTAAAAAATCTATCAATAATGTTTCTATTTTATTTCCTACAATATTGGGGGGGAAAGAACTATTTACAGCAAAACACTGCCGTTTAACTCTTGAATATTGAAACTTCAAAGGCATCAGCTGACCAACAGGGCACGAATTATAACTAAAATGCAGCTTGCATCCATTTGCCCAGCAACTGCTCTGGTGGGGTGGCAAAGCCCTAGCCTAGGAAAGGCATCTTTTTCTAATAGGCTCATCCCAAAGGGGCTGCCATTTTCTAACTGGTTCATCCCAATGAGGCTGGCTCCCATTCACTATATTCATAATAAATCTCAGTAAGAAGTCAGTTCCATTCAGAAGGGCTTACCCACTGAGAATTTATTGAAGAGACTATCTGTAGCAATAGAAGCAGGGTTAAGGAAACCAACAAGTGATGTTGAGGTCCACCAGACACCAGCAACAGTGGAAAATCATTACTGCTACCCTGTTCAAAGGGGAAATCGAGGACATAGTATTACTGGATTGCAGGGAGAGCCAGAATAGTAGAAGAAGAGAATGATATTATGAGCTGTATGAGTCAAGCGAAAAGTCTACTTCCAAGACCAAAGTGGAGGAACAGAGGAGAGGACACAGAAAAAAAAAAAAACTCTGATTTTTCTTTTTCCTTCCAGCCACTGTTCTCCAGCTACTGCCTCCTCTTGTCAAACTCAACTTGAAAATAGAAGGCAGGGGATCCCAGGTGATGCAGTCTTTGTGGTCCAGGCTCGTGGGGCATAGAGCAGAGAAAGATGGATAACACATCTGTAGAGCTAACAGACAAGAAATGACAATGTGGGATGTTACTACCACAATATATGATGATAACAATAATAATGATGAGGGTGATGATAGATTTAGCAACGGCTTAATTTGTGCTAGACATTGTTTTCACCACAACTTCATGAGATAGGTACCCTTCATCTTACAAAAATGAAGAAACTGTGGCACAGAGAAGTTAAGTAACTTGTCCAAAGTGACATTCACCCAGTAAGTACTCCTTTGTGGTTGATACACAGTCATATACTTTGGGATGCATGTTACACAGAATAACTCAAAGTTAGGGAACATGACATCCCTTTTCATGAGGAAACACAGCATAGCCTTGGTTCCTGGTGTCTCTCTTTTGATCGGTTCAAGATGGCTGCAAAAGAAATAACATAGGTAGCCCCAAGAAGACTTTACTAAGGATCATTTCCAAGGTACCCTCTGGGAAATTCTAGTCATTATTAAAGACAGGCTTTGATGGTGACCTTATTTTTATCCTGGAGGGTCATGGTCTGTGCCATAGAGAATCCATAATAGTCCCTGAACCCTGACATACGAGCCTCATAAACTGTTAGTCACGGATCCAGTTAGTGCATATCTTCAGCTTTAATCTCCCTTGTCATCAAGTCTACATCACAATGTTAGGAAGCAATAACGAATATTTATTAAGCATTTATTTACTATTAATACATGTCAGACATTTCACTGAGTATAAATTGGTACTTCACAATAACCATGAAATAGGAGGTCATTTTATAACTGTGGATACTGAGTTTCGACAAGGTTGAAAGATTTACCCACAGAATCCCAGCCAGTAAGTGGTACGGTCAGAATTTCACATGTGTGCTCTCATTCCATAGTTCTTACTCCTTTATGCCTCCCTGCTCTGAGTGTTTGAGTCATGAGTTCTCTGAGTCTGGGAAGCAGATGGAGTTTGCAAGCTGGCTTAGAACTTGGGGTAACCTTGCAGAAAAGCTGCTGAATGAAGGAGATGAAGAAAGAGAGGAGGCAGGATATGGTGGAAGTTTTGATCTGTGGCCCAAGGAATCCACAATTGGAAGAGATTCTGGAGAAAAAGAGCCAGACCAAAAATGGTCATTTAATTGTAAAAGCTACATGAATTTAGGGGATGCTGTATAGAGCAGGGCAAATACTAAACTGAAAAAGCCACACTGGAATATCTCTTTAAATGGCAAAGTTTGAGAATAAAAATGTTTGCTTAGCATTTTTTACTGCTTTAATTTCAAAATTGGGCATGATTACTATCCTTATCTTTTTAAAATTAGTATAACATACAACAGAGAAGTACACAATCTTAAATGTACACTGATCTTTTTGCATGTGTTTATATTTGGGCATCCACAATACTTGTAATAACAGACATTTGTAGTACCCCATAGGCTCTTTTGTGTGCCTTTCCAGTAAATTTACTCCCACAGGAAATTACTATTCTGATTTCTTTTACCAAAACTTACATTTGCTTGAGATTCATGCAAATGGAATCATAAGTGTACTCTTCATGGGTGGCATATTTTGCTCAACATTATATCTCTGAGAACCATCCATATCGTTACATGTAGCAGTGGTTCATTCTTTGGATTGCTGTGATCTATTCCTTTGTGAATATGCCACAATTTGTTTGCCCACTGTTAATTAACTTTAGGGTATTTTCCATATCAGGATTATAAACATCCTTGTTTATGTCTGGGTAGATGCGATAACTCATTTTCTTTGGGTAGTTACCTAGATTACAGATTAGCAATATTGTCAACTTGAATAAATACTACCAGCTTTTCAAAATGACTGAAAATTTACATTCCCACCAGCAGCATACAAGAGTTACAATTTTTCTATACTCTTAATAACATCGGAATAATCTCTTTTTATATTTTAGGTATTCTAGTGTAGTGGTACCCCATTGTGGTTTTATTTTACAGTTCCCTGATGAGTAATCATGTTTATCACCTTTTCATATGCTTATTAGCCATTCGTTTATCTTCTTTTATGAGGTGTTTTTTCAAGTCATGTGATTTTTTTTTTTATTAGGTTGTCTAGTATTTACTATTGATGTATGGGAGTCCTTTACGTAATGGCTCCACATCTTTTGTTATGTATATATATTGCAAATACATTTTTTTTTTTTCTTTGAGGTGGAGTCTTGCTCTTGTTGCCCAGGCTGGAGTACAATGGCACGATCTTGGTTCACTGCAACCTCCGCCTCCTGGGTTCAAGAAAGTCTCCTGCCTCAGCCTCCTGAGTAGCTGGGATTACAGGTACGCACCACCATGCATAGCTAATTTTGTATTTTTAGTAGAAACAGGGTTTCTCCATATTGGTCAGGCTGGTCTCGAACTCCTGACTTCAGGTGATCCGCCCATCTTGGCCTCCCAAAGTGCTGGGATTACAGGCATGAGCCACCGTGCCTGGTCTGCAAATACTTTCTCCCAGCTTGTGATTTGCCTTTTCAGTTTTCTAAGGTTGTATTTTAATTATTAGAAGTTCTTAATTTTTAATGAAATACCATCTTTCAATCTTTGTATCAGGTTATACTGGACTCATAAAATGAATTAGAAAGTGAGCTCTGTTTTTTCTTCTCTGGGAAAATTTATGTAAGATTGATATTGTTCTTTGATAATGCATGAAAAAAAATCACCAGCAAACTCATCTAAACTTGTAATTCTCTTTGTCAAAAGGTTTTAATTGCGGATTCAACATATTTAACACTATAGAATGCTTCACATTTTTTCATTTATTTCCATTCTTCTATGTCTGTTTTGCTGTTTTCAAGGGATTTTTCACACTATGGAAATGAATTGACATAAAGTTGTTTAAAACATCCTCGCCCCATTTTATTTCTAGTAACGTCACTCAAGTTTTATCTTTTAAAAAAATCACTGTTGCCACAGGTTAACTAATTTTATTAGTATCTCTTTTAAGGTATTTTTGTTTATTTTTACTGTCTTTATTGTTGGTCAACTTCTAATTTTCATTGATTTCTTCTCTTATCTCCATTTACCTCTTCAGTTTGGTTTGATGTTCTTTTTCTAATATACTGAAAGAAGCTTAGATTATTGATTTTCAGCCTTTTGATTTTTCTAATATATGCATTTAGTGCTATAAATTCCACTTTAAGGACTTCTCCTACATCATGTAGTTTTTGAAGTCATATTTTTTTTATTCATTTAAAAATATGTTCTAATCCTGGCTAACACGGTGAAACCCCATCTCTATTAAAAATACAAAAAAATTAGCTGGGTGTGGTGGCAGGCACTGGTAGTCCCAGCTACTCAAGAGGCTGAGGCTGGAGAATGGCATGAACCTGGGAGGCGGAGCTTGCAGTGAGCCAAGATCACTGGAGTGCACCACTGCACTCCAGCCTGAGTGACAGAGTGAGACTCTGTCTCAAAAAAAAAAAAAAAAAAATAGTTCTAATTTATTTGATTTCCTCCTTGATTTTTTTTGTTATTAATATGTATATTATTTAATTTTCAAGCATTATTTATATTCTGGTACTAATTTCTAGTTTAATTCCACTGTGATCAGTGAAAAACATTTATATGATTGAATCCTTTGAAATATGTTTAAGAGTGACTTTGGCTCAGAATATGTTCTATTTGGTAAATGTTCCATGAACCCATTAAAAAATAGTATATTATTCAGTAGTTTGGTGAAGTGTTCTCTACATGTTGATAAGATTCAGTCCTTTAATACTGTCATAAAAATAATCTATATCGGAACAGTCTAATAGAAATATAATGTGAGCCACATACGTAATTTTAAAATCTTAGCGGCAATATTTAAAAAGGTAAAATTTAAAAAGAAATTGATTTTAATAATATATTATATTTGAAACAATATATTCAAAATATTATTTCAATATTTAACCAATTTTAAGTTATTAAGAAATATGTTACTTTTCCTCTCCTGTCTTTAAAATCCAGCATGTGTTTTACACTGACAGTACACCTCACTTAAAATGCTAACTTTTTATCTGAACTATTTGATTTATATTGATTCATAAAATTACAGTTGAAAAAGTAGATTCATATACCCAAGATGTTCACAATATACTTAAACACTTTCCAGTAACTGAATTAACTACTAAGAATCATTTTCCTTTAATAATCTCATTCACGTTTACAGCATTTGTTGAGGTTTTTCCTATAAAAATTGACTTGACTTTTAAGCAAAAGAATATTAGTTTCAAAATTGTGTTTTCCAAGTTAAGTTTACGAAATCTGTGTCAATACAATATTCTTAATATTTAATTCAAAGAGTATTGTGTAAATTGAGTGATTATTCTAAATTTATGAATTTCAAACGTAATTCTTTGAATTTTGCTTAAAGATTTTGAAGCCAGTTTATATGTCATTGATAACAATTAAAATATTCTTTATGTTGATTTATCCTAAAATATATGAAATGATTATTGCTCATTTGTATGATGAAAAGTTTTAATTTCAACATATATTTTTACTTTTGTCTAGTTAGGTCAGAAATTAGCTTTTCCTTTCCTTGGAACTTCAAATTTAGCTCATTGAAGTGCGGTATAATATTAGTGAGAAAACATGTTACCGTCATTTTTTGTCTTTGACTATTAAATATTTAGCAAGCATTTCTTTTGCCTTAAGAAAATACAGAATTAGATTCAAAACTATAGCAAATTCATTTAAAACTTTTCCACCATTTAACAAGTGAGCATTAGAAAAAAATCCAAGATTATTAGATTAATTGTCTTATTTCTTACAACAGTTCTACAAATTGTAAATTGGTGATCCATAACATTTGTACATATATACTAAATGATTTTAATAGTAATATCCATGACACTTTTGATAGTTTGCTTCAAAAACTGGAGTACAGATATTTTCAATATGAGTCATGCATATGAGTCTCCAATGAAGCAATTGGAGAAATGTCAGGCCCACATTAAATATTAGTAAATCTTTATTTTTGACCTAACACAGCTGGAACATTGACCACTGTGATAGAACTAATTTTTTTATATCTATCTGAAATCATTCTTTGAAAAATATAAAAGTTCCAAAAATATTAATTACGGGAGTTTAATTTTTTAGAATGCAAATTGATATTTCTTTTTAAAAATATTTAAATATTTTGAGACAAAGCATAGCCAAAGTGTTAAATGGGCAGTATTTTATATTATACAACTCATCTAAAGCTTAACAATAAACTTGAAATGTTTAAAATTTTGAATCAATTGATCATTGCTATTGTTAGAAACATCTTGTATTCTCCAGGTAATTTTTTGGTAGCTTAATTGAAGATCTTTCCACTTTTGTAAAATAATTCTTTGAGTATTTTTCTTTTAACCTTGTAACCAAATTTACATAAGTGAAATAGTAATTTCTTTTGCCATCTCTTCATCACAAAATTGTTTTCTTTGGGTATGTGTGTTCAAAAGTATAGGCTTCCTTATAGGGGACCAAGAAAATAAGCTCAGATTCTGTTAAAAATATTTCTTAAAGGTTGGGTGCGGTGGCTCACACCTGTAACCCCGACACTTTGGGAGGCCAAGATGAGTGGATCGATTGAGGTCAGGAGTTCGAGACCAGCCTGACCAACATGATGAAACCCCATTTCTACTGAAAAATTACAAAATTCGCCAAGCATGGTGGCAGACACCTGTAATCCCAGCTATTTGGTAGGCTGAGGCAGGAGAATCACTTGAACCCAAGAGGCAGAGGTTTCAGTGAGCTGAGATCACACCATTGCACTCCAGCCTGGGCAGTAAAAGAAAAACTCTGTCTCAATGATGAATTAATGGGTACAGCACACCAACATGGCACATGTATACATATGTAACAAACATGCACGTTGTGCACATGTACCCTAGAACTTAAAGTATAATTTTAAAAAATTCTTAAAAATGTTTTAGACATTTGCTTCTAATTTCAAGTGATTTACTTGTAACACAGTGTCTTATTTAAAGACATTTACTTCTAATTTCAAGTAGTTAAGTGAACTTAAAGTACATTATTAGTGGTTTCACTAAGAATGCAAGAAAATTGTAACAGTTTAAATTCATTTAACTCCTTCTCATCTTTTGCACTAATGTTGCATACAGTTGACACTGACATAGGTTTTTAATTATGTATTGTAATTATAATCAATATTTATTTACATTTATCTTTCAGGGGTACTCTTTGTTCTTTTCTGCACTATATTCTCCAGTTTTCCTTGTCTGAAACTGTCTTTATCTCACCTTCCTTTTTAAGGATATTTTGACTAGGTATAAAATTATAGGTTAAGTTTTTCATTAAACACTTTAAATATATTGCTACTATTTTTTATATTCCCTGGGCTATTTTTTGTTTGTTTGTTTGACAAGTGAGCAATATCCTTACTGCTGTCTCCCTAAAGGCGATGTGTTTTATTTTCTGAGACTGCTTTTACATTGTTCTCCTTGTTTTATTTTCTTCCATTTGAACTTAATGTGACTAGATGTGATTTTCTTTGAATTTATTTGACTTGGCCTTCTTAAACCTGTAAGTTGATGTCTTTTAAGCTACTTGGGAAATTTGTTTAGATAATGCTTCTATCCCATTAATTTTCTTCTATTCTCCTAGGATTCCAATGACAGATTTGCTACTACTTTTCAAAACTTCCCATGTGCCTTTCAAAATCTTTTCTATGTTTTACATGTTTTTTTCTGTGTGTGTCAGTATGAAAACTTGCTACTGACCTATCTTTCAGATAACAAATATTTTTCTATTGTTTTCATGCTGCTGTTAATCTCATCTCTTGAAATATTAATTTTAGTTATTTTAAGTTTTATTTATAGAATTTCAGTTTTGCTTTTCTATGGATTCTAGTTCTCTGCTGAAATTTTTTCTCTTCTGTTATATTGAATATATGAATCATAATTATTCCAACATACCTGTCTGAAAACTCCAGTAAGTAAATCTTCTCTGGGTCTGCTTCTATCATTTGTAATTTCTCTTAGTTTCAAGTGCATTGTTTCTGTTTTATATCTTGCTTTGTATTTCTAATTGAATGCCACATTGTGTATACAAACTTGGGGAAACTGTAACTGTTGTTTTATTCCTGAAAAAAAACTATTTTTATTTTGGAAGACAGACAGAATACTAGCAGATCATTTTAATCCTGTCAAGGGTGTGGCCCTTCTGAGGTCACAACTATAAACCCTGGTTGTTGTTTTTTTTAAGCCTCTCATAACTTAAGAAACTTAAACTGCAATCTCTGCTTCTACAGCACAAAGCAGATGCTAAAATATTTGCTCAGCTATTTATCCTTCAACTTGATGCATTCTACTGGGTTTTTTGTAGTCATATCCTGTCTTTGAGTAGCTTAAAAGTCAAGACTAGAAGAAAATTTACATGCAGATTTTGTTGTTTCTTCCTCTGTGCCTTTCTCCTTTCTGCAAGTTTTGCCTTTCAATTTCTGGCCGCCCTGACAGTCTTGATCTCCTGTTTATGTCTCAGTCAAGAAAAACTGTTCCCATTGCACAGAACTCACTCATAGCATGGAAAACTAGAACGTGCCCTCAAAGAAAGCTGTGAAAATGTGGATCTCATTCTTTTAAGGATGTACGCCTTTCAGTTTTTGCCATCTCTCATGGCTCTCCAGTGCCTTCAGATTTTTTAAGTTGGATTTGTCCAGCTCTTATAATTATTATTGGCAGAAGATTTCATTCCATATCAGCTACTCTGTCATAATATGCACCAGACTCTAGTTCCTTGTCCATAAAAAGAGCTACCCAGTGATGCCTTGGATTTCCTTTTTTCCTTGAACATTTTGCTTTTATCTTTTTCCTAGGTTTCCAGTACAAGATTTATTAAGTTTTATTTTTGTTTCATTTATCAATTATAAATCCAGGGAAAGACCTAAGCAGTGTCATTGGTAATATGAAGTCTGGACAATATGACACTGTCTGGAAATGTTTTAATAGTTATGAACATGTGTTATAAATTAAAAATATCTAGGATTTACCTTCTTGTCACTCCTGTTCAACATAGTATTGTAAGCCCTGGCTAAAGCAATCAGGCAAGAGAATGAAATAAGGGACACCCAAATAGGAAAAAAGAAATTCAAACTATCCCTGTTTGCAGGCAACATGACTGTATTTCTAGAAAACCCAATAGTCTCATCCCAAAAGCACCTTCAGCTGATAAACAACTTTGGCAAACTTTCAGGATACAAAATCAATGTATAAAAATTACTAGCATTTACATACATCAGCAACAGTCAAACTGAGAACTGAATCAGGAACACAATCCAATTCACAACTGCCACAAAGAAAATAAAATACCTACAAATACAGCTAACCAGGGAGGTGAAATATCTCTACAAGAAGAATTACAAAACACTGCTCAAAGAAATTAGAGGTGAAACACACAAATGGAAAAACATTCCATGCTCATGGCTAGGAAGAATTAAAATCAATAAAAACAGTCATACTGCCCAAAGAAATTTGCAGATTCAATTCTATTCCTATCATACGACCAATAATATTCTTCATAGAACTAGAGAAAACTATTAAAATTCATATGGAACCGAAAAAGAGCCCAAATAGCCAAAGAAATGCTAAGCAAAAAGAACAAAGCTGGAGGCATCACATTACCCAATTTCAAACTACGCTGCAGAGCTACAGTAACCAAACAGCACAGTACTCATACAAAAACAGACATATAGACTAATGGAACAGAATCTATTTCAAACACAGAAATAAGGCTGCACACATATGGCCATCTGATCTCCAACATGCAACCATTTGATCTCCAATGAAGCTGACAAAAACAAGCTATGGGGAAAGGACTTCCTATTCTATACATGGTACTGGGTTTAACTGGCTAGCCATATGCAGAAGATTGAAACTGGACTCCTTCGTTACACCATAAAAAAATCAACTCAAGATGGACTAAAGACTTAAATGTAAAACCCAAAGCTATGAAAGTCATGGAAGACAACCTAGGCAATATCATTCTGATCATAAAAACAGGCAAAAGTTTTGTGACGAAGCCACCAAAAGCCATTGCAACGAAAACAAAAATTGACAAGTGGGACCTAATTAAACTTAAGAGCTTCTACATAGCAAAAGAAACTATCAACAGAGTAGACAGGCAACTTACAAAATGGGAGAAAATATTTGCAAACTATGCATCTGACAAAGGTCCAATATCTAACATCTATAAGGGATGTAAATAAATTTACAAGAAGAAAAAAATCTTATTAAGAAGTGGGGAAAGGACATGAACAGACACTTTTCAAAAGAAGACTTACATGTAGCCAGCAAGCTTATGAAAAAAAAATCAATATCACTGATCATTAGAAAAATGCAAATCAAAGCTGCAATTGGATACCATCTCACACTCGTCAGAATGGCTATTATTAAAAAGTAAAAAAATAAATAAATAAATAACAGATGCTGACAAGGTTACAGAGAAAAGGTAACACTTACACACTGTTGGTGAGAGGGTAAGTTAGTTGAACTGCTGTGGAAAACAGTGTGACAATTCCTCAGAGAGCTAAAACAGAATTACCATCAGACCCAGCAATCCCATTACTGGATATAAACTCAAAGGACTGTAAATCATTTTACCATAAAGACACATGTATGCAAATGTTTATTGCAGCACTCTTCACAAAAGGATAAACATGGAATCAACCTTAATACCCGTCAAAGATTGGTGAAAGAAAATGTGGTACATATACACCATGGAATATTATACAGCCATAAAAAAGAATGAAATCCTGTCTTTTGCAGGAACATATGTGGAACTGGAGGCCATTACCCTCAGCAAAACAACGCAGGAGAAAAAAATGAAACACCACATGTTCTCGCTTACAAGTGGTAGCTACATGATGAGAACTCATGGACACAAAGAGAGGAGCAACAGATACTAGAGCCTACTTGAGGGAGGAGTTGAGAGGAAGGAGAGGATAAAAAAAGTAAATATTAGGTACTAGGATTAGTACCAGGGTGATTAAATAATCTGTACTATAACCCCCCATGACACAAGTTTACCTACATAACCTGCACATGTATCTCTGAACCTAAAATAAAAGTTAAAAAAATAGCATTTAAAAAAATAAATGTTTTGAATTTAGGTCAGAGATGTCACTGTAAGTTTCATTTGTCTTCTATTTCCTGACAGTGCACCTGCTGCATTTCATGAGGTACAACTTGTTATAGTAGAGAGGAGGAAGTTGAACTAGTTATGGGCTTGTAGAATGTAGAGAGACTTAAGTAAAAAGTTTTACTGGGAAAAAACAAAACTGTCATTACACAAGAAGGCAAAAGAAATATTCTGTAGAATCTATAAAAAGATTAAAATTAATATGTGATTTTAGCAAGGTCCCTAAATTTAAGGTGGCTATATTTTAAAATGAAAAATAAAATTTAATAAATAGTACTCTTTATAATAGTACCTGAAGCATCAGTTATGTAGGAATAAATATAATAAAAGATGTGCAAAACCTCTACACACAGCCTGTTAAAAGATTTTTAAAAAATTAAACATCTAAATAAACAGAGAGATATATTGTATTCAAGTAATTGAAGACTCAAATTGTAAACTTGTCAATTTTACACAAAGTTTAATGGCAATCACAAATAAAACTTCAGCATCATTTAAAATAATATGATCAAGCTGATTCTGAAACTTAAATGAAAATATGAAGGGGCAACTATAGACAAGGAATCCTGAATAATAAAACTAAAGGATTTATATTACGAGTAATCAAGACCTATTCTAAACCATAACAATTAAGACAAGGTGCTGTCAGTGCAATGATAAACGAATAGACCAATAGAACAAACCAGAGAATCCAAAAACAGACCTACAGTTAGATTATTACCTGATTTATGACAAAGTGGGCCTGTCCTACAATGTAAAAAGATGATCTTTTCACAAAAGTGTGCTGGATCAACTGTATAAATATTTTTAAAACTGTAGATTGACCCATACATCATACTTTACACAAAAATTATTCAAGATTTACTGCAAATCTAAATGTAACAGGTAAAATAATAAAGCTTTCTGAATAAACATAGGAAAACATTTGTATGACCTTGGTGTACACAACATTTTTAAAAACAAGACAAATAACCATGAGGGAAAAATATAAATGATAATGATAATAGCCCCTGTCAACAACTCACTATTAAGAGAGTGAAAAGACAACCAGCAGAGTTGGAGAAGTTGTTTGCAAAACACGTACCTATTGAGAGAATCATATCCAGAATCCATAAAGAACTCTTGCAAATCAATACAGAAAATATAAACAACCCAATAGAAAAATGGGCAAAAGGTTTGAACCGGCTTTCCACAAAAGAGAATATCTAAATGGTCAATGAACATTTGAAAATATACTCAAAAGAATTACTCAGCATTCAAAAGGGCATTGAGATTATACACCCCCACAAAATAGTTTAAATGATTGTATATGAGTATGAAAATAAAAAGACAGAGAATATTGAGAAAATACCAATTAGAGCATTCATACAGTGAGTGGGAGTGGAAATTGAAAAACCTCCTTTGGAAAACTGCTTGTCAGTGTCAGCTAAAGTAGAACATAGGTATGCCCATCATCTGGTTATTCCATGCCTACATGCATACTCAGAAGTATTATGCTCATATGTCCCCCACAAGAAATGTGCAACTATTAGGTTAGTGCAAAAGTAATCATGGTTTTTGCCATTACTTTTAATGTCATTACTTTTAATGGCAAAAACTGCAGTACATTTGCACCAACCACCTAATAATACATTCTTAATAATGCCAACTGTAATAGCACAAAACAAGAGGCTATCCAAATGGCCATTAAGAGAAGAATGGATAAATACATTTTGTTACAGTCACATAGTGGAATAGGTTATAGCAATAACAAGGGAAAACTACAACTATGTTCATATGGACATTTGAGCAAATTTCACAAACATAATAATGTTCAAAAGAACACAAAATGGATGCAAATGGTATATACTGTATAATTTCATTTATATAAATATCAAAAGCAAGGAAAACCAATCTATATTGTTAGAAGATAAGATATTCTACTTCCCAAAACTAATAAATGTAGAAAGGTATCTGGGTGCTGATTACACAGGCATACACACACACGTTTTAAAATTCATTGAACATTTGTGATTTGAGCACTTCTCTAGATTTTGTTAAAATTAATTTTGTTCAATTAATTGTTAATTGTTCAATTAAAAACTAAAACAAAAAATTAAATCCATTAAAAGCAAAAACAAGAAGAAAAAGCCTTTGGAAACCTAGTATATATCTTGATGTCCCATAATGCTCCCGTATCCCATATCCTGTACCTATGCTGGAATCTTTATTCTGAAGCCACTGGAATTAATTGAACCATAAGAAAGAAGGAACCATTCTTGGCATATTGTGCTCCTGAAAGACAGCTGGCCATGGAAAACAGCTTTGGAGGCAGAGCTCTGAAAGTCAAAATAGGAAAGTAACAAAGCTCCCAGGAAGAGCCGTCATCCAGGATAGGTTATTTCCCCAAAGACCCTTTGGTGAGTACAATTAACTGATGTCTTCCCAGAGAGATCATGGAGGATTAGTGGAAGTGAAATAGCGAGATACATTTCATCAAACTAATTCAGTAATATTACTCTAATGGAAAAGATGTCTCCAAAAGGATGAATCATTTTTAAGAGTTAAGTTAGCCTTGGGAGCTTTTTTATATTTAAATATAACTATATTGGTGTCTAATATTTTAGAAATGTACTTATTCAGAAGGGAGAATACATAACTATTATAATTCAGACTTTTCCTACTTGATGGTGATGATAATGTTGGAATTATAATCACTAAATCTTTTTGAGCATTTACTAAGTACCAGGCACAATGGTAAGTGATCTGTACATCTCTCACTTAAAATTTCAACCACACTAAAGCTACTACTACTTTTTTCACTGAGAAGAAAACTAAAGTTTAGAGTTTGCCCGATGTCACTCATCTCAGTAGAGCAGACACTCTACCCAGGACTAAATTCTAAAGGTGATGCTCTTTATTACCACTTTGGAAATGGAGAAATACTTGGCTTTCAGAGTATTTCTTTGCACATTAATGTGTTCAGGTGTCACAAGGAAGCAGCTACTTAAATGAAGCAGCTATTTTCAATCAATTTACAAAGATGAGCCTCAGAGATAAATCATAGAGTTTCAGATAATGTGCCTGATAATATTCTAATAAGTTCTTTGTCATTCTTTTAAAAGTGAGTGCTAATCACTGAAAATTTTAAAATTCTTTGTATCCAAGTCTATTCTCAAACACCACATTTCTCCAACCTGTGGTACATCATCTCCAACCTGTGGTACATGTTTATCTTAAACATACAAAAATCAGCATTGAAAGGCATTTAACCCAAAGTAGAGTTTAACACTTATCTGTAACCAAAGTAATGGAGAATTAATAGTTCTGATCGTTTATATTTTTTTAATTTTGCAAATCTGTGTCACCCATGTCTGCCGATTTTATCTCCAATGTTTAGCCAGCCAATTCATTAGAATTAAATCTGGCAAGTCTCTGGGAGTATTAGAAAATCTGTTTCTGAGGCTCTAGAAGATTTTGGCTTTCTCTACATGAGACCAACTATTTTAGTCTGCTCAAGCTGAAATAGCAAAATACATTGACGGGGTGGCTTAAACAACAGAAACTTATTTTCTCACAGTTCTGGAGGCTGGGAAGCCCAAGACAAAGTTCCCGCCAATTTTGTTTCTGGTGATGGTTCTAGTCCCGGCTTGCAGATGCTCCAGGTAAGTTCACATAGCCTTTCCTTGGTGCGGGAGGTTGCAGGGGCATAGGACTCTCTGGTGTCTCTTCTTATAAAGGGCACTAATCCCATCATGAGGACCCCTCCTCATAACCTCATTTAACGTAATTATCTTTTGGGAATTAGAGCTTCAACTATGAATCTAGGGGAGACACTGACTTTCAGTTTATAACACCAACCAATGAAAGTTTTGAAACTCAGACTATCTCTATTAATTCTGTCTCTTCCCCCTCTCTGTCCCTGTAACGTGTAACTCGCATGAGTGCACATATAAACACAGCTATTTGAACTTAAGTTTTCCTATGGTGACCACTTTTTTTTCTCATCCAAAAAAAAGGCATGATGACGTCTGCAGAAACTGTTTTCACAGATGTCTCTCTAGAAACCTTGGCACTGGGATGTAAGGACGTGATACAGGTTGGGATCACTTCCGCAAAATGAAGCTGAGTAAAATCCCAGAGGTTTGGCTTTTACATCATTTCCCAAGGCCAACAAATCATTTCTGTTACCTTCTCTCCACCACCTCCATCCACAATGAAACTATAGGAAGAAAGTTAACTAGCAAGTCCTAAGGAAAATGCCTCATTAACCTTTTGCATTGTCCCATATTATATTTATATATTAAAAATTAGACTAATTTGTGGAGGAAAATCATTAAGTAAATATTTATTTTTAAGCTGTTCTTCACAATAATTTATAAACTTTCAATTATCTTTTTATTATAATTTCTATATTTTCATTATCTCTGATGACTATATTATTATTATTATTTAAGTGTGTTATGCTCAGAGAATATGATGTCTTGAGACTTCCATTAGGACTTGGTACATAGTAATTTTTTCAGTAAATTTTTTTTAAGTATAACAAGCATGCATAAAACACAAATTATAATACAAGTTTTGATGAATTTCCACAACAAGCACCCTCGTCAAGATACGGAATAGTAACCTCTGTAGCCCCCTTTAATCATTACCCTCCCTCAGAAATAACTGCTATTCTAACTTACACCATTTTATTTTATTTTATTTTATTTTATTTTATTTTATTTTATTTATTTGTTTATTTATTTATTTTTGCCTTTTTCTAAACTGAATATAAGTGAACTAACTCAGTATACACTCTTTTACTGGCTGCTTTTGCTCGACATTGCTTCTGGGATTCCATTCCATGGTTCTGTGAATCAGTAGTTCATTCATTCTTATTGCTGTTTAGTATTCCATTATAAAGAGAGAGTTACGTGGCCGGGCGCAGTGGCTCACGCCTGTAATCCCAGCACTTTGGAAGGCCAAGGCGGGTGGATCACGAGGTCAACAGATTGAGACCATCTGGCCAACATGGTGAAACCCTGTCTCTACTAAAAATACAAAAATTAGCCAGCCGTGGTGGTGCGCGCCTGTAATCACAACTACTCAGGAGGCTGAGGCAGGAGAATCGCTTGAACCCAGGAGGCAGAGGTTGCAGTGAGCCGAGATTGCGCCACTGCACTCCAGCCTGACGACAGAGCGAGACTCCGTCTCAAAACAACAACAACAACAACAACAACAGAAAACTAATTACGGTTTTGGTTGTAGCTGAACAAAATCTTGTGACTACTTGAGTGGTCAATAATTACTTGCTGATATACTTTATCAGTTTCTGTGTCAAACTTGTTTTCTGTATCTCAAATCTCTCCTCTAGGGTCACTTTTAATCTTGCTGATGTAGTCTCTAACAATTCTTTTAGTGAATGACAATTATTGGAAAATGCTCTTAGTATTTTCTTTGTCTGACTCCTGAAAGATAGTTTGGCTAGCTATAAAATTTTAGGTTGACACATTTTTCTCTAGGCAATTTAAGACTATTATTCCATTGTTTTCTAGCCAGTCTTGTCCCTGATGAGATGTCTGCTCACTCACAGTCTGTCTTTCCCTTGCAAGTAATCTGATTTTACTCTCTGGTAACTCTTAAGCTTTCCCCTTTTCTCTTTGATGATCTGCAGTTTCACTATGGTGTGCTTATGAGTGGATTTATCTTTGTTGAGCCTACGTTCTATTCAGTGGGTACTCTTCTTCAATTCCAAGATTCTCAGATATTATCTCTTCAGATATTAATTCTTAGCCATTCTCTCTATTCTCTTTTATTGGAAATTCTAAATCAGAAATATTTATTCGCTTTTACTTTGTCTTTGTTTTCTAATTTTTTTTGTTTGTGTTTTATGTAAGCTGTTCTTTTGCTTCCTTAAAGTCTTGATCACATTGTCCCATCAAGTAAATTTAATATGGAGTGAATTCATATTCTGATTGTTGAGTTCATTAGTCATCTTTCTTAGCATTCAATTTAAATAGGTGTTTGAATTTCAGCTTTAAGAAAGTGAGAAGAAAGATTTTTGTTTACTTTTCTTTGTTCTCTCTGTTCTTTGTTTTCTCCCACCCTGTCACATGGTTGCCTCCCTCTAGCATCCTCTAGCACCATAGTCTAAAATAGAAGGCATGGAATTGCTGGTGCTCACAATATGCAGTGACACTCAGGATTAAATTAAGTCCCCAAGGCAATACCTAGCCATGAGGACTTGCCTTTATCTTCCTCTTCTTCCTAGGCTCATAAATGCCCAAGTCTCAGTAGCAAGCACAATTGTGTGTCAGAGTCCTTTGACAAAACAGGAAGTTTCATTCCACCTCCTGGCCTCCAAGCCCTGCTACCCTTCAAGAACCAAACTCCCAGATGCCTTTGCCCAGTCTGAATCTCACTGTGGCTTCAGCCTCCATCTCTCGGGAGTTTCTATTCTACTTCCAGTCTGTGAAATTTTTTTTTTAATTGAGAGAGTCTTGCTCTGTCACTCACACTGGAGTGCAGCAGTGTGATCTTGGCTCACTGCAACCTCTGCCTCCCATGTTTAAGTGTTCCTCTTGCCTCAACCTCCCGAGTAGCTGGGACTACAGGCATAAGCCACCATGTCTGGCTAATTTTTGTATTTTTACTAGAGACGGAGTTTGACCATGTTGACCAGGCTGGTTTCAAATTTCTGAGCTGAAGTGATCCATGCACATTGGCCTCCCAAAGTTCTGGGATTATAGGTGTGAGCCATCACTCCCTGCCTTGGTCTGTGAAAATTTCAATATTTAATATTTACCTTGCCTGTGCAATTTTTGGTTTCTGGTTTTTATATTGCATCTATCACAATCATGTTATTGGGACAAAAAGAATAATTTAAGATGTAATTTACTGTGCCATATTTATTAACCATCTAAACTCTACCATCTTAATTTCACCCACCTTCAATCATAAGTGTTTGTCAATAAAGATTAAATGGAAGAAGCACCAAGGGATATGCATCTATCTTTTCTGACTAATATGAAAAATATAAGCTCTATCTGGGAATTAGAATGCAACTGTGAAATTATAGGACCAGTGGATTTTTTTTACCTGGTATATGGGTTGGTATTGAATTAAGTGTTAAGATGGATAAGGATCAATCTCATATTCATTCGTTGAGATGTTTAGTTACCAGCTTTCCCAAAGTATTCTGGTAGCATCTACCATATTTCATCAAATCTGTGATTCCTTTAATTATTATGAGATCCATTTTTTTTGTATCATTAAGTAAAAATACTGCCAGTTAAACTTTATCATATCAACAACAACAACAAAAAAAGAAAAATATAAGCTCTAACATCTCTACTGACCACTTAGTAATTGCTATCACTTAATAAACTCCTTTTCCTGAAAGTCTAGCATCCATATATTGGCCAACTGAAGAATAGTCATTTCCACTGAGTAGTTTCACATGACCTGATCTTTTTCTAGTTCGAGATGTTTTTGGTTGTACATGATAGAAACACATCTCTATTGACCCCATTAAGTCTGAGAAGAGCAAAATTTCACTGATTCTCAAAGTTGAAAGGAAAAGAGTTTTCTGCCTTTTATCTCCATTCCTCTCAATGTGTCAGCTTTATTCTATCAGAGCAGCTTCCCTCACAAGGGTGGGAAAAACGGCTGCTGGAAACTGCTATGTCTTACATCTCACAGCTTTACCAATAGAGAAAACTCAAGACTTGTTCTCCAGACCCAAATTTAGGGATTCCAGCTTTGCTTGATTCATCTTTGGTCAGTTGAGTTGGCCATCCCTGGGCCAACTGTAAGTAGTCTTGGGCGTTGGGTATCTAATAACATGGCAACACTCGTTCAAACCACATGGATAAAATAGGAAGGGGTTAAAAAAAGAAGCGAGTACTAATTTTGGCAGGCAAAAGAATACATTTCCATCATGGCTTTCAAATAAATATTAAAGTAAATTCAGTGGAAACAAAGATTGTATCAGTCAATGATTGATTCAGGAAAGAGAAATCACTCTGAGTGAATTAAGAATTTAATATACTTTGGGAGGCCGAGGTAGGCAGTTCAAGAGGTCAGGAGATTGAGACCATCCTGGCTAACATGGTGAAACCCCGTCTCTACTAAAAATACAAAAAATTAGCTGGGCATGGTGGTTGGTGCCTGTAGTCCCAGCTACTTGGAAGGCTGAGGCAGGGAAATGGTGTGAACCTGGGAGGCAGAGCTTGCAGTGAGCCGAGATGACGCCAATGCACTCCCGCCTGGGCAACAGAGTGAGACTCCATCTCAAAAAAAAAAAAAATTTAATATAGGCAATTAGAAGCTTACAAAGTCATGAAACAGATGGCGTAACTGAGCTAGCATAGAACTATTGACTTCAGGGACAAATAAGGCAATGAATTATATAAGTGCTAGGCAATCTAGACTAAAAATTTAGACTATGATTGCATGATAACAGCTAGTGTCATTTCTCTAGTTAATGCACAACTTAATAAAGTATTATCAGAAACTCTCTATTTTCTTTCAAAAAATTAAGAAGAAACAAATGCAGCTAGGGAGTTACTCAGATAAAAATTATATTGAGTAATGTCTGGAATATTATCAATGACCTCTCGAATATTCAAAGTTATGTTTTGCATGTTCATTTGATTTGTGTGATGTATAATCCTGTTCCCTCAAAATAAGATCAACCATTTCCATTTTTTAATTTACATCTTGTGTTTTTGGTGAATTACTTGTGTCTTGCCTCTTTATCTTTGTATTTAAAATTGATTTGTTACAGGGCACTTGCAAGAATATAGAACAATAAAATTATGTGTAAAATCAACAAAGATTCAGCTGGACCAATATGATTAAGCTTCAAATTTGAGTTTTTAGAAAGCAAGGGAAAAACAAAAACATGACAAATTAGAAAAATGTTGTTATAGTAAATAATAATGCACAGGTGATCATAAAGGAAACCAAATATAGTCATTACCTGGACAACATAGTAAGTGCCCCCTAGAGAACTTGGAAATACAGATAATAAAAGTTTACTTCAGCTAACGGTAACAGAAGACTACATAAGTCATTCCACCACTCCAGCGAAAGGTATCTTCCTTTTTTTAGACATTAAACAAACTTTTAATTGACAAAGAAAAATGGTATATATTTATCATGTACAACATGTTGTTTTGAAATATGTATACTTTGTAGAATCAACTTCCTTTTAATAAATAACAAAATGTAAAGAATTGCTAGGTTAAGAGTATTGAAAAGAATCAAGAGACTTTAGCTCTCTGCATGGCACCTCTTTCTC
This sequence comes from Chlorocebus sabaeus, assembly GCF_047675955.1. Classification (NCBI taxonomy): domain Eukaryota; kingdom Metazoa; phylum Chordata; class Mammalia; order Primates; family Cercopithecidae; genus Chlorocebus; species Chlorocebus sabaeus. The sequence goes on from NC_132906.1 coordinate 84,347,126, forward strand.
TAGAAGCATTTGTTATCAAAAAGTAGCTATTCATGGACTGAATCACAATTGTGACAACATGCCAGAGCTGTAGGGGAATGTCAGAGAGTCCCCAGCCAGCCAAGGATTGTGTCTAAGTCAGCATGACTGAACCAAGTTTAAATCAACTGGAAGGGCAGATAATCTCAAGTCGTGGAACTGATTAAAGGAATCCTTGTTTCTAGTGCCCCTGAAAAGGAAATGAAAAAACCTTTCCAGAGGAAGATAATGCTATCTTTTCCCTCAAAATATTTTTCAGATAACTTCATCACTGTGTCTTCAGTCAGTAACATAGTATGACATACTACTGGAATATTTTCAGTAATTATAGCAGAATGGGTGGGGGAGGGGTATGGAGAAGCACACACCAGATTTAAAGTCTTCCTCTTAGACATGAAACACATCACTTCCACTCACACTACATTGCCTAAGGTAAATCTCATAACTGCACTTGAGCTTGATAGATTTAGGAAATGCAATTTATCCAATAAAATAGAAACCCAGAAACTGATAAGTGGTCATGCAATTTTTCAGGACCTGCCAAATATTTATTTTCCTCTTCCTTCTCAGTGCAAATCACACTCAACCTCTCCCCAAAGGACATATCCAAAATTTCTATCCAATCACTATTCTCAAAGTTCAGGATCTCCGAGTGACGCAGAGAGCAGCCTCTACATTGGGTCTAGACCTGACTTTTGATCTGGAGATTTGATAGCTAGAGACAAAGTATCTGCCCTTTACATTCCGAAAAGGCAATGGGAAGGGATAACACCTGTACACTATCTTCTCCTGAAAGAACAGCAGTGGGGGAAGTCACTAGTAAATAACAATTCCAAAGTTGTGCAGAGCATATGTGCTAAGGGGCTCGTATTCAGGGTGAGATGTGCTGTCCTCTCTGGCATGACCTTCCCAGCGCATTGTTCTCTGTGCCCCTTTGCTCAGCTCTCTGAGGGGTCCTCCTTTTGTCCATTATCGTCCTTGACCACAGCTTGAGAGAGCATAGAAGAAAATGTCTTCCTTGAGAGCTGAGCAGCTTTCTTAGCCAGCTTCCTTCTAGTAGAAGTATGGGTGCCTATGTGGCTTTTTAAGTGTCACCTACAGCCCCTTTTAGTCCAAGTGATGGCCCTTTGCACACCAAATTCTCTCAAAAATCTAGTTTATTGCCTATTTTATTCCAGTTAATTTTCTTGTTCCATGTCCCACACCTAATACTCGTGCATGTGTATCGTGTTTATGAGACAAAGATAGGCGAGTTAAATATTTAGTCTCTTTTTCTTCAGCCATTTTATCAACTAAAAGAATTTACTGGGAAAACCTTAATCACTTCAGAAATTTTAACAATGTATATGACAACCATGCTCTTATTTGAACCTCATCTTAATGCTAAGATTTAATTAGTCTCCACATTTATTTGCATTTTATTTATTTAAACTCCTCCCTTTTTTCTTAGTCTAGCTGAGGGTTTCTCTATTTTTTCAAAAAACGAAATCTTATTTTTGTTGATTTTTTTCTGTAGTTTTTCTAGTCTTTATTTCTGCCTGATCTTTATTATTTCCTTCCTTCTGCTAACTTTGGATTTAGTCTCCTCTTCTGTTCCTAGTTCCTTGAGATGTAAAGTTAGGTTGTATTCCAAAAATTCCTCTAGACTTCTGAGTCAGTGGATGATGAAGCGAAAAAAAAAAAAATCCTCAATTTTATCTTTTAATGATTAGGTTTGAGAAACAGTTCTCTTTTCAATCCTACAAGTACTTGAATTTACATTACACTATACTTTTCCATTCTTGCTTGCAAATCAGCCAGTTTTTTTCTGATTTTGTCTCTTTTAAGATCTCTGTATCCACTTCACAGATGAAGAAAAATAACTATTGAGGCCGGGCGCGGTGGCTCATGCCTGTAGTCCCAGCACTTTGGGAGGTCAAGGCGGGCAGATCACTTGAGGTCATGAGTTGGAGACCAGCCTAACCAACATGGGAAGACCCCTGTCTCTACTAAAAATAAAAATAAATTAGCTGGGTGAGGTGATGGGCACCTGTAATCCCAGCTACTCAGAAGGCTGAGGCACGAGAATCGCTTGAACCTGGAAGGTGGAGGTTGCAGTGAGCCGAGATTGCCCCACTCCATTCCAGCCTGGGCGACATGGTGAGACTCCATCTCAAAAAAAAAGAAAAAAAAAAAAAAGAGAGAGAGACCAGGCCCGGTGGCTCACCGCTGTGATCTCAGCACTTTGGGAGGCCAAGCAGGTGGATCACGTGAGGCCAGGAGTTCAAGACCAGCCTGGCCAAGATGGTGAAACCCCGTCTCTACTAAAAATACAAAAATTAGTCAGGTGTGTTGGTGCATGCCTGTAATCCCAGCTACTCAGGAGGCTGAGGCAGGAGAATCGCTTGAACCCCAGAGGCAGAGGCTGCAGTGAGCTGAGATCGCATCTGTGCACTCCAGTCTGGGCAATAGAGTGAGACCCTGACTCAAAAAAAAAAAAAAGAAAGAAAGAAAGAAAAGAAAAGAAAGAAAGAAAGACAAAAAAGAAAAAGAACTCTCCAGCCACTCCAGAAGGCCCCCAGAGTGTCCAGGACCAACCACAGCTCCTCCCTCCATGAGGAATTACTCTCACAGCTTTTAGAGGACTCACTTCCTTATATTATTTCTGTATTGTTTTGTTATCCTAATTTACATCCCTAGATACTTTAGTTTAGCCTTCTCATTTCTTAATATTGATACTTTTAACTTCCTTTCAATCTATCTGTTTTCTTCTCTTCTAACTCATTTGTTGGAAGAGCCTACTCATGTGAGCTGTAGTTTCCCATTACTTGGCTTTTGCTAAGTGAGTTCTCATGCTTCAGGGCAACATGTTGCCTTTGTCTGCATATTGGCAGCTGGATCCAGAGTCTTGATCAGATTCAGTTTGATCCCTTTGGCAAGGTTAGAGTGGTGGTGTGTTCATTCATCATGAGGCACATTATGTCTTTCTCTTTCTTGATGTTAGCAGCCTTTGATGCTCAATGCCTAGACGCTTTAATTCACTGGAGTTTACAAATGGCAATATTTTAATTCTGTCATTTTGTTTTCCCTTATTGGTTGTAATAATTTTGTAAAACAACACTTCCGCTCATCTGCTACTTGATTACCCAGGGATAGCGGCTATATAGAAAAGGCAGGATAAATGATTGATATTCTCTTGTTGATAGCCATTATGAACTCTCAGGTTTAAACATATTTGATAGTTTTTAACCCATTGAAAGCTGTATCTTTATTAAGGCTCAAATTCTCCTACCCTTGGTGAATACAAGCCTCTTTGAATTGACTCTTATGTCCTTTTGACACAAACCTAGTAGCTTTTTATAGCTTCTTTGCTATCTGGTATGTCAAAATGTTCCAGTTTCATTTTGTATGCTTCCTGTCCACAGTCAATTTTCCAAGAACCCCTCTTTTTAAAAAATGGAAATGATCTTTGAGACCATAGTCTGGATGCTGTGAATGTGTGTTCATAGTGGACTGGTCATTGTTTGTTGACCTCTTTATGGATAGAGCTAGAAATTGCACGTGCGTGCACACACACACACACACACACACACTCCTTTTTCTTTTCCTGAACATGTCTTTCCAGCATGCACCTTCTTTTCTCTTTGTTATAGCCTGGGATTCATCACAATACGTTTTCACTGCTTCTTTTTATTTTCCCAAAGTTTAGAAGAAAGATTGGTTAGTTAGCTTTACTAACTTTTTTTCAAGCTCACAGAATTTTCTCTTCTCTTGTTTTTATGAGATTTTTAAAATAGCACCTTGTTTTGGGAGTTTTTTCTTGTTTTCCTGCCTTACTATAATCTTGACCTATTTTTTCCTGTGGGATTTTTTTCTAGATACTAACTTTTGACTTGAAATTGCACTGTCAAGAAAATAACTTACCCGGAGTATGATTTTATAAGCAAAGATGCTCATTGCTGTGTTATTTAACTAGAAAAAGTTAAAATGATTTAGTTATTACATCTAAAAAGGGGGAAATTGTTAATTTGTGTTCAAAACCAGAGAAATAATTAGACAAATCATTGCTGGTATTAAAGCCTTACCTGGGAAAAATTTGGAATTATTTATGCCTGTGTCAAATCTTAAGGACATGGCTCATTGGATCAAACAAGGAAACCACCCACGTTGATTTATAAACATAAATTAGTATTACTGAATTGTAGTTTGGAAAAATATTTTCTAATAAAGGATTAATGTTGCAGGTTACCTAGTACCTAGTCCTTACCTCCTATGATTGGTATGGAAATATTAGATCTCCTTGAAATAGACTGGTTGCTATTTATCTTAACCTTTAACATATCAGACCCAGATTTCTTTATACTGACAGTTCAACAAGTGAAATTAAATAATTAAGTTGACTTAATCTGATTAACATTTTTTTCTTTCCACATATCTTCAATAGCTTTACTTTAATGAGCTCTCTTTAGAAGCCCCCCGACATTCCTGGTGTCAGACATTACTGACAACTGAATATATCATGAGTAGGTCTCATAGGGAAAATGTAGAAACTGTTTTTCCCTTCTTTCAGGCTTTGGGGAAAGAGTAAAAAATAATAAATTCTGACATACTAAACAAGACAGCATATAAAATAGAATATTCACAAATCATTTGCTTACATTATTTTTTAAACCTCATATAGCCAAGATAAATTTTAAACTAAGAAGTACTAGTTGGGATTTGCAGGGATCGTGGCGAACGGGAGGCAGGACTAGATTGCAGCTCCGGACAGAGTAGCATGTGGAGGCTCGCAATGTGAATTTTAGCTCCAGATCAACTGCAAGAACAAACCAGCAATCCTGAGAGGACCCACAGACCCTCTGAAGGAAGCTGACTGCTCGTGCAGGACCTGGAAGACACCCCAAATACTGTGAGTACCCCAACTACAGAATGGGAAAGGGAGGCCCTCCTCTCCTGAAAACATACCCCCACTGGAGAAGCTGAGGTCTATTTGTGGGAGAAGTGTCTGACTTTACCTGGAACTGAGTCAAGTTAAAAAGCCAAGCCCAGTGAAATACAGGAGTAGAGGAAGCAGCAGAAAGGCCCTGGGAGCTTGCTGGGTCTCCAAGCAGCCCATTCCTGCCCGGTACCACAGGGATCCATTGGGAGGGTGGCCAGAGGAGCAGGGGGTAAAACTCCACAGGGAGAAGGAATTCTCTAGCTGGCCTTTGTAACAATTTGAACTGGGCAAGAAGCCTCCTGGCCAGAACTTGGGGGAGGGTGTGAATCTGGCATGCAGACTTCACAGGAAGCGGAAGAACTAAAGCCCTTTTCTTTTGCAGCTGGGAGGCGGAAAGCCTCAGGAAAGTTTTCAAGCTCTTCCTTGCCCTCCACCTGGAAGCAGGCTGTTGGGGGAGGCATGGTGGGAGTGAGATCAGCCCTTATGTCTTTGCATGGGAGCTGGGTGAGGCCTGTGACTGCCAGCTTTCCCCCACTTCCCTGACAATCTGTATGACTTAGCAGAGGCAGCCATAATCCTCCTAGGTACACAACTCCAGTGCCCTGGGAATCTCACCCACATCTCCCACAGCAGCTGCAGCAAGACCTGCCCAAGGAGAGTCTGAGCTCAGACACACCTAGCCCCACCCCCACCTGATGGTCCTTCCCTATTCACCCTGGTAGCAGAAGACAAAGGGCATTTAATCTTGTGAGTTCTACGGCCCTGCCCACCATTGGTACCTCTCCACACTACTACAGCTGATGCTCTCTGGAAAGCACCACCTCCTGGCAGAAGGCCAACCAGCACAAAAATAGAGCATTAAACCACCAAAGCTAAGGACCCTCACGGAGTCCACTGTATCCTCTGCCACCTCCACCAGAATGAGTGCTCGTATCCACTGTTGAGAGACTCATAGATGGTTCAAATCACAGGACTCTGTGCAGACAACCTCCAGTACAAGCCTGGAGCCAGGTAGACTCGCTGGGTGGCTAGACCCAGAAAAGAGACAACAATTATTGCAGTTTGGCTGACAGGAAGCCACATCCATAGGAAAAGGGGGAGAGTACTACATCAAGGGAACACTGTGGGGGGGGGTGGGGAACCTGAACAACAGCCTTCAGCCCTAGACTTTCCCACTGACAGAGTCTACCCAAATGAGAAGGAACCAGAAAACCAACCCTTGTAATATGACAAAACAAAGCTCTTCAATATCCCAAAAAAATCACACTAGCTCACCAGCAATGAATCCAAACCAAGATGAATTTCCTGATTTACCTGAAAAAGAATTCAGGAGGTTAGTTATTAAGCTAATCAGGGAAGCACCAGAGAAAGGAAAAGCCCAATGCAAGGAAATCCAAAAAATGATACAATAAATTAAGGGAGAAATATTTGAGAAAATAGCTAGTTTAAAGAAAAAAACAATGAAAACTTCAAGAAACATTGGACCCACTTCTAGAAATGCAAAATGCTCTAGAAAGTGTCAGCAATAGACTTGAACAAGTAGAAGAAAGAAATTCAGAGCTCAAAGACAAGGACTTCAAATTAACCCAATCCAACAAAGACAAAAAAGAATGAGAAAATATGAACAAAGCCTCCAAGAAGTCTGGGATTATGGTAAATGACCAAACCTAAGAACAATCGGTGCTCCTGAGGAAGAAGGCAATTCTAAAAGCTTGGAAAACATATTTGGTGAATAAAAGAGGAAAACTTCCCCAGCCTTGTTAGAAACCTAGACATGCAAATACAAGAAGCACAAAGAACACCTGGGAAATACATCGCAAAAAGATCTTCACCTAGGCACATTGTCATCAGGTTACACAAAGTTAAAATGAAGGAAAGAATCTTAAGAGCTGTGAGACAGAAGCACCAGGTAACCTATGAAGAAAACCTATCAGATTAATAGCAGATTTCTCAGCAGAAACCCTACAGGCTAGAAGGGATTGGGTCCTATCTTCAGCCTCCTCAAACAAAACAATTATCAGCCAATAATTCTGTATCCAGCAAAATTAAGTATCATGTATGAAGGAAAGATATAGTCGTTTTCAAACAAATACTGACAGAATTCACCACTATCAAGCCACCACTACAAGAAGTGCTAAAAGGAGCTCTAAATCTTGAAACAAATCCTGGAAACACATCAAAATGGAACCTCAATAAAGCATAAATCACGCAGAACCTATAAGACAAAAATACAAGTTAAAAAGCAAAAACAAAAAAATTCAAAATTCGCAAACAACAAAGAGCATGTTGAATGCAACCATACCTCACATTTCAATAGTAACATGGATTATAAATGGCCTAAATGCTCCACCTAAAAGATGTAGAACCGGCTGATGCAGTGGCTCATGCCTGTACTCCCAGCACTTTGGGAGGTCAAGGTGGGTGGATCGCCTGAGGTCAGGAGTTTGAGATCAGCCTGGTCAGCATGGTGGAAGTCCTTCTCTACTAAAAATATAGAAATTAGCCAGGCATGGTGGTGGGTGCCTATAATCCCAGTTACTCAGGAGGCTGAAGCAGGAGAATTGCTTGAACCCAGGAGGCAGAGGTTGCAGTGAGCCAAGACCACACCAATGCACTCCAGTCTGGGCAACAAGAGCGAAACTCTGTCTCAAAAAGAAAAAAAGATACGGAACCACAGAATGGATAAGAAGTCACCGACGAACTATCTGCAGCCTTCAGGAGACTCACCTAACACATAAGGATTCACATGAACTTAAAGTAAAGGGGCGGAAAAAGGCATTTCATGCAAATGGACACCCAAAGTGTTCAGGGGTAGATATTCTTGTATCAGACAAAACAAACTTTAAAACAACAGCCATTAAAAGAGACAAAGAGGGACATTATATAATGGTAAAGGCCTTATCCAACAGGAAAATATCACAATCCTAAACATATATACATCTAACACTGGAGCTCCCAAATTTATGAAACAATTACTAATATACCTAAGAAATGAGATAGACAGAAACACAGTAATAGTGGATTCCCCACTGACAGTGTCAGTTCCCCACTGACAGCAATAGATAGCTCATCAAGCCGGAAAGTCAACAAAGAAGCAATGGATTTAACTATACTTTGAACAAATGGACTTAACAGATATATATAGAGCATTTCATCCATCAACTGCAGAATACACATTCTATTCAACAGGGCATGGAACTCTCTCCAAGATAGACCATGTGATAGGCCACAAAACAAGCCTCAATAAATTTAAGAAAATTGAAATCATATCAAGCACTCTCTCAGACCACAGTGGAAAAAAAAAAAAACAAACTAGAAATCAACTGCAAAAGGGACCTTCAAAACCATGCAAATATATGGAAATTAAATAACCTGGTCCTGAATGAGCATTGGGTCAAAAACAAAATCAAGATAGAAATAAAAAATTCTTTAACTGAAAGACAATAATGACACAGCCTATCAAAACCTCTGGGATACAGATAAGAGGAAAGTTCATAGCCTTAAAGGCCTACGTCAAAAAGTCTGAAAGAGCACAAATAGACAATCTAAGGTCGCACCTCAAGGAACTAGAGAAACAAGAACAAACCAAACCCAAACCCAATAGAAGAAAAAAATAACCAAGATCAGAGCAGAACTAAGTGAAATTGAAACAAAAAAATACTAAAGATAAATTTAAAGCCTGGTTCTTTGAAAAGATAAATAAAATTGATAGATCATTAGCAAGATTGACCAACACAAGAAGAGAGAAAATCCAAATAACCTCACTAAGAAACAAAACAGGAGATATTACAACCGACACCACTGAAATACAAAAGATCGTTCAAGGATACTATGAACACCTGTATATGCACAAACTAGAAAATCTGGAAAAGATGGACAACTTCCTGTAAAAATACAACCCTCCTAGCTTAAATCAGGAAGAATTAGATATCCTAAACAGACCAATAACAAGCAGTGAGATTGAAATGCTAATTTAAAAATTACCGACAACAAAAAAAAGTCCAGGACCAGACAGATTCACAGCAGAATTCTATCATTCAAAGAAAAATTGGTACCAATCCTTTTGACACTATTCCACAAGAAAGAGAAATAAAAACCCTCTCTAATTCATTCTATGATGTCAGCATCACCATAATACCAAAAACAAGGAAAGAACATAACCAAAAAAGAAAACCAGAGACCAATATCCTTGATGAACATTTATGCTAAAATCCTTAACAAAATACTAGCTAAGTGAATCCAACAATATATCAAAAGGATAATCCACCATGATCAAGTGGGTTTCGTACCAGGGATGCAGGGATGGTTCAAAATACACAAGTCAATAAGTGTGATACACCATATAAACAGAATTAAAAACAAAAACCACATGATTAACTCAATAAGATGCAGAAAAAGCATTCAACAAAATCCAGGATCCCTTTATGATTAAAACTCTCAGCAAAATTGGCCTACAAGGGACATACCTTAATGTAATAAAAGCCATCTATGGCAAACCACAGCCAACATAATACTGAACGGGGAAAAGTTGAAAGCATTGTCTCTGAGAATGGGAACAACACAAGGAGGCCCACTCTCACCACTCCTCTTCAACATAGTATGGAAGTCCCAGCCAGAGCAATCAGACAAGAGAAATAAATTAAGGGCATCCAAATTGGTAAAGAGGAAGTCAAAATGTCATTGTTTGCTGACAATATGATCATTTACCTTGAAAATGTGAAAGACTCCTCCAGAAAGCTCCTAGAACTGATAAAAGAATTCAGCAATGTTTCCAGATATGAGATTAATGTACAAAAATCAATAGCTCTTTTGTACACCAACAGAGACCAAGTGGAGAATCAAATCAAGAACCCAAACCCTTTTACAATAGCTGCAAAAAAAAAAAAAAATACTTAGGAATATACCTAAACAAGGAGGCTAAAGACCTCTACAAGGAAAACTACAAAACACTGCTGAAAGAAATATTAGATGACATGAACAAATGGAAACACATCCCATGCTCAAGGATGGTTAGAATTAATATTGTGAAAACGATTATACTGCCAAAAGCAATCTACAACTTCAGTACAATCCCCATCAAAATACAACCATCACTCTTCACAAAATTAGAGAAAAACAATTCAAAAATTCATATGGAACCAAAAAAGAGCCTGCATAGCCAAAGCAAGACTAAGCAAAAAGAACAAATCTGGAGGCATCACACTACCTGATTTCAAACTATACTATAGGTCATAGTCACCAAAACAGCATGGTACTGGTGTAAAAATAGGCACATAGACCAATGGAGCAGAATAGAGAACCCAGAAATAAACCCAAGTACTTACAGCCAACTGATCTTTGACAAAGCAAACAAAATCATAAAGTGGGGAAAGGGCACTGTTTTTAACAAATGGTGCTGGGATAATTGGCTAACCACATGTAGGAGAATGAAACTGGATCCTTATCTCTCACCTTACACAAAAATCAACTCAAGATGGATTAAGGACTTAAATATAAAACGTGAAACCATAAAAATTCTAGAAAATAACTTTAGAAAAACCCTTCTAGACATTGGCTTAGGCAATGATTTCATGACCAAGAACCCAAAAGCAAATGCAATAAAAGCAAACAAATAGCTGGGACCTGATTAAACTAAAGAGCTTTTACACAGCAAAAGGAACAGTCAGCAGAGTAAACAGACAACCCACAGAGTGGGAGAAAATCTTCACAATGTATACATCTGACAAAGGACTAATATCCAGAATCTACAACAAGCTCAAACAAATCAGTAAGAAAAAAACAAATAATCCCACCAAAAAGTGGACTAAGGGCATGAATAGAGAATTCTCAAAAGAAGATGTACAAATGGCTGACAAACATTTGAATAAATGCTCAACAGCACTAATGATCAGGGAAATGCAAATCAAAACCACATTGCAATACCACATCACTCCTGAAAGAATGGCCATAATCAAAAAATCAATAAACTAGATGTTGGCACAGATGCAGTAAACAGGGAACACTTCTCCACCGCTGGTGGGAATGTAAACTAGTATAGCCACTATGGAAAGCGGTGTGGAGATTTCTTAAAGAACTAAAAGTAGGACTGCCATTGGATCCAGCAATCCCACTACTGGGTATCTACCCAGAGGAAAAGAAGTCATCATTCGAAAAAGATACTTGCACACACGTTTATAGCAGCACAATTTACAATTGCAAAATCGCGGAACCAACCCAAATGCCCATCAATCAATGAGTGGATAAAGAAACTGCGATATATATATAATATATAATATATTATATATATGATATAATACTATGCAGCCATAAAAAGAAATTAATTAACAGCATTTGCAGTGACCTGGATGAGACTGGAGACTATTACCCTAAGTGAAGTAACTCAGGAATGGAAAACCAAACATGGTATGTTTTCACGGATATGTGAGAACTAAGTCATGAGGACACAAAGGCATAAGAATGATACAATGGACTTTGGGGACTTGGGGGAAAGAGTGGGAGGGGGACAAGGGATAAAATACTACACATATGGTGCAGTGTATACTGCTTCAGTGATGGGTGCACAAAAATCTCACAAATAACCACTAAAGAACTGACTTATGTAACCAAATACCACCTGTACCCCAATAAAGTATGGAGAAAGAAAAATTTTTAAACAAATAAGTACTAGTGGAAGTGTTTATTAAGCTGGATAAGAAAACAATAATGCAAACAGATTTGGGGATATAAATTTTCATGCCATGACTTCAGAAATAGAAGTTGTAAAGTAAAAACCTCTATTCATTTCTGGGAAGCCTATTACCACTACTGTCATGGTATATAGATTGGCAAACATCTTTATTCTCAGACCTAAAGTGTTTAGAATATAAGGGACAATGATTACTAAATCAAGCATCCAAAGAATCCAAGTGTATCTTATTTAGTGAATGAGAGTTTTAAAACACATCCATTTTAAGGAGGAAATGGGAATTGAATCAAAATAGAGAGAAACAAGCTCTTATTGCATGAAGACAGAGCTCCATAATTATTCTCTGAACTTTTTTTCTTAACTGAAATTGATGAGCTCACCAAATATTATCACTGCCAAGAATATTTTCTTATGTAATTGGAAAGAAGATCCGAGGCTGAGAAATGAAAAAAAAAGTTATTTTCTAGAATCTATTTCTAGAAACATTTTTGATAACCCAAAGGAAAAGTAGCAGATTGGACTTTATGCTTTAGACTCCTTATTTCTTCTTTAAGAGAATTACATTTACTCCAAGGAATCCAACAGAGCAAACAAGATTCCACACCTCTGTGTAGTTTAGGTTACATGAAATTTTTTTTTTTTTTTTAATGGAGTCTCACTCTGTCACCAAGCTGGAGCACAGGACTGATATCAGCACTAGGATTTCACGTTGTTATTAATATGACAAGCTTCCTATATTCCAGTCTTACCTGCTGGGCCCTGGCAAGGAGGACCCCTGGACTTTTTTTTTTTGAGACGGAGTCTCGCTCTGTCACCCAGGCTGGAGTTCCAGTGGCACTATCGCAGCTCACTGCAACCTCCGTCTCCCAGGTTCAAGCAGTTCTCCTGCCTCAGCCTCCCGAGTAGCTGGGACTGTAGGCACGCATCACCACGCCCAGCTAATTTTTGTATTTTTAGTAGAGATGGGGTTTCACCATGCTGGCCAGGATGGTCTTGATCTCTTGACCTCGTGATCCACCCGCCTCAGCCTCCCGAAGTGCTGGGATTATAGGCGTGAGCCACTGTGTCCGGCCTATTGTTTTTGGTGCTGTGCTAAGACCTATAGTAGGCAAGCTTGGTACATCTCAACTAAGATATTGTATTGCTGATATTGTTTGGCTGTGTCCTGCCCAAATCTCATCTTGAATTGTAGTTCCCATAATCCCCCACATGTTGTGGGAGGGACCCAGTGGGAAGTGATTTGATCATAGGGGTGGTTTCACCCATGCTGTTCTTGTGATAGTGAGTGAGTTCTCATGAGATCTGATAAGCATCTGGCATTTCCCCTGCTTGTACTTCTTCCTGCCACATTGTGAAGAAGGTGCTTTGCTTCCCCTTCGCCTTCTGCCATGATTGTAAGTTTCCTGAGGCCTCCTCAGCCATGGTGCACTGTGAGTCAATTAAACCTCTTTCCTTTATAAATTACCCAGTCTTGGGTATTTCTTCATAGCAGCATGAGAATGGACTAGTACAATGGCTGACCCCTTTTATGATGGAAAGGGCTATAGATTTTTATAAATTGTGAACTTAAGCCTTCAGAAAGGAAAAAATCTACAGAAAAACTCACATTATCAACCTAAATGAGTTGTTAGTTGATGTAGATATTAGAGATGTTCTGAGGAATGACTCATAATATTAAAACATTTTTTACCATTTCATTGGACTCCCTAAATTGGAGAAGTAGAAAGATTCTTTAATGAAAAGATCATTAAATTTAGGAAATTGGGCCAAGGATGGAAAATGAGGTTCATCTGCTATGACAGACCAAATAAATTGGAAGTGGATGACGTGACAGCTCTTTGGGGAAAGGTTATGGGGCTATGTTCCAATTAGCTGGGAAAGAGTATTGGCATGTGCCTGCCATGACGGGAGGAAAGAGTGGGAACTGGTGAGACCAAGGTCTGCCCTCCCTCTGTGCCTTTGGTCATGAAGATTAGCCAACAAGAATGCAAACTGTTCTCTCCAGGAAAATGACTGGAGTTTTGTAAGACTCCTGATCCATGAGGGTTCTACTGGGATGCAGAAAGGCATAATATCAGGAAGTATGCAGAAGTTTTCAAGAAAACAAGTTTTCAAGTTCATGTATTCCTCCTCTCCTTCTTGTCCCTGTGCCAGTGCATAATCTTAGAGGAAAAAATATCATTGATATGTAGTTGAAGCAGATGCCCATTGATTTACCATGGGCTTATGCCCCAATAAACTCATCATTAAGTTGAAAATGCTGTACATCAAAAGTGCATTCAGTACATTTAACCTACCAAACATCACAGCTTAGCCCAGCCTTCCTTAAACGTGCCCAGAACACTTACGTTAGCCTACACTTGGGCAAAATCATCTCACACAAATTCTACTTTATAATGAAGTATTGAATATCTCATGTAATTTACTGAATACTGTACTGAAAGTGAAAAATAGAATGGTTGTGTGTTTGCTTGAAGTACCATTCCTGCTAAATGCATATCAGTTTCACACCATCATAAAGTGGGAAAGTCATTAAGTCAAGCCAGTGTAAGTCTGGGGCTTTCTGTATTTAAAAGAATGAATGGGGGCTCTGAAGAAGGGAAATTACAGGACTGTCTCTGGGATGCGCCTCCAGTTAGAGGGTGGATAGAGCAGGAGATTCCAAAAAGGGAGCCTGAGGAAAATCTGCCAATTACATAGAAGGAAATCAGGGAGAGGAGTATAAAAAACCAACTCAGAAGAAGTGATGTAGAGAAATAAAGTTATAGTGGAAGGAAGGGCAAAGTCAGAAGACCGACTCTAGTTCCTTCACATACAAGGTACAAAAGATCGTTAATATTTATACAGAAATGGTTCCAGTTGAAAGAGAGAGAAGTAAGCTGAAGGTGGAGATCTAATCAGTGTTTGTGAGAAGGCCAAAAAGATATGGGATTCAGAGTCCAAATGAAAGAGTAGAGGCATTGCACTTTTTTAATTTTAATTTTAATTTTGAGTTTGGGATACATGTGCAAGATGTGCAGGTTTGTCACATAGGTAAACATGGGCATTGCACTTTTATAAAAATGATCTTTCTCCCTCTAGAGAGAAGGACATGGATTTAAATACAGGTAGATTTCCGGACTTGGAAGTGTAAAGATGAAGAGACTCCTCGCTGATGATTGCTACATTTAAATGAAATAGGAGGCAAAGTTAAGAGTAGGGATGAAAGTATAGGAAGGAGAAATGAGAAGTTTAAGGAGAAAGGAAAAGGCAGAAAATAGTTCACTTAAAGAGGGGAGTTGTCAGTCAGGGTTGAGTGGCCCCTCGGAGTTTCATACGATTTCTTTAAAGGGAAGCCACGAGTCTGCCTGACTGCATCACTCTCCTCCTGCAATGTTCAGCTGTCTGTCTGTAAGCACTGAAACGTGCGTGGATGGTTGAGTCATCACAGACTGGGGTTTTACCAGGCCAAAACACATAACAGAAGGAGAGAAAATAGGTTTTAAATTTTAATAATAAGTTATTAAATGTCTAATAGAACAGAAGGTCAGTAGACCACAGCAGTGAGGAAAAGAAGAGAATGATTGCCGTGAGCCATGTCTGTATGCTCATCAGATCAGCTCTGCACTTGCTCTGTGCCCCACTGAGTCCCCCATGGAACACCACAAAAAGCTCCATTGCGCCCTGGTTTCTGGTGGGGTTCAGCCAATGGGGAAACTTTTGGGAGACTGAAGGGAGGAAGGCCTGATATCTTATTCCCCAGGTTGCATCAAATTGTTCCCTGGCTACAGGTCATTAAATGCTCAAGACAGCTGATGTGATTTGGCTCTGTGCCCCCACCAAAACTCATCTTGAATTACAGTTTCCATAATTCCCACGTATTGTGGGAGGGACCTGGTGGGAGAGAAGTGAAACATGGGGGCAGTTTCCCCCATACTGTTCTCATGGTAGTGAATAAGTCTCACAAGATCTGATGGTTTTATAAGGGGTTTCCTCTTTTGCTTGGCTGTCATTTCTTTCTTGTCTGCCACTATGTAAGAGACACCTTTTACCTTCTGCCATGATTAGGAGGCCTCCCCAATCACGTGGGACTGTGATTCCATTAAACCTCTTTCTCTTTATAAATGATCCAGTCTTGGGTATGTCTTTATCAGCAGCATGAAAACAGACTAATACAGCAGCCAATTCTACATGGGTCTCTTACTCTAGGTTTTGATGACAACTCCCTAATGCCTCCCTTGAGGTGACCACTCTTACTAGTTCCAGGTTCCTGCACTATTCCTCGTAGTTTCTGTATAGTCTACTTGTATGGTGTAAATGCTCCTTTTTTAAACCCCACTTTGAATATTCCTACTTTGAGTGTGCCATCTGTTTCCTAGCTGGGACTCTGACTGATACCATGATAGAATCAATCAGATGGTATAAGCATGAAATTTTGCAAAAGAAAAAGAGAGAGAGAGAGAGAGCGCCTAATCATTCAGAAATGGTGATGAGAACTAAGAAGAGGAAAAAATGCCTCCAATTGAAAGGCTTCAGGGGAAGTTGTATGCTGAGATACCAGCCAGGTTTCTGTTAGAGGCCCTGATTGGAAGAAATAGTTAAAAAAGATTTGAGGATGGAGGGGAAAATGGGCGGAAATGAAGGAAGGTTTTTAGACTTATTTGACCCTGCAGAAACAGACCACAGAGCTATTCCACTGGACGCACCCTTCTTCATACAAGGGAAGAATGACCATGAAGACTCTGCAGAGATCATCAGGGCTGCCTCCTCCTATTTTGAAGGGTGGGAGTGAGTTTCTATTTCAATAGGTCAGACTGTGGTCTCCTGGAGCCTTGAAGGAGGGGCTGCTGGAAGTCTTGGAGCACAACCCCCACCCTGCCTCCTGGCAGAGCTGAGGAGGCAGGATAGCAGCCCCAGTGGGTCCTGTGGGTTGAGAAGGCAGAGCATCAAACCACAAGATTATTCTCCATCTAAAGATGCAGTGGGGGCTGGGCAGAGTGGCTCACACCTATAATCCCAGCACTTTGGGACGCTGAGGCGGGTGGATCACCTGATGTCAGGAGTTTGAGACCAGCCTGACCAACATGGTGAAACCCTGTCTCTACTACAAATACAAAATATTAGCTGGGCGTGGTGGCAGGCATAGTAATCCCAGCTACTTATGAGGCTGAGGCAGGAGAATCACTTGAACCCGGGAGGAGGAGGTTGCAGTGAGCCAAGACCACACCACTGCACTCCAGTCTGGGTGACAGTGTGAGACTCCATCTCAAAAAAAAAAAAAAAAAAAAAAAATGCAGTGGATTTTGCCTTGCTAGGTTTTTGACTTCCTTGGCACTCATCACCACCTACTTCACTATTTATCTCTTTTTGTATGGAAATATCAACCCTATGCCTTCTCCACAATTATATTTTGGAAACACAAAACATATCCAGGTTCACGGTTTCATAGCTGGAGATGAATTTTGCTTCAGGATGAACTGTACCTCAAGTCTTACCTATCTCTGATTTCAATGATATTTAGGTGAGACTTTGGATTTCAGACTTTAGAGTTAATGCTGGAACAAGTTCAGACTTTGGGGTTGTTGGGATGGAATGAATGTACTCTGCATGCAAGAATGACATGAATTAGAGGGGGGAGCCAGGGATCTAATGTGTGCACTAAATGTTTTTCAAAATGTATGTGTTCAAAATAATGTTTTTAAAACGTATATGTTGAAGTCCTAATCCCCAATGTGATGATATATGAAGGTAAGGCCTTTGGGAGTTAATTGGGCTTAGATAGGGTCATGAGGGTGAAGCCTCATGATGGTGTTAGTGTCCATGTAAGAGGAAGAGGCTGGAGCTCGCTCTCGCTCCACCATGTGAGGATACAGCAAGAAAGCAACCGTGAGCAAGCCAGGAAGGGAGCCCTCGCCAGGGACCAAATCTGTCAGCACCTTCATCTCGGACTTCTCAAACTCCAGAACTTGCGAGAAATAAGTGTCTGCTGTTTCAGAGACCCAGTCAATGGTTTGTTATAGCAACTCGAGCTGGCTGAGACAAAGAGGAGTTGGCCAGTCACAGAGCAGGAATTCCAGAAGGCACGGTGACGGGGTTTGAGGTGATGGGGAAGGTTGTGGGATGGGGACACATTAGGAGTATACAGAGAGGAACACAAATGGAAGTTCAAGTGGTGGCAAATGTTCTCAGGGGTTTGGACTTCTGGGGATAACTAAAGCAGACTGTGAATTGAGGCATACTATAGGTAGTCATGATTATGTCTTAAAGGCAGATTGGCTTTGGGCTCTAGCATTCCATTATGCTCCCAGACATTTCTATTGTTGATATTGCTACCGGTTGCTCAGGTCATAAGCAGTTATTCTGGCAGACAACAGAGCAGGACCACTCCTGAAGGCTTTGGTCAGTGTTCTAGTTACAGACAAGGGGCTAATGCAAAGATAATTTGGCAAATGATGAAAGCTTATTAAGATGGAAGAGACTAGGGTGTATTTAAAAAGCTGTTGGGAAAGAGATCAAGGCAAAGCAAGGGGTTGAGGACACAGAAGAAAGAGAAGGTAATGACTGAGAAGTCCCCGAGCCAGCTGGACAGGATGGAATCCTGAACATCAGTGATGAGAGGGGTCTCTTCCATTCTGACAAGAGGTAGGTAAAATTGATCAGTATAGTAGAGGTTTGAATCTGGACAGGTGGTTGTATGCATGTGGGGTCATTCTATAGACTATTACTCAACACTGGGGTGCAATTTCACGTCGCTTTAATGTCTCCACATTAAATTTAATCTGGCTTGGCATCCAAATGGCAGATTGACAAAGAGTCCATTTTTAAACTCTTGGGGATTCTCCCACTTCCCACTAGATATTCAAAGAAAAGGAATATCTTCCATGTCCCAGAGGTGACTTCCTCCAAATGTGCACTCCTAAGAAGGGAAAAATATTGATGTCGCTGAGTTCCCACAGGTACTAGTGCCCCTTCTTTCTCTGATTTTGCAAACTGCCCTCCCAATCACAACAAAATAGGGCTGTCACCACCTGCCGGCTCAGACCAGTCAGGTTCTTTGATGGCTCGTGTCTTCATCTCCTCTTCTACGTGGTACCTGCATCAGGCACCCTAGCCACAGCGCTAGACACAGTGCTCGGCATTACTGTGCTAGAACATGCATTTCACCTGCCCATAACAAAATCCACATCCACCTCGCCCTTTCTCCTGGAATTTGGGGATAACCACAGAGTTCACTGCTTTTCATTTCAACCCCTGAAACACCAACTTTTTCTCTCTAAAAGTAAACATGTTTGCCCAAGACAAGACCCTGGACTTTTGAGACACAGACAAATTTTTTTCTCTTCTCTAAGAGAAAATAAGATTTAGGCCCTAAAAACATAAGAGCTTTTATCCCCTCTCTGAGAAGGGGTTGAAGTGAAAAAATCTCCATCATTCCCCATGGATGAGTAAACCAGCTCTCCACATAGCCAACAGCCAAAAAGAACGCTTTTTAGCCGAAGGAGGAAAGAAACTGATAGCACTATCTTTAGCAGGTCACCCCCACTACTTGTCTTAATTCAAGTAGCCACATTACCAATGGGTGAAGTTGAACCTAGATCACTGGTATGTAAAGTCCAAGAGGCTATGGGCTAAGTTTGTACACCTGGGACAGGCAGCTCACATACCTGTGTGTCTTGTATATATGTGTAATGAATGATGGCGACTCTGCCCCATGGAAAGAAGTGTCTGAGCCAGAGACAGCCAGGGATTGTATCAGATTTCCAGGTGACCAGGTCATTTAGAGAGGGGACATGGAGGTAGGGAGGCCCATGCACAGCTCTGGGGACAAAGGAGACAGTACTGGGGCAGCTGGTCTGCCTGTGCTTCAACAGTGACACCATGTGGCAGCAATGGCTACAGGGATGGCAGACAACCTTTAAACTTCTGGTTTCCTCTGTGCAAGGTGATTGACACTTCAACTGGGATAGCCTGAGATTCTTGACCTGTCATGTGGAGAGACTGTGTGTGTGTGTGTGTGTGTGTGTGTGGTGTGCACGCATGTATGAGTGCTTCAGCCATGAGAATTGATAGAAGTAAAATGCCAGGGGTAAGAAAACAAAAAGATCTTCAAAGATTGTAAGAGGAGGTCCCATACCTTTGATTTGGAGAATAATAGAGATTTAACTGTTTTGTACCCCTGGTGGAACAGGTCATACTGGTTGCAGCTCTAAGACGGACATTCCTTCACAATACCCGTTTACACTCAGTAGCCCACTGGAGTTACGGAGGGAAATTTCCTAAGTCAGAACGAGGACATACACCACAGAGGAAAAGGTGTGGATTTTGACGTGAGGTAGACTTGGGTTTAAATCTCACTTCTTCCATTGATTAATTGTGTGACTTAGGACATGTTCTTTTAACAACATGAGCCTTGGTTTCTATATCTACCAATGGAGATGAGATATAGGATCAATGTCATAATTGCAGTCATCAAGTGTTACCACGGTGAGAAATTTCACTTCCTTTCTCCTCTTCTCAGGATGCATTGATTTGTTGATTTGGCTGTCAGCATAAAAGTTTACAGCCAAGGTTACAACTGGCTTCATCCCTGAATGTTTATAACAATGACAAATTCGGAATAAATTACATGAAAGGGAAATAATTCAATATGATGAATTCATATTCAGAAATACTATGCAGGCATTAAAAATAAAGCATACAGCACATTCCAATGACATTAGAAAGCATTTACAGAATATTAAGTGAAAAAGGCAGCACATCAAGCCTTATATCATGTGTAATTTAACCAGGATCATATTTACATATATTCATATAGTATTCATATCCAAATATATACCTTATATATGTAATTCAAAGGGCATTGAAATAGGTGCTTAAAGGAGATATAAAAATCTTAATAACTCCTAACTCCACTGGGCACAGTGGCTCACGCCTGTAATCCCAGCACTTTGGGAGGCCAAGGCAGGCAGATCACCTGAGGTCAGGAGTTCGAGACCAGCTTGGCCAACATGGTAAAACCCCGTCTCTGATAAAAATACAAAAATTAGCCAGGCACAGCGGCATGCCCCTGTAGTTCCAGCTACTCAGGAGGCTGAGGTTGCAGAATCACTTGAACCCGGGAGGCAGAGGTTGCAGTGAAACGAGATCATGCCACTGCACTCCAGCCTGGGCGACAGAACAAGACTACGTCTCAGAAAAATTAAAAAATAAAAAATCTTAGTAACTCATCTCTCTAGTTCATGGGATTCTAATTTGGGAGGAAAAACATCTTCTGATTTTATAGTCATAAAGTAAAGCTTTTTAAAAATGAAACAAAACAGAAGCACTGCTTTATGGCTTTTCTGTGTAATTTCAGCTACTGTTCTGTGAGATTGGGGCTTCATTTTCTCTTTCTTATGTCTCCATGCTTCAGATAAATGTACAGAGAAAGAGGTTGGGTCTGTGAAAGAAGGAGGGAAGGCGAGGGAGGACACAGTCTTTCAACCTCTTGGCCACATTCTAGTTGTTCTTGGCCATGTACTAGGGGATGCCACCCTGGGTCTGAAACTTGCGAAGTTCTATTTCTTCCCTTGAATTTTATTTACTGAGGACTCTGAATGATGCCAAATCTGACAGGGCTAAGACTCATCTCCTTCCGTGGCAAGTAAGCTGTTATGTTGGTAATAACTAAATACATGTATTTATTTAAAATAGTAGTAATAATAAAACATGATCCGCCTTTCTCAGAACTTTCTTCTTCTGTCCCCAAAGTAATCTTTTTGTAGTTCTAGATGAACATATGTGCCCCTCTCTCCAAGCACCTGTTTGGTGTCCCCTAGCATTTTTGATGGTAAGCTGGCAGTGAGGCAAGCAGTTACTTTAGGAAAATTAATCTACTGAAGTTAATTCACTTTTTTGTTCACTGGCGAACACTTCCTAAATCTCTTCTTTGTGCCAGGCACAATGCTATGGAATGAGGATCCAAACATGAATAGTTGGAGTTCGCAGACTGCTGCAGACCACTTGACTATTAACTTGATGAATAATGTGGCAGAGGTCCATGCAGAATACCGTGGGACCCCAGAGGGCAAGCAAGGCTCTGCACAGGAAATACAGAAACATGGCAGAGAAGGTGCTTACATGAGTATGGAAGAAGGCTTTGAAGCCTCTCCCATGTTTGGGCAACTCTGTTTTATGAGCTACGGGTCCCCAAAGCAGACGCTGGAATCTCTCACATTTCACACCTCCATCGCAGCTACAACAGGTACAGGGCACGGGCTCCTCTAATCGGACGCACCTGCTGAAGAGGCTGGTTTGGAGAATTTGGAGGAGGGTCTGACAAGGTGCACTCCAGGAAAGGGTGGCAGAGGACCCCACACTCGGCAGCCATCATCGGGGTGGTGATGCTAAGCACTCACACGAAGCGGCCGAAGCTGGGGGCTTTATGGGACGGATACACCCCCACCTCCATTATGCTCTTGTGAAATTCTCAGAAACCCCAAGAACTATGAACTATCCTTAGATAAGCTCCTTTTCTTCTTAAACCAAAAACAAAATAAAATAAAAATGCTTTCTTAGCGTTATGGTAAAAACATTCGATTTTTTTAACTTTTTAATGCCAGATTTCAGGGTCCTCAAATAAATATTTCTACCTAGAGATTAAGAGGTAAAATGACATTATTAAACTGAAAAACTCAGTTCAGTTTACATCAAATACATATTTTAACCTCTTTAAATCAATGGCTATCCAACTTTGTAAAGGGCAGAGAACTTTTTAGTTGATATTTGATGAAATCTACAAACCACGTGCATTAATATGTAAACGGGTAACAGCAGATTTCCTGGTTGCTCTGGGACTGATGCAGGTGTGGCCTCCATTCTCCATTTCAAGGCGACTCTGAGACTCTGCACAATACAGTTAAACATTGCTTCATTAACTGAATGGCTCACAATATTTTCACCACCCAGGGTTCTTTATTATTCTTTCCCAAAGTTTCTAATACTTCCTCCTAAGGCATCAAAAGTGAATTAACTGATCTAGACTTTCAACATATAATTTACTTTAATCTTCTCAAAATTCTTATTAGATTGATACCAGCGTATCCATTTGTAGACTTTTTTTGTCCACTTGCAAACACTGCCGTCTTTGGGCTTTACTCAAGATACGAGCATCTTGAAGCTGTTGTTAAGAATGCAAAAGCAGCCTGAGCAGGTGCTGGTCAAGGTTCTCAAACGGTTGCCTGTTCTGGTCTGTTGGATGGGAGTGGAACCAATGCATTCTTGGTCCCTTCTGGAAGGTCTTGGATCAAACCAGATCTACAGCTCAGGTGGATATAACTGGCAGGCAGCTCCTCTCCACCAAATAACCAAGGCAGAAGGACTCACAGATGCCGCAACGCCTGAGCCACGCTGGCCTGCTGCACCCTCCAATTCCTAACAATACTTAAAACATTTGGTATTCTTGCAGCAGACTGTCCAACTGACATAATCCAAGCCACTAAGTCATCTGAAATTATCTTGTAGTCACATTAACAAAAATAAAAGAAACAGGTCGAAGTAATTTTAATAATCTGTTTTATTTAACCCCATATAGCCAATATATTTTCAACATGTAATTGATATAAAAACATGATTAATGTTATATTTTGTATCTTTTTAAATACTACTTCTTGGAAGCCTGGAGGGCATGTCACACTCACAATACATCGCTCAGTCAGCCACACTTCAAGGACTCAAGAGACACCTGTAGCTGGTGACTACTGAATTAGATGGTACAATCAGGGGTTCTGATTCACCTGCCTTTGAATTGTTATTTATTTATAATACCTCATGAAATGATAGTAAGACAGAAATGAAGACAGACTGTATTACTCAAAACATTTGTCTTTTACCATAACAGGGAAAACAATGCTTCCAAACTGGCCTATGTTTGAATCAGTGCATAGGAATGCCTATAGCCCTATAATTTTCATATTTTTCAACAAAAATATATAGAAAATGCAGTTTTCTTAATATAAAATGATAGAATGCTTCTAATGCTGATTTTTCTTTTTAGCAAGTATTCAAGTGTATGATAGAACATATTGATTTATTTAATTTTACATAAGTTCTCTCAATTGTCAGTCTTTAATTTCTGTCTAGCCTTGAAAGCATCATAGTAAATGCAACTGTACTTCAAAAAATTGAGAAATCAATAAATATGTTCTGCAAGGTGCTACTGTCAGATTCAATTAATGAATTATTGTCCTGGAACTTATAAATTTTATTTCCAGGTTTTATAGGAAGTCAGGGTAAAAACATTTAAAAGTTTTCCATTTTATTATTTTCCTAAATTAGAAATGACCGCAATCCATCTCTGAGCTTCATCCAAGGGCTCACTTCTGCATGAAGCCATCCTTCTGCAGGCTCTGAAGTATTGTAGAAATTATCCTTTTTTTATTTTTATTTGACCCTACTTGTCATTTCAGAATCAGTAGTTCTGCTTCCACAGTCTCCCCAACTATTTCTACAAATTACAATGGGGTGTCTCACATGCATTTCTAAACAAGAACTCTCCTTTAACTTGTTCAACATACTTCTTTTTTTCTTATATTCAGATAGAAGATAAAAATGTCTTACAGCTATTTTCATGATGCCTGCAAAACTCTAACTAGGTATGTTGCCACTGTGCCGGGTGCCCTCTTCTACTGTTGCTGTTACTTTCAAGTGACTCTTTCCCAAGATAAGACACTATACCAAAGCCACATTGCACTGATGACACCTCTATTGTGATGCGAAAAAAATTACTCCTTTTTTTTGCCATATGTCCCCCTCCTTCCTACCAAAAGACACGTGGTATATTAAAAAAAAAAAAAAACTACTATTTTTTTTAATTGCCATCCTCTTATCATTCTAAGAGTGAATGTTTGGTGGAAACATTTTTAAAGTGTAGGGCATATGGGAAATACCTTCATGGGCATTTTTATTATACAAAGTAGTATCCAGAGTCTGGTATAGAAAGAGGGGTTTAGGATAAAGAAGAGTCAAATTACTTTGCAAGGTATTAGGAAAGGTTTTCTTGCTGGTGGTCAGGATGGCATTTAGGGGAAAGGATTTATGTGGGTCAACTGATTTATCTACTATTTGTCAGAAGCCAATCAAAGACTGAAAGAAGATTTGTTAGGGGTTGGACCTGGAAAGAGAAGAACTGAAGAGGTTCTAACAGCATAATGACACTCAGGGAGTGGGGAGGGGTGATGATGATGCCATAGGTACTGCACGAGGTTTCAAAATAGGGGCTATAAAATTAGAATCCTCATTAGGAATTTTGCAAAAAGTCAGAAAGAAGGAAACATGTATCCAAAAATGGAAAACATTTCTAGGAGATAGCGTGTTGTTGCTTCTGGCTGCTTTTAACAGATTAGATAGACAAACCTTCTTAGATATGACACCAAAGCAAAATAAAAGAAAAAAGAAACAGAAAAAAAATTTTAAACTTTTGGCCTTAAAGGATACCCTCAAGAAAGTGAAAATACAACCCACGGAATGGGATAAAATATTTGCAAATACTCTACTAAGCGTCTAGTACCCAGAATACAGAAATATAAAAAGCTATTACAATTCAACAACAAAAAGGCAAACAACCCGTTTATAAAATGAGCAAAGGACTTGAATAGACATAGCTCCAAAGAAGATAGACAACTAACCAATAGGTACGTGAAAGGATGAGCAAGATCCTTAGTCATTAAGGAAATACACAGGAAAACCATAATGAGATACCACTTCACACCCACTGGGATAGCTGTTAACAAGAGTAATTCAGGAATAAGTGTTGGTGAGAATGTGGAGAAATTGAAAGCCTCATACATTTCTGGTGAAAATGTAAAATGGTGCAGCCATTTTAGAAAACAGTCTGGTCTGGGCGCAGTAGCTCTGCCTGTAATCCCAGCACTTTGGGAGGCCGAAGCGGATGGATCACCTGAGGTCAGGAGTTCAAGACCAGCCTGGCCAAAATGGTGAAACCCTATCTCTACTAAAAATATAAAAATTAGCCGAGCATGGTGGTAGGCACCTGTAATCCCAGCTACTTGAGAGGCTGAGGCAGGAGAATCACTTGAACCTGGGAGGCGGAGGTTGCAGTAAGCTGAGATCACGCCATTGCACTCCAGCCTGGGCAACAAGAGCAAGACTCCATCTCAAAAAAAGAAAAGAAAAGGAAAGGAAAAAGAAAACAGTCTGACAATTCCTTAGATGGTTAGATATAGAGTTGTCATGTGACCCAGCAATTCTACTCTTAGATAAAATAGATAGATAGATAGATAGATAGATAGATAGATAGATAATAGATAAATAGATGATAGATAGTATATACGTATTTTATATGTATGTATATATATAGAGAGAGACATACATGGAGATATCTATATATCTCTCTCTACCTAAGAGTGGATATCTATATCTATGTCTCTCTCTATATATATAGATATATACACATATATATACATACACACACACATATATCCAAGATATATGATATGTACAAAATATTGTACATAAATGTTCATGGCAGCATATTCATAAGGGGAAAAACATGGAAACAACTCAAATGTGTATCAGCTGATGAATGAAAAATGTGATATATCCATTCAATGGAATATTATTCAGCAATGAAAAGGAATGAGGTGTTTATACATGCTACAACATGGATGAACCTTGAAAACATGCTAAGTGAAAGAAGTCAAACACAAAAGAAAACATATTGTCTGCCCCTTCTGATATGAAATGTTCAGAACAGGGAAACCCGTACGGACAGAAAGCGGATTAGTGGTTGATTAGGTCTGATGAGGCTAGGGAAGAAGGATAGTAACTGCTCATGGGTACAGGACATTTTTTGTAGAAATAAAAATGTTCAAAAATTTATTTTGGTGATGTCGGAATGTATAAAGACCCAGAGATATAAGGAGAAAATCGAAACTTGTCAGCCAAAAATCGAAACATTTCTCGTTCTCGAAAGTTTGATTTAGCTGTGTTTAGCATTATTTTTTTCAAGTTCTCTTGTTCCATTGAGACTTGTGATTACCTATCAGATTATTGAAAAGAGAAGGGAAGTGGTGATATGTATCACTGTTGTAGATGTCTACAACCCTGGCCAGGACCAAAAATAAGATTTAACTGATCATTGGCCATGGATGCCAAAGATGGTTCCACAAGTAGAAGATAAAACATACAGGGGCAGAGATCAGACAGCAGGCCTACATATAGTTTTTATGGCCAGGATTTTTATAATACATAGGGAGGATTTTACTGTATGGGTCAAGAGAACGGAGAATCTGAGAATTTGGAGGTCTTGAGAAGACCTCCAAATGTATCTCATGAAATGGAAATTCTTTTAAAATTTCTTTTCAATTGACAAATAAAAATTGTATATATTTATGGTATACAATGTGAAGTTTTAAAATATATTCACATTGTGGAATGGCTAAATTGAGCAAATGAACATATGCATTACCTCACACACTTTTTTTTTATGATGAGAACACATAAAATCTACTTTCTTTGTGATTTTCAAGTATACCATAAAATAGAACATTCTTCATCCTATATTTTACACAGGGAACTGACTAACTGGGTCTCTCTAGTTATGAGGCTTCACGCTGTGAATCTATGCTGGTGCAAACATTCAAAGAGAGGGTAGGATTTCTGTCAGCAATGCATTTCAGAATTTCCGTCACAGATCCTTCGTTTCTTCCTGTCTCTAAACTCTACGAGTGTTAGGCCTAACCAAGATTTTTTACATTGTTATTGTAGTAATTCAACTAGGAGACCAGGAATTTTTACAATTCAGTTAGATGGAGAGCTTCTCTTTCCTTTTATTCTGTATACAAAACTGGCTACTGTGAGGAGGAGAGAGGAAGGAGAGCCTTAACAGCTGCAAAAAATAGAAAGTAGCAGGGACAGCGTAATAGATCCATGGCATCAGTGAGAGGGGTGATGGGGTAGCCAGTCGGGTGTGAAGGGCAGAATGGGGAGTTGCCTGCAGCCTCTACAGTCTGTATGACACGGTGTGGGTGTGTGTGTGTGTGTGTGTGTGTGTGTGTGTGTGCACGCACTCGCGCGCATGCGCATGTATTTGAGTGTGTGAATAAGTGCTGGGGACAGATGTTGAAATTATAGGTGAAGAGGTGGGAACACAGGTTTTATAAAAGGGAACAGACTAAGTGGCTTTCTTCCTGGCAAAGATGGCTGTCCATGTATGAGTAATAGTAAGCTCCTAAAAACCCTCAAATAATACATTTCATCACCACAAGTTGATTTGATTTAATATACAGTTGGATGTGTTTCTATAATATTTATGAATTTGTTCATTGATTTATTTCTTTATTCCCTCATTCCACCAAGAGTTATTGAATGCCTAATCAGTCAGTGCTAGATACCCTGTAACGGTGGTATTAGTGGAGGACAACATGGGCATGGTGCCTCCCTTTGTGAAAAGTAATGAATCATGTGTTTCCATAATTATTACACTCATAATAAATCCTAAAATGAAAACATATACAGTGTTATGAGAGCATGTATTATGAATATGTGATTTATTTTATGGGATTAACAAGGGATTCCTTATAAAATTTATGTTTAAAGTAGGACTGAAAGATAAGTAAGAGTTAGCTAGGAGAAAAGGCAAGGGTGGGGAGAGTGTTCAAGACAAGCAGAAAATCATATCTGAAAGAATCTGCATATGAGTCAGAATAGGGCTTAGCTGCCATAGTTAGAAATACAGAAAAGAGAAGGGACACAGGTTGTGAGTTGCAGTCCTAGAGATTTGAAGGTGCCACATCAGTAAGAATTTTTAAGGATTTTTCAACTTAGGGGGAATAGAAACCTGCTGAAGGGATTTAACCAAGGAAGTGACATAAAGGCTTGCATTATAAAGAGTAACTGTCAATGAAGAATGAGGAATACATTGAAGGGAGAAAGAATGTGTTAAAAGGTATCAAGAAAGTCCAGACAGGATATGATGGTATTGGATAATGTGACAAAAGTGAAATTGGAAAGATGTGAACAGATCAGGGAGTTATTAGAAGTAAAGTTGATGAACTTGGTACCTTCTCACAAGTGGGGAGACGGGGTGAAAGGAAAGTTTCAATTGTAAATGTCATTCCCAGAAGCTTTCCGCTTCTATGCAGGTTGTAGTTTTCATGGAAACTTAACACTCCAATGAGAAAAAAGCCTGATAAATTACAATTCTCACATTGTTTTACGCATAAGAGAGGGAGACCCATTTCCAGTTGAGCTAACATATACCAGAAATTCTTCCCTCTAAAGATCTGTGTTGATTCTGTGCATAAACTGAGGATTGGCCGGAATCCAGGAAGACATCTCATGGTGGAAAAAACTCAGCAAAGTTTTGGCAGTTAACAAGGTCTGGGTTGACTAATTAGGGACATGGGGAGCCTCAAACACACGGACGACAGGGCATTTGCTGAGCTGCGGGCTGTGTGGAAGGCAACACAGACCTGGAGTCCCCCTCAATATATTTTCCAGCATTTGAACTATGTGGAGTGAGAGGCTACAGAACTAAGCTGAAAACCTCTAATAAAGTCTGGGAGGCCAAACCCTAAAATTGGAGTGAAGTCAGAAGTAGGCTGGGTCTTGCCAAAACTGAAATCCAGCTTCAACCCACCTCAATTCTGGTTTTTTGTTGTTGTTTTCTTTTATTTTCTTTTTTAGAGCTAGGGCCTTGGCCTGTCAGCCAAGTGCAGTGGTGCAATAATAATAGTTCACTGCAGCCTTGAATTCCTGGGATCAAGCAGTTCTCCCACGTCAGCCTTCAGGTGTCTAAAACTATAGGTGCATACCACCACACCCAGCTTTTTATTTATTTTTTGTAGAGATAGGGTCTCACTATGTTGCCTAGGGTTGTCTCAAACTCCTGGTCTCAAGCAATCCTCCTGCTTCAGCCTCCTGGCCAACCACCTCAATTCTTACCGGGATGAAGTGATCAAGCTTCTACCCTACCTAACAGAGGAAAGGAGAATCTTCTCCTGTAGGATAGAATGTCACCTGGGGCCTCTGAACTTGTTTTATAAACAACGTTAAGCATACAACAAAAAATTACCAGACATGGAAAAAGACAAGACTATATGAGTGATAATCAAGAAAAAAAGACACCAAACAGATTCACACATGGTCTAGATATTAGAGTTAGTACATTCGAAGCTGAGAAGAGTGTATGGAAGCACAGACAGAAGTGGGAGGCACCAGATTTGTTGACTCAGGTCAGCCAGGCAAGGACGAGCAGGAAGAGAGCAGAGGTTGATGGATTCCTGTGCCTAGAGGTCCAGTTGAGGAAGGGAAGCTGGTTACAGGGTCTGACACTGATAAGTAGAAGGAGAACCAGGGTTGTGGTTCTCCTATATATCAGTTGCTGCGATGACAAAGCAAAAGCGAATTTGTGGAAGGAGGAAGGGACCCCTGCAAAGAGGTCAAGTCAGGTGGGGAAAGAGACAGTTGTAAAGTGTGGGCAGCTGGCGGGCAGCGGAGACCTGCTGACTTCAGCATCCAAGCTGAGCTGTGTAAGGTTGTCATCTTACATCAACACACTTTAGTGGATGGTTAAATTAAAAATATCTGAGTGTAAACCCACCCAAAGTTCAACAATCACCAGAGCATAATTACTCTACTTCAATGTTACTTAAGCTATTTTCTTGATCTGAACTGACATTTCTTTTAATCAGATTACAAGTCTCTTTCTCATCAGTCACAACTTACTCCCTCAGAACTAATAATATTTCACTATTTGACTCTCATAGAAATTACATGAAGTGGAATGTTAAAGGTGCTGATACAAGATTATTATTAATGAGACAACTTTGAGCGAGCTTTTTTTCAATTTTTACTTTAAGTTCTGGGATACACGTGCAGATTGTGCAGATTTGTCACATAGATACACATGTGTTATGGCAGTTTGCTGCAAGTATCAACCCATCATCTAGGTTTTAAGCCCCGCATTCATTAGGCATTTGTCCGAATGCTCTCCCTCTCCTTGCCACCCACCCCCTGACAGACTCTGGTGTGTGATGTTCCCCTCCCTGTGTCCATGTGTTCTCATTGTTCAACTCCTACTTATGAGTGAGAACATGTGGTGTTTGGTTTTCTGTTCCTGTGTTAGTTTGCTGAGAATGATGGTTTCCAGCTTCATCCATGTCCCTGCAAAAGACATGAACTCATCCTTTTTTATGGCTGTATAGTATTCCATGGTGTATATGTGCCACATTTTCTTTATCCAGTCTGTCATTGATGGGCATTTGGGTTGCTTCCAAGTCTTTGCTATTGTAAATAGTGTTACATGTGTGCATGTGTCTTTGTAGTAGAATGATCTATAATCCTTTGGGTATATACCCAGTAATGGGATTGCTGGGTCAAATGGTATTTCTTGTTCTAGATCCTTGAGGAATTACCACACTGTCTTCCACAATGGTTGAACTAATTTACACTCCCATCAACAGTGTAAAATCATTCATAATTTCTCCACAGCCTCACCAGCATCTGTTGTTTCCTGACTTTTTAATAATTGCCATTCTAACTGCCATGAGATGGTATCTCATCATGGTTTTGATTTGCATTTCCCTAATGACCAGTGATGATGAGCTTTATTTTATGTTTGTTGGCCACATAAATTTCTTCTTTTGAGAAGTGCCTGTTCATATCCTTTTCCCAATTTTTGATGGGGTTGTTTTTTTCTTGTAAATTTGTTTAAGTTCCTTATAGATTCTGGATACTAGCCCTTTGTCAGATGGATAGATTGCAAAAATTTTCTCCCATTCTGTAGGCTGCCTGTTCATGCTGATGATAGTTTCTTTTGCTGTGCAGAAGCTCTTTAGTTTGATTAGATCCCATTTGTCTATTTTGGCTTCTGTTGAAATTGCTTTTGGTGTTTTATTCATAAAGTCTTTGCTCTTGCCTATGTCCTGAATGGTATTGCCTAGGTTTTCTTCTAGGGTTCGTGTGGTTTGGGGTTTTATATTTAAGTCTTTAATCTTTCTTGAGATGATTTTTGTATAAGGAAGGGGTCCAGAAACCAGTTTCTGTTTTCTGTATATGGCTAGCCAGTTTTCCCAGCACCATTTATTAAATAGGGAATCCTTTCCCCATTTGAGCAAGCTATTTTTAAGCTTCCACTTCATGTTTCTGAAAAATATAATATGTGTTTTAATACATAATTGCTGCTTTGGTAACATTACCTTTTACATGAACGCTCAGCAGACTTTTTCCGTAAAGGGACAGCTATGAAACATGTTGGCTTTAGGAGCTGCATATTCTTTTTAAAAGTAGTCCATTTAAAATGTAAAACCCAGTTCTTTGTTTGCAGGCAATACAAAAACAGGCTGTGGGTCAGATTTGGTCTGTGAGGCATAGTTTGACCAATCTCACCCTGAAATATTTATGGTGTAATATGTGCTTTATTTTACTCATAGTAGCTTAACTTCTTTGCATCTATATGAGTTTGTATATAATTTTTATAGAAATATATATCATTCAAAAGCAAAACCCATCTCAAAAAAAAGAAATATGTATCATTTATATATGATTGTATACTTTATATTTAACAGAAGTTATTTATATTGAAAGTTATTAAGATATCTTTATAAAAGATTACGGTATTTCAGAAACTTTTATTTTTGTTTTCAGGAGTTGACAGAGATCATCCGAGCAAACTCTTAGCGTTCTGGGACAGCCCTCTGAAAATCATTCTAGCTCAGATGTTTCTCACGAGATTTTTGAAAGCCACAATTATATTTTCAAACAAGAGCTCTTAGAAATTTGCAGTTGTTGGCTACATGATAACATCTCATTTCAAAATGTCTTTGGCTGGCTGGTTTACCTACTTCTCTACCAGGAAATCTGTTGAACACATAGTGGTTTCTCTACAAATGTTTCTGCATTTCTCAATAAACAGTGATGGAAGAATGGGTCCACTTCACTGCCTCACCCAGGAGACAGCAGAAGCTGAAACAAAAGGAGCATAGCCAAAGTAGAACTGGTGTAAAGATAATAAAACACAAAAGACTTGGGCTTCCTTCTAAATTCTAAGAGGAAGATTCTTTGTTATAGGAGGAGCTGCAAAACACAGGACAGAATATGCATGAGTCCAGTCACCAACACACTGAAATCTGGGTCTTCAGAACTAGCAGATGGCCTCAGCCAAAGCCCCTGAGGATGTGTTTGAAGTACACATTGTGAGGAACTCTGGCGAATAAAACATCTCTTGAGCACTGACTTTATGTGTGGCAACCTGTGTCTTCAGAGTCACTTGCAGAAAAAAAAAAAAAAAAAAGAATAAGTTAATAAAAGTAGTGAAATACTTTGTAACTATCAGAGAGTTTCATGGCACAAAGGGGAGGTCAAGCAAAAAAAAAAAAAAAAAAGGTCACACATTAAAGGAAAAACAACAATTAAAATTCACTGTCAGTCTTGAAGTTACCAGTTTATGCAGAATTCAGCTTCAGCTGTTATTTTTTTGAAGCCATTGTAAATTACTGTTTCCCACCCCTGTCACTCTCGCCACCTCACTTTCCTCCCTCTTTTGAAAAATGGGCAGGGATGCCTGTTAAAATCAAAATTAGATACATTGAATTCATATTCTCATGGGTTCAATGTAGAAAACAAAACAAGTATATGCTTTGGAAGCAACAACAATGAAATCTCTTTGAAATGTGTGTTAATATCATTTAATAAAATAACTAGTACTAAAACAAAAAATAAAATATGTTTACAATAATGTCTACTCTATATATGTATGCATTGCACTTTACATACATTATTTCATTTAAATTCTCAACAATCTCCTGGAATGGCTATTACTAATCTCATTTTACAGGCAAGGAGATGGCATTGGAGAGATGATATAGTTCTTAAAGGTCACATGGCCAGCAGGTATAGAGCCCTGTTCCCCACATCTTCTCACTCTGCTATGCTGCCTCTCTAAAAGGTAAACCAGCCGGGCACTCAGGGAACACAAGGAATGGCAACTCATTACTACCCGTTGAGAGCTCAAAATCAACTGATGCCAACAAGGAGCGTAGTCATTCACGTCACTCACCACTAAAGAGAAACTCGAGGCTGTTATTGCCCTGGGTAATAAGCCTGATCCCAAGGTTTGTCACTGATTGTATTATGGGATCTTTAGGGTGTCGCTTTTCTGGCTACAAACCTCTGTGTCCAGTGGTGCCTTTGCCTCAG
Source organism: Chlorocebus sabaeus (assembly GCF_047675955.1). Taxonomy (NCBI): domain Eukaryota; kingdom Metazoa; phylum Chordata; class Mammalia; order Primates; family Cercopithecidae; genus Chlorocebus; species Chlorocebus sabaeus. The sequence continues at coordinate 84,380,923 of NC_132906.1, forward strand.
TTCTTGTCCTGCATCCAGGGTAAGAATGAAGTACACAGACAAGTGGAGAGTGAGCAAGACAAAGAGAAGCTTTACTGAGTGTCAGGACAGCTCAGAGGAGACCGTCAGGGGCAGCTCCTCTCTGCAGGCAGGTCATCTCATCCAGTGTTCAGCTCTCAGCAGAGAGGAGGCCCAGGAGAGAGTGGCTCCTCTCTGCAGGCAGGTCTTCTCTGTGGTCTCTGCAGCTCTCAGCAGAGAGGAGGTCCTGGAGAGGGTGGCTCCTCTCTGCAGGCAGGTCACCGTAGACATCTCAGCTCTAAGCAGAAAGGGTAGCTCCTCTCTGCAGACATCTCTCCATCCATCCTCTCTATCCTCTGCCCTGCTCTGGCTGAGCCCAGGAGTTTTATGAACCTTAGAGGGGAGGAAGTGCATGCCGATTGGTCCATGGTCAGCCACGGGTGGCCCAGAAGAGGGACCAGAGGTCCCCACTCCAGTCCACTGGGATAAGCAGCCTGGCCACTAGCCTTCAGGCCCTCCCTGGCCTGAAGGTGGGGCCTTACTGGGACCCACCCCATTTCACCCAGGAATCTGTCTACCTCCTGCTGCCATTCATGGCCCTGGGCTCGCTGGATTTTGCTCCAACATTGGAGCACGTACCTAAAGCAGGCAGAAGCCAGACAGCAGGGGCAGGCACCAAGCCTGTGAGAGCAGGGAGGCCTTCCCGGGCCCCCAAGAGTGCAGGGATGGTGGAGGGGGACTCCTGCCGGTTCCTGGGTCTGCAGCCATGCAGCTCTGGTTTGGGCAGCTGCCTACTCCCAGCCTACCAAGAGCACAGGGAAGCTCAGATCCACAGCCATGGTTTGGGTGACTGCAGTGCCACCTGGGGAACTCCTGCCCCAACTTGGAAGGAGTGGTGCTCCCACCAGTTCCACAGAGCATGCAGCCCCAGCCATGCCTCTCTGCTGCAGCCAGCGTGATGGCAGCGGCAAGCTACCTGGAGTATGGCTGCTGCCATCGATTGCATGTTTAACATTGGTCTCCTCCACCCAGGATGACAAGCACCACATCATTCATTTCGAAGCTCATTGTCAATAGAAACACATCCTCCGCTTATTCAGCAAATGGACCACCTTGATCTCTCCCAGATGCAGGCACATGACAGGCACATGCGAGGGTGCAGTCCCTACCCTCACAGAGTTGGTAGACTAGTGGCTTCCTGAACTTAGTATTCTCACTATGTAATTCTTTGAGAAGATATTTCATTTAGAAATCAATGAAACATTAATATTGGCTGAGGTCTGTTGAATGTTATGTGCTCAAAAATATACTTAACCACCTCCCATCATTAGAATAGCTACTATTTTTGTAAAAGACAGAAAATAACAAGTGTTGGCAATGATGTGAAGAAACTAGAGCTCTATGCATTGTTGGTGGGAATGTAAAATGGTGCAACCACTATGGACAACAACATGGCAGTTTTTCAAAAAATTATCAATCAAATTACCATACGCCCTATCAATGCCACTTCTGGGTATAATCAAAAGAATCCAAAGCATAGACTCAAAGAGATATTTGAACACCCATGTTTATAGCAGCATTATTTATAATAGCCAAAAAGTGGAAGCAATCCATCTTTTGATGGGTGAATTAATAAATAAAATGTGATACACAAATACCATGGAATATTATTTAGCCTTAACAAGGAAGAAAATCCTAATATGACCTACAACATGGATGAATCTTGAGGAAATTTTCCTACATGAAATAAGCCAATTACACACACACACACACACACACACACACCCACACACAAATACTATATGGTAGGTACTTATTAAGGCGCCTAAGTAGTCAAATTCATAGACACAGAAAGAAGAACAGTGGTTGCCAGGGGCTTGGAGAAGAGAGGGATGTGGAGTAATTGTTCAGTGGGTACGGAGTTTCAGTTTTGCAAGATGAAAAGAGTTTTGGAGATGGGTAGTGGTGAGGGTTGCACAACCATGTGAATGCATATAACGCCAATGAACTACATACACTTAAAAATGGGTAAGATGGGCTGGACACGGTGGCTCACACCTATAATCTCAGCACTTTGGGAGGCTGACATGGGTGGATTACCTGCGGTCTGGAGTTCGAGACCAGCCTGACCAACATGGTGAAACCCTGTCTCTACTAAAAATATTAAAAAATTAGCCGGGCATAGTGGCAGGTTCCTGTAATCCCAGCTACTCGGGAGGCTGAGGCAGGAGAATTGCTTGAACCTGGGGGGCAGAGGTTGAAGTGAGCCAAGATTGCACCACTGCACTCCAGTCTGGGTGGCAGAGTGAGACTCTGTCTCAAAAACAAAAAAAAAGGGTAAGACAGTTAATTTTATGTCATGTATTTTACCACAATAAAAAAGGCAGTTGATGACTTGTACGCTTTAAATGGGTAAATTATATTGTATGTGAATTACACCTCAATAAAGCTATTAAATATGTATATATATACACACACACACACAAAAACCAGCACTCAAAACACTATAAAACTTCTAAAGCTCCCAATAAAGCTGAAAACAACAAAATATTATTAAGCCACCTAATTAGAAAAATAATCTCCCTCTATTAGTCAATAATTCACTTTCAACTATTTGGCAACATTTATTAAGCGCTTTTATTTAACGGGGAAAAACAGCTGAATGGAATTGTGATACCTGTTATTCTTGCTAGTGTCTCGTATATATGAAATCATCCTGGGGGCCTTGCCACCTGATAACAGGTGGTTCTTTACTTGAAACAGATATCCAAAAACAGAGAGATACTTCTTTGTTTTTCTGCATGATTATAATCATTTTGAAGAAAAATCTCTTATAGAGACCAAGTTCAATATTAAACATTAAGGAATGAAATAAAGAATTCTTAAATAATGAGTTTTAAAGAAATTATTGCTATAGATTTTAGCTTACTGCTGAAATGATTTCTCATAAATTTTAGGCCCTGTCTTTCTTACAGATTCTTTCATTTTTCCTTCTTTTTCAATATCCACGGAATAATCATTATCATGATATAGTATATACATGCAGTAGAGGAAGCCGACCATAACTGTCTATTTTTAATTTAGAAAGGAGTAATTTCACACTTCCTTTTGAAAAAAAAAAGAGGCAAAGAGTGAGAACAACAGAATATAAAACTACTCAGTGTTACTTGAAATTTCCTGATAATTCAAAAGCAGTACTTTTTTATTTTTTAAAAAAGGTACTTTATCTCCTTTTTGATGTTTTATCCCTTTATTCTATCAAAAATAATTACTGATTTTCAGTTTTAAATTCATGTATATTTAGCACATTCCAATGTGGTCTTTTCTAAGAGCTCTAAATAATTATGAAGATATTAAGAAAGCTCTCTGCAGTATCAAAAACTAAGACAACATTCAACCTAAAACCAGAATCTGTAAGTAATTACTGATAAAGTACAGAAATTACATTGAAAACTATACAGATTGTAGTATACAATATAGGCCAGGCATGGTGGCTCACGCCTGTAGTCCTAGCACATTGGGAGACCAACGTGGATGGATTGCCTGAGCTCAGGAGTTTGAGACCAGCCTGGGCAATGGGGTGAGACTCCATCTCTACTAAAAATACAAAAAATTAGCCAGGCATGGTGGTGGATGCCTATAGTCCCACCTACTCAGGAGGCTGAGGTATGAGAATCACTTGAACCCAGGAGATAGAGGTTGTAGTGAGCCAAGATTGTGCCATTTTACTTCAGCCTGGCAACAGAGCAAGACACTGTCTCCAAATAATAATAATGATAATAATAATACAACCAGCTCTGATTGACTAAACTGAATCCACTCCAAAAAATTTGTAAAGAGATGCTTTTTATCTCCCATGATCTGCTCCTGAATTTAAAGACCCAGATCTGGTACCAACCAGAACTAAATCCCCTGGAAGTTCTGCCTTTAATGTGTGCATATAGAATGCAAGCAGGTTAAGGGAGCTAGCTTATTCTGGAGCAAATAATTTGTATGAGTAAAGCATAGGGTGGAAACAGGACAAAAGGGTATCTAGAAAATACAGGAAGATTGATTGATGACTCGTGATGCAGAAAAAAGAAACTACAAAAAAAGAAAAAATATACAGGAAAACCCCTGCATATTGACAATTTTTTTACATACTTTGTCAGATCATAAAACCAAGAATTGGCCTTATGAGAAGATAAAAACATAGTGAAAAAGTAGTGTCGGAGGTAAAAACATGCTAGAAATGGACAAGATGAACACTAAGCACATCAACTCAGACGCACACTAGACCTAAGGTGAGAATTTCATCTGAATATCAACAAACAGAGAGTGGTGCAGAGAACAATCCACTTGTTTGTGTTTATAATCATTGGATCTAATCAGATCTTGATATATTAAAATAGATAAGCAAGAGTCTCATGAAATCATACTGCAGAGCAAGAGAAAGTTAACATCCAAACCTTAAATTCTAGGAAAGAGCATTCTCCTGGAAGCACACTCCCGAAGGCTTCAGAAGAAACTTTTTGAGTAATCAGCACACCTGGATAGAGTTCAAGAAGATACAGTCGCGAAGAAAGTAGAGCAGAAAATAATGCAAGAAAAGTCTGGCATAATAAAGAAAAAGGATGACAGCTTCAAGATCAAGAAATGAACAAAGCAAAATCTGGTTTTGCTCTATACCTAGAGACAGAAAAATATATATGTAAATTCTTAATTAATGAATACATACTTGCCTTCAAGATGCAAAGGAAGGAATTCTTACACCAGGGGCTTTGTGGCAACTTTAGAGGAAGTACTAATACGTTAGCTTCAGAGCTAAATCAAAACTACTCCAGCAAATCGTCACCCAACAAGATGCCACAACCTTCGCAGGAAACTGTACCTTTAATGGCCTATGACTAGACAATTTCAGTGACATAGGCCATTGAAATGACGCGGACTACGACACCGGTAGGAAAACTCCATTACATAAGGTGACCTCAAAACAACCAACAAGCCTATAAGGGATGCCTACACCATGAAAGCATGTATCTAAAACCACAATAACAAAACAACACCCAACAAATTGAGGTACTTACATCTGAACAGAAATAAGAGAACAACAAAAGATTTAAAGAAAGTGTCCTTTAGACTGTAAAGACATAAAGGAAACTCAAATAATAAATAAGAACAGGAAGTTATAAAACAAAAGTAGATTTTCATGGAAAAGTACTGCTTAGAGATCCTAACATTTCTTTTAAAAAAATAATTGTTTAGGATTCAAACAGACACTTGTACACCAAAGTTCATAGCAGGATTATTCACAATAGCCAAAAAGTGAAAACACAAATGTCCATTAACAGATCCATGGATGACAAAAATGGAGTATATACATAAAATGGAATATTATTTAGTTACAAAAAATGAAATTCTGACACATGCTACAACCTAAAGGAAGCTTGAAGACATTATACTTTGTGAAATAAGCACAGACAAGAAAGGACAAATATTGTATGATGCCACTTATATGAGATACCTGGAACAAGCATAGAGACAGGAAGTAGAATTGAAGTTACCAGAGGCTGGGAGAGATGGGGAGAAGGAATTATTGTTTAATGGGCCAGAGCTTCTGTTTAGGGTAAAAAGTGCCAGAACTAGATCGTGGTAATTGCTGCACACCATTGTGAAGGTACTTAATGCCCCTGAACCGTACACTTAAAAATGGTTCAAATGGTAAATGTTATGTTATACATATTTTACCACAATAAAAAAGGCCAAAAAAACCTATCTGTTTAAAATTTAAACTACAAATATAAAAACTCAACAAATGAAGAGTTGGCTGGACCTAAGAAGTGAATTGGCTATCTAGAAAATCAAACTAAGGAAGTACTCAAGTACACAGTTCACAGAATTAAAGAGAAGGAAAGAGTGAGGGGAAAAGTTAACAGACATAAAACAGATGACTTTAGAATTTCAATATCCATCTATTAGTGACACCTAAAGGAAAGACTAGAGAGAATGTAGAAGAAGCAGTATTCAAAGTACTATAAGCAGATATTCTCAATAATTATGGCAAGACCTAAGTTTTCATTTGGAACAGGTCCACTGAGTATGATCAGGAGAAACAGAAGAAAAACAAAGCCTAATCTAGGAAATAACTATGATAGAACTTCACCCTATCAGGGAAAAAATAAAATCAGAAAAGCTACTGTATTAATTCAGTCTCACACTGCTATAAAGAAATGCCCAAGATGGGGTAATTTATAAAGAAAATAGGTTTAATTGACTCACAGTTCCACATGACTGGGGAGGCCTCAGGACACTTACAACCATGGCGGAAGGGGAAGCAGGCATGTCTTATATGGCAGCATGCAAGAGAGAAGAGTTCATGAAGAAGGAACTGTCAAACACTTATCAAACCATCAGAACTTGTGAGAACTCACTCACTACCACAAGGAGGGAAATCGCCCCCATGATCCAATCACTTCCCTCCAGGTCCCTCCCTCCATACATGGGGATTATGGGGATTACAATTCAAATTAGATTTGGGTGGGGACACACAGCCAGACCATATCAGCTACCAAAAAGAAAGGGTTTCTTGTCTGGGTCCTTGAGAAAGAAAATTCCAAAATAAGGATTTAAATGTTTATTATTTTGTTTTTTTAACTTGATACTACCCTTTTAATATAAAGAATGTGAAAATATTAAAATCCACCACAGTAAACATTTTTAGAACTATTTCCCAAACTTATAGAGGTGTAAGTAATAAAAATTATAAATATTTAAGCTGTACAATGTGATGTTTTGATGTATGTATACATGTGGAATGATTAAATCAAGCTAATTAACATGTCTATCACTTCACATTTTTATAAGAACACTTAAAATATATTCTCTTAGAAATTTTCATGTGTACCACACATTATTATTAACTATTATTAACATAATAACAATTTATTATAGACATCCAGAATTTATTCCTTCTGTCTAATAAACTTGGTACCCTTTGAACAATATCTCCCCATCATCCAACCCCCCCAGCCCCTCATAACCACCATTCCACTCTCCACTTCTCTGAGTTCAACTTGTAGATAATGTATATAAGTGAGATTATGTAACATTTATCTTTCTGTTCCTGGCATATTTCACTTAGTATAGTCTCCTCCAGGTTTATGCATATTGCTGCAAATGACAGGATTTTCTTCTTTTTTAAAGCTGAATAATATTTCACTATATGTGTGTGTGTGTATACATGTTATATACTTATCACTTTTCACATATAGGTAGAGGGTGATATATACATAATCACATTTTATTTATCCATTCATCTGTCAATAGACACAGGCTGATTCCATACTTTCACTATTGTAAATAATGCTGCAATATACATACATGGGAATGTATATAGCTCTTCAACAGGCTGATTTCATTTCCTTTGGATATACATGAAATAGTGAAATTGCTGAATCACACAATAGTTCCATTTTCTATTTTGTAGGGGAAAAACTCCATACTGTTTTTCCATAACGGCTTTACTAATTTACATTCCCACCAACAGTGTACAAGGGTTCTATTTTCCCCACATCTTCACCAACACTCACCATATTTTGTCTTTTTGATAATAGCTATTCTAGCAGATGTGAAATATATCTCATTGAGTTTTGATTTGAATTTATCTGATGATTAGTGATGTTTAGCATTTTTTCAAATACCTATTGGTCATTTGTATATCTTCTTTTGAGAAATGTCTATTCAGATCTTTTGCCCACTTTTTAAATTGCGTTATCTTTTCTTGATATTGAGTTGTCTGAGTTCCTTACATATTTTGGATATTAATCCTTTGTCAGATATATAGTTTGCAAATATTTTTCCCATTCCATATGTTGTCTCTTCATTCTTTTGATTGTTTCCTTTGCTGTGCAGGCTTTTTAATTTGATGTCATCCCATTTGTCTATTTTTGCTTTTTTTGCTTATGCTTTTGAATACTTTTGGGGTCATATACAAAAAACATTGCCCAGATCAATATCATAGAGTTTTTCCTCTATGTTTTCTTCTAGTAGCTTTACAGTTTCAGGTCTTACATTTAAGTCTTTAATCCATTTTGAAATGATTTTTACATACGGTATTTGATAAGGGTCTAATTTCACTCTTCTGTATGTGGATTTTCAGTTTTCCTAAAACCATTTATTGAAGAGATACCCTTCCCCATTGTGTGTTCTTGGCACTGTTGTTGAGAATCAATTGACTTGTACACTAAATCTACAAAATGTTCATCAAAGAAACTTTAAAAGACACAAATGGAAAGACATCCCTTGTTCATGGATTGAAAGACTTAATACTGTAAAATGTTCATGCTACCCAAAGGAATCTGCAAATTCAATGCAATCTCTATCTCAATTCCAAAGGCATTTTTTATTTGAATAGAAAAAAGTTCTAAAATTTGTATAAAACCACAAAAGACTCTGAATAGCCAAAGCAATCTTGAGTAAGAAGAAAAACACTGGGGGCATCACACCATCTGATTTCAAAATAGACTACAAAGCTATAGTAATCAAACAGTATGGTACTGACATAAAAACAGACAAATAGACCAATAGAACTAGTTAGAGAGCTGAAATGAGGCTGAAAAAAATAGGGCTATTCAGGTCTTCATATACAGTTTTAAGAAAAACCTACTTTACCCTGTAAGTCATTGAGAGCCTAAATTCGTTAGAATGTTTTCAGCTTCCAGTAGCAGAAGCCTCAACTAAGAGTGGTTTAAACAAGGTAAGTTGCTCAGAAATAGGGCAATTCAGTGCCACAAGGATGTCACTGAACAAGATAGCCTTATGTTTTCTCAGGCTGCCATCTTCAGCATGTCAGCACACTCTTTTATGATCCCCTAGGGTAGCAGCAGCTCTCAAGTTAAGCAGACATGATATGTCCATCAAATAAAAAGAAGTATTTTCTCTTAAGCCTATTTATTAGAGCTGCATATTTCCCAGGAGCCCCTTGAGAACTATTCTCAGGAGTATTTGGCCAGAGTTGGTCACATGCCCAAGAATCAATCAATCCCTGGATGGGAGAAAAATGATGGTAAGACTATGACTAGCCCAACCATGATACAACCCCATGGAGCCAGGGCAGGAAAGCTCTTTAGTGTGTAGATACACAAAGAATTTACACTAAGACTAAATCTAAACTGGTGATTAAAATTATCAGATGTATGATCTAGAAAGATCCTCTGGTGTTATGGAGATTGGGTTAAAAGCCTGAGGTACACAGGTGATAAAGAAAAAAAAGCCAGTGAAATGAGGGAGCCATGAGGAAGACTGAACCTATACAACAGCATGGGAAATAAAGAAGAAAAGACTGATATCAGAGAAAATGAGAAAGTAGAATCAACAATATTATGTGAGAAATTTACATGGGAAAGAAAAGGAAATTAAATGCTATAACTGGACTCCCAGGATTCTTTGAACTTCTGCTGCTCATTTTTTCTTTCTTAAGTTAGACCTGATTAATTTTTATCCTTTTTTCTGTAACATGTATACAAAAATGTAGGGATATAAATTTTTTTATGTATGGTTTTAACTGTAACACACAAGTTTTTACATGTAGTATATTTATTACCTGTTTTAGGTGATTTCAAATTTCCATTAAAATGTCTTTTATAATTCATATGTTATTTAAAGCTGCATATTTACATTTTCAAGTGTGTAGCACGTTTTAATTATCTTTTATTACTAGTTTTTACTGTGCTGTATTCTGTATAATAACATTTCTTAAGTAACTGAGATTTATGGTGTAGTATGCTGCTCCTTTTCATAAATGAAAGGCTTAAATGTATATTTGAAAATATACATTTTCAAATGTATATTTTCTGTGTGCAGAGTTCTATTTATGTCCATTAGTTCAAGATTGTTAATTGATTGCATTGTTTAAATATGTTATATCCTCCCTAATTTTTCCTTCCTCTATCAATTACAATGAGAAGGGTTTTAAAATATTCCACTAAAACAATTGTTTTGTGAATGTCTTTGTTTTCCCAATTTTTCCTGTATATGTGTTGGGCTATGTTATGTACATAGTATGGAGTTATTATACATTTTTGGTGAATTGAAAACTTCATTATTATGTTTCATACCTCTTTATTCCTGAGAGCCTGTGTCATGTCATAGTCTAATCTGTTTTAATTAATATTTGCCTAATAAATATTTTTCTGCATTCTTTATTTTCAAACGTTGTCCTCTATTCTAGGTGCAATTCCTGAAAATGACAACATAGAGATGCATTTCTTTTTCAATCTTATGTGCCATTTTTTGCCTTTGAACAGGTATAAATAAATTTAGAATATTTTCACCAAAATAAACTTTTCTGAAATTTTAAACCTGAGAGAGAATTACCTGGGTTCCCTAAATTTTTGTCATTCTTTGCTCTAGACTTGCACTGTGCAGTATAATAGCCACTGGTCACATAAGGCTTGTAAGCATTTGAAATGTAACTACTTAGAATTAAAATGTTCTTTCAAAATAGAATAAAATAAAAATGTTCTTTAAGCATAAAAATACACATTAGATTTTAAAGGCTTAGTACAAAAACAAAAGAATAGAAAATATCTCATTAATATTTCCAGGCTAATTACATATTGAAATGATAATATTTTGGATATATTGGGTTAAATGAAATATTGTTAAAATTAAATTCATCCAGCTGTTAGAAAAATCAGGATTACAGATATGCCAACATTTGTTGCTCACATCATTTTCCTATCAGACAGCATCGTTCTAGACAATCTTGACACCCAACTACAATCTTGCCTGTGGGTTCTCATGATAGAAAACAAATTAGATAGAGAATAAATTTGTATCATTATAATAAATCCTTCTTTTGTTGTTTAATATGGTTCAAGTAATTTTTATTACTTGCCATTGAAAGAGTCATAGCCAATATATTCACTAAAAAAGCATTTTTAGCATATCATTTCATCATATACTGATGCTGAATTTCTTACTATACAGGATCCTGAGATATGAGTTTTCTCTATAACTGAATCTAACAGATAATGGCAAATCAAATTAAAACATCTCAATAACATTTTTGCTAGATTCTGCAGCACAAAATTTTTGAAGTGGATCAATTTGTAGATGATTGATTACTAAGTTAACTTTCTCTTAAATTCAAGTTCTTATAGGAATTCTCCTAAATGTTCCTAAGAAAAGAGGTTGAGAAACATAGTCTGTGATTCTGGGAACTGATACCTAGTAAGTTCCACCCCAAACTCTTTCCTGGAGATTCAGAGTGGACATTCATATGACAGATTTGCATTGTCTTGAAGAGGAAATAAAAAATGTTATCTTGATTGAATTCTCCAAGGTTCTAGAACTCATTTGACCTCAGAAACCTCTTTTATGTTTTAAGAATAACAACCAAAATCTCAAATAAACTTGGAAAATGTATCATGCTTAAATATTTTTAAGACTTCCATAAAGTAACAAAGAAAGCATTTTTAAAGATGTTCTTATCTTGCCTTTCAGTGTAGTTAAGTCAGACCTTTTGAACAATAAATATTCAGAGGTTGATGTACACCCTCATTATGTTATTGGCTGAAATTGTCAGTAAGTCACTTAATCTTACCAATAGTTATTAAAAGGTTTGTAGCTGAACTAATGAAAAAATGATGTGTTATCTTTTATATAAGAAAACAGAGAAAATAACTCACTATTTGGACAGGAAAAACATTGTTTTCCACCAGTAGTGATGGAGATAAGCAAATTCATCTACCCTCCCTTTGCCCATGTGACAAGTGACAGACTTTGCTTTTACAGCTGGCAAAGGTTGGAGATAGGCAAAATTTACAGAAGCAGAGATAGAAATAAAACCATCATTTTTTGAATTTTCGATTTTGTAAGTGTTGTTTAATAATTGAAGGCTGGTTGAGCATGGTGGCTTATGCCTGTAATCCCAGCACTTTGGGAGGCTGAGACTGGCGGATCACTTGAAGTCAGGAGTTCAAGACCAGCCTCGCCAACATAGTAAAACCCCATCTCTACTAAAAATACAAAATTAGCCACGCGTGATGGCGCATGCCTGTAATACGAGCTATTTGGGAGAGTGAAGCAGGGGAATCACTTGAACCCGCGAGCTGGAGGTTACAGTGAGCCAAGATCATGCCACTGCACTCCAGCCTGGGCAAGAAGAGCGAAAAATTCTGTCCCATCTATTCTATCCATAGATGGATGGATAGATAAATAAATAAAATTGAAGACTTTAGAAAATATCTCTATATTTCATGTCTAAGTGTTGAGCTCCAGCTTGCCTACTTATTTTTTAATTTCTAATGCACCAACGTACAACATATCTACAGAACATTTCAAAAATCAACATAATTACAATTGAGATCTAAATCCATATTTATATGATTAAGTGCTAATGCTTCTTTTTAATTTTTTTCTTCCATTTCCTGTTTTAAACATTTATTGCTGTGCATAGAGCATTTGGATGCCCACGTATCTGATGGATGTCCCCAATGTGACACTAATTCCAGTATATAGGACCAAATTAAGACTTGCTTATATTCAGTTTTGTTCAAAAGAAAAACGTTTCACTTTGAAATTATTTTAGAATGTTATCAAATGTAATATTTTTAAAAACATTATTTTTTAATTTTAAATACATCTTGTTAGATCAATTTGGCAAATGCTGAATTCTTTAGGACGGATAGGCACCATTATAAAATAATAAAGAACATATATCAAATTGGATCAACTGAACCTACTCTGGTTTTATCAGCCTAATCTCACACTACTTTCTGTCTCTAACATGGCAATTAGGAAGGATAACTACTATTTGCAAAGAGTTTTACTCACTTTAACATCATTAATTTACTAAGCAACTCTATGAGGTAGTTATTTCCATTCAGATAACAAACTTGACACTGAAAGGGTTTTAACACCTCCTCCTTGAAACATAAATAGAGTGATGAGGTCAGGATGGTTGCGGGTCTGTTTGCTCTATCTTTCCCACTTTTTATGTGCTAAACTTGCATTATCACTGTCTGACCTTTTTCTCTGAACCATAGTTGACCCAACCAAATACCACAGGGCCTACGTCCTGCTTGACAACATATTTTTCTATAGACTAGGCATGTAATTTCGGGGCCAAAATCCAGAAGATGAGGGAAGCCCAAAGTGCTAAGTGCAGCATTTGGACCACTTTTCCTTTAGAGGCATCTGAAAATTTTGGAGATTGTAAATGGGAGGCTCAAATTGAGCAGAGTTCTCATGAGACTCAAAAGGCAAAAGAATAACCACAATAAACATTCCAAAAAGGAAGTTAAAAAAAAAATTCCATCTACAATTGCATCCAAAGGAATAAATACCTAGGTATAAATTTAACCAAGAAAGTAAAAGACTTGTATATATAAAGCTTCAAAACACTACTGAAAGAAATTAAAGACCTGAATAAACGGAAAAGCATCTAATGTTCATGGATTAGAAGGCAATATTGTTAAGAAGTCTATACTACCCAAAGCAATCCACAGATTCAATGTGATGCCTATCAAAATTCCCAATGGCCTTTTTTGCACAAATAGAAAATATGATTTTCAAATTCAGATGGAATTGCAAGGAGCTTCAAATAGCTAAAACATTCTTGGAAAAAAACACAAAGTTGGAGGGCCCACATTTCTCAATTTCGATAGATTCTTAGCTATGACATCAAAAGCACAAGCAACAAAAGAAGAAAATAGATAAATTGGATTTCATTAACACTTAAAACTTTTGTGCATAAAAGGACAGTAAAAAGAATGTGAAAAGACATGCAAACCATGTATCTGATTATGGTTTAGTATTCAGGATATATTAAAAATGCCTACAACTCAACAACATTCCCAATGACCCCCATCTGCTACTATTCTCACTCTCTTTAAATACCTTACTCTTAACTGTGCATTGTGCCTCCTGACATGTGCATAATCAGTATAATAAGTCAAGAGTGATGGGATGTGTGGCTTCCATTAAAGACTTTCATCTTGCTGGTATTCTCTCTCTATTGCCTTCTTGGTTTGCATGCTTTGATGAAACAAGATGCCATTCTGGAGAGGCCTGTATGGCAAGAAAGTGAGGTCAGCCTTTATCCAACAATCAGTGAGAAACTGAATCCTGCCAAAAACCACAGGAGCAAGCTTGGAAGTATACAATATTGCTCCCCAGTGGAGCCTTGAAATAATTACAGCCCTGGCTGATACCTTCACTGAAGCCCACAAGAGACCATGAATCAAAGGTCTCAGCTAAAACATGCCCAAATTCCTGACCTGCAGAAAGAGTGAGTTAATCAATGTTGTTGCTTAAGCCAGTAAGTTTTGTGGTAATTTGTAATTTGTTAGGCAGCAATAGATAGCTAATACAACAGATTCATTCAAAACCCAGTAGAATTTTATTTCTTGAAATTGACAGTTTGATTCTAAAATATAAATAGTGATCCAATGGGCCAAGTATAGTCAAGACAGTTTTAAAGAACAACAAAACTGGATAATTTATACCTCCAGATATTAAGACTTATTATAAAAATACCAGAAGTATAATGGAATTGGTACAAGGATAGACAAACTGACTTATGAAACAGAACAACAAGTCTAAAAATAGAGCCACACATATACAGTGCCCTGCTTTATGACATAGGTGACTTTGCAATGTAGAGGCAGAATGGATGATTTTTTAAATACATTATTACTGGGACAGTTGGACACACACATAAAAAAAAACATAATTTGACATCCATCTCCATGTGGGCTGCAGATATAAATGTGAAAGGTAGAACAATGACGTCTCAGGCAAAAATATTAGAGAATATCTTAATGACCTCAGTGTGGGCAAAAATTTCTTAAACAGACACAAAAAGTGCTAAAGTGCTAACGTAAAAAAAATAAAAAGTTTTAATGTAAAGAACCTCGGTTCAAAAAAGCACAATTAAGAGAGTTAAAGGCAACCCAGAAAGGGGGAGAAAATATTTGGTATGCATATTCAACACAGGACTGAAGGACTCATATCTAGAATGAATTTTTTTAAACACACAAATTAATTTGTAAAAAGTTAAACCAATCTTTAAAAAGAAGGGCAGGAAGCAAAAGGTTTGAATGGTATTTCACAAAACATGACATGTCAGTGACCAAATGTGCTCAACTGTATTAGTTGTCAGGGAAATATAATTTGCAACCAAAATAAGATCACTAGATATCACTACAATCTGCCTGCATAGTTAAAACAAACAAACAAAAAGGTTGACGAGGATGTGGAGCAACTGGAATTTCCATCTGCTGCTGGTAGAAGTATAAGTTACTAAAATCATTTTGGAAAACTTATTAGCATCATCTAATAAATTAAACGTGCATATCCCATGACCCAGAAATTCCACTTCTAGCCATTTACTCAATGTGAAAAGCACCTGTGTGTTCATCAAAAGACACATATAATAATTGATAGCAGTACTGATAGCCAAAAATTGAAATTACCCAAATGCTAATCAATAGAATGAATTTTAAAGAACATTTTTATATTTGTACTGTGGAATACTGTTCAAAAATACTAACAAACAGGCTGGGTGTGGTGGCTCACACCTGTAATCCCAGCACTTTGGGAGGTCGAGGTGGGCGGATCACTTGAGGTCAGGAGTTCAAGACCAGCCTGGCCAACATGGTGAAACCCTGTCTCTAAAAAATATAAAAATTGGCTGGGTGTGGCAGCGTGTGCCTGTAATCCCAGGTACTCGGGAGGCTGAGGCAGGAGAAACGTGTGAGCCTGGGAGGCAGAGGTTGCCATGAGCTGAAATGGTGCCACTGCATTCCAGTGACACCTACGTGACAGAGCTAAACTCTGTACCAAAAATATATATATTAATAAACAGATTTCAAAAATGAGTAAACATGGGGCTACTGGGAATGGTCGGAAGGAGGAGGTGGGTAAGGATGGAGAGGGCTGCTTGTAAAGCCCTGGTAATATTTGTAAAGCTCTGATAATGTTCTGGTGCGATGGTTAATATTGAGTGTCAGCTTGATTGGATTGAAGGATGCAAAGTATTGTTCCTGGGTGTGTCTGTGAGGGTATCACCAAAGGAGATTAATATTTGAGTCAGTGAACTGGGAGAGGAGATCCACCCTCAATCTGGGTGGGCACCATCCAATCAGCTGCCAACATGACCAGAATAAAGCAGCCGAAAGAAGACAGAAGACCTTACTGAGCCTTCTGGCTTTCATCTTTCTCCCATGCTGGATGCTTCCTGCCCTTGAACATCAGACTCCAAGTTCTTCAGTTTTTGGACTCTTAGACTTACACCAGTGGTTTGCCAGGTACTCTCAGGCCTTCAGCCACAGACTGAAGGCTGCACTATTGGCTTCCCTACTGTTGAGATTTTGGGACTCAGACTGCCTTCCTTGCTCCTCAGCTTGTAGATGGCCTATTGTGGGACTTCACCTTATGAATGTGTGAGTCAATCTGCCTAGGAAACTCCCTTCATATGTACATACATTTATGCCATTAGTTCTGTCCCTCTAGAGAACCCTGACTAATACACCTGGCTAGTAGTTACACAGGTATGGTTATAGTGTGGCAACTCATTGAACAACTCATGTATTTTATGATTTGTTACTCCTCTTCATGTTATAGTTCAATAAAAAAGTGAAGAAAACATTGTTTAAAGAAAGAAAAAAAATAGAAAACCTCTGATACCTGAGTTCAAATCATGGCTATATTTAAAGATTCTTGCCTCCTTCTTGACATTTTGCTTACTTCCTATCATATTCCAGTATTCCCCAGATCTTGGCCCCCAGTTTTACCTCCTATGTTGAGATTTCCAGTTGCAGCCATTTTCACTTAGCCCTTAGCCTTTCTCCTGGTCCACTTACTACAATCATTTCCCTCATGATAGCCCAAAACTGAAAATTCCCCAAGTGCTAATCAGTAGAACAACAAGGAATTACCCTGTTCCATGCAGGCCCAAATCTCCCAGTGGCATGGGACAACCTGGCTGGCCCTTTCCTCAAGGTGGAATCAGACGTGCTGACACCTTTCTGACTTACAAAGCTCGTATCTGTCTATCTCCTTCAGGAGACCATAAGCTCCCCTTCAAAAGAAGCCATGTTTTGCGCATGTTCACATTTAACAGAATTCTTGGCCCAGAGCCTGGCATGCAACAGACATTCAGCAAATGAGCAATGACGTTGCCTTGACAATGCATTTGCTGGAAAGTACACCAGTGTCAAAGAAACAGAAGGGATGGCAGGAATGTGGCCGGGGGACACTTTTATGCCTCTTGTTCTTAACACAAGGAATTTTATTACATCTACCTGGAAGAATTTAATGTTTTGTTTTTGTTTCCTTTGATTTTGCGCTATACTTGACTTCAAATAATGCTCTGCTAAGTTCTAACTATGGTACTCTTTGCTATAATTATCTGATTACCAGAGAGATTAATAAGCCTTTTCAGCTTGCCTCATAAATCACAAATTTCTACAAGTGGGAGGTTTTCAAAAAAGAGGTAAACTCACATTGCTTAGTCACTCTATTGTCTACTTGAATCAGTTTTAGAATCTAACAGCACTTCATGTTCACAGGCATATAAAAGTATTGACTTTCTTTGAGATGAACATTACGTTCTAATGACCAAAAGTGATCAATATTATATTGAATGAAAGTAAGACAAGCTCAATATTTCAAAAGACTATAAATCTTCATATTCTCTCAAACAAAAATGCACTGTTATTTTATTACTAGAGAACAATTTGAAAGATTTAAACTACTAAAGGAACTAAGTAATATTATGTCTGGTAAAAGAACCTGGATATTAATATACCCAGCAGAGGTTTTGGCTTGTAAGAGTTGATATTAAGGAAACATTGAGTGGGTGCCAGATTCAGTTTATGAACCAGGAGGAGAGACCATAACAGGATGCCCCATGTGAGAACTAGGTTGGGAATTCTAGGGAGGCTTCCAAGGACAGTAACCACAGATTGTTTACCTGAGAAAGCAGACAAAAATATAGGCATTTTGGAGCACAGGAAATAGTGACTGGTGTAATTCAATGAATTTTACTGTGCAAATTCTTTTTCAATAATCCAGGCTGCATGACATCTTACCACCTACCACCTGAACCACTCAAAAGTTGAATTTAGCTAGGAGCCTCCATCCTATTTCACCCCACAACTTCCTTCCCTGCCCTTATGTCTTTGGCATTAGTGAAGAAAACCCTATAAAAGTATGCATTGGGGCCTTCCTGAACCAATTATGTCTCATTACAACTGGTGCCAATACAGTGCCAAGGTTGTGCTTGGTCACTTCCCTCTACAGTTTCCTTCAGGGGGCTTTCCAAAATTCATAACTAATTTTGCAGAAAGATGGCCATATTATTATCTTTAATTTTATGCAAAACGGTAAAATATAAAACATCAGAATGACACTAGAGAACAGCAGCCTCACTTTTCTTAATCCCAATTCAAACAAAAATTGTCTGGGAAGAATTCTCACTTGCAATCATACACACGTTTGAGGAAAGAAAGACTACTGTGTGATTGGCCATTCTACTATAACAACAACAACAAAAAAATTTAAGTAGGAAAAGGAATTGGATCTCTCCAAAAAGAGAAAAAGCATGTATTCCCAGAGAAGACTAAAAATAGATTTGTTCCACAGTACATGTTGTAAAATTTGGCGGATAGAATTAAGCATACCTCTTCAACCATCTCTGAGTTTGGAACTTATTGAGAGAGAAATAAAGACAACAGATGGATAGGGGTTAAGCTACCTGTGTTATCACTAATACTGAATTGAAAGGAAGAGCTCAGATCTACAGTGGGTATCTATCCGCCTTATACTTGGTCTTATGTCTAGATATTGAGATTACACACCTGATGGAGAGTCTGAATCTTCAAAGCAGAAACATCCAAAATAACTGCCTTGCACCAACAAACCCCACAATGAGGCAGAGAGAAATGTTTCATGCGGTGCCATTATCATTCAAGGAACAATGTTCAGGTGTAAAGACATTTACAAATAAATAAAATATGTCATTTAATGAATATTTAATTTAATAAAATCTATACTTTCATAAACAAAAAGCATCTCTTATGTGTGAAGTACTGTTCTAAAGTGCTTAGCAAACATCAATGAACCAATCAAAGACTCCCTGTCCTGTGGAACTGACTTTCTAAAGGTAAACATATATTGATATATATGAAAGAGAAAGACCAAAACAAACAGAGAAAGAACACACTAGAGCCAAGGATTGCTAGGGCGTTGATATGGTTTGGCTCTGTGTCCCCACCCAAATCTCATCTCCAGCTGTAATCCCCACATGTGGAGGGAGGGGCTGGTGGGAGGTGATTGGATCATGGGGATCGTTTCCCCCATGCTGTTCTCGTGATAGCAAGGGAGTTCTCATGACATCTGATGGTTTAAAAAGTGGCAGTTTTTCCTGTTCTTTCTCTCTCTCTCCTGCCTCGATGTAAGACATGCCTAGCTTCCTCTTTGCCTTCCTTCATGATTCCTGAAGCCTCCCCAGCCATGCAGAACTGTGAGTCAATTAAACCTCCTTTCTTTATAAATTATCCAGTCTCAGATAGTATCTTCATAGCAGTGTGAAAACGGGCTAATACAGGAGTAAAGATGAAATTAATGGAGTAAAATAAACATGTCAAAAGCAAGAGAATTTTGAGCTAGCAATGGAAAGTAATAAATAAAGTGTGGGAAGAGAAAAGTTGGAGAATTTTACATATATTAGACCACTGGGAAAGGGAAACATTCAGTAAAGGGAACCAAGGAGCATAATTTCAAAACGGGGTAGAAGAACCTTTGTGTTGTATCATGGTTCAACTATAGAAGTACATCCATTAGGAGATACATATTGACATTTATTGAAAGGAATTGGCTTATGCACTTGCAGGAGCTGGCTAGGCAAGCCCAAAATCAATAGGGAAGGCTGGCAGGGAAGCCACTGGCTGGAGCTCCAGTCGACAGGTACAATTCCTTTTTTCTTAGGGAAGCCTCAGCTCTCCTCTTAAAGCTTTTCAACTGATTGAGTTAGGCCCACCCAGCTTATCTGGGATAATACCTCTTTACTTAGAGTAACTGATAATAAACTTTAATTACATCTATGAAATGCCTTCACAGCAACACTTAGATTTATATTTGATTGAGTAACTCAGATCTATAGCCTGGCAATGTTGACCTGCAAAACTGTCCATCACAGGTATGAAAATCAAAAAAGAGGATTTTGCTTCATCAACGACCATGAGAGAAAGTGAGACAGCCTTGGGAATGAAACAATGACACTCACTCCTCAGCGAAGTGAAATTCCAGGCTGAGTAGTATATGTCTACTGGGTCAAATGAAAATCTACTTGTCATATTTAGTGGGTTAGAGGTAATTACAAAACAGGAACCATAAACCCACAAATCTTCCATTAACTTTATATAAACATAGTGGCTAGAGGCCAGTAGCATTTTTTCTATAGACATGTAGCCTCTACTTGCTGTTCCCAGATCATATCTTGGGTTTCTTGCCTTCCTTCCTTTGCTGTGCTCTTTCTTTTGCTAAGAATGATCTTTCTATGTCTGTCCCTATCCTGCCCACACACTGCAACCGCCTTAACCTATCTTAATTCCTGCAGGACCTACCACTTTCTAATTCTAACAGTATTCCTTGTGTGCATCCTATCCCCTCTACTAGACTGTAAGCTCTCTGAAGAGAAGCACCCATTCTTATATCTCAAGGAATATATTGCACATAACTGAGAACTAAAATATATTTGATGCATAAATGAGTAACTGAAAGAATTATATAAGTGATCCATTGTAAACAATGACTAACATTTCAACACAAAAATTCAAAAAGCCTCTAAATAATTAATAGTAAGTCTCTTTACAACTCAAGAATTACATTTAAACTATTTTTAGGTTTGCAAAATGTCTTGCCTTCTTATGCAATATTGATGTTTCAACCGAATGACACAATTAATTTTTGACCAATCAAAGAAAAAGACTATAAAGTAAAAGTGCTATGGAATTAACTCAAAATAATGACTTCCTTAACTCAGGAATGGAAACCAAATATACTATATTCTCACTCATAAGTAGGAGCTAAGCTATGAGGATGCAAAGACATAAGAATGACACAGTGGACTTTGCAGACTCAGGGGGAAAGGGATGAGGGATAAAAGATTATAAATTGGGTGCAGTGTATACTGCTCGGGTGATGGGTGCACTAAAATCTCACAAATCACCACTAAAGAACTTACTCATGTAACCAAATACCACCTGTTCCCCCAATAACCTATGAAAATAAAAAAATTAAAAATTAAAAATGACTTCTTGTATACTTTTTTTAAGAAATAAATATAACATTTTAAAGGAAAACTTGGTAGCTTTTAACCATATTATTGGTACATTACTAATATCCAGATAAATAGCATGATTTGTCATTAGCTACCACTAAATCCATATTACATTTACTTTTTGTCAAGTGTGCTTTCCAAATGGACATCAGTGGGCAACTTTATTGCAAATAGAACAAGTTTAATTTGATTTTTCAAGAGAAAGGCACTTTATATTTGGTATACTTTAGAAAAAGAAGAAGGATGCCAGATGCCTTTCCATAGTAGCTTCCCTATGGGACTCCATATGGCCTGAAACTCTCACTCTTCAACTCATTGTTGGGACATATATACACAGCCATTGAATATTTTTACTGTTTTTTTGTAAAAGTAATACATGCCCATTGTAGAAAATTTGGAAAACACATCACAGAGAAGAAGAGTCCATTTACCTCTCATGACCAATTTTCTTTCTGTCTCACCCCTAATTTTACCCTCAGCCACAGTGCAAGACTTCTTTTTGCTCAAACACTGTTCTATCCCTTGTGAAAATGTTAACCATCAGGTCAAGCAAATCTCGCCTGACTGCTTGAGAAATTGACAGGAGTAACCAGTACTGTTCCTAGCAACTGTTACACTTAACTCCAGGACTCTGAACCCACCCTCTACCTTTCCTCTGCAGGCTCTTCCAGCAGGTAGAAAGCAGCTCAGCTCCACACTAGAGACATTTCTAGACTTAAATCCAGATTTCATTCACTCAGGTTATATTAAATTCAATTTATATCCATACATAACTCTTGATTAAGGGGAAAAAAATAGAAAGTTCCAGAATGTAGACAATCAATGGGAAGCCTGTGGGCCTGGCTGCTTAGAAGGATGGGCACGTCTGAGTTGGGCAGGGGGAGGGAGGAAGGTGCAGTACAGGCAGCCCCAGCATTGGGAGGGAGCTGGGACCAGAATGCCAAAATTAAACTGTCCAGGCAGGGAGGGAGCCTGCATGGGTAAGCACAGACTGAACAGCTGTGAGACTCAGCTTCATTATTTTGCCTGGGAATGGCCCTAAATGCCCTCATGCCTATATCTGGACATCCCTATATTTTAGAACACAGAAATGGAATCTTAAAAAACAAAAAAGATGCACCTGGGCAGATGGCCTTTTAGAACGTGTCCCCTAGGGGAGTTTCTTTTACTCACTGGGTCAGCAATTGGACTCAGCTCTGAGAAAAATGTGGGCATCTGAAGTGAACACCAGATTGAAAGTAATTGCTCCCCTGGGCCCCCACAGATTCTCAAAATGACTACGAGGCTACATACCTCAAAATGGGGGAAACAAAAAGAGCAGATTTAAAAAATCAAACACCCCTTTTTTCCATATAACCCAGCATAGTTATAGGTGCCAGGATTAAAGACTGGGACATCTTTTGGGATCATTATTCTGCTTACCACAGATGCGTTTAACTCATTGGTTCCCTGCACATGAGCTAAAACTTTAGAAGGATTTTACAGAAATGCTGAACCCATAGGTATCCCAAAGTTTGTCTTTAAACTGAATAAGTAACAACACTGGCAACTGACATTTAATGAGCATTTAATATGTGCCAGCCACCATTCTAAGCACGCCACATCTATTATCTCTTTTAACCCTCAAAGAACTGTATGAGGAGCTATGTCATAGTTTTTTGTTCAAATACATACATATATGGTTATGATTGATGATGTATTAATCCATTCAAAAAGTGTATGAATCACAATATATTTTTATTATGTAATTTCTCAATCAATAGATATTATGCTATGAGGTAGGAACATACATTTTTACTGACATTTGAACTTGTCTTTGAAATTTTCTATGTGGGACATTTCTTTTTTCTATTTAAAATGTATTATTTAATATGTGATACGTGAAAATATATGTAACACATATGTAACTGATGAAGTAACACTCTAAACTTACAACTGAAAATCTAGAACATCGCCAAGAGCTTGCATCTTTCTATGTGGTCTTTCCTTATATTATTACCTGGCATCTCCCTGTTCCTACACCTACTCAGAGGTAATCATTACTCTTGTTTATTACTTCTGTTTTGAAATGCATCATAATGATATCATTATAGAATAAGTTTTTGTTTTCCTCCAAAATTCATGTGTTGAAACATAATCCCCAATGCGATGGTTTTCTTAGGTGGGGCCTTTGGGAGGTGACTCAGTCATGAGGGAAGGACCTTCATGAATGGGATGGGGGCCCTGATAAAAGAGATAACTGAGAGCTCTCTTGTCCCTTTTGCCATGGGAGGTTGCAGCAAAAAGATGGCCATCTATGAGCCAGGGAGTGGACCTTCACCAGACAGTGATCAAGTCTACAGCTTGGATCTTGGATTTCCCCTGCCTCCAGAATTGTGAGAAATAATTTTGTTTGTTTGTTAGCCATGCAGTTTATGGAAGTTTGTTATAGCAGCCTGAAAGGACTAAGACAAACATATAATAAATATAATGTTTAATTTTGCTTATCTTGAAGATTTATGAAAATGATGGCATAGTAAAGATTGTCTAGTATAGCTTACCTTTTCTTCACTCTATGATTTCTCTAAGATTCATTGAAGTTATTAAATGTAGCTATATTTCATTTGTTTGCCACGTAGTATTTTACTGTATAAAATGTAAAACAGTTTATCTTTTTTCTAATCACTAAGCATTTAGGTTTACTTTGTTTTTTGATACTGCAAACAATGTTGTCAAGAGAATTCGTATACACATCTGACACACGAGAAAGAGTTTCTCTAGTATGTACTCTAAGGATGGAATTTCTGTCAAAGAGGTTGCATCAGTTCACTCTCACACTGCTATGAAGAACTACCTGAGACTGGGTAACTTATGGAAAAAAAAGGTTTAATTGACTCACAGTTACACAGGCTTAACAGGAAGCATGACTGGGAGACCTCAGGAAACTTATAATGATGGCAGAAGGCAAAGGAGAAGCAAGCAACTTCTTCCCGTGGCAGCAGGATAGAGAGGCAGAGAGAGAGTGAAGGGAGAAGTGCCACAAACTTTTAAACCACAGGATCTTGTGAGAACTCATTCACTGCCATGAGAACAGCAAAGGGAACATCCGCACTCATGATCCAATCACCTCCCACCAGGCTCCTCTTCCAATTCAACATGAGATTAGGGTGGGGACACAAATCCAAACCAGATCATTCCACCCCTGGCCCCTTCCAAATCTCACATCCTTCTCACTTTGCAAAAAATTATCCCTTGTTAACACCTTCTTAACTCATTTCAGCACTAACTCAAAAGTCCAAGTCCAAAATCTCATCTGAGATAAGGTAAGTCCCTTCCATCTATGAGCCTATAAAATTAAAAACAAGCTAGCTACTTCCAATATACAATAGGGGTAAAGGCATGGTGTTAATGCTCCTGTTCCAAATGGGAGAAAATGACCAAAATAAAGGGGCTACAGGCTCCATGCAAATCTGAAACCCAGCGGGGTAGTCATTAAATCCTAAAGCTCCAAAATAATCTCCTTTGATTCCAGGTCTCACATCCAGGGCATGCTGATGCAAGAGGTGAGCTCCCAAGGCCTTAGGCAGCTCTCCCCCTGTGACTTTTCAGGGTGAAGCCCCCAGAGCTGCTTTCATGGGCTGGCTTTGAGTGTCTGAGGCTTTTCCAGGTGTGCAGTGTGAATGGTTGGTGGATCTACCATTCTGGGGTCTGGAGAACGATGGCTTTCTTCACAGCTCCACTAAGCAGTGCCTCAGTGGAGACTCTGTGTGGGGACTCCAACCCCACACGTCCCTCTGCACTGCCCTAATAGAGGTTCTCCATGAGGGCTTTTTCCCTGCAGCAGACTTCTGGATGGACATCCAGGCATTTCCTCTGAAATCTAGGCAGGGGCTCCCAAACCTCAATTCTTGCTTCTGCACACTGACAGTCCCAACACCATGTGGAAGCCACCAAGGCTTGGGGCTTGCACCCTCTGAAGCCACAGCCCAAGCTATACCTTGGCCCCTGTAAGCCACAGCTAGAGCTGGAATGGCTGGGATGCAGTGCACCATGTCCTAAGGCTGCACAGAGCATCTGGGACCTGGGCCTGGCCCATGAAACCATTTTTGTCACCTAGGCCTCCAGGTTTATAACGGGAGGGGCTGCTGTGAAGTTCTCTGAAATGCCCTGGATACATTTTCCCCATTGTCTCAGCTATTAACTTTCAGCTCTCCTTTACTTATGCAAATTCCTCCAGCAGGTTTGAATTTTTCCCCAGAAAAAAAGGGATTTTCTTTTCTACCACACGGTCAGGCTGCAAATTTTTCAAACTTTTACACTCTATTTCTCTTTTAAATATAAGTTCTCTTTACTTATCCAAATGAGCATAGGCTTTTACTAGCAGCCAGGCTACATCTTCAATGCTTTGTTGCTTAGAAACTTCTTCCACCAGATACCCTAAATCATCTCTCTTAAGTTCAAAGTTCCACAGATCTCTAGAGCAGGGGTACAGTGCAGCCAATCTCTTTGCTAAAGCATAGCAAGCATGACCTTTGCTCCAGTTCCCAATAAGTTCCTCATCTCCGAGAGCTCCTCAGCTTGGACTTCACTGTCTGTAACACTGTCAGCATTTTGGTCACAACTATTCCACAAGTATCTAGGAAGTTCCAAACTTTTCTATATATTCCTGTCTTCTTCTGAGCCCTCCAAACTGTTCCAACCTCTGCTCATTACCCAGTTCCAAAATCACTTCCACATTTTCAGGTATCTTTACAGCAATGCCCCACTCCCAGTACCAACCTTCTGTATTAGTCCATTCTAACACTGCTAGAAAGAACTACCTAAGACTGGGTAATTTATGAAGAAAAGAAGTTTAATTGACTCACAGTTCTGCAGGCTTAACAGGAAGAAGGACTGGGAGGCCTCAAGAAACTTACTATCATGGCAGAAGGTGAAAGGGAAGTAAGGACTTTCTTTACATGGTGGCAGGAGAAAGAGTGCAAAGGGGGAAGTGTCACATGCTTTTTCAGTATCACGAGAACAACAAGGGTGACATCTGCCCCCATGATCCAATCACCTCCCACCAGGCTTCTCCTCCATTTTGATATGAGATTTGATTGGAACACAAATCTAAACCATATCAGAGGTTATGTGACCACTGAACTTTACCAACTAGTACCAAATTGCATTCTAAGGTATTGTAGGCTGGCTGTGGTGGCTCACACCTTTAATCCCAGCACTTCAGGAGACTGAGATAGGAGGATTGCTTGAACCCAGGAGTCCAAGACCAGCCTAGGCAACATAGTGAGACCTCATCTCTATAAAAAATAAACAAAATTAGCCAGGCATCATGGTGCATGCCTGTGGTCCCAGCTACTTGGGAGGCTGAAGTGGAAGGATCACGTGAGCCTGGGAGATTGAGGCTGCAGTGAACTGAGATCATGCCACTGCACTCAAGACTGGGTGATAGAGTGAGACCCTATCTCAAACAAACAAAAAGCATTGTTGCAATGTACATTTTTTATACCAGTACAAAATCTGTGCAAAAACCTCCCATGACTCTACCTCCTTGCCAACATTTAATTTTAACAGACTTCCTTTCTTTTTCCAGTTTAATGAACATAAAATGGTATCTCATTGTTGTCTTAACTGGCATTTCCTAATTCTAATAAGATTAAGCATCTTTTTATAACTGTATTGAACATTTGTATTTCCATTTATGTACGATGTCTATTAATGTGATTTGTTATAATAGTAAGCTTTCTAATAGATTAATGAGTTTATCTCTCCATTTATTTATATCTTTCATAGTGTCTCCTAATACAGCAAATAATTTTGAGGGAAGTGGAGAATGATGATCAAATAGGACTCTCCAGAGATCATCACCCCTACAGGAACACCACATTGAACAACTATTCACACAAGAAAGCACGTTCATAGGAACCAAAAGTCAGGTGAGTGATCACAGTACCTAATTTTAACATTATATCTGGGATCTAATTAAACTAAAGAGCTTCTGCACAGCAAAAGAAACTACTATCAGAGTGAACAGGCAACCTACGGAATGGGAGAAAATTTTTGCAATCTACTCATCTGACAAAAGGCTAATATCCAGAACCTACAACGAACTCAAACAAATTTAAAAGAAAAAAACAAACAACCCCATCAAAAAGTGGGCAAAGGATATGAACAGACATTTCTCAAAAGAAGACATGCATACAGCCAACAGACACATGAAAAAATGCTCATCATCACTGGCCATCAGAGAAATGCAAATCAAAAGCACAATGAGATACCATCTCACACCAGTTAGAATGGCAATCATTGAAAAGTCAGGAAACAACAGGTGCTGGAGAGCATGTGGAGAAATAGGAACACTTTTACACTGTTGGTGGGATTGTAAACTAGTTCAACCATTGTGTAAAACAGTATGGCGATTCCTCAAGGATCTAGAACTAGAAATACCGTTTGACCCAGCCATCCCATTACTGGGTATATACCCAAAGGATTATAAATCATGCTGCTATAAAGACACATGCACACGTATGTTTACTGTGGCACTATTCACAATAGCAAAGACTTGGAATCAACCCAAATGTCCATCAGTGACAGACTGGATTAAGAAAATATGGCACATATACACCATGGAATACTATGCAGCCATAAAAAAGGATGAGTTTGTGTCCTTTGTAGGGACATGGATGCAGCTGGAAACCATCATTCTGAGCAAACTATCGCAAGAACAAAAAACCAAACACCGCATGTTCTCACTCATAGGTGGGAATTGAACAATGAGATCACTTGGACTCGAGAAAGGGAACATCACACACCAGGGTCTATTATGGGGAAGGGGGAGGGATGGCATTGGGAGTTATACCTGATGTAAATGATGAGTTGATGGGTGCTGATGAGTGCAGCACACCAATATGGCACAAGTATACATATGTAACAAACCTGCATGTTGTGCACATGTACCCTAGAACTTAAAGTGTAATTAAAAAAAAAAGAAAAGAAAAAATGAAAGAAGAAAGGAAAGAAGGAGAGAAAGAAAGAGAAAGAAAGAAAAAAAGGAGGGAGGGAGGGAGGGAAGGAAGGAAGAGAAAGAAAGAAGTGGGTAAGGGAGGGAGGAAAGGAGAGAGGGTGGGTGAGAGGGAAGGAAGGAAGGAGTAAGGGAAGGAGGGAAGGAAGGAAGTGAGGGAGTGAAGTAGAGAGGGTGGGAAGGAGGGAAGGGAGGAAGGAAGGAGATGGGGAGGGAGGAAGAGAGAAAGGAAAGAAGGTAGGAAGAAGGAAGGAAAGAAGGAAGGAAGGAAGAAGGAAGGAGGAAGGAAGGAAGGAGGAAGGAAGGAAGGAAGGAAGGAAGGCCGGCCAAAAGGAGAATAGAGGAGGGAAAAAGGAGAGGAAATACGGGGCATGAAAACAAAGAAGACGAGAGAAAAGAGAAGACGGGAGAGGAGAAGGAGAGAGGCAGGTGAAGGGAGGGGACGGGAGAGGTAGAAATGAAAAGAGAGGAGAGAAGGGAAGAGAAAGAAAGGAGGAAAGAGAGGAGAAAGAAAGAGGAAAAGAAGAGAAAGAGGATGAAAGGGGATGGGAGGGAAAAGGAGAGGAGAGGGAAGAAGAGAGGAGACAAAAGAGGGAAGATGGGGGAGAGGAGGGGGGAGGTGGAGAGGAAAAGAGAGAAGAGAAGGAAAAGGAGGGAAAGAGAGGAGGTCGGAAGAGGAAAAGAGAGGGAACAGGATAGAAGGAGAGGGGAGTAGAGGGGAGAGGAGGGGAGGAGAGGAGAGGTTGGAGGGCAGAAAAAAAAAAACATATCGAGGAAAGAAACACTAAAAGGGTAGGTATAACAGTCTTGAACTGACAACACCACTCTTCCCTTATTCCCCGGCAGTAGCCATCAGGTGCAGAGAGAATCTGTGTGGTTGGGGGAGAAAGAGCAAAGTGATTGTGGAACTTTGCATTGGAACCCAGTGCTGCTGTGTTACAATAGAAAGCATACACATGAGAGAATTTGACCAGCACTTACTAAGGGAGCATTTAGTCTGGCCCTAACCAGAGGGGAATAGTCTGGCCCAGCAGTCAGAGTCTGAGTTCCAGCTAGCTCCACCACTGTGGGATACAGCACTCTGGCATTCCAAACAAACCTGAAGGGCAGTCTAGACCTCAAAACCTGGGTATAGAATGAAAATACCTCAACACAATAAAAGCCATATATCACAGACCCACAGTTAGTATCACATGGAGTTGGGGAAAGAATGAAAGCCATTCCTCTAGGATCTGGAACATGACAAGGATGCCTACTTTCATCACTGTTATTCAACATAGTACTGGAAGTCCTAGCTAGAGCGATCAGACAAGAGAAAGAAATAAAAGGTATCCAAATTGGAGAGGAAGAAGTAAAATTATCCTTGTTTGCTAATGATATAACTTTATACTTGGAAAAACCTAAAGACTCCACCAAAATCTATTCAAACTGATAAACAAATTCAGTAAAGTTGCAGAATACAAAATCGATATATAAAAATCAGTAGAATTTATATATGGCAACAGCAGACAATCTGAAAAAAAGGCCAAAAAGTAATCCAATTTATAATACCTACAAATTAAATATCTAGGAATAAACTTAACCAATGAAGTAAAAGATTTCTGCAACAAAAACTATCAAACATTGATGAAAGTAATTGAAGAGGACACACACACAAAAGGATATTCTACTTTCATGGGTTGAAAAGATCAACATTGTTAAAATGTCCACACTCACCAAAGAAATCTACAGATTCAATGCAGTTCTACCAAAATACCAATGACAGTCTTCACAGAAATAGAAAAAGTAATCCTAAAATATACATGGGACCACTAAAGCCACCCTGAGCAAAAAGAACAAGACTAGAGGAATCACATGACTTGACTTCAAATTATACTACAAAGCTACAGTAACTAAAACAACATGGTACTGGCATGAAAACAGACACATAGACTAATAGAACAGAATAGAGAATCCAGAAATAAATACATACATCTACAGTGAACTAATTTTCAACAAAGGTGACAAGAACATACATTGGGAAAAGGACAGTTATTTCAATAAATGGTGCTGGGAAAACTGGATATCCATAGGCAGAAAAATGAAACTAGACCCTATACCTCACCATATACAAAAATAAAATAGGCCGGGCACGGTGGCTCAAGTCTGTAATCCCAGCACTTTGGGAGGCCGAGATGGGCGGATCACGAGGTCAGGAGATCGAGACCATCCTGGCTAACACGGTGAAACCCCATCTCTACTAAAAAAAAATACAAAAAACTAGCCGGGCAAGGTGGCGGGCGCCTGTAATCCCAGCTACTCGGGAGGCTGAGGCAGGAGAATGGTGTAAACCCAGGAGGCGGAGCTTGCAGTGAGCTGAGATCCGGCCACTGCACTCCAGCCTGGGCGACAGAGCGAGACTCCGTCTCAAAAAAAAATAAAATAAAATAAAATAAAATAAAATAAAATAAAAATGGAGTGAAGACTTAAATCTAAGACCTCAAACTATGAAACTACCACAAACAAACATTGGGGAAACTCTCCAGGACATTGGTCTGGGTGACCATTTCTTAAGTAATACTCCAAAAGCACAGACAATCAAAACAAAAATAGGTAAATAGGATCACATCAAGTTAAAAAGTTACTGCACAGCAAAGGAAACATTTCATCAACAAAATGAAGAGACAACCCACAGAATGGGAGAGGAATATTTACAAACTATCCATCTGAGAAGGGATTAACCAAAATATGTAAGGAGCTCAAAGAACTCAACAGGAAAAAAGTCTAATAATCCTATAAAACAATGGGCAAAAGATCTGAATAGACACTTCTCAAAAGAAGACATGTAAATGTCAAACAGGCATATGAAAAGGTGCTCAATATCACTGATCACCAGAAAGATGCAAATCAAAACTGCAGTGAGATATCAGCTTACCCCAGTTAAAATGGCTTATACTCAAAAGTCAGGCAATAATGAATACCAGTGAGAATGTTAAGGGAAACACTTGTACATGGTTGATGGGAATGCAATTAGTACAACCACTATAGAGAACAGTATGGAGATTCCTCAAAAAAGTAAAACTAGAACTACCATATGACCTACTGCTAGGTATATACCCCAAAGAAAGGAAATCGGTATATCAAAGAGATATCTGCACTCTCAAGTTTATTGCAGCACTATTCACAATAGCCAAGATTTGGGATCAACTTAAGTATTCAACAGATGAATAAAGAAAATGTGGTACTTATATACAATGGAGTACTATTAAGCCATAAAAAAGAATGAGATGCTATCATTCATAACAAAATGGATAAAACTGAAGGTCATCAATAAGCTGGGCACAGAAAGACAAATATCACATGTTCTCACCTATTTGTGGGAGCTAAAAATTAAAACAAGTGAACCCATGAAGGTAGAAAGTGCAATGATGGTTACCAGAGGCTGAGAATGGTAGTGAGGAGGGAGCAGGAAATGGAGATGGTTAATAGGTACAAAAATATAGTTAGATACAATGAATAAGATCTAATATTTGCTGGCACAACAGGGTGACTACAGTCAACAATAATTTGTTGTACTTTTTAGAATAACAGAGAGTACAATTAGAATGTTTGTAACAAAAAGGAATGATCATTGGTTGAGGGAGATACCCCCATTACCCTGATGTGTTTAGTACACATCGTATGCCTGTATCAAAATATCTCATGTACCTTATAAATATACTCACCTAATATGTACCCACAAAGATTAAAAATAAATTTAATTTAAAAATCCAACAGAAAAACATATTAATTTTGTTCATATAGCTCATGCACATATTTTGTTAGATTTATGTCAACATACCTTACATTTTTATTCCTTTAAAAAGGTATCTTTTTTGTAATATTAATTAATCTTTTCATTTTAAGATAATTGTAGATTCACATGCCATTATAAGAAATAATACAAAGAAATTTATATATGCTTCATTCAGTTTCCCCAAGGGTAACATCTTACAGAATCATTGTGCAATATGACAACCAGGAAATTGACCTTGATAGTCTTCCCCTGTCATATTCAGATTTCACCAGTTATTTCACACATTTGTGCACATGTGTGTGTTTGTATTTAGATCTATGTAATTTTGCAACGTGTGGCTTCATGTAACCACCACATTTGATATACAAAACAATTCCATCACCACAAGAATCCCTTAGCCTGCCCTTTTGCATATACATCAGACTTGCTTCCTCCCCATCCTCCAACCCTTGCCTATGCCCTGGCACTATCTGTTCTCCATCTCTATAATGTGGTCCTGTCGATCTGAATGCAATCATACCTTATGTAACCTTTGTGGATTAGCTTTTTGACTCAGCATAATTCCCTTGAGATCCATCCAAGTTGTTGCATGTATCAAGTTTCTTTTTCTTGTTGAATAGCGATACGTGATACGGAAGTACATATGTTTACCCATTCACTCATTGAAGGGCATTTTAGTTGTTTCCAGTTGGAACTATGATGAATAAAACTGCTGTGGACATCCATGCACATGTTTTTGTGTAAATAGAAATTTTCATTTCTCTAGGGTAAATGCCCGAGAGTATAATTGTTAGTTTGCATTGTAAGTGCACGCTTACTTTTATAAGAAACAGCCAAATGATCTTCCAGAGTATGCCTGTGCCATTTAACATTGCATTTGTAAGATCAACTTAACTATCATGTTATATTACATTTATATATTACTAGTCATTTTTTGAATAACTTCATTAAGTTTTTAAAATTTTACTCTTTATTTTGCTAAACATTTTACAAACATTTTATATTCTGTATCTAATAATGTGATTATTATAAGCTTATATTTCATTGATCTTAATCTGTAGAAATACTGGAGGCTATAACTGAGGATTTTTTTGCTCAGAGAGGATTTATGTTTTGTGTCTGCAGCAAACCAGAGGTATTACCTGCCTAAGACCTTTTGAGCTCCTTTACAGTGTCACCTCGTCTAAGACTTCAATTCTGCTCCCCCAAATTGCATTTGTTTCACATCTTACTCTTCCAATTAAATAAGGATATATTTAAGATAAAGGTAAGCAGAAGTAAAGAGGAAGGAGTGTAGCAAAGGAGCATGGAAGTCCTGAGTGGCTTGGACCTGTGGCATAGCACTGATAAAAGAGAGAGACCCAGGTAAGTGCCCCGAAAATTCATACTGCTCCCTGCATTGGAAGAAGCAGAGTAAGAAAACAAATAGTATAGGAATCAAAGGAAGTTTCCAAAGGCAAACTGGGTTCTTTCAAATTTGGCCTGGAAAAAGTCCTTTCTAGAAGCTTGCTGACATTTGCAAGTCTCCTTTCCAATGTTATTTACAGTACTAAAATAACAAGACGTTGTTTTGCTAAAATCTCAGCCAGTCTAAACTGAACCATGTCCGTTAAACAGTGCCTTGGGTACTTTAAGCAATAAAGGTTATAGGTAATATTGCCCCAAGACGAACGGAAACTAGAACATTCTCCACTTATGGAGTTGGTAACATAATTTTTCTATTGTCTTGCAAAATCACAATATCATTATCACACCTAAAAAACATAACATAATACATGCTTCATAGTAGTCTGTAGTAAGGGTATTTTATAGTTGTAGAATAGTCTTCTACCGAGGATCATTTGGGTTATTTCCAGTCTGGCTTTTGAAAGTCATTATCAGACCTTTCATAATGAAATACCTCCTAAAAGAATATAGAAGTTTAAATTTGGCTTAGAGCTACACATTCAAGTCCTTTTGCAAGTAGCCAGCTCTGGATTTGGGCACGAGGGATGGAGGAGGTATGTTTATTGAGAGTGTTTCTTGAAATGTGGTAATATGTTTTGGTTCCTGAGGTAAAGTCAATGGAGATAGACAAAATGTGACATAACACATGTAATTTACAAAGCATAAGCAAACCCAGCCTCTGGCCGCCCCAAAACAAAATGTAATTTAGAGTGCCTCGTGCTGATTTTTGAAAGAATAGATCTTGGAATTTTCTCAATTTCCTTACATTCTACCATTTATTGGCCTCCATTTCCATGAGTTCTTTTTAATCAAATGAATTTTGAATATCTGAGTCAGTGTGAGGTCAAGTGGCAGATTTTTATATTCACCATTTGCTCAGTGAAATGGAACTTTTAAAAGACAGCCAATAAATCACTCTGTCACTTGAAAAGTGAACTAGAAAAAAGATAAAGGGAGTGGTAAGACAAATTATAAAACGCCAAATATATTCACTGCAATTCATTCATAAAACAGAAGTGAACCGATTTCAATCTTTGAAGCATAATTCCAATATAACCTTTCTTTTCTTGCAGTCAAGGAGCTCAGAGAACCAAACTCAGCTCCAATATCTCTAAATATAGAAAAGTCAGTTTAACTTAGGAACATGGGGATGTAAAATGATGGTAGCATTTTTTAAGCTGCTGAAGTCCCAGTTTCTACATGTACAATCTGCTCCTAATATAAAAAATGAATAATGAGTAGCAAAGCTATATTGTCAGCTCTCATTTACCCAAAGCAGGGTCTCCTTCCTCTGCCTGCCCTG
This sequence comes from Chlorocebus sabaeus, assembly GCF_047675955.1. Classification (NCBI taxonomy): domain Eukaryota; kingdom Metazoa; phylum Chordata; class Mammalia; order Primates; family Cercopithecidae; genus Chlorocebus; species Chlorocebus sabaeus. The sequence continues at coordinate 84,415,769 of NC_132906.1, forward strand.
CCCTCCAATATAATCAGAGCAGTAGATTAGCTCAGGAAAAGCACAGGCCAGAGTCAGGCAGAGGAGGTGTCTAGTCCTGGCCTTGACACTTTTTGGTCACCTGGTTTTTAGTAATTTGCCTGCTGAATCTTATTTATTTGTGACACTATTAAAATGTGGATCATAATACCTATTTTCTGAGATTGTTTTGAGAATTAACTTGAGTGGTTCTTGAACTTTGCTGAACATTAATATCACCTGGGAAGCTTTTCAAAATCCAGATGCTGGAGCCTAACCCTAGGCCAATTAAATTAGAATCTCTAGGTGGGAACCCAAATGTCAGTTTTGTTTTGTTTTCTTAACTTCCCAGGTGATGCCAAGGTTCTGTCAAGCTTTAAAACCCTATTGAGTTAGTACTGTCTGTGTAAATATCTAGTATACTGCCTGTTCCTGCATGGACTTTCAGTAAGTGGTAGTTATAAGTATTCTATCCCATCCAATTTCACTGTGTCTTTTCGTCTGCCCTTTCTTTCCATTTTCTTATCTGCAGGTCTCCAGACAGACTGTTAAAGTGAGTACAAATTGACTTTAGAGCCTCCGTCCTCCCAGCTTCACCTTGTTTTTCCCTTAGGATCCTCCTTTCTTACCTCCCTGCGTCCCATCTATTCGCTTAATAAAATACCATTCTAATACCCCTAAAGTTAAAGATGCCAGGACAGGGTAGAAACAACTCAAAGTAGAATTTCACAATCAAAGAGTGAAGCAGCCTGGAGATCAAGGTGTTGTCCCACTGCCTCTCAATAAGACCCTTCATCACCACTGACTACAGAGGCTGACAATGGGGGTACGATTTTGATTTGCCATTTCCAACTCTAATTACTGTGTGGCACAATATGGCTGTTTTGATTACTTTTTTAAACCGTTATGCGTTTTTATTCCAATCACTGTTTGTCTAGTTAAGTAAAAATTGTCCTCAATAATTATAAACCAGCATCATCATGGATGCCATGGCATATAGCCAAACACACACAGCACGCATCTGACTTGAAGAGCATCCATCTTCAGGGTTGCCAGACTGAGATGTGTTTGCTTTTAACTGAAATGAAAATATAAGTTAATTAAGATGAGATAAGTGATGAGTCTGGCTGTAGACAGGGAAGTATTGCTTCAAGAAAGCAAGTGGTAATATTGCCACAGGCATAAGCCACCACATTTTTATCCTGATATGCATTATAAGTGTGTGTCAACCATTCCCAGCAGATTTCTGACACAAAGATGAATAATTTTCTGCAAGACTTGTTAAATCAAACTTAGGATTGAAAACTGACAGATGAAAAATTGAACCTTCCAAGTAAGCCAACCATTTGAACTGAACAATGAAATTTCAATCTCTGTCCTTTTAAAAAGTCTCTAAATTCTATTGGTTTATATCTCAGATTAATACAACTAATCGACAAACAAGTGTCTATGTTGTTTAACCATTTCTGAGTTCATGATAATAAGGTTTGGAGAGAAGGGGGCAGCAGTATTAAGCGTTCCCCTTTGTATGTTTGTTTGGAGTTCAACCACTTCCAAGATTAGTCTACATTTATATCAATTATTTCTGAACTCCCTTTCACTTCTTGGTTCCCTGCAATAAGTGAGTATTATTTTTAAAAACTGAATTTTAACCCAATGTCTAAAGTACCTTTGTTTTGGTCACCTCTTCTTCAGCCCATTGTTGAGGAAGGGATTCCTTCCCTAGGATTATGACCAAACACACACCATCCAGCACTGGACAGATGAGATTTAGAGCAGTGTATTAGCTACATGTACTCACAGCCTGGGAGAAAAGGACGCCACACAATGCAGGGCCACGCAGGGATTGCACTCTGGAACTGAGTGAACAATCGGGGGCTACAGGAGGCAAAGGGAAGTGGCCCCTAACTTGCAGCAGAGGGTGTAACTGCTTGTCTGAATAAATTTGCAGGCTGGCAGGAAACTGACGTCCAGAACTCAGGGACTAATAGCCACTGTGCATAGTCCCCACGATTAAGAAGGGTTGTTTGACTAGGGGGCCTCATCCGTGGGAGCAGAGAAGTAGTGGAACTTGCAATTAGGCCACTTGAGGCCCTCCCAGTTTTCCCCAAATGTCAAGGCACCTATAATGCTAGGCCTCAATTTTAGGCCTTATACCACCACATTATGTAATGAGGATAGTCCAGTCACTAGATGGGATAATGATAGGGTTGGATAACCAGTGGTTTGGCAGCCAAGCCAAACAGATGCTTCCTTGTTTAATTGTGTGTCTTTCCCATTAAGTTGTAAACTGTATATGGATAAGCATTACGTCTGTCTCATATTCCACCATCTCCCTAGCTCCTCATGGAGCACAGTACACAGAAAATGGTGGATAAATATTTAATCAATTAATTAAAAACATTCTTTATCAGTTCTCTGAGATCCACTTGCACATCAACCTTTGAGTCAATGGTTTTAAGGCCTTAGTTAAGCTTCTTGTTGACAGAGAAAAATGATATTAACTTCACAACCTTATCATCTTCAATTCTGCGATACACCCTAATCCTGTCCTACTTCCTAGGGCTCTCATTAAAACATATGCCAAGTTGCAATCCCTTAATATTATTCTATATAAGTTTATTGACTGTGTACAGGCTGCGAAACTAGGACCTTGGCAGAAATCAAGAACAAAAGGACCAACCTCTCACCAGTTGAAAAATGACAGTGATCTTGGTGGACAGTACTCACCACCACGGGCCCTTTCCTTCAGCACTCACTGCAAATGTTATGAGCAGTATACTGATTGTGCTGCTCTCCTCAACATGTATAATTTGGGAAAATGAGTCAAGGTTTTTGTTTCCCCCTTACTCCCTCTTTACAATTCAAAGCCAAAGCCCACTCTCAAACAGCATTTCTTAAATGTTGACTCAAGAACAAAACAGACCGAGAGACAATTGTTTAAAGCCAATTTAGAAATATCTACCCAAAGAAGAGAAATAATGAATGCCAATGTCCAGATGGCTTTTGTGATTAATAAGTTGGATTCAATCATGTTGAAAATACATAAGCTCCCTTTCTATGTATTGAAATGTTCAATTATTTTGGCTGACTATAATTCCAATTAATAAAGTAGACATGGCACAGCAGCCACTTGAAGATGATTGTAGTGAGAAGAAAATTATCTAAAATTAACTATTTTAACTGAGATAAGAAAGTATTGCATTCTTCACAATTTTCTTCCTAATAATCCTGAATAGAAAGAAATCAGAAGGCTTGAATCTAAATTTGGGTGCTCCATTTTATAAGATATTTGGGCTTGGAGTTTACTTAATCCCTCCAAGCTGAAATTTCCTCATCCATGTAAAATGGGGATAATAATAATTGCCTTGCTAATCATTCTGCAAAATAAATGAGATAGCATTCATGGAAACAGTTTGAAAAGTACAAAATGTTATGAACAAATGTAAGATACTATTAGAACAAAAATTCTTTGATATTTTTGTTCCATGCTTTTCCCCTGGATCATTCAGTTATTTTTCTGCCAAAGGGTGGAATAAAAACTAAAATGTTGTGATTATGACTGAAGCTGCTCTCTGTGATTTCATCATTCACACACAGGCAGCCCAGAGTTTAATCCCAGATCCAAATCCAGACTCCAAAACCAATTCATTTACAGAGAAAAGATTGAGTATGGCTTCTAGAACAATTGCCTGGATTCGATTCTTGTTTTGCTGATTGATATGGTTTGGCTCTGTGTCCCCACCCAAGTCTCATCTTGAATTGTAATAATCCCCATGTGTCAAGGGTGGGACCAGGTTGAGGTAACAGAAACACGGGGGCAGTTTCCCCCATGCTGTTCCCATGATAGTAAGTTCTCATGAGATCTGATGGTTTTATAAGCATCTGGTATTTCCACTATTGACACTCATTCTCCTGCTGCGCTGTGAAGAGGTGCCTTCTGCTGTGATTTTAAGTTTCCTGAGGCCTCTCCAGCCATGCAGAACTGTGAGTCAATTAAACCTCTTTTCTTTATAAATTACCAAGTCTTAGATATTTCTTCAAAGCAGGATGAGAATGGACTAATAAACACCTCTTAACTATGTAACCTAGAACACAGCCTTTAATCTGTGCCTCAGTTTTCCCTACGATAAAATATGAATAATAATAGCATCTCCTTCATAGGGTTCTGGTGCCTATTAAATGGGCTTACACATGTTATGTATCTACACAGTATCTGACACATATGAAACCCTCAGCAGCTCTGGTTGTTATTACCAGCATTACCTCCAGCCACTCTCCAGCCTTCCAATCTGCTTCTCCTCCAGTGGCTACCACAGTCACAAACCTGGGGCAATCTTGCTTCTCCCCACATCCTTATGCTGATATCCCATCATTCATCCATGATATAGTTTGGCTGTGTCCCCACCCAAATCTCATCTTGAATTGTAGCTCCCTTAATTCCCATGTGTCATGGGAGGGACTCGGCGGCAAGTAATTGAGTCGTGGGGGAGGGTCTTTCCCAGGCTGTTCTCATGGTAGTGAATAATTCTCACAAGATCTGATAGTTTTATAAAGAAGAGTCCCCCTACCTATGCTGCTGTCTTGCCTGCTGCCATGTAAGACATGCTTTTGCTTCTCCTTTGCCTTCTGCCATGATTGTGAGGTCTCCCCAGCCATGTGGAACTGTCAGTCCATTAAACCTCTTTCTTTTATAAATTGCCTAGTCTTTGGTATGTCTTTATGAGCAGCACAAAAACAGACTAATACAGTAAATTGGTACTGGTAGAGTGGGGTGTTGCTGTAAAGATACCCAAAAATGTGGAAGCAATTCTGGAACTTAGAGGTTGGAACCATTTGGAGGGCTCAGAAGAAGACAGGAAAATGTGGGGAAGTTTGGAACTTCCTAAAGACTTTCTGAAAGGCTTTGATCAAAATGCTGATAGTGATATGGACAATAAGATCCAGACTGAGGTGGTCTCAGATGGAGATGGGGAACTTGTTGGAAAATGGAATAAAGATGACTCTTGCTACATTTTAGCAAAGAGACTGGCAGCATTCTACCCTGCTGAGATCTGTGGAACTTTGAATTGAGAGGGATGATTTAGAGTATCTGGCAGAAGAAATTTCTAAGCAACAAAGCATTCAAGATGTTACTTGGGTGCTGTTAAAAGCATTCAGTTTTATGTATTCACAAAGATATGGTTTGGAATTGGAACTTATGTTTACAAGGAAAGCAGAGCATAAAAGTTTGGAAAATTTGCAGCCTGATAATGCAATAGAAAAGAAAGACCCATTTTTTTATTTTTATTTTTTTAGGAGAAATTCAAGTTGCCTGCAGAAATTTGCATAAGTAACAAGAAGCCAAATGTTAATCACCAAGACAATGGGGAAAATATCCCCAGGGCATGTCAGAGAACTTCATGGCAGCCCCTACCATCACAGACCCTGAGGCCTAGGAAGAAACAATGGTTTCATGGGCCAAGCCCAAGACCCTCCTGCTGTATGCAGTCTAGGGATTTGGTGCCCTGTGTCCCAGCCACTACAGCTGTGGCTAAAAGGGGTCAAGGTATGAGCCTGTAGGTGCACAGAAGTCAAGAATTGAGGTCTGCCTAGATTTCAGAGGATGTATGAGAATGTCTGGATGTCCAGGGAGAAGTTTGCTGCAGGGGTGGGACCTTCATGGAGAACCACTGCTAAGGCAGTGCAGAAGGCAAATGTGGGATTGAAGCCCCCACACAGAGTCCCCACTGGGGTACTGTCTAGTGAAGCTGTGAGAAGAGAATCACCATCTTCCAGGCTCCAGAATGGTAGATCCACTGACAACTTGCATCATGTGCTAGAAAAGCTGCAGACACTCAAAGCCAACCCATAAAAGCAGACAGGAGGGATGTTGTACCCTGCAAAGCCACAGAGGCAGAGCTGCCCTAGGTAGTGGGAGCTCACCTCTTGCTCCCACTCTTGCATCAGCATGTGTCATGGGAGGGACTGTGAAACAGAGTCAAAGGAGATCATTTTAAGATTTGACTGCCCCCCTGGATTTCAGGCTTGCATGGGGCCTGTAGCCTCTTCATTTTGGCCAACATTTAGAATGAGTGTATTTATCCAATGCATGTACCCCTATTGTATCTAGGAAGTAACTAACTTGCTTTTGATTTTAAGGCTTATAGGTGGAAGGGACTTGCCTTGTCTCAGATGAGACTTGGGACTGTGGACTTTTGAGCTAATGCTGAAATGAGTTAAGACTTTGGGGAACTGTTGGGAAGGCATTATTGGTTTTGAAATGTGAGAACATGAGATTTGGGAGGGGCCAGAGATGGAATGATATAGTTTGGCTGTGTTCCCACGAAAATCTCATGTTAAGTTGTAGCTTCCATAATTCCCACGTGTCATGGAAGGGACTCAGTGGGAGGTAATTGAATCATGGGGGAGGGTCTTTCCCAGGCTGTTCTCATGATAGTGAATCAGCTTCATGAAATCTGATGGTTTTATAAAGGGGTATTCCCCTACACACAGTCTCTTGCCTGCCACCATGTAAGAACTGACTTTGCTTCTCCTTTGCCTTCTGCCATGATTGTGAGGTCTCCTCAGTCATGTGGAACTGAGTCCATTAAACCTCTTTCCTTTACAAATTACCCAGTCTTAGGCATATGTTTATTAGCAGCATGGAAAACAGACGAACACAATCCAGTTCTGTCAAGTCAAATCCCTACATTTATCTTTTACCTCTGCCTCCTCACTTCCTCCAGACTGTTACCTCCTGCTCAGCTGAATAAATGATAAATGAATCTTTTTCAGTAAAAGACTGATTACAATGACCTCCTATCTTTTCTCTCTGCCTTCCATCTTCTTCCCCTCCTTCTCACTCCCTAATCCATTCTTTCTATTTTTAACAAAATGACTTCTCATAAATGAAAATCTGCTCAGATCACCTCCTGGTTTAAAGCCCTTCAGTGGCTCCACACAGTCTCCAGGACATAATCCAAACTCTGTAACGTAGTCATACAGATAATAAATCTCCAGGGCCTTGCCCCTGAACATTTCCCTGGACCCAGACTTAGTATTCCACTCACACTACCTCCAGTCATGCTCGAGACTTTTCAGTTCCTCAAAGGAGCCCTAACTTCCTTCCCCTTGGTGCTGCTACCTCAACTATTTTCTTACCTAGAATACTTGCCTGAAATATTGTTCCTAAAATGTTATTCTCTAACTGCCTCACTCTTACTCTTGCTTAATGTCTCAACTCAAATAGTACTTCCTACAGAAGACTTTCACTGACCCATGAGATGTGATTAGGGCTCCCTGCTTTATACTGATTTAGCCCCCAAACCTCTGGTACTTCCTCCTTTAGTTTGAGTACTTGGCTAGTGTCTGTCTAAACCCTGCATCTGAGCTCCATGAAAACCTTAGCTATTTCATTTACTTTACTATCCTGAGTTCCTAGCACAGTACTTGGCACATATATACCTAATAAATATGGAACTATGAATAATTAATACCATAGCTCTGACATCCAGTGGTTATATCCTCCCTCTATTCTTCCATAACTCTCCATGCATGTTACCGAACAATTCTAGGGTAAGGTCATTTGGAAATACATCAAAATTCTAGAGTTTTGCCTTCTGAATATGAATGAAAGAGATAAAAATATTTAACTGCTGCTTGGATAACACATACTTGGGTGACACATATGTTAGTAAGTCCTCTGGAAAATACATATATGAAAAAATGACTTTATAGAGAACCAAACGAATCTATTTGGAAATTCTAAAATAAGACCAAAACTTAAAGTCTGCAATAATTACCACTTAGATTAGTATAAGATTTTACACTTTCAAAGTCTTTTGAATATGTCTTTTCATTTGACTTTCACAGTTTACCTTTGAGTTATATAAAAGCAATGTACCAGTTAGGGTTACATTCATCATCGCTAACAAGGATCAAAATAATTGTATCTTGAAGACAGAAGTTTATTTCTCTGTCATGATGAAGTCCAGAATTGTTATCATGACCCTCCTCTGAGAAATTCTCTGAGTTCCAGGCTCCTTCAAGACCAATCTTTCCACATCAGCAGGGTAGAGCCCTCATCTTCCTGGCCAGGATGAGGACTAACGCTCTATTCATTACATTTACAATTGGTTGGAGACTGCAAAACAGAAGAGATAAAAAGGAAGAAGGAAAAAGGGCACATCCTAAGTATCATAAGGGATATTGTTACTACAAGTAGCGTCATGACATTTCTGCTCACATCCTATTGACTGGCATGTAGTCTCGAAACCTCAGTTAACTGCAAAGGTGACTGGCAAATGTATTTTGTTTTAATCTGAGAGACCATGTGTCCTTAAAAAAAACTGAAGTTTCTACTACAATGGAAGAAAAGATGAAAGGATTTTGAGGGAGAACCAGCAGACTCTTCTGCAGGTTGATGTTAGATGCTCATTTTTCAGATGAGAAACTACAAAAGTTGTGAATGGCAAAGGCAGGGCGATATCTAAGTATGCTGAGTCTCCACTCATGATATTCCTATTACTATTGCTATGGACTGAACTGTGCCCCACTTCCCCCAAAATTTCTTGTGTTGAAGCCCTAACCCCCAATGCGACTGTAGTTGGAGATAGTGTCCTTAGAAGCAAGTTAAAATAACTTCCTTCTTCAACCCAGCTTCCTTCTGCCTGGCCATTAGACCATAGATCTAACTTCACCATCCAGGTGGCTCAATCTCTTCCAGTGGTAACACCTCCCCGCTTTTTCCTTTCATTCTTGTTATCGCTATTCTTTAGGTTACCTAACGTAACCCTAACTGGTACATTGCCTTTATATAATGCCAAGGTTAACCGTGAAGGTCAAATAAAAAGATATATTCAAAAGAGTTTGAAAGTGTAAAACCTTATACTGATCTAAGTGGTCATTACGGGCTTTAATTTTTGGCCCTGTTGTTTTACAAAAGGGTAAATGAGGGCCAGCCATGGTGGCTGTAATCCCAGCACTTTGGGAGGCCAAGGCGGGCAGATCACAAGGTCAGGAGATCGAGACCATCCTGGTGAACACGGTGAAATCCCGTCTCTACTAAAAACACAAAAAAAAATTAGCCAGGAGTGGTGGCAGGCGCCTGTAGTCACAGCTTCTAGGGAGGCTGAGGCAGGAGAATCGTATGAACCCGGGAGGCGGCGGAGCTTGCAGTGAGTGGAGATTGCACCACTGCACTCCAGCCTGGGCGACAGAGTGAGACCCCATCTCAAAAAAAAAAAAAAAAAAAAAAAAGAAGGGTAAATGAGGTCTTAAGTGTTAGTGTCCTTATAAGAAGAGGAAGAAAAGACCAGAGTTCTCTCTCTCTCTCTACCATGTGAGGGCATGGCAAGAAGGTGGCCATCTGCAAGCCAAGAGAAGAGGCCTCAGAATGAAACCTACCTCGCCAGTACCTTGATCTTGGACTTCCCATTCTCTGATCATGAGAAATAAATTTCTGTTATGTAAGCTACCCAATGTTTTGTTATGGCAGCCCAGGCAGAGTAATACAACCATGTAGCCATGGCTGGTGATTAGTGACTGTTTAAACCTGGATCCATTTCCAAACTTCTCCTGCTTGCTTAGCATTGCAGGTCTGTATTCCATAGGCTCTCTGATACTCAGGGATGGTAGACTGAATGGTGAGAAGAGTGAAGAAGCCAGAGCATTTCTTCACCTTTCTCTCTGCTTCAGGAGTCTCCAGTGGGAGCTGCATCTCCTTCAGTCCAGCTTCCTTCTCCCAGTCCTTTAGACCACAGGTCTAACTACCATCAGGTGACCCTAGTACCATCCAGGTGGCTCGAGCTCTTCCAGCAATACCACCTCTTCCCTTTTCCTTTCATTCTTCTAATTGCTATTCTTTGGGCTGCCTTTCTTTCCTCTGTTCACTCTCTCAGCACTTCTAACCCCTTTGCTGGTTTCCTGTGCTCAATTTCCTCTTCCTGGCATGGGTTTTGTTCTCCCACCTGAACCCTGACTAAACTTAAACGGACACTAAACAAAGCCAAGAATAATTGTGTTTTTCAGGAAAATGCTATTCACAAATGTAGGCTGCATGTCATCTTAAAATGTACCATACAGAAATATTTTTACTGTAAAAGACTCCATATGCCATATCTTATATTCAACAACTAGGCCAAGAATTCTACAGTCCAAAGTCAAGTCATAGAAGTTTTAATTCAGTTTCACAAAGTTGGAATTTGCAGTGACACACACCGTTTTATTCTAAAGAGAACAGATCACAGAAGAGAGTAGCCATTGCAGCAACAGATCCACGTACCTAGAAAAGTTGAGCCTATGAGGGGAAAAAAATGGCATTCCAAATAATTGGAAAAGGAATGGTCTGTTCGACGAATACTACTGAAGCAACTGGGTATATCCATGAAAAAAGCTGAAATAAAATTTAATCCCTATCTACAGAGAAAGTAAATTTCAAATTAATATAGACACTAACATAAAGCAGAATATAAAAGAAGATATGAGAACATTTTCATAATCTTAAATACAAAAAAAACAAAAAACAGTAACCCTGAAAGAAAGTATTGGCAAATTTGACTGTATAAAACCTGTAATTTCTATATGATGAAAGACAAGAAATAGGATAATATATTTGTATCATATTTAATAAAATATAAAAAATAAGATTATATAAGCCATGTATGTATATATACACACATATAAAATATATGTTATGAATTACAAATATAAATTCAATCAATTTTATATTTGGGCAAAGGATGGGAAATTATTTTACAGAAGAAACACTGAAGAACAATAAGCCTATGAAAACTATCCAATCTCATCTGTAACCTGAAAAATCAAAATTAATATTTTTCCCAGATCAGATTGGTTAAAAACATAATCAATTGCCATCCAAAACAGTCCCCAATGGCCAAACTTGGGAAAATTTGAGGAACAAAAATCAATGAAATTACATTAGGTTATAATGAAAGTATGAAATACATAGCTATGAGTATATACTGATATAAATAAGTGATTGAATAAATAAATGGGGGAGGATAGAATTCACAATAATTTATGTAGCTTCTCTACGCTCAAGAGGGTGGAGTATAACTCTTTCCTTCCTTAAGTGTGGGCTCCACATAGTGACTTCCTCTCAAAGACTGCAGGACAAACAGGGGAAAAAAGCAATTTGGCAATGGAGAAACCTGACAAACCCTCCGTCTGCCAGGTGACCAAGGTTAACGCCACCTCCATAAATCATGTTGATAGCACATGCCCTTGACATGATGCAGTGAGACTGGCACCTTACTTCTGTGATTTTTCCTCTGCAAAACCCAGAATCCCAGGCTAATCATGAGAAAAAAAAATCAGATAAATTCAAACTGAAAGACATTCTACAAAATCTCTGACCCGTATTCTTGAAAACTGTAAAGATCATTGTGATGGATAATTTTATATGTCAACTTGACTGGGCCACGAGGTGCCCAGATTTTGGTCAAATGTTATCCTCGGTATTTCTATGAGGGTATTTTTAGATGAGTGTAACATTCAAATGGAGAGACTGAGTAAAGGAGACTGGCCACTCTCTCTAATATGGGTGGGGGCCTCATCCACTCAGATGAAGGCCTGAATAGCACAAAGGTCTGATCTTCCCCCAGATAATAGGGAATTCTTCTTGCCGGATTGCCTTGAGGTGGGACTTCAGCTTTTCCCTGCCTTCAGGCTCTAGTGGAAATATCACGTCTTCCTGGGTCAGCAGCCTTCCAACCGTTACATTATTTACTCAATGTCTACTAGACACTGTGTTAGAGTCAGTGCTGGATTTTAAAAACATGGAATCCAGGTACATGTCTAATTGCATAAAATAACCTTTCTTGAATAAACATTGAATTGTTAGGATACTAATGCAGAAGAGGAGGAGGAAGAAAGAGAGGGGTAGGAGAAGTAGAAATAAAAAGAGGGAAAGAAGAGAGGGAAAGAAAAAGAAGAAGGAAGAGGAGCAAGAATGAATGATAAAACAAAGCTTGTCTTTTAATCAGTCTCAACAACCCCTACTGACTTCCCCTGCCAAAAAAAAAAAAAAAAAAAAAAAAACCTGAAACATGTTGGGCATGATTATACAGAAATTGGGCAGAATAATATCAATTGTTTATGTCATTAGTCATATTACTTTAACTTGCTATGAGTTTTCCTATTACAAAGCAAACAGTACAATTTAGTAAACCCTAATAGTATTTTACTAGGTGTTAAGAGCACCAGGAGCTATTATCCTTGTTTTCTAGGCATATATTTATGCAATTTTCTTTTCATTGTGTGTCTAGGTTTAACAGAAGTACTTAGCAATGATATTTGCTGCAAATCGTTTTATTTACTGGCTGAACTATAGTTACAAAGACTCATTTTATTTACATCTAACTGAATTTCAAAAGTTGTAAAATGACATTTATATTAGTTACCTGATAAAGGTGGGGGTGTTTTGCTGCTATTACTACTTTTCATTTCTAAGCAAGACAGAGAATCTGTACCAGCTTCTAAAAGAAGCTAGAAAGATGTATTGCTAATGATATTCAGTCCTTGCGTTACTTTAAATAATCTTAAGTATTATGAAAGTACCAGTGTAATAGTCTGAATTGCCTTTCTAATTTTGATTTTAATTTATGACGTACAAATAAATGTTAAAATATTTTTTTCTCTTATCCTAAGTCTGACCTTTTGAGTATATAGAATGAGACATGGTCACTGTCCACGGAGTGCCTATCATGCGCTATACATCTTCCATTTATCACGGAGAAGAATGTATATACCATTGAATAGTCAAGAAACATTTAATTTAAACCTTGCTCATCCCCACTTTTTGTTTAACAGATAGAAAACAGGTTCAGGTAGATTCAGTAATTTGACTAAGGATAGAACAGCCCTGAAGTAGATTCTAACCCACTTCTGAACAATTCCAACACTGCCACTGTTTCCCACCTGACATGTTGCCTTCATTCTCATGGTGGGAACATTTTATGACACAGTTGCCTCAAAGTTTCATTTTGAAAAGAGGTGAGTTAACCACCTAAATCTTTAATATGCCTAAATGTTTTCCAAAATAAGCTTCCAAACATTTCTAATTACATGTGCATAAGTTTTGGTATTCTTTCATTGACCTTAAATTTAGAAACTCTGATAACCAATAATCTTAACTCACAAACAACAGTATTTGAAGCCTCTGAAGTACTCTAGTTTGACTTAAATTCCATTTGGGAAGGGGTCGGGGAGGGGTGGAGACCTGGAATGGCCATATAGTGGCCCAGAACCCTTAAAAGTGAAAGAATGTCTGGAAAATGAGTGTCCTTGTTTATGACAAAGCCTTCAAAAACATGGGATTGCTTGGCTGGTACCACGTCCACTGTTATTCACCACACAGAATATTTGGGTCTTTTTTCTTATGACATCAGTGCCAGGTGGTGAATCTCCAAACCTATTGGTGCATGGGAGTGGGTTAAAGAAAGCCAAAATAGGTGATCTCCGATTCTGTTGGCTAACTTAGGACCATCCTAGGATGGTCTCAGCTTCTTTATTTATAAAATGAGTAATTTGGAGCAAGACACCTTTGAGTTTCACTAATCTGGGTATTCAGTGCCTAAACTGCCCAGCAATACATCAGGAACTCAAATTTTAAACAACTAAATGTCTGAGACCTCCAATATACTGAAGTAGAAAATTTTTACTGTCTTATAACCATTTTTAAATGTCAGAATTGGTCAGGTCTCTTCTACAAATACCTTTTCTGCTAAGAAACTACCTTGGGAAAATCCTTTTCAGAAAAAATCACTACATAGTTTATGTATCGGCAAAATTTATTTTGAAGCGGAAATGGTCAGTCCTATGTTTTTGACAATATTGAGAACAGAACCAGATAAATTGCATATACATTCTGATAAATTTTTTAGACATCTTCCATCAAGACAGTTAAATAATGAGGAATCTATCAGGACATTGTAGATTCAAAGATATGAAATGTATGGATATAAATCCAGACTATTTTAAATTAACTACTGAGCCATAAAACGTGAAGCTTTGATCTACAAAAATGTCAGTGCACATCATGAATACAGAGAGGTATCATAACTGTAAGAAGAAAAGGGATGAAAATGTCAAATCATATTTTTCTTTGTGTAAGTTTTTATTATAACACAGACTTGGGGGGAAAATACTTCAGTTTCATTAATAGAAAAAACATATTTCCCTAATTAATATAATTCCTGGTAGCATTATCAAGGCATTTAAATACTATTCAGTATGGTAATTCATAATCTTTTTTGAATCACAAATCATTTGAGGAAAGTAATGAAAACTTTGAATTCAATTTTCATAAAAATACATATTCACACAACTATACATAAAATTTCAGGTGATTCATGGACTTTAGGCTAACAACCTTGTATCCAGGAGTGTCTTGGAGCTACTCAGAGCTTTAAATACATATATTCACATACATATTTATATATGTATGAAGATATATATGTTATACACATATATTCTGTAACAACTTGGATATCAGCCCAGTTTGTAGAAGAAATCACATTCTTACATTATCATTGATTATAAAATTAAACTTACAGAAATTTAAAAGCAGTTAAACTTTATTATCTAGCTAGCAGAGTTTAACTGATCTGTGATGCATAATGTAATAATGTAACAAAAAATATGAAACAAAAGGATAATATTTTAGTAATGAGAAAATTTAGAGTATATTGGAATATGAGGAAACTTACTTTCATTTAGCATAATATATAAAATAACTAGGAAGGAAGAAAACACAAACACTTAAAAGGAAAAATCAGTTTGCTTATTTAGCGAGAATAATTTCAGGATGCAACTAGTTTTCAACACTTTGCTTGACTAACATTTGAACCTGTCCAATCACAGGGACATGGAACCATTATTTTGTTCCATTCTTTCATTCTGTTGAAAACATTGACTTATCCTCCACAAAACACGGGTAGTCCCAGGTTCAAAATAACTCTTCAAAACTCCACGTGAACTTTAATGGCTTGTGCTGCTGCAGGTTATTAAGAATTCCTTCCAAGAAGGAAAAGCTTTGAGGAAAGAGAATCACCATAACTGGCATATTTGTAGGTGGAAATCCTGCTTCTTAAAGCAGCTGGTTAATCTGATTCATCTTTCCATCTTTCCCCCCGACAACTACACTGTGAGTCATTCAGCAAGGAGGCCAATTGGAAACACACAGGCACATGTCCACACATATATACATACAAATTATAAGGTTCTACAATTTCAGTCTTGCGCATAATACATACTGCATATAATGACCTTCTGAAGCCAATGCTCTTACTGCAAAGAGCAGCTGCTCTCTGTTTCTGCAAGGAAATTAAATTCTTTTCTTGTCCCGCTCCACACTCCCCTGTAAGTTACAAGCAAACACTTACCACCAGTTTCGTCTTTGGCTTCTATTTGAATGCCAGAATAAACCTGATAGGCCAGTGGATAAAAAGTATATTTCTAAGGTCCAGATTATAAATAAAAGTAAGGTTTTATTTACTTAAAGGTTTACTTTTTATAAAGGTTTGTTTATGTTTTACTTATATTTCTGAAGAAAAGCTTTAACCAGGCTACAGCTTTATTATTTAAATATGATATTGGGGAGCCTGTCAAAATTAGTGAGAACCAATTGAATTACCTAATTTGGTATGCATAGCTACTGCCTTTGAATTTCTCCAACAACTGTACATATAGCACCGTTAAGATGCCCTATAACACATGTGTTTGTAATTATGCAATTTACTCAACCAGATTACATAACACCTTTATGGTCAGAAATTATACTTTTATGCTTTATATATACAAGGTCCTCAGTAATGTATTGATACTATTGTTGAAATAGAAGTCAAATAGGTGACTCGCATTTAAATGAGTTTAAAAGTAGCTTGTAGATAATGGGCTATTTAACATTTCTGTAGGAAGTTGTACAGAATAAAGTATACAATTAATTTTACAAAGAGTAAATGAAAATGTGTGTAAAGCATTTAGCATAGTACATGCAGGTACACAGCAAAACCTCAATCAGTTCTTATATTTGTTGTTGTATTCTCCTCATCAGTTTCAGCTCTTTGTAAATTATAGGAGTTCAATAAATATTTGACTGGATAGGTGAGGCAATGGTTGACAAGAGAATTGTCTCAGCCCAACAAATTGATTTTTTAAAAACAATTGCCTGCCATAAATAGTTAATAAATAGCAGTAAAGTTTACTTAAGAGTTTTCTGTCCACATTAATATTACAAGAGAGAGGCTGGACATGGTGGCTTATGCCTGTAATCTCAGCACTGTGAGAGGCCAAAGCATGTGGATCACCTGAGGCCAGGAGTTTGAGACCAGCCTAGCCAACATAGTGAAACCCAGTCCCTGCTAAAAATACAAAAATTAGCCAGGCGTGGTGGCACACACCTGTAGTCCCAGCTACTCGGGAGGCTGAGGCAGGAGAATCACTTGAACCCAGGAGGCGGAGATTACAGTGAGCCAGGATTCTGCCACTGCACTCCAGCCTGGGTGACAGAATGAGACTATCTCAAAAAAGAAATTATATGTATATAATAAAACAAGAGAGAGAGACTATACATTACATTCTAGCAAGGTATTCTCCCTATTTCTGAAGCTACATAGCTTATATTCTAGTAAGAATGAATTACATACATTCTAGCAAGAAACAGTCTTCCTATTTCTGTAGCTATATATCTTCTATTAAAGCCTAAAGCCTAATCTTTACCATCATTTCTACATATTGACAGAAGTCTTAGATGGAAATTTGATCAATGAAATTCTCTCTGCCTAAAGTCCATTCTTGACTGCCACTAATCTGCCAGATCAAATCCTAGACCTCCATTAAGTGCCAACCACCCAGCCCTCCCTCTTCTCTGCAAGCAGCTTCTCTTTGGTTCTTACACTCCTTCTATACTGAACTTTTTGTGGTTTCCAGATGCCACTATGCTTTTGGGTGCCTCCACAACTTTGTTCTGCCTGGAATACCAGGATCCTTTTCTCCCTTCCACCCTCTTCATCTAGATGTCTCCTAGTAACTTTTCAAGACTCAGCCCCAGCATGTCCTCCTCTAGGAAGTGGTCCCCAGCTTTTGCCTCCTCAAGGCTAGCCTAGAGCAGAAAGCAGAAGTGGGTGTCAAAGTGATAGTCTCCTAGACAGAAAGTGAAACTGTGGGAAAAGATCTGCTTTTGATTCAAAATGTTGGAAATTCTGGCTTTTGAACAATAAGAACAGCAATTTCTTCCAAAGTACCTCCTAAGTACTGGATACTGTTCTAGCCGGATTTAAAGAGGGAGGCAGAGTCAAGTATCCAGTATAAAATACTGTGTCCCAAGGTCTAGAAGGGTCCCATGACCTGAATATGCCACATATCAATATAAAAGGAGAATCTGACCAGGCACAGTGGCTTATGCCTGTAATCTCTGCACTCCAGCCTGGGTGACAGAGCAGAGCAAGACTCTGTCTCAAAAAAAAAAAAAAAAAAAAAAAAAAAGACAAAAAAAGGAGAATCTGGCTTTTTTGGGTAAATTTAGTGGTCCTGGTTCTATATAGGAAGGATTCAAAGTCCGAGGTGGGCCGATCATGAGGTCAAGAGATCAAAACCATCCTGGCCAACATAGTGAAACCCTGTCTCTACTAAAAATACAAAACTTAGCTGGGCGTGGTGGCACATGCCTGTAGTCCCAGCTACTTGGGAGGCTGAGGCAGGACAATCTCTTGAACCCAGGAGGTGGACGTTGCAGTGAGCTGAGATTGCACTGTGCACTCCAGCCTGGCAACAGAGCGAGACTCCGTCTCAAAAAAAAAATAGGATTCAAAATAAATGACTCAGGGTCCTGAATTGTTTGCACATCTGTATCCCTCCAGACCTCAACTTATTATTAGCAATAGTCGGCTATGAGAGGGGATGGTGTCTGTCAGACAACGTCGTCACAAGTGCTGTAACCAAGTCTAGAGTTACATTTGGAATGCCCGGGAGCTCAGAGGAAAAAGTAAGTAATCAATCGGGTTAGGTTAGGAAGTCTTTACCGAGCTGGGACTTGAAGACTGAGTAGAAGAAAGGAAGGACATTTCTGAGGAGCAGGACCACATAAACACATGGGAGAATGTTCGTTTTGTTCAGGGACTGGAAGTGAGTAGCTTGATGTGGCTAAAAAACAAAGAGAAGGGGTCGCAGATTTGCAAGATAATTATTAAGGCCTTTAATAATGGAAAAACACCTTACTTAAACATAAGTGTGTAATGAAACATTAATTAAAAGACTGCCAATGGTATTGTCCTGTGTCCAAACTGTGTGAAATGACAGCAAAATGCTATGGAAAGTAACAATGTTTGGGATCTGGTTCTGTCTCTGTCATTAATTTGAGGTAGGACCTTGAACAAGTACCTCAATCATTGTGCACCTATGTCCTCCCCATATCCGAAATAAGAGAGAGCCAAGGATCTCCAGAACAGCTTTCAATTTAAAAAGTCAGTAATTTTAAGAGATGAAGGTATGAAAAATGTACCTTAATATATAACCAATATTCACTCAACAAATACACATTATGTCATAATCTACAGAGCAGAGTGAGGCTACAAGAATGAAATCAACATGAGCCTTTCCTCAAGGAGGGTTGTTAAGCCTTCTTTAAATTGCACTTGTAAATAACTTTCAAATTCCGCATTTTCCTTTATTAATGCATCACTAAAACACACTAAGGTTACTGAGATGGAAGTCATCCTCTGAGTTCTCTCTGCAAAGAAAGAGTTTGGTGACCATGGCTTTAGTTACAACTTCTGATTCACTATCTCAAAATCTGTGAAAATCAAGATAATTGTTAATCCTGCTTTTCCCATATGGCTTATTAGGTGACTACAGTAAGAAACATCACAATGTACATGGCAAGGTGCTACCCAAACACAAGTTGTAGTTTTGGAGAATCATCGTGATAGTATGTCCTTATTAAGTCGCTTCCTTTTAGTGAGCACTTGCTCGCCTGCTACATGTCATGCCCTTGAATTTCTTCCCATGTATCTACCAGGCATTATCAAGTTTTCTAATCTTCCAGGGCCACCTGCTCTTTCTTTAATGCCCTTTAAGCTTAAGCCTCATTGTGTGTAACAATGGAAATTCAGGCACCTCCTTGCATGTTTCTGAGGCTAAGTTCTCACAAGTCCTTGGTGACATTTTTCACAAGTCATTCTGAGCACTACTATTATACCTTCCCACATCTCTGCCCAAAGTGCGAATACAGCCCTTTCTCTCCACATGCCAACCACAGGTGGCTACTGTAGGGAACTTCACTGACAGTGCGGGACAACATATGTGTTTCATAATGCAAAAAGAACAAAATTAGAAACCAGGTAGCAATGCTCCAAGAGCTTTCGTTGATTTTGGAGGCCTATCAAACATCTTGTAAGTTCAAGTGCTTTGTTACTGATTATGTTGCGTACCTTACATAAAAACAGCCCTGTTGTTCAGTAAGTATAAAGTTTGTTATGCTAGATGAATACATTTTAGAGACCCACCGTAAAACACAGTGCCAAAATTAACACTACACATTGTGCACTTCAAAATTTAGTAAGAGGGTAGCTCTCATGCTAAGTGTTCTTACCATTAAAAAACAAACAAATAAAAACAGAAAAACACATAGAAATTCTGAGAAGCGTTGGATGTGTCTTTTCCCTTGATTTGTGGTAACAGTATCAGAGGGGCTTGCATATGTCCTAATCAAATTGCACACATCAAATGGATACAGTTCTTTGTATATCACTTATACCCCCAATAAGCTATTAAAACAAATAAATAGGAATAGAAGTTACAACAGACTACACCAACTGGGAAAAAATTCATTTTAGACTTCCATATCTTGCCTTTGTGAAAAATACAAGAAGAAAAGAAAATTATTTTAACACAAAATGTATTGATTTATTCAAAAACTATCACTTGCTCAGGCATAATCACTGGGGATATATATGGTGAGCAAGACAGAGGCAGTTCAGAGTTCCTATCTTCAAGGAAATACCTAATTTGCAAAGTGAGAGATGTAATCATCTCCACTTCCTTAGAGATGATGCCCCAAAGATCTGAGAGCTACTAGTGACTAAACATTGAAATTCTAACATCAGATCATTTCCCTTATGCCTGAGTTTTAGAGGCTTCAAGTGTTCATAAATTACACTAAGGAAGATTTTACACAAAGAAATGCAGAATGAAATCCCACACAACTAAACAGAGGATTAACAATGCAAAATAATGGGCAGTCAAACTGTTCATGCCTAGTAGAACTTCTAGCGGCCCATAAAGTGGAATTCTATTATCCATCCCCGATTCCCAGAGTTGTTTCTGTAAGGAACACAAAGCTGCAATGGATTTCAGTTGAAAGCTCCAGGTTAGGACAGAGAGAAAAAGAAGAAAGGGAAAGAATGCCTTTTCACTGTGGGAAAAACAGACACTAGACAGCTCAGAGGCACACAGCACTCCCTTCTTCAAATATTCTTTGTCTAGCTTACCTGACTCTTGCATGCTCTGTGGTCTCCTTTCCCTCTGACCATCTCTTCTCCATCTCAGGCTGGCCTGAGGTCATCAAACTTGTCCCCAGATATCACAGGTCCACTGGAGTCTGCTCAGCAAGTTCCTTGATGGCTGTGGGGAATTTCATGCACTACTGTGGATTTTGCTATCACTTACATGCATAATAGCATTTGCCATTTGCCAGGCCTTAGTTTTAAATAATTTGCATTCATCAATTTATAATCTGCAGATGATTCCAAAACTATCCTCATCCCAGGTCCCAGGGTGTTAGAGTCATTCAACAAACTGCCTACCAGACCCCCCCTACCTGAGTATCTCGTAGTTAAAGCAGACTTAAACTGGCAGAAAGCAAATTCAATTCTCATCTCCTAATATCGGGTTGATTTCTCTATTATCAAACCTAATTAATGGCAATCGTTTATTCATCCAAATGAAAAGGCTGAAAATTATTCCTGGCTCCGCCATTTCACTCACCACCAACCGCTAAGCAGCCTCAAAGCCTGTCAATTCCACTTCCGAATCTCAGCCCGATGCTGGCTGCCATTGCCCTCGTTCAGGGCACTTCTCTCTGAGATGTTGAAATTGCCTCTACCCTGCTTCTTTCTCTAGAGTCGCCTCTTGCTATTCCCTTAGATATACCTCTTTTACTGAAGCTACTTTACACTTCTGTGCTCCTGGAAAGGGGTTCCCTCAAACTTGACTGCTCTTGCCTTTGTGAGCCTTGAAAACTCCTGCCCATTCTTCAAGACTCAAGTGCCACTTCTCCTATGAAGCTGCCTCTGCCTTTGCAAGTTGAGTCACTTACTCCCTTCCCTTCATCTCCACAATAAAAGTATGTATGCATCTATCACAATATGTGGAATTGCTTTGCTTAACATTTATTTCAAACATCCTTGAACAAGATGCTGCATGTCTTTGTCCCCTCAGCACTAGAATGGCCTAGCAGGTACTGAGAAATTATTGTTGGATTTAATTGTATTGAACTTAGCCAATGTAATGCTTGCCACGCTATGATAAGTGTTAGCTGGAGATAGAATTTTTTAAAGAGGGTGCAGGGGCAGGGGCAAGGCAGATGTACATTTCAGATGAAGAGGATTTCTCAGATGTTTCATTTCAGGTAGAAGTATCATCATGGACACAGACAGACATAAAACTTCTCATCATGTTTAGAAAATTTTTAGTAACTAACTATGGCATAAGCCTAGGTTGTGTGGAGAAAAGCAAGAGAGAAGAAGTTGAAAAGGTACGTGGCATGAGATAACTAAATTACTTAAAAGTGAATCTTTGGGAGGCCGACGCAGGTGGATCACCTCACACCTGTAATCCCAGCTAATCAGGAGGCTGAGGCAGGAGAATCGCTTGAACCTGGGAGGCAGAGGTTGTGGCGAGCTGAGATTGTGCCACTGCATTCCAGCCTGGGCAACAGAGCGAGACTCCATCTCAAAAAAAAAAAGTGACTCTACCTAAAATATATCTCAATGCATTATTAGATACCTAAATTACCTATTCTGTAGCCTCTTTATGATTGACATTTACGGTTGTTTTTTCCTTTCAGTATATCTCTTAGTTTCAAATCTTAACATCAATTAATCCATCCAAAATTTAGATAAATAATACCTAGACCTAGAACTATCCAATGCACCATGGGAATTTTGACTACTGGTGACTAAGTCTACCCAGCAATCAGGCAAATCAATACCGACTGGGAAATGAGTTAAACAGGCTCTATCCCAAATTGAAAAGATTGCCAGTAATTCACACTAAGTTCTAACTAGGAACATTGGCAAGGAATAATTGGCTAGGAATAATTCCTGCAAGAAATATATTGCCTGGGGCAGAGAGTGGGTTAGTTCAAATGTGAAATAATCACAACTTTATAGCATTAAAATGGCTACCATTTGTTGAATTCTTCTGCACTTTAAGTGCAATACTAAATTTTTTGCCTGTGTTGTCGGGTTAGTTCCTGGTGACGACTCTGAAATGGATTTTATTACTCCCATTTTACAGACACAAGCCAGGAGCACAGAGCAGTTTAGTGCTTCAGCAAGTACAACAAAGCAAGCATGCAGTGAGGTCAGTCTGCTCTCCAAATGTCAAAGTTACTGCGAAATGGATGCTATATAAACCATCACAGATTTTTTAGCAGAGTAGCGATGTGACTTAAAGGGGCAAAAGATGCAAATTTAGCACAGTCTCTGCAACCGGACTGTTGAGTTCAAATCCTAAAATTACCACTTTGTGATCCTGAGCAAGTTGCTTAACTTCTCTGAATTTCGAAGGAGGAATGTGCACAAAATGGAGACAATAAAATCTCCTCCACAGGGTTGCTATGAGAATGCAATTAATACATATAACGAGCTTTGAAGTATGTCTGACACGTGAGGATCCTGCCATTATAATTATTGAAAAAACCCTGCCAGAAATGTGGAACGTATATTGTCAGGGCAGAGTCAAAGCAAGCAAAGCAAAGCCACCCTAACTGGTGAGGGATGACGAGTGCCTGAAATAGGGCACGAAGCTGGAGAGGAGAGCAACAGGGTTACTCTGTGCTTGAGTAACTCTCCCCTAAAATGCAAATACCATTCTGGCCATGCTGCCTTGGAGAACTTGATCCGCGGGGAGCAGCTGGCACACCAGTGAACACAGTTTTATCAGGTTATAGAGAGGAGCAAGGATGAGAAAAGTCTGGGGGAAAATTACAAGCTACTTTTTAAATTTTCAATCGCTTTAGGAGTCCAAATGGTTTTTGGTTATATGGATGAATTTTATAGTGGCTCAGTCTAAGATTTTAGTGCACCCATCACCCAAGCAGTGTATGTTATACACAATATGTAGCTTTTTATCCCTCACCCTTCCCCCATCCTCCCCTCTTCTGAGTGTCCAGTGTTCATTATACCACTCTGTATGGCTTGGCATACGCATAGCTTGACTCCCACTTGTAAGTGAGAACTTACAGTGTTTGGTTTTCCAATCCTGAGTTACTTCACTTAGAATAATGGCCTCCAGTTCCATCTAAATTGCTGCAAAAGACATTGAAAGACAAGCAACTTTGAATGTTGTGGGGAAACAGGAATGTAACTTGGATGCCAGGAGAAATGCTATCTGCTTCTTCCTGTTGATCACAGCTTTCCTGCCCTTGGCATATCTACCTTCAAGTTGGGAACACTTGAAGATACTTAATCCATGGCCCTGTACTATGAACTTGGTAAAATGAGGTAGCTGGTCTTCAAGAGTCATTTTTCAATGTTAAATTTCTATTAATTCATCAGAGAAGTTGGAGAAGTACATGGGAAAAGACACCCTGAGATTAAAAAAAAAAACAAAAAACCTGGTTCTTGAAAGTTACATGAAATACAGACTCTTATCTTGCCTGTGACTGCCCTCATCACAGAACAGTTAATAGATGATGATATGATTTTAAAAATATTAAACACCCATTAATTCACCATTCTAGATCATTTTAAACAGTCAGTGGAATTGAAGACTTAGTTATTGCACTATATCAAGTAAAATAATTTTTTAAGTCTCCAAATTGCAGAATATTGTAACAGTATCTGTGATGGCATGCCTTCATCCTGTGCAGGTGGATGAAGGAATATGTATTATTAAATATTCAATTTACTGGGAATACAGTTGATGAAGCACGCTGCAAAATGAAGGTGGTTAACTTAACAGACTACACCTTCAAATAAATAGGGAAAGATTATTGCCCTGCTTGATATTTTCTATTTTAAATCTTCAAGCCAGCAGTTATTATTATAAACTAGTGTCTCTAAAGTGAGTTCTCAAGACAGTTTTCTATCGATGAACTGAATTTCCACTTTAAACCTCTGTTCAAGTTCAGAGAATACTATTGGTGAGTTCGAAGTTAAGGTTGAAATTCAGTTGTGTTAGCTTTCTATTGCTGCTGTAACAAATTACCACAAATTTAGAGGCTTGAAACAACACACATTTATCAACTTACACTCAAGGTCAGAAGTCCAAAAGGAGCCGCCCTGGGTTAAGACTAAGGCATCTACAGAGCTGTGCTTCTTCTAAAGGTTCTAAGGAAGAGTCTATTCATCTCCCTTTCCCAGCTTCTGGAAGCTGCCATGTTCCTTGGCTCGTGGTCCCTTCATCCTTCTTCAGAATCATCAACCACATCACTCCAATTTCTACTGCCACGTCCCCTTCTCTCAGTCTCTTGCTTCCTTACCCCTCAGAAGGAGCCTTGCATTTGCACTGGGCCCACTGGGATAGTCGAGCATCACCTCTGCATCTCAAGATCCTTATTCAAGTCTGCAAAGTCCCCTGTGGCACGCAAGGGAACATGTCCACACGTTCCAGGAATGAGAACACGAACATCTTTGGGGGACATTATTCTGCTGTCCACATCAGTCTATTCAGATTTTCTCCTTTCCTTCATTTCAAGGGGTGCACATCTCATGACTCAAAGCCTATATAGAGAGAAGCCACACTGAATACCTTACACATTTCACACTCTGAATACTTGACATTACTTCGCCACATTTCTCTCCCATGTGACAGACCTATTCATTTCACAGAACTGCTGATATCATCTTCCGCTTTCAATACAGCAACACAGTTTCATAGCTCAGTTTCAATACCTGGAATGCGCTCTGTTCCTGTTGCAACCTCCTTGACAACTGTGATGTCACGGAAATTCACAAACACACACCCTCTCTCTTAGATCCCTCTTTATGGTGTGTGAGGCTCAAGTGGTTCTTAACACCTAATAGGGCACACCTGGAACATTAAACCAGGAGGCTATGTTCAGCCTAATAAGATACTTTCAATTTACACACAGTTTATCTGTGATGGGTTCAAGCTGTTGATATCTTTGATGACTCCTTTTGGAGTTTATAACCTTAATCCAAAAGATGCCTATTCTGTCAAAATAAATCTTTGTACATTTGTTTCTAGTTTATGTGTACTCCCTCCCTTGGAAAAGGTTGCCCACAAATCTATTTTTTTCCTCAAATATGTGAGAACATGGACTTGCAGATCCTGACGTGGCTGTGAGCGCCACGTGTCCGCAGTGCGCCCAGAAATGTACGTGTGAGCCTAGATGGAGGTTCTCAGCTGGCACCACTGAAGGTCACTTGTCTTTGCCCCCAGGTGGCTCATATGTTTTCTAGCTCTTATACCCACCTCGCCTCCACCCAGAGGAAGCTCATTTGTACCCAAAGGCAAAACTCAAGCACCCTGAGAACCTACATCCCCTGGCACGAACTTCTGGCCAGCCCTTGACAGTTTCTTTATTTGATGGCAAAATCACTTCAGGCCTACCAGGTGTCTCTTAGCTATTGCCTGGGAATCTAAGGAACTGTTGGAGGCTTGTTTGTGCCACAGGAGAAACATCAGAGACTCCCAGAACTATCTAAGTCCCCTTCTGACTGGGCCAGCAGTTACTACCTTGGCTCCTCTGTGTGTTGGCATGGTGCCATTGACACCTAGGACTCTCTCTGCTGGTACAAGCGTGCTCCACTGAGCGCCATGGGCCATCACTGCCCCGAACCATCTGGAGGGCTTTGTACTCCCCACCCTGGGCTCAATCTGAGGCACAGCAGGTTCAAGGCCCTTTCTCAGAAACCCTCTATAGCATCTGATATTTAACCATCCTCACTTTTGGGGTGGGGCCTGGGAAACTGCATTTTAAGCAAATACCCCAATTTACTTGGAGGCAAATAGTACATAAGCCACACTGTATACACGTACATTCCAAATGCATAGATTTCAGATCAGACCTGTCCCTTCATTTTCATGGTTTTGCTTTTTCTGACAGTGCAGCGATTCCTGGATTGAGGACAAACACTGAATAACTAAACTATTCTTTATCTGAAGCACACTAGCACATTCTGTCTTTGTTTCAGTCAAATGTGCCTCCTCTGCTGTTAAATATGATTGTTAAAGCACAGTGGCCTCAATTAACTGACGACAAGCCAAAGTCATTATCGATACTAAATTGCTAAAATTGTTAACATCATTGAGAATAGGAAAGAGAAATAAATGGGCCTTCAGACGAGGAATAAATAAGGGAAATGGTTTCACTTGCCAGGAAAATAAAAGCTGTTCTTTATGTCAAAAGACACTGGGCAATGAACCATTGAGATGTGCATAGCCAAAGCTTGCCAGTGACAATTAGAAATTAGCAATCTAACCATTATCTTCTGTCCTCCAGTTAGTAATAAGGCAGAGAGTAGTTTTTAAAAATGTGTTCACCAGACCAACAGCATCAGCATCACCTGGGAATTTGTCAGAAAGCGCAATTTCTTGGGTTCCTCCCAGACCTACTGAGTAAGAAACTTGAGGATGGAACCCAGTAATCTTCATTTTGACAAGCTTTAACAAGAATCTTTTGGTGGGTCTGATGCAGGCTAAACTTAGAGAACCCCTAGTATAAAGAGAAGCCAGGAGCAAGTTATTTCTGTATCATGCAGTGACTGAAAGTAAAAAAAAAAAAAAATCTGAGATGAAGTAGTTACAGGAAAGGAAGTAAGACACACTAAGGGAAAAAGTCTCCAACACAAATCAGATTTACATTAAAGAATCTGGTTATTTTCAGACAGCTGAATCAGATGCTCAAACCTTTTTTAGCATCCTACGCCCACTTCTGGTCTATATCTTCCTCCCACTGGAAAAATCCTTCAGTTCGATTTAATTAGCATTACAGTTTACAATGTGTGTTCATACACATTATCTCATTCGATCCTCATAGTAATCCATGCAATAGGCAGAAATTATTCCCGTTTTATAAAGGAGATAACTGAAACTGAGAGACTAAGGGATTTACATGAAACCACACAACTATTCATTAGCAGAGGCAGAATTTGAATTCTAGGCCTTTGGTAATCCGTGATCTTTCTGTTGACTAAATTTAACTACTTTTGTGAAATTCCTCCTAAAAGATTTATTCCAGAATTTCTCAACCTCGACTCTACTGACATTTGGTGGGTGGTTAATTGCCGGGGACTGCATTTGTCATTAAGTAGCAGTCCTAGCTTCCAGCCACTGGATGGTAGTAGCACCGCCCTACACCACCACCCCCAAGTTGTGACAACCAAAAGCGTTTCCAAACGTTGCCAAATGTCCGCAGGAGGGACTGTGGGGTAAAAGCATCCCTTTGAAATTTATTTTAACTAAACAAGTGATTCTCAAACTTTAGTGTGCATCAGAATCACCTGGAGAGCGTTAAACTTCAGATTGCTGGGCCCCACCCCTAGAATTTCTGATTCAATAAGTCTGAAAGAGACCTGAGAATCTGCGACTCTAACAACTTCCCAAGTTATGCAGATGCTGTTGCTTTGAAAAACAATGAGCCAAACCATTTGTGAAGAAAATATATTCATAAAAGGTATGTTTGCTTTTTCAAATATTTCATTAAACAAAAATAATCTCACAAAACAGCAACTCTGAAAACATCTTCTTTCCATACATCCACCAAGCTGAAGTTGAAGCTCAAAGGAGGTTTCCATTATTAATACTTGACCGTTGAATATTATTTAAATGAAAAGTACTCTTATGCTGCTCAGTGTGAAATCTCTCATACTTCTTACTTCCCACATCTATTTATGAAATTCTTATGAGTAAGAACATGCAATATGTGTCTTTCAGTGCCTGGCTTATTTATTTCACCTAACATAACGTCCTCTAGGTTCACCCATGCTGTCCCAAATGACAGGATGTCCTTTTTCGTAGCTGAACACTATTCCATTGTGTATATATATCATATTTTCTTTATTCATTCAATGATGAACACTTAGGCTGGTTTTATACCATGGTTATCATGAATAGTACTGCAATAGACATGGGAGTGAAGATATCTCTCCAACACACTGATTTCATTTCGTTTGGCTATATACCTAGTCCTGGGATTGCTGGATCATATGGTAGTTCTATTTTTAATTTTTTGAGATACCTCCATACTGTTTTCCACATGGCTGTACTAATTTATATTCCCACCAACAGTGTGAAAGAGTTCCCTTTTCTCCACATCCTCACCAACACTTGCAATCTTTCTTATTTTTGACAATGATAACTAACCTCTTGAATTCTTCTTCAGATAAATCAGAAATTTCTTATTGGTTTGGTATTCAATTAGGAAAAGAAGAAGTCAAATTGTCCCTGTGTGCAGATGACATGATTGTATATTTAGAAAACCCCATTGTCTCAGCCCAAACTCTCCTTAAGCTGATAAGCAACTTCAGCAAAGTCTCAGGATACAAAATCAATGTGCAAAAATCACAAGCATTCTTATACACCAGTAACAGACAAACAGAGAGCCAAATCATGAATGACCTCCCATTCACAATAGCTTCAAAGAGAATAAAACAAGACAAGGATGCCCATTCTCACCACTCCTCTTCAACATACTACTGGAAGGCCTAGCCAGAGCAATCAGACAAGAGAAAGAAATAAAGGGCATCCAAATCAGTAAAGAGGAAGTCAAACTGTCACTGTTTGTTTGCTGACAGTATGATCGTTTAGCTCGAAAATCCTAGATCCCTCCAGAAAGTTCCTAGAACTGATAAAAGAATTCAGCAAAGTTTCCTGATACAAGATTAATGTACACAAATCAGTAGCTCTTCTATATACCAACAGCAACCAAATGGAGAATCAAATCAAGAACTCAAACCCTTTTATGAGAGCTGCAAAAATAAAAAATAAAATAAAATCCTTAGGAATATACTTAAACCAGGAGGCTAAAGACCTCTACAAGGAAAACTACAAAACATTGCTGAAAGAAATCATGGACAACACAAACAAATGGAAACACATCCCATGCCCATGGATGGTTAGAATCAATATTGTGAAAATGATTATACTGCCAAAAGCAATCTACAAATTCAATACAATCCCCATCAAAATAATACGATCATTCTTTACATAATTAGAAAAAACAACTCTAAAATTCATATGGAACCAAAAAAGAGCCCACATAACCGAAGCAAGACTAAGCAAAAGGAACAAATCTGGAGGCATCACACTACCTGATTTCAAACTATACTATAAGGCTATAGTCACCAAAACAGCATGGTACTGGTGTAAAATAGGCACATAGACCAATGGAACAGAATAGAGAACCCAGAAATAAATTCAAATACTTACAGTCAACAGATCTTTGACAAAGCAAACAAAATCATAAAGTGGAGAAAGGATACCCTTTTCAACAAATGCTGCTGGGATAATTGACTAGCCACATGTAGGAGAATGAAACTGGATCCTCATCTCTCACCTTACACAAAAATCCACTCAAGATGGATTAAGCACTTAAATCTAAGACCTGAAACTGTAGAAATTCTAGAAGATAACATCAGAAAAACCCTTCTAGATGTTGGGTTAGGCAAAGTTTCACGACCAAGAACCCAAAAGCAAATGCAATAAAAACAAAGTTAAATAGTTGGGATTTAATTAAACTAAAGAGCTTTTGCATGGCAAAAGGAACAGTCAGCAGAGTAAACAGACAACCCACAGAATGGGAGAAGATCTTCACAATCTGCATATCTGATAAAGAACTAATATCCAGAATCTACGAGGAACTCAAATCAGTAAGAAAAAAAAACAAACAATCCTGTCAAATAGTGGGCTAAGGGCATGAATAGACAATTCTCAAAAGGAGATATACAAATGGCCAACAAACATGGAAAAATGCTCAACATCTCTAATGATCAGGGAAATGCAAATCAAAACCACAGTGCGATGCCACCTTACTCCTGCAAGAATGGCCATAATCAAAAAATCAAAAAACAGTAGGTTTTGGTGTGGATGTGGTGATCAGGGAACACTTCTCCACTGCTGGAGGGAATGTAAACTAGTACAGCCACTGTGGAAAACAGGGTGGAGACTCCTTAAAGAACTGAAAGTACAACCACCATTTGATCCAGCAATCTCACTACTGAGTATCTACCCAGAGGAAAAGAAGTCATTATACGAAAAAGATACTGCACACACATGTTTATAGCAGCACAATTTGTAATTGCAAAATCATGGAACCAACCCAAATGCCCATCAATCAACGAGTAGATAAAGAAACTGTAGTATGAAACTATGGAATACTACTCAGCCATAAAAAGGAATGAATTAACGGCATTTGCAGTGACCTGGATGAGACTGGAAACTATTCATCTAAGTGAAGTAACTCAGGAATGGAAAACCAAGCATTGTATGTTCTCGCTGATATGTGGGAGCTAAGCTATGAG
Organism: Chlorocebus sabaeus; assembly: GCF_047675955.1. NCBI lineage: Eukaryota > Metazoa > Chordata > Mammalia > Primates > Cercopithecidae > Chlorocebus > Chlorocebus sabaeus. The sequence goes on from NC_132906.1 coordinate 84,446,476, forward strand.
GATGTAAAGCCATAAGAATGATGCAATGGACTTTGGGGGTTTGGGGGGAAGAGTAGGAGGGGGCGAGGGATGAAAGACTACTAATAGGGTGCAGTGTATACAGCTGAAGCGATGGGTGCACCAAAATCTCTCAAGTCAGCACTGAAGAACTTACTCATGTAACCAAATACCACCTGTACCCCAATAACCTATGGAAAATTAAAAAACAAAATGAAATGAAATACCAAAAAAAGACACAAATAGGCAAACAGGAAATATTATTTCCTTATTAACGTATTGTTCTTGTTCCTGTATACTTTATTTTTAAAAAGATATTCAGTAGGTCAACACCTATAGATTTTGAAACATTTTGAAATTACTATAAGAATAATTGATAAACAGTTGCTTTCCTTCTTCCATCTTAAGAAAAAAACACACAATGTAGAATGTGACTAGCAATTATTTTACTTTGATGGTACTAATTGAGATAAAACAAATACATTTCTATTGCATATCATCCTTTTTGGATCTAATTTAACATTTTAAAAACTAAGTATCCACATTTTAACAATCAATAATTATGTAATTAGAGTCTGCATATGTTTAAATGATTGAAAAGTAATAGCACAGGACAAATGTCTTATAATTAATTGGATGTTTTATATGAAAAAATAACAAAATGACAAGGCTAAAGTAAGAAAAATTTGCAGAATTATTTCTTTTAAATGAATTCACTGTATATTTAACTAGGGCATAAATGTGAAATGAAAAAATCAAGCAAATATTTTACCACTTATTCATTTCATAGAAGAGCTATCTGCCATTCCTGGTAATTTTCAGGTTAATCCCAAGATTAAAAAAAAAATTAAAGCAAAATTTAATTTTGACACTTATTTTGTAATTTCTCTTCTCCTTCAGGGTGTTTGCCCCCAGATATCCTGCAGTGCTAAGTGGCCGCATCAACTCCTCTGTCTGCTGGCTAACCCACCAGAGATATCTGATTCATCTCTATGCACCTCTGTGCTGTATTATCAAAACAATAACTACATTTTATGGCAGTCTTCAATGATCTACGGTAAAGGAAGTGCTGTGAGCCCCTGCTCCCCTGAATCTTCCCTCAAGTACTTCTCTGGTCATTATTGATAAGACCTAAGCCTCAGACTACTTTCCAAAGTGCCAAAGAGATTTCTAAACCCTGCTATTGTAAAAAAGCATGAAGATCAGTCTCACAGCCACTGTTTCCACATCAATCATTCAGCTCCTTCTTTTTCTCTTGAAACATCTGTTGTAGGGTTCTCACCTTACCTGCTCACCAGTTTCACCAGTTGGTTTGTTACCATTTCATCATAGAAAGTGAATTTAATTTCCTGAAACTTGTTGATCAAAAAAAAAGAAAAAAGGAACCTGAAAACACTTACCTGGGTAACTGAAAAACAGCGAAGGTTTCCCTTGTATCTGCCTAATAGAAAAGAAACCAGAATTGGTGATTATTTGGTAACAAAATAAATTAAAATAAAAAATGTGGGCATTACCCAAAGTGTACTTTATCTTGATTTAGTCATTTGTGCTCTCTATTCAACCTAAATTAAACCAATAATGCTTAACCTACACCTCTCCACAACAGCTTGAATATGCTCAGACTCGATCATTGGAATATTTCAGGGAAATTCTTTTCTATCTTAAACATCTATGTAATTCCCACTGGGGCTGTAGAGAGCCAGAGAGGCATCACATCCGCGTTCTTTCCATCCCAGGAATTCAACAAAAAGAAAGATCCAGCCACACCTTTATAGCACCTGCTAAAGTGACAAGGAAATCCTGGTGCTATTTAATACGCAAACATTTCAAAGACAACCCTAGAAGTGTTTAAAAGGAAAACTGAAATGGAAAAAGTATTTCACGCCTTCCTTTATTTTCTTTCCTCAATATGTTTACCGAACACCAGGTGTCACAAATGATGCACATGATGACAGACACAAAAGTAAGACAGCCTTTGCCTTCAGATATTCCATGCTCAAGAGAAACAGACAAGAAAATTACCAACCATTGTAGATGTTGATTTTGACTATACGTAAAGATGCCCAGTTATCTTTAAGAGCAGAGTTAGGGGTCCCTAAAGTACTCTTGAGAGGGGATGGTTGAGGGGAGTAAGGTTTCCACAGAGAGGTGGGGAAAGATCTCACATCAATGGTGTGATATAAAAAAATGTGTAATTAGCCTTGACGTTTTCACAGTAGTGATTATGAAGAGGTGTCATGTATACACATTGGCATGGCTAATTCATATTTTGAGAGGGGGCAATACACATAAAGTGATTTAAAGACCATCTGGAACCTGAGGCGTGTTCAGACATGTTGATTTTGTCCCGGCGATATTTAAAAGCTGCCGGAGTCAGTTTTGTTGTGTGTCAAGCTGCTGTGTTTATGAATCTTCCAAAGCTGTTTATTTTAAACACCTCATTTTTGAAATAGCTGATATTCTCATATGTTTGTCTCTGCAGTTTTAAAGAGCCTTCTCCACTTACACATTGTTTCTTTACATTTCTGTGCTCCCTGAGGTTAATAATATTGAGTCAAAATGAAACCTTCATAAACACTTTAAATTGCCCTGGAAATGGAAAATCTCAATTATTGTGATTAAATAATCCCTCTATGGAAAAACAGAGAATAATTTGAGGCTGCTAACAAAGTCAAGTGAAACAAGAACCAAAATATGGTTTTATTTTACATTTCTTCAATTCCCTTCAATATTTCTTGACATTGTAACATTATTTTTCTGAGTGAAATATTAACTCCTTAGTCTCTTTTTACAATAAATAAAGCATAAAGGACCATAACAGACTTAGAATATGGTCCAAAGAGAGCAACCCTTGGGTTGGAGTCAAATAGAACCAGAAGAAATAGGAGGAAATATCCACAAAGTAGAAAACTAAAACTTGTCAATCATGTGAGAGTATTAGAAGAGAGTACATGATATTTTATCAACATGAGAACACAGTCCTATTGTCATTGTAATGAAACCATAATGAGGTATATACATATACACAAACATATATATATCCTCCATATATAGTATATACACACACATATATATGCATACACATACATAGTGTGTGTGTATCACTGCCATGTCACTTCCCAGTTCCACAGAGAAAATTTTACTTTTTTATTGAATAGTGGAGTTATTTTATGCAATGACCATCAGTGCTCTATAACTACAGTGATAAAATGTTCCCTGAATAAGCTCTTAGTTATTCTTAAATCACCGTCTTACATGAACTTTCTATAGTATATCTCAACCCAAAGAATTTGCTTAAATTTTAGAAAAGCATGTGTGTCTCTTTAAATTTAAAAATATTAGGAGATTAAAAATTTGATTTCAGAAGTTGTGCCTAACCATTTATAAGTGTTCAAGTAGAAATATTTCCTAGAAACGTTTGAAGCAGTTTTCACAGAGGGATCCCATTAGAAAAACGAAAAAGAGAAAAACTCTCCAAAGATCACGGTTGCTCACCCAGCATTCACTCTCCCATTCTTCCTCCGGAATACATCTGCAAAGTGTGTACCTTTCCTCAGGCAGCAACAGGGGTCACAGGGAAAGCTGACTCTGCCCTTGTCTTCAGTATAATCTCATTCTCCTCGCCAGCCATTGGCTCAGGATTCTGACCTCTGGGGGACATGAGGGATGGCCTGCAGCAACATCATGTCACCAGCCTGGGGATGAAGGCAGCATTGAAGAGGTCAGAGCAGATAGAAAGAAAGGGCTCAACAAGGATATTATTGAGCCAAATCCTGAAAGCTACCTTGCCTCGGAAGTCCTGTGATGGTGAGATTATACATTCTGTATTACCGAATTGGGATTTCCGTTACTTGAAGCTGAAAGGATCCTTAAGACAAAGAAATTATTAAGGTGTCATTTAAATTGTGTTTAAATCAGTGTGCTGTTTTTTAAGTAAGGGATATTGCAAGTGAGATTACTATCTTAAGCCATTAAAAATGACATGTTAGGGAGGCAACAACTTCCCCAAAATGAGTCGTAACTTCTCTATTAATCCAAAAATTGAAAATGTTTGGTTTTCATAGCTAATGAAAGAAGGAAAGAAGCAGCTATAAAATAGTTTGAAAACATATCACATCTGCAGGTTATCTGGGTCCCTGAGAACATGAATCAAATGGAATTTTAATAAATTGAACCCTATTTTGAATGCACAACAGACTGGATGAAGGCAACTTAGTATACTTAGCTAATTCTCCAATGCTGGTATTTTGAATTTTCTGAAGGCCTACTCCACACTAGATATTAGGTATAGCATTTTCACAAGTGTCAGAGTACAATCTGTGCAAATCTCTGTAGGGTACAAATCAATATGCCATTTTATAGATGAAGAAAATGGCACAGCCGGGCATGGTGGCTCACGCCTGCAATCCCAGCCGTTTGGGAGTCCAAGGCAGGCAGATCATGAGGTCAGGAGATCGAGACCATCCTGGCTAACACGATGAAACCCCGTGTCTACTAAAAATACAAAAAAAAATGTTAGCCGGGCTTGGTGGTGGACGTCTTTAGTCCCAGCTACTTGGGAGGATGAGACAGGAGAATGGTGTGAACCCAGGAGGCAGAGGTTGCAGTGAGCCGAGATCACACCACTGCACTCCAGCCTGGGCAACAGAGCAAGACTCCATCTCAAAAAAAAAAAAAGAAAAGAAAAGAAAAAAGAAAATGGAACTTGATGGGGTTTAATAGCCTGGCTAAGTCTACATGGATGGTGAATGGTAGAGCCAGGAGCCTGGCTCCCAAGACCATGTTTTTGATCACTAGACTATACCTCTCAGGTAGATCAGCATAAAAAATAAATCAATCGATCAACTGCTGTCAATAGGTTGCTAGTTCCCTATTGCTACTATAATAAATTGCCACTAACTTATTGGCTTAAAACAACACAGACCAGAAGTAGGAAGTCAGTTCCACTGGACCAAAGGCACAGTGTCACAGGGCTGATTCCTCCCAGAGGCTCTGAGAAGAGAAATCATTTTCTTGTGTTTTCAGCCTCGAGGCTGCCTGCATTTCTGGGCTCGCAGCCCCTTCTGCCGTCAAAGCACCTTATTCCAATCTGCTTCCATGATCGCCCCACCTTCTTTCTGACTCTCATATCTTCTTCCTTTCTTTCATAAGGACCTTGTGATTACACTGGGCCCACCAGGGAAATCCAGGACAATCCCCCATCTCAAGATCCTCAACTCAAGTACATTTGCAAAGTCCCTTTTCCCTGTAACATTCACAGGTAACTCCCAGGTGATTATGTGGACATCATTGCGGGCCATCATTCATCCCACCACAATAAGACAATCTAAGACAAAAGGTCACTAACATAGTGAATGAAATAAGATGAACACAAAAGAAAACTGGGTAAGAAGTTTACTGCAAATAAATGCACACGTTATTTGTGACTTAGTGGCAATCAAAGTCTGAATAAAATATATTTTGTTAGTTACAACAGCATGCCAAGGATCTCAACTATTAGAGAATCAGAATTAATTTGCTTTATTTCCCCTCATTTGCTACTTTCATCACTACCACTTACATTAAACACTAGGATGGAAACTATTTACACACATCGAATTCCCAATCCCCTGTTTCTCCCAAGAAGCTCACATGAACTTCTGTCCTGACTAGTCCAGAAACCAGCTATCCTGGTGCTTCCCAGGCCTGTGTAACTGAGATGGAAAGGGAGAGAAGCCAGTGGGGATGGAAGCAGTCAAGCCTGTGCACATGCCCTCTTTCCTGGAAAGCTTCTGTTTCCCTCTAGGGTCTCAGTCTAGCAGATCATATAGGGCCCTGTTGCAATTTTAACCAGTTAGGTCTTTACTCATAATGAGATGGGAACCACCAGAGGGGTCTGAGCAGAGAAGTGATATGATCCAACTTATGTTCTAGCCTCAGATTGGAGAAGGAGGATGGAAGGAGACTGCTGAACGAGGAGAAACCTCTCCCATGAGGATTCTGCCCTGGTCTCTCATGTGGGCTTAAGCCCACTCCCCATGTTCTCTCTGCTGGGTCATTGCAACGGCTGTCTAAGTCCAGACCACAAGTTTCTTCCCACTCAGGTGAGTTTCTTCCAAAGACGGTGAGCCACCGTCTTTGTCTTGTACACAGACCGAACTCTATTCTGCCCCACTCTCATGCTAACAAACTCTTATTAGCTCCATGTTTCCTATATCATAAAATCCTGACCCACTTGTTTGTTATGAAAGACTGTTCCAGGCCGGGCACGGTGGCTTACGCTTATAATGCCAACACCTTGTGAGGCCGAGGTGGGCGGATTACTTGAGCTCAGGAGTTCGAGACCAGTTGGGCAACATGGTGAAACCCTGTCTCTACTAAAAATACAAAAATTAGCCAGGCATGGTGGCACGCATCTGTAGTCCCAGCTACTTGGGAGGCTGAGGCATGAGAATCGCTTGAGCATGGGAGGCAGAGGTTTCAGTGAGCCAAGATTGTGCCACTGCACTCCAGTCTGGGCAACAGAGGGAGACCACGAGACTCTGTCTCAAAAAAATAAAAATATAAATATAAAGAATGTTGAGACTGTTCCCGATCATTGCCCACTTCTCTATGAGCCTTTTTCAGTGTCTAGGTGCACCAGTCTTGATTCTTGTGGCTGAAGATATCATTCCTTCTGCCTCGAATGCCTTTTTCCCCTTCTCCCTCATCACTTCCCCAGGCTCTTTTGATCCATTCTTTGTGTTCCCCTAGAACTGTGTTCATTCTTGTATGTCTATGTTGTATTTTACATAGTGTTTTGGGATCTGCCCAATTAGATGTACTCCTCCTCCTTGGACTACATATTGCTATATTTTAGGCCTTGGATCTCAATAAGATGGAAATGTCAGAACACGAAAAGAAAGAAACTAGTCATAGTTTCCTTAGACCCTTTTATTCCTTATTAAATACTGAGCTTTGCTCCAGGCCTTCTGTTTACAGGTGGAAAACATCAATTGTTTGAACATCCTGGAGGTACTGCCTGCTCACTTTTGTTGAAGGTAGAGAGAAACATCCTTCCTACTGAGCTTAGAGTTCATTGAACATCCACTTGGTACCTAAATGGAGGGAAGTCAGATTTCTTTTTATTATGTTTCAAGACTGAGAGACTAGAAGTTACAGCTTCTTGGTCAAAGCCAGTCACAAAGCCTCCCATTCATCCCTGGAAGGCAAAGCCTCAACGTTGTTTTTGGCCTCTCCCTAAATAGGTTGATGGTGTAAGTCTAGGCAGAAGGATACCTGGACAAAAACATGGAATTTGCGTGTCATTCAAACTTCCTTAGCACAATACAGATTTCTTTACCAAAAGGGGTGCAATGACCTTTTGGCATACCTCATTCATGCATGTTTCTTTAGGTTTTCAGTTATCACATAGAAAGGTGATTGCATCTCCTACATTGTTGATGGGAGTACAAAATGACACAATCTCTATGGGGGAAATTTTGCAATGTTTCCAAAATTAAAAATGTACTTTCACTTTAACCCAGAAATCCCATAGCTAGTAATTTATTCTACAAATATCCTTGCACATGTGCAAAATAGCATGTGTACAAGATTACTCATTACTGCATAGTTTGTGATGATAAAAATTTGATAGCAACAAAAATGTTCCTCATTAGAGGATTGTTTAAATCAGGGGTTTTCAACCAGGAGTGATTTATTTTTGGTTGTCACAACTGGAGAGAGGGACACTCATGGCATCTAGTGGGTAAAGGCCAAGGATGCTGCTAAGCATCCTATATTGCATAGGACAATCTCCACAACAAAAATTATCCAGCCCTAATTCTCACTAGGACTGAGAGTGAGAAATCTTGGGTTAAACAATCATTCACACAAAGGAATATTATGCAGCCATTAAAAAATAGAATAGGAATACTTTCTGTGTACAGATATTTAAAAACTCTTTATAATACATTAAGTGAAAAAAAAGGTCAGGATGGTTTACCTGTTAACTTTTGTGAAAGAAGAAAGAAAGAAAGAAAGAAAGAAAGAAAGAAAGAAAGAAAGAAAGAAAGAAAGAAAGAAAGAAAGAGAACGAGAGAAAAAGAGAAAGAAAGAAAGAAAGAGAAAAGAAAAGAGAAAAATGTGTGTGTGTGTGTGTGTGTGTGTGTGTGTACATGCACGCGCTGTATCTGCATAAAGAAACCCTAAAATGATACACCGGGAATTACTGATGATGATACCAAATGGGGATACATTGGACTGGGAGTGCGGGTTGGATGGAGACATAAATAGAAACTATCATTCTAATCTGGAATCACGTGTCCTTATTACTGATTCAAATCAGTACATAAAGATATGGGACACAAAAATAAATAAGACATGTGAAGTCTTTGAGAATAAAGGGATTATATCTTATTTATCTTTGTGTCTCATTTATCTGGCATTATGCTTGCCCTGAAAGAGACACTTAAATATTCATTAAAAGAATTGAAGCGGGGCACAGTGGCTCATGCCTGTAATCCCAGCATTTTGGGAAGTTGAGGTGGGAAGACTGCTTGGGACCAGGAGTACGAGACAGCCTGGGCAACGTAACAAGACCCTGTTTCTAAAACAAACAAACAAACAAACAACAAAAGAGAATTAAATTCAAGCCAGTAGCTTTCACATTACTAATTACCTATGCATTCATGAGCATTGGGCTAGTTAAAAAACAAATGAAAAAAATACCTTATTGCCTTTGACATCATGGAGTTACAGTCAGGTATAGAAATAAACACATAAGACAGTTAACAATCCAATTCTTCGGGTGATTTCATGAAAAAACTGAATTTTACTCTATAGATTTTCAGAAAAATGAAAATGAGCTAAATTAAGCTGTGAGCCAATTTATCAGCTGCTCCTTTCATTGAACATGCAAATTCGTTCTTTGTTAATTTACAAGGACATCTGACTTTGATTCATAGGTTTACTATTTTAGTTAGTGGATTGAAGCATAGAATTAAAACAGTGACATCAAGTGACATCGCAACAAACTCCACTAGACAAGACAAAACAAATTAGCCGCCGCTGATTCACTTGCAATTTAATATCATCCGTCCAGGAAAATGTCACTCAGTACTGAGGGATTGCTGCCCCCAAGAGGCTAATCAAAAAACTCCAAAAGAAAAAGGACGACGTTCAAGAGCTAGGCGATGGCGATTGACAAGGGAAGACGTGGGCTGGAGCTTTTTTAGAAGAAAGTGAGATCTGAGCCCCTAATTCTGCAAGAAAAAGGGGAGAAGATTGGAGGTCCTAAGAGTAGAGATGAGTTTGTAGAAAGGGAAAGATAAGAGAGTGAACATCCAATAAACATCAAGGGCAGCTGCTTTAGGGAGACGACTTCTAAGTTTTTATTTTTTCCTGTTTCTTCCCTGTGTTTCTCCATAACTGCTTATGGTTAAAAATCATTAAACATGCTTAAAGGGTTCTGTGCCTATATCAATTATTTGGGAAAGGCTGTGAGATTTTATTCTACTCAGCAGTTGGCCAGAGGAAAGAACTCCCCGTCAGAATCAACTATTAAATGCAGTGGAAATGAAAGCCTGCAAACAAAATCACTGCACCTCAAAACTCTCCGTGAAGTAGCAGGCAGAAGGAAGAGACTCTGGAGCCCGGGGTCTAATCCAGCCAAAGATGGTGAGGTGCCTCTCCAAAGCAATTTGCTCCCCAAACCCTTGGGATCTCTTTCAAGACCTTAAGCCCCTACCTCATCAGAAATCCTGCCAAGAAATCCTACCGAGAAGAACTCAGTTGGTTTCCAGAGATCGGGAGCTTAAGTTCCCAAACTCTGCTGCCCCCACTGGGGAGGATATTTTCAACGTAAGTCAGGTTGGAATTCGTGTGTGAACATTTATCTATGGCTGCGTATGTCGTTGTACAGGTAGGTTAAATAAACATGTGGGAGCTATGGTTTCTCTGTTCAAATTTCAAATTGCTGACGTACAGAAATTTCTGAGGAAGCAGAATAGCCTGGTAGAAAGGATTGAGACTTTGACGTCAAAGAGACAGTAAATTTCAATTGTGATTCTGCCCTATATGTGCTGTCAGTTAACTTCTCTGAATCTCAGCTTCCTTATTTATAAAATACAGATGGGTTTTATATAGATACAGTATAAAATGTAGACCTACATTTATAATATATAATATAAATTTATATATCTATAGATATCTATATATATGTAATATAAATATATTTATATATCTATAGATGTATATTTTTATATAATATACATAATATAAATATATATTTATATATAACATATGTAATATAAATACATGTTTTTATATATCTATAGAGATGTTTTATATATAATATGTAATATAGATATTTACTTATATATAATTGTAATATAAATATATAGCTATATATTTATATAATATGTAATATAAATATACAGCTATATAATTATATATAATATGTAATATAAATATATAGCTATATATTTATGTGTGTAAAGTCCAGATTATAGATATATCTGTAGATATGTAAAAATATATATTTATACATCTAGATATATATTATATAATATATACATCTAGAGATACATCATATCATATATCTTTTATATAAATGGGGATATATAAATAAATAGGGATAGATAGATATATTGCTATAGCTAAAGGATTTAGAAATGACGTATATTAAGCATCCATAAATACTATGTGCTCTATAAATGGTAGCTATTATTACCCAGTCATGACTAACCTGTACTATGTTATACAAAGCAGGAGCAAGTTTGATTGATGTGCCAAAATACATAGTTCAGACACTGAAAAACGACAGGCCATTAGGAAGAAGGGGATCGATGTCAACAGGAAATATGAGTAGACTTTGCAAATAAGTGAGATGAAACCTGGTCAAAAACCTGACAGTTCATTTGGAAAAAATGTCGATACCACCTTGAAATATTTGCAGAGATAGAAGATATAAAATTTACAATGTGCATTCAAGCTTGATTAAATATTAGACCATCATGAGACATTTGTTATCCATATCAAGAAAATCACTTGAGTCATAAGACTATACCTCCTAAATATAGCTTTAACGGCAACAGATCTATATAATTCTGAAAATTATATAGATTTTCAACCTGTTTTTAAAGAGGCATACAATTATGGATAAGAGTTTATCCCAATAAAATACCATATGTTAGAGGCCTTCCTGAAGCTGCAGTAACAAATTATCAGAAACTTGGTGGCTTAACATTACACAGAATTATTCTCTCATAGTTCTGGGGGCCAGAAGTCTAAAACCAAGGTGTCTGCAGGGCCACACTCATTCTGAAGGCTCTAGATAAAAATCTTTCCTTACCTCTCCCAGCTCCTAGTGGTTGCCAATATTCCTTGGTGTCCTTGGCCTGTAGCTGCAGAATTCCAGTCTTAAAAATATTTACAAGAGTCTAAAACAATGCTACTCTTCTCACGCATTATGTTTGTGTTTGAAAATATAGTTTTTTAAATTAAAACTTCATTACATGTTAAGTGTATAAATAAAACTTTAAATTTGTGCTTTAATTTTAATACAGTAAATGTCAGCAGAAAAACACACAAACACAAATGCTCTTTGAGATTCTCAAAGCTTTTTAAGAATTAAAATGATCCTGAGAACAAAAGGTCTGAAAACTAACAAGTTAAGATAATTTGATTTATTGAATTTTCATGTCTGATTTATTAAAGACATAGACGTTTCCTAAGAACCTCAGAAAATCTTCCTTGTTAGATTTGTAATTCTGTCTTTTGAAGAATTTGAGAGATCCATATTTTTTCCTGTGTAAGTGTAACTTAAAATATCTTAGGGAATGTCTGAAGTACATAAGTAGTGTTGATTATCTAAGGTAAATCAATTTGTATTTACAAATTAATTGAATATTCATTAAAGAATCAGTGATAACTTTGTTCATATTTTTCTATAGCATTTACTAGTTTGATTTTATAAATTTAATTAGATTTTTTGCAAATGAGATTGCTTTCTTGATTTCTTGCTAGTTTATAGTTGATGTATAGAAACACTACTAATTTTTCTATGTTGATTTCGTATCTTGCAGCTTTACTGAATTGATCACTTCTAAGAGTTTAAATAATTTAAATAGTAAAGGCTATATTTTTTAAAAGTTTAAAATTAAACTTTTAACAAGTTACATGTTATTTACAACACAAGTAAGAATAATCCTTTCTAAACACAATAGAAATTTAGATATTAAAATATATTTCTAAAACTCATTAACAGGTATTAGGAGCATAGATAACTAAGAAAAGTAGGCACAGGACAGGCACATTTTGATAAAGGGCCAAGAGATATGAGAAGTGTCTCCAGGAAGAACCCAATAAGTAGCATCCTTGGGGGTGGGGTTGTCAAGGAGAGGGTGTCACAAGGCCCCTGGTAAGTGCAGGGAAATACTAGAGAGAAAGAAAGCCCAGTAGAGGCCGTGGATATTGAGGATAATCTTTATCAACCTCTTAGGTATTAATCCCTTGTCAAGGGCTGAGAGCTTCTTCCAGGATGATTCAATGTGACCCATTCTCTGAGCAGCTTCTTACATAAAAATAACTTAGCAGACGTAACTTCTTACTTACACAGCTTTTTTGATTAAGTTAAGAATCTACAATATCTATCCAAATCCAACTTATAATTTTACAGTCTGAATTGAGTACAGTAAATTCCACACCCTCAAGTTGGAGTTGCAACACTCTAATATAACAGTATTTTATGAGATTCTATACTTGATATAGCTTATGGACAACTATTCATTAGTCATTATGTTGACAAGTAATAGATATGCAACTTAATAGAGCCTTTTCAAAAATCAGAAAAGTAATTAAAAGTAAATACTTTATTTTTAAATTCCAAAAGGAGCATTTTTGGAAAAAGCAAAACATTAGGTTTTTTTCTAATGTTCTCCAAACAAAAGGTTAGAGAATGAAGAAAAACCCACCCATAACTGTGTAATACCTAATAACAATTTAAGCATTTCCTTCAAATCACCTTATACACACATTTTTACATAGGAGGATTCACAGTAGGGATTTTAAAGAATTTTCTTAATTTAGCATTTATCATTAACAATTATCCAAAAACTTCAAGATTCTTATTTTACATGACATCAAGTGAATCATTTACCTATTCTCTAACAGCCAGATAGCTAGTTTGTTTCCATTGTTTTACTCTTATGAAGAAAATTATAATAAACATATCAGGCACATAATGAAAAAACGTTTAGGAACAATACCAGACAACTGGAAAAAGACTAGTGGATAATCTTCGGTACAAGAGGCATTTTGCTACCTGGCCTGCTCACAAGATCACTAGGTTCTAGGTTCAGAGAAATAAGCAAATAGATACCATAGGAGGTAGAGCAGCAAAGAAACCCTGAAAATTAGGTGGCTGATCCAAACTAGGGCTGCCGGGTGCAAGGATCACCATACAAGGTTGTACAGGTTGTATGGCCCTGAGCAAGGACACCTAACTAAGGTGGGAAGTGGGACAGGCACTCAGCCCATGCTTTTTCAGCCAAACTATGTGCCATCCAAGCTCAGGACTGTATCCTAATTTCTACAAGGACAACAACATCCTCTAACCAAGCCCAGTGCCAAGGAAACCACATCTACCCCTATGAGGTGACTTCTTTCACTCAAATGCTAGAGGAGGTACTGGCTGTTACATAAGATCTGAAATACTAAGGTTACAAGAGCAGAGTAGAGCCAAGGAAGAGATGGGGGATGGAATTAAAGGCAAATAGATGGGTGCTTATGATGAAGAAACAAGAAGTTCAGATGCCATGGTGGATTAATTTTAAGGTAATTGAATATGTGAAAGGATAGAAGCAAGACAGTCAGAAGCAATAAAGTCTCTCTAGGGATAAAACCCAAAGTAATTTTTGGAAAAAAAAAGTCACATCTTTTAAAGAGTAGCTTAAATTCCCTAGTTCTAACGTGGTTGTTTGGTGTTGACTTTCCATAGCATTCTTCCTCCAATGCTCAGTACTGACAAATACAGAGTTAGTTATGTCCTTGTTTTTAATTAAAGTAAGCTTTTTTTGCCTGTTTCATGAAAGGTTGAAGAGGCATGATGTAGTGTTTATGCATGCAGGTAACCAAGTCAAAAAGACACGTGTCTTAAACTCAATCTTTCTGAGCCTTCTCATGAGGTTCCCACGTTGGGCGCCAGATATCGGGGGAAACCAGCCCCTGATATTTCACGTACGTTCTTTTCTATTTCCCTAAGTGTCAGCTGGTCTGAGAAATAAAAGGAAAGAGTACAAAAGAGAGAAATTTTAAAGCTGGGTGTCTGGGATAGACATCACATATCAGCAGGTTCCGTGATGCCTCCTGAGCTGTAAAACCAGCCAGTTTTTATTAGCAATTTTCAAAAGGGAGGGAGTGTATGAATCGGGTGTCGGTCACAGAGATCACGTGCTTTAAGGGCAACAAAAGATCACAAGGCAGAAGGTCAGGGTGAAACTAGAATCACTAATGAACTTCCCTGTCCTGCTGTGCATGCACTGTCAGGGTTCAAGAGCAGAGAACCAGTCTGACTAGAATTTGCCAGGTTGGAATTTCCTAATCTTAGCAAGCCTAGGGGCGCTGCAGGAGACTAGGGCATGTTTCATCCCTATCTACATCTGCATAAGACAGACACCCCCAGAGTGGCCTCTGAGGCTACCCTCTGAGGCTGACAGCTCTCACCTAATCAGGTGAAAGCTGCTACATCTTTAATAAATCTCCTAAGTAACACAGCCTAGTTGCACACATTTCAGTAAACAGAGCCATGTCCTGAGGTGTCTTGCCATAATGGTGACACCCCTAAAGTGGCAGGGAAATCAGGAATGGTCCGAGGCACCACTGGCTGCAAAGGCTGCTTGTGCTGTAGTGAAGCTCCTCCGGCACACTGACCTCCCTCTCCCAGGTTCTTCCACAGGCTCTGGTGCTGCTTCCCCTTGTCTGGAGGCACTCTCTGTCCCCAACCGATGACTGCTTTCTGCTCTGAGTGCTTACTTTCTGCTGTCCATAGTCCCCACATCTCAACCCTCATCGGTATGACCACTCACCTGGTGTTGAGAGAACACAGCTGTCCAGTGTAGGGAAATGTAACTGCCCTAAATTCAACAGAAACACAAAAGGGCATGAAATCACCTACCAAATTATGAAATATGAGTTCAGGTTTATGTCAGTGTATATAAAAGTAATAAATGTTCTCATGATGGCAAACAAAATTGGAGGACTACCAGGGCTGTCTTGGAGAAAGACCTTCTTCTACTATGAAGATATTTATTATTCCAACACTGCAATCCTTTAGTCACCATGCATACCTATAATGTCACCGTGTTCATGTACATTCTTCTTGTCATATCAACATACACTCTCATCTATCACTAAACTCCAGCATTGCTGCTATCAATTAAGAAGTAAATTCTAGTGTGTCACTAAAGCATTAAAAAGTGATTTGTGGCCGGGTGTGGTGGCTCACGCCTGTAATCCCAGCACTTTGGGAGGCCGAGGCAGGTGGATCACTTGAGGCCAGGAGTTCGAGGCCAGCCTAGACAATATAGTGAAACCCTGTCTCTACTAAAAATACAAAATTTAGCTGGGCATGGTGCCACACACCTGTAATCCCAGCTACTCAGGAGCCTGAGGCATGAGAATCTCTTGAACTCAGGAGGTGGAGGTTGCAGTGAGCCAAGATCATGCCACTACACTTCAGCCTGGGCAACAGAGCAAGACCCCATCTCAATAAAATAAAATAATTTTTAAAAACATAACTTGTTAATTCACCCATATCATAGAAGTTGTAGCTATCCTAACTAAATAAGTGATTTCATTACTTTAGGGAGGGATAAGAAGCTTAAATTATTATTGCTTAGAAGTAAACTTTCAACTATTATTTAAAATCACCTATGAAAGTCCCACTTTTGGCTTAAATTTTGTTAAATGGCATATTGTTGGCTTAGAATGACAAGTGATTTTTCTACTAAACTAATATATCCATGTGTCATTATGATTTTTATCTCAGGAGTCTTTCCAAACATTAAGAAACTCTTCTTTATGATCGCTTTATATTATAATTATAACAGCCACCGGCCAGGCACAGTGGCTCACGCCTGTAATCCCAGCACTTTAGGAGGCCGAGGCAGGTGGATCACCTGAGGTCAGGAGTTCAAGACCAGCCTGGGCTACATGGTGAAACCTCATCTCTACTAAAAGTACAGAAATTAGCCGGCCGTGGTGGCACATGCTTGTAATCCCAGCTACTTGGGAGGCTGAGGCAGAAGAATTGCTTGAGCCCAGGAGGCGGAGGTTGCAGTGAGCCGAGATTGCGCCATCGCACTCCAGCCTGGGCGACAGAATGAGACTCTAAGAAAAAAAAAAAAAAAAACAGTTATCATTTCTTACTAGCAGAAACTTATCCTTACCTTAGCATTTAGGTCAAAATGCAACGTGTAAAGTCCCTGGATTACCCAGAAATAGATTATAAATGAAATAACTTCTCTAAAAGGGAAAAAGCAAGAAACATCTACTTGGGAGTGTACACTCTTGCAATAAGCTGATTTAATGCCAAAGTGGAGACATTTTTAGCATGCTTTCCCAACTGGGGCCAAACAGATGCCTTCTCATTTGAGGGGGTGTCACAGGGAATCGTTTGAGCAGTCATCACATATGTATGCTCAACAGAATTCAGCATAAACAATTGGGAAATTGCAGTCTGGTAAGAAATTTATGATTAGCTCATTTCTGTAGGTATATTCATACTAGGAAAGACAGGACTGCTTGCTTGTTTTCTCTGAATTTCCATTTCTCCAGCCAGAATGGTGAGCTGCAAAGATGACATTGATAATGAAAGTCCTAGAAACCATTAACCATAAATATTTATGGAGTACCTATTCTGTTCAAGGCAGTTTGCTCAGAAAATCAGAGAATCTGCTGTATCAAAGATGTTTTAACAACACACAGCAGCTATTACTACAGTCCATGCCTTGCCTAATCGCAAAGAAGACGGTCTTTACTGTGCGGACATCTGCCCTGGAAGGCGTGCCTCCGAGCGTGACTGCACTCCTTAATCCTCAACTAAGGACCTCTGCATCCTGGGGAATTCAGTTAAATGGTCCATTCTGGGGCAGAGGGAGGGCAATCCCTAGCAAGGAAGAGTTGTGAAAGATAAAAAAGACACAAGACCTGTGGGTGACAGTCTAATAAGGGTCATGTACAACAGTGATACATGCCAATCTCATTACATGGTAGTCATGTGATTCAAGGACCATTTTGTTCCAGCTGTTCCTGACAGCTGTGCTCCTCCCTTCGCTCAGCACGAAGATCCTGAAGCACCCTGATGACGGCGTTATGTTCAGTGCCGTCACCTGCACTGCCTGATTATACTTACTAAATTCTAAGATAAAAATACACTTGCTCTATCTCCTGCTTTCATTTCTTCTCTCTGTCAGTCTCTAACTCTCATGTATTTACCTGCTTTGCAAGTTTCTGCATGTTCATGTTTTTAAATGTGCCTGTGAGTAACACTTTCCTAATTCATCTACTGTGTCAAAGAAAATACCTCCTCCACTACTTCACCCCCATTAAGGCTTGGAGCTAATAAAAAATATCACCCATTCCTTTTTCCTTGAAAGTCATGCAAAAAATTATGATATTTATATATAAAGATGGGTTTTTTGAAAAGTCTCCATAGAAGGAAACTATTACCACAGACTGTGTATGAATGCCTGTATCCCATGAGAGTCTAACACCGAGCCTCCTGAGATGGTGTATCAAAAGCCCCTTTTAACTTGAACTCTTCATTTGGATTGCATTTGCAGGAAGATTTAAATGCTGTATGTAGGGAATATTTGTTGACTGACAGAATCAACTTAAATGCAAGTCGTGAGTTTTAAGAAAATTAAAGCAGCTTTATATAGAAGTTAAGTTAAGGCAAATCCCATGACTTGCTGCAAAGTGGAATTAGAGTGCAGGCATAGATATCAAAATCTATATTCTTCACTGCTGGAGCTGGCTGATAACAACAACAACAAAATCCTGAAAGGGATCTGCTGGAGACAGGATTGGCGAGAGCAGGGGAAAAGACAAATGGCACTGCTTCAGCTGGAGCACAGAGGCAGGACCTGTTCAGGAGCCAGAGGAGGAGCCGGAAAGCAATCCACAGAAGCTATGAAGCCCTGGGGGCCCTGGGAGGACGCAGCAAAGAAATGCAGGTGGATGGTTCCCTCTGTTGGTGAAAAAATTGCAGATCATATTAGTTGCATCACTGATTTATGGGAAACAATGAAGAAAATATTGGAAAAGATAATATCTGAGGATACTAAGGCAAGGTGGGGAAATCTGATTTGCAGTTTTAGAAAAGGAATCCAGTTTAGTGGTCTGGAGCATTTGTAGTAACAAGCCAGAGTCACATGGAAGCCCAGAAGCTTGCTTAATAACTTATTTATTTATTTACTTATTTAGAGCCTGAGTTTTGCTCTTGTTGCCCAGGCTGGAGTGCAATGGCGCGATCTCGGCTCACTGCAACCTCTGCCTCCCAGGGGTTCAAGTGATTCTCCTGCCTCAGCCTCCCAAGTAGCTGGAATTACAGGCATGTGCCACCATGCCCGGCTAATTTTTGTACTTTTACTAGAGATGGGGTTTCACCATGTTGGCCAGGTTGATGTCAAACTCCTGACCGCAGGTGATCCACCTGCCTCGGCCTCCCAAAGTGCTGGAATTACAGGCGTGAGCTGCCGCGTCCGGCCTTAATAACTTATTTTTAGGACAAAATATATGTATAGATTTTATTTTATGCAGAAACACAATTATATTAAATCTAGCTCTTTGTTTCATGGTAAATTAGAGCTTAGCACAAATATTATTCCTCCTGTATAAATGCTTTATTTAGCTGAACAAATTACATTGTAATTCTCCTCAGTTTAAAAATGTAGAGCTCATGGGTTTTCAAAAGGTTCAGGGGAAACATACTAAGTTTCAAAGCCTAAACCTGTTAACATTCCTCCCTTATTCTTGCTTTACCGTGATATGCTCTGCTGCAGATGTTTCTCAGAGACATTCAGTGAAAATCTTAAGTCTCTTTGTTCATCTTTTTTTTTTTTCATCCCAGAGGTCTTTTATTTATTTTTTTTAACACCTATTATGCCATGAATTCATAGGGAATAGGTTCCAGCAGCTCAGGCTCCTTCCCATTGGTTCTCACAAAGTGTGCTTCTCTGGGTGGAGCAGGCTGGCGCTTCAGCTGAACCCAGGTACCTTTCTCTTTGGCTTCTTTCTTTTTCTGATCATTTTCCTTCACGCGTTTCAGGAAGCTATCTCGGCTCTTAGAGTGCTTAATGCGCTCAATACGCACATTAATTCTCTTGGCAAGAATCTTGCCCTTAACTTGTTTGTTTACAACAATGCCAACAGCATGCTGGGTAACATTGTAGACTCTCCCAGTTTTGCCATGGTAACACTTGTGGGGCATTCCTTTTTGAACAGTACCCATTCCCTTGATGTCTACGATATCACCTTTCTTATAGATTCGCATATACGTGGCCAAAGGAACAACTCCATGTTTTCTAAAAGGCCTAGAGAACATATATCAGGTGCCTCTCCTCTTTCCCTTTGTGTTCGTCATTTTGGCGAATTACTGGAAGATGGCGGTTCCGGCCGAAAGGGCTGTTCATCATTTTTAATAGTTATGTGACTTCAAGTCTTTAAGAATGGTTGAAAGGGGACAAATAAAGAATTCTTTTCTTAAATTAAAAACAAAAAAGTCTTCACCAACTTAAGCATCTGGGAAGCTGTGAACTCAGAGTAATAAAGATTGATTAACCTTAACTGGAGAAAACTCCCACAGACCTTGAAATACTTTTGTGTAGGAGATAAAGAATGCAGTTGACTAATGATCTCACAAGGGCAAATACAGAAGATAAACTGGAGGCATCTACAGGATCTTCCTTGTTAGGAACACTGCTCAGGTCTTTGTTCTTTGAAGGAAATCTACGTTTATGAGCCGCCAGATCTGGCCTGTCAAACCTACTTTTCATTTTGCTGACTGACTGATATCCAGATGACATGAACAGTTTTCACATGTGACACATAAATATGTGCATGCAATTTAAGAGCTTTGCTTGTCATCAGATTTGGAGAAGGAATAAAGGAAAACATCATATGCATTTTTTAATATTTACATATCAATACGAGACTAAATTTCAGTCTGTGTGCCCCACAGTGAGATCAGCAGAAACTCTGCCTGCTTTTTTTTCTATTGAGAAGTTCAACAACATTAAAACAAACAAACAAAATTACTGGTTAACTCTTTTGCAGTATCCATTTTTGTCTCAAAATTTTTGTCTCAAAAAAAACCCTTTATTATTTTCCATAGTTGAGAATTAGCATGCCCTTTTTGCTTAAAAGTATCAAAGTATGACAAAGAATTTCATGCATCCAGACATTAATTGAGGAAGCCGCTAGTGGCCTTTGCTGTAACAATGTTGATATTTTAAGTACATTTTGAAAGGCTGAGTAAGTGAAAATAAATAGTGCATCTATACTCGTTGAGTTCAGGACATTTAGATCAGAGATCTATATGTCTCAATAGAAACTCTCTTGGTCATTTGTGAGATTTGTCTCGAGAAAGTTTTTGCTCCTAATGAAGTGTTACCAGGAGCAGTTTGAGGGGTGAGGTAGGGGGAGGTGGGGGGCGGTTCTTATCGTGAGACTGGACTCAAGATTCAGTGCAGTGGCAAAGTCATTGAGCTTTACAAGTCAGAGGGAAATAAAGGTTTTCCTTAAACAAAGAAGCTCTCACTCGTGTTAATAAGCTTTTCTGAGGGAGAAAGAGAATGATGAAGTGGGGGAATTATACATATCTTGTATCCGAATTTAGCAGTAAATAATCATTACTGTTGAACCTTAATAGCTATACTGAATACAAATTATTGCACTGCATTCTTTTTACCAAAATAAAAAGAGGAGAAGCTTTCGTCAAATAGCTAGATCCAGCCGATTAACACAGCCTTCACCTCACACACTTACCATTTCTGTAGTGAGAACATTTAAAATATCTCTTAGCAGTTTTCAAGTGTACCGTACATTATTATTAACTGTACTTACCATGCTGCACAATAGATCTCCAAAACTTACTCCTTCTCACTGAAACTTTCTACCCTTTGACCGAGATCTCCCCATCCCCACCCCCAGCCCCGGGCCCAGGTTACCACCATTCTACCCTCTACTTCTATGAGTTCAACTTTTTTAGATTTCACATATAGGTAAGATCATGCCTTATTTGTCGTCTGTGCCTGGCATCTTTCACTCAGCATCATGACCTCCGGGTTCATCCACATTGTCACAAATGACAGAATGCCCTTCTATTTTGAGATTGAATAGTATTTCCTTGTTTATATATACCACATTTTCTTTATCCATCCATTAGTGGACAGTTAGTGTGATTTCACATTTCAGCTATTGTAAATAATGCTGCAATAAACATGGGAGTTCAGATATCTCTTCAACATACTGATTTTATTTCCTCTGGATATATACCCAGAAGGTAGGATTGCTAGATCATACAGTCATCCTATGTTTAATATTTTTAGGAACCTCCATACTGTCTTCCATGATGACTGTACTGATTTACATTCCCACCAACAGTTTACAAGTGTTCCCTTTTCTTTACATCCTTGCCAACACTTGCTAACTTTTATCTTTTTGATGATAGCATTTCTAACACATGTAAAATGATATCTCATTGTGGTTTTAATTTGTATTTCCCAAATAATTAGTGACGTTGAGCATGTTTTCACACACCCATTGGCCATTTGTATATCTTCTTTTGAGAGGTGTTTGTTCAGGTCTTTTGCCCACTCTTTAATCCAGTTATTTGGGTTTGTTGCTATTGAGTTGTTTGAGTTTCTTATATGTTTTGGATATTAACCCCTTATCAGATATATGGCTTGGAAATATTTTCTACCATTCTGTGCATTGTCTCTTCACTCTGATCAGTGTTGCCGTGGTTGTGCAGAAGCTTTTTAGTTTGATGTAATCCCATTGTCTATTTAACTCTTTAATCCATATTGAGTTGATTTTTCTATGTGGTGTGACATTAGAGTTTAATTTCATTCTTTTGGGTGTGAATATCCAGTTGTCCCAACACTATTTACTAAAGACACTATTCTTCCTCCCTTGTGTGTTCTTGGCAACTTTGTCAAAGATCAGTTGACCGTACATGGGTGGATTTATTTCTGGGCTACTTACGCTGTTCCATTGGCCCATATATCTGCTTTTGTGCCAGTACCATGCTGTTTTGATTGTTATAGTTTGGTAGATTTTGAGATCAGGTAGTATGAGGGAGGGATTTTTTATAGGTTTGAACATTTATTTAATACCTGGAACTTTAAATTTTGTTTGTTTGTTTTGTTTGAGACGGTGTCTCACTCTGTCACCCAAGCTGGAGTGCAGTGGCATAATTTCAGCTCACTTCAACCTCTGCCTCCTGGGCTTAAGCAATCTTCCCTCCTCAGCCTCCTGAGTAGCTGGGACTACAAGCACAAGCCACCATGCCCAGCTAATTGTTTTGTTTTGTTTGTTTGTTTGTTCATCTGTTTTTTGTAGAGATAAGGTCTCGCTATGTTGCCCAGGCTGGTGACGAACTCTTGGTCTCGAGTGATCCTCTTGCCTTGGCCTCCCAAAGTGTTGGGATTATAGGCATGAGCCATGGTGCCCAGCTTAAAATTTTTATTTCTTAATGTGTTATTCAATATATTTAAGTACACGTTCACAATGGGTGATCTTGTACTGAATAAAAGATAATTAGGAGCTGTGCCGGATACTGCTAGTTGCCTACCCAATAGTTATTTTTCTTTCTTATTAAACAACCTCTGCATTGTGTCAGTGAAAGCAGCTGAACATCTCCCAGGTTCCCTTGTAGACAGAGAAGATCAGCAACGTGTAAGAAGTAGAAAGTTATTTTAAAATATTTACTCAACTGACAGACACATCCGTTTTCTCCTCCTCTCTTCTTTTTTCTTCCTTCTTGAAACATGGATATAAAAGGCCGGAGCCCCAGTGGCCTCTGTTACCCAGGAATAAACCTTAAGGATGATAATCCAGGTGCAAAGCAGAAATGCAGAAGAAGATGCCTGACTCTCTGATACTAGCATGCCAATGAGAACCAACTACATCTGACTGTGACATTTTATTTTAGTTTAGTTTATTTTTATTTTTGAGATAGGGTCTCGCTCTGTCACCCAGTCTGGAGTGCAGTGGCGTGATCACAGTTCATTGCAGCCTTGACCTCCCAGGCTGAGGTGATCCTCCTACCTCAGCCTCCCGGGTAGCTGGGACTACAGGTGAGTGCCACCATGCCTAGCTAATTATTTGTATTTTTTGTAGAGACGGGGTTTCACCATGTTGCCCAGGCTGGTCTTGAACTCCTGGGCTCAAGCAATGCACCTGCCTAGGCCCTCCCAAGTGCTAGGATTAAAGGCGTGAGCCACCATGCCTGGCCTTCCATAATGTTTTAGAAAAGAAAAATAAACCTTTATTTTGCTTAAGCCACTGTTATTTCAGATCTCTGTTATTAGCAATGAAACACCATTCCTAACTCTTATAGGAGACTGATTTTTTTCAAAGTTTTGTTTAACATTTAAATAAAGATAGAAATTCTAAATTAATAGTTTTAATAATATAATCAACACATTTCAATGAAATTTGAATCCAGGACACATCAGTAAGTGAAAAGTAGAGAGATAGAATTATAAACTATCACTGCCATAATATTTACAAAGATAACATTTTCCAAACTAGAACTTAAATTTTCCTTAAAATATTATAATGCCTTTAAAATTCTGTTTTCTTTACTGGATTACTTAATTTTAAATACCTTTGTTGGAAAGTGGTCTTTCTTTTTAATTGACAAGTAAAAATTGTGCGTGTATTGATATGGTATACAACATGCTGTTTTTATGTAAGTGTACATTGAGTAATGGCTAAATCAAGCTCTTTAGCCTATGCATTAACCCACATACTTATCTTTTTATGGTGAGAGCATTTAAAATCTACTCTCTCAGCAATTTGCAAGTATACAGCATATTGTTATTAACTATATTTACCATGATGTACAACAGATCTCTTGAACACTTATTCCTCCAGTCTAACTGAAATTTTGTGTTCTTTGTTTTCCATGGTTTCTAGAACAGGGGATGGCACATGCTAGGTACTATATATATATATATATATATATATATATATATATATATTTTTTTTTTTTTTTTTTTTTTGAGACAGAGTCTCACTCTGTCCCCAGGCTGGAGTGCAATGGGGTGGTCTCAGCTCACTGCAGCCTCCACCTCCCAAGTTCCGCTGCTTCAGCCTCCCGGGTAGCTGGGATCACAGGCACACGCCACTACTCCTGGCTAATTTTTGTATTTTTAGTAGAGATGGGATTTCACCATGTTGGCTGGGCTGGTCTCGAACTCCCAAAGTGCTAGGATTACAGGCATGAGCCACCACTCCCAGACCCTTATACATATTTTCAAGGTAAGGGAGGATGGCGCTTAGCATGACATATTACTTATGTAACACTGATAGAATTGTGGGTGATTAAACTTTTGGTTTTAATTTATGAAAAATAAACTGTTTCCTAAAGAAGAATATGGGAGAGAAAGAGAAAGCAAAGGGGATATCAAATAGATCAAAGACAAATTCACTCTTTTGTTTTGAGCCATCTTCTTTCTCTACAATCAAAATCCTGAAGTTTTTTTAACCTGATGGGCAAGGTTAAGAAAGACAAGGTTAAGGTTAATAGACAACTCACCAACTTGTTCCCTAATACCCAGCTTTCAGAGGCATGACTCTGGATTCAAACATTTGCTTCACCACTTACCCTGATGTCCTTGGACGAGTCACTGAACCTCACTGCG
The DNA here is from genome assembly GCF_047675955.1 of Chlorocebus sabaeus. NCBI lineage: Eukaryota > Metazoa > Chordata > Mammalia > Primates > Cercopithecidae > Chlorocebus > Chlorocebus sabaeus. The sequence continues at coordinate 84,471,366 of NC_132906.1, forward strand.
AGTCTGTTCTTGCATCTCTAAAAATGAGAATAATAGAACCTTATGGGACACTCTCCTGTAAATTAGTAAGAACAAGTCAAATGGACAAAAGATCTGACTAGGAAACAAAGGGTCACTACATTTATCAAGAACGTTCCAAATATCTTGGGTATCAGAATTGCAAATTGAAGCAATGATGAGGTTTCATTGTAGACTAATCGGACAGGAAGAACTTAGAAAACTGGGTAATTCCACTGCCAGCAGAGAGACACAGAGATAGGGTTGGCTGTGCTGCTGGTAAGCCTTGGCCCGATACTCAGCAGCCATTCTGGGGAGCAGTCAGACTGGTCCCTGTCAAAATGCAGGTAGACTGCTCACGGTGGCCTAGCAAGGACGGATCCTGGGTGTGACTCTCGTAGGAATTCTCACCCAGCTCTGTATGAAGCATAAGTGGGGACGGTCCTTGCTCTGCTGTTCCTGGGAAATTCAGAGGTAAACCGAGCCACAAGCTCATAATAGAGCACTAGCCAGCTGTTGGAGGTAGTCGGATGGTGTACACAGGACAACACTAGATATTTTTAAAACAGTGTTGAGTGAAGAAAGAAAGAAGCAAAATAAGACAATACAACAAACATAAGTTAGAATAAAGGCCCATACAACAACAATACACATTTTGCCAATAGCACATCCATGCAAAAGAGTGTGCACTGCACTCCTTAGAATTGCACCCTGTGAGGATGGGAGCGAGAATTTTGGCTACAGGCAAGGAGGAAAAGTAACTGAATAAATAACTTTAAAAGTAATTGAGGGGTCAGGTGTGGTGACTCACTCCTGTAATCCCAGCACTTTGGGAGGCCAAGACAGAAGGACTGCTTGAGCCCAGGAGTTTGAGACTAGCCAGTGCAATATAGTGAGACTTTGTCTCTACAAAAAACAAGAAGAAGAAGAATTTGCTGGGCACGGTGGTGTCTGCCTGCAGTCTCAGCTACTCAGGAGGCTGAAGTGGGAGAATTGTTTGAACCCAGGAGGTGGAGATTGCAATGAGCCAAGATGGTGCCACTGCACTCCAGTCTGGGCTACAGAGTAAGAAGACCCTGCCTCCATAAATAAATAAATAAATGTAACTGAGACCATAAGTGTAAAAGAATTTAGTGTAGTGCATGGTACAAAGTAAATACTGAAAGAATATTAGCTCATATTACCTCTTTTTTCTTCTTTCTCTAAAAATTAAAAAAATAATAGTAAAATAGATCAGGTGTGGTGGCTCATGCCTGTAATCCCAACACTTTGGGAGGCCAGGGTGGGAGGATCACTTGAAGCCAGGAGTTTGAGACCAGCATGGGCAACAAAGCGAGACCTCCATCTCAAAAAATAAAATAAAATAAATTAACTAGGCGCGGTGGCATGGTCCCAGCTATTTGGGAGGCTGAGGCATGAGGATCATTTGAGCTTAGTAGTTTGAGGGTGCAGTGAGCTATGATCGCACCACTGAACTCCAGCCTCAGCAGCAGAGCAAGCAAGACCTTGTGTCAAAATAAATAAATAAATAATGTAATTAGAATAAAACGAAAATGGGGGAACATATGGTACATTGGCATCAGCATGGCTTTTGGGATCAGAGACACAGTTGTCAGTTATTCTATGAAATTGACTAAGATAGTAGCATTTTTTTTTCCCCTCGAGACAGAGTCTTGCTCTGTTGCCCAGGCTGGAGTGCAGTGGTGCAATTTTAGCCCACTGCAACCTCTGCCTCCCAGGTTTAAGCAGCTCTCCCTGCCTCAGCCTGGAGTAGCTGGGATTACAGGTGCCACCACCACACCCAGCTAATTTTTGCATTTTTAGTAGCGATGGGGTTTTGCCAGGCTGGTCTTGAACTCCTGACCTCAGGTGATCCGCCCGCCTTAGCCTCCCAAAGTGCTGGGATTACAGGTATGAGCCACGGCACCCGGCCACATACTTAACTTTTTGAGCTTCTGTTTTCTGATATCTGAAAGGATGATAAGACCAGTTTTAAGGCTTGGTTGTCTAGACAATTAAATTTAGATCATATAGGTAAAATACCTAGTATATTATATGTTCGCACTTTATTTTCCTTCTCCCTTCACCTAATACGTCCCCAAATTTGCTATAATTTGTAGAATGTGACTCTCTTTCATAACTTTTGACTGTGAGAGTCTTCTTCATCCCACAATATCATAATTACTTTTTCAGAACAGTCACAAAACACTGCATTGCCTCTGTCTGTTTGTTCCAAATTGTGGAAAAACCCTAGTCTTTTGGACACAATCATTTTATTTGACCTTTTCTGCAACTTATCCAGCTTCATTGTATCTCTCCAAAGGAGCATTCATCAGTCCAAAGAAAACAGCATTCCAATCCATACTCTAGGTTTGTTTATATGTTTAGCATAACTTCTTGGTTCTATTTTCTTTATGTTGTCCTGCATTCTGTATGCTTTTTCATCTTCCAGCACATATCAAGCCAACATCTTCAGGGAGTGGTCTGCTGGGACTGGTTTACCATGCCTCACTCAAGTATCTCCTAGAACAAAATCACAATTTACCAAGCACAGTAGGTTAAGTCTAGACAAGATGCTGGCTTGTAAATAAGGAATTCAACCAGAAGGTGGCACTATTGCAAAGCCAATGCTATTGTAAAAAAAAACTAAATGAATTGCTTTGAAGATGCATTTTCTAGGATTTAATTATACACAAAAAATAAATATTGAACCAAATTGTATATCAATAAAAGAATAAAGAAATGTGTACTCCTGCTTATGATAACTATAGTGCAATTATAATTGTAAAACTGAACATATATTTGAAAAGTTTACTCTCAGGACAGCCTGCTTCTTTACAATATGTAGATTTGCAGTTACCAATAGTGGCCTGTTGTAAATATCACAGCCGTTTAAGCAAAAAGGCTTTTCTGGTTCTCATGATGTGCTAGGGATAGTTCTAAATATTTTATACAAAGTCATTTAATTTTTGCAGCATCCCTATGGAATTGGTATTATTGTTGGATTAGCATCTCTATTTTTTTCTGGATGAGGAAACCGCGGCACAGAGACGTTAAGTCACTGGCCCCAAGTCACAGAGCTGATAGGTGAGAGAGCCAAGACTCAAACCCATCCAGGCTCACTCCACTCTGTGCACTTAACCACTGCAGTGTGCAACCTCTGAAAGTTAGAAGGAACTGTAAAGGTCATCATGTCTCATTCCCACTGGAAGCAGAAGCCCTTCCTTGGCTACTCCACAGGACAGTGGAGGAATCCCACTCTTCAACATGAGCACACATGAGGGATCCATGGGCCAAATCACCCCCACCCACTGCCTCCACTCTGAGCAAGGATCAAGGTAACCTGCAAGATTGGTTCTCCCCTTTCCCTTCTAACTCCATAGTAGACCACATGCTGCCCATCATCACTCTCTTTCCTTCACTTATATTAGTGCTAAAAAAAACATGGATGCAGCTGGAAACCATCATTCTTAGCAAACTATCACAAGAACAGAAAACCAAACACCGCATGTTCTCACTCATAGGTGGGAACTGAACAATGAGATCACTTGGACTCGGGAAGGGGAACATCACACACCGGGGCCTATCATGGGGAGGGGGGAGGGGGGAGGGATTGCACTGGGAGTTATACCTGATGTAAATGACGAGTTGATGGGTGCAGCACACCAACATGGCACAAGTATACATATGTAACAAACCTGCACGTTATGCACATGTACCCTACAACTTAAAGCATAATAATAATAAATAAATTAAAAAAAAAAAATGCAGCGATGTCTGTCTGAATCCCAGTTGTGATCTGAATTTAATTCTCCCTCACAGGGCCCTGTGTAAACCACTTTTAACTCTAGTATTAAAGTTAAAACTTAAAACTATTAAGAATAACTATAGCCTTGTTCATAGGTACACAATATAAAAATACACTCTGACATCAATAACATAAGGTAGGGGGAGTAAACACGTAGAGTTTCACATGCAATTCAAGTTAAGTTGTTATCTCGAAATAGGCTATTACAGCTCTGAGGCTCATATGCAAGCCTCATGGCAACCACAGTTGCATTCCTACACACTCACAACAAGCTATCCAAAAAGGAAAGCAGGAAAACAATCCACATCTTTTTCAGGTTCCATTTAATGCCAAAGTTTTTTGTTTTGTTTTGTTTTTGCTTTTTTTTTTTTTGCAAATTTTGTTGGTAATTGTACTGTTTAAAATGGCCCCCAAGTAGAAGTGCTGCCTACCGTTCTTAAGCACAAGAAGACTGTAATGTGCTCTTATGGAGAAAACACACAGAGAAACTTCATTCAGGCATGAGTTCAGTGCTGTTGGCCACGACTTCAATGTTAATGAATCAACAGTATGGTACATCCAGGAAAAGGAAGTGAAAATTCATCAGTCTGTATACAAGGCCACTCCAGAAAGTGCTGGAGTTATGTCTACAGTGTATGATAAACTTGTGTGTATTAGTTCATTTTCACACTACTATAAAGAACTAGCTGAGACTGGGTAATTTATAAAGAAAAGAGGTTTAATTGACTCCCAGTTCCACGTGGCTGGGAAGGCCTCAGGAAACTTACAATCATGGTGGAAGGCTAAGAGGAAGCAAGGTATGTCTTACATGGTGGCAGGAAGTGGGAGAGGAGGAAATGCCACACTTTTAAACCATCACATCTCTTGAGAACTCACTACTATCATAAGAACGGCATGGAAGAAACTGCCCTTATGATTCAATTACATCCCACCAGATCCCTCCCTCAATATGAAGGGATTACAATTCAATATGAGATTTGGGTGGGGACACAGAGCCAAACCATATCACTATGGAAAACATGGATTGAAGAGATAACCACTGATTTAAAACGCATGTGGACAGCATTGTTGCGAGGCTGAAAGCCAAAGACATTTATGTCATGTTCCTTAGGACAAGGAAAATGTTAAACCTTTCTCAGCTACTGCCTAGCTCACTCATTCATTCAAAAGGCCAGATGGCATGAGATGTTGAACTTGCAGCTGAGGCAGGGTCTGCAGATCAAGAGGCTGAGGAAGAATGTTTAAAACCTCTGCTGGAGCAGGTGAGGTAGCAGGGCTGGAAAGGCCACTCTGATTTGACCACGAGGCCGAAGTGCCTCCCTTGGGACTCAGTTGGCCTACAAAGATGCTGTCCAGGTATCCTATCTCCAGTGTGTGCTCAGACAGTGTCAGTGCCCAGCAGAGCTGACCAGGACAACCACAACAGTGCAGCTCGCCATCTTCACCCACATGCCAGGCGGCTTGCTCTTCTTACTTGTCATTCTCCATCACTACACGGCCACCAGTAATCCCAAGAGGCAGGAGTGTGAGTGGGGCTTCTCTGCCCAGGGTTCCAGGACACAGTGTGAGGTGAGATGGAGGGTGTGAGGGGCTTTTACACTTCACTTTAGACCTCTCCCCATCACAACATACAAAGCAATGCCACCTGGATTTTTCCAAACAACTTGTATTTCCACATAGTTTTCCCCAACCCTGCGGAACAAGAAGCTGCCATTGACTCAGTCCCAGGATAAGGCTGATATCTTTTCTACTCCCTCAATATATATATTTTAAAATGCCTGCTAAGTATTTAAGTATTGTGCAGGAAAAGGATTGTGTGGAAGAACAGGTTTTGAACATCAGTGAGGCTGGGTTGTTTTACAAGGTAGTTGGCAAATAAACCTACCTAACAGGATGGCATTTCAGTTGACAAAAATGTTTCAGCCAGAAGCTCACAGGAACCCGATCCTGTATTTCCTAGCGTGGGAGCAATGTTTCAGTACTTGCTAATTCAATGTTTGCTACAACCTTATAGAATATAAGTACTGCGACTAACAAGGATCACCTGTACCTCCCCATCATGTTGAACTCGGGCATGTCCATACTTTCACCAATGAAATGGAAGCAGAGCGGACATGTTGGACATCCAGGCAGAGTGTTCAGAGCACTATATCATTCACTATGCTCTGTCTTCCATTAACCACATGATCATCTAGCAACGTTCTAGTCTACAGCTGCTCCATGAGCCAAAGCCTGGACAGAAGATGTCAGGGAATAAATCAGCGATGATCATGCCAGAGAGAGGGAACACGTGGTTTAGAGTTACTGGGATTTGGGGGTCATTTTGATTACAACATAACCCAGACTATCCTGATACAGAAGGGTCCGGTATAATACAGACAAAACATCGTGTTGGCTTGGATGAAAACGTTAGCAGTGGAGGTGATGAAAAGTAATCAGATTCTGAGCGTTTTCTGAAGATCAAGCTAACAGGTTTTGCAGATGGATTGGATGGATGGCAAGAGAGTGAGAAGACAAGATTTTTGGTCTGAGCAAGTAGAAGCTTTAAAGTTTCCTATAATTGAGAAGAGGAATACTAGAAGAAGAAAAGATCTGGGGAAGACAAGTAGTTAAGTTTGGAGCATGTGAGGTGTGATATTCTTATTAGACATCCAAGTGGAAATATCAAACAGGAATTAGAATGTAGGAGAGCCGTCGAGCTGGAGACTCGCATTTTACAATCTTCAGGATGCTGATGGTACTCAGAGCCATGCAATTAGATTTCATCATCAAAGGCGTAAGTGTAGGCAGAAAAGAGAAGAGATTCAAGGACTGAGTCCTAGATCATGCTGACATTCAGAGGTCAGGAAAGAAAAAAAAGAGGAACTAGCAAAGGAGGCTGAAGCCACGAAACAGGAAGACACCAGGAGACAGCAGTGTTCTCAAAACCAAACACAGTCTCTCAAGGAAGAAGCAGCACTCAACTGTGTCAAATGCTCTGGACAACGGTCAAGTAAAAAGATGAGGCTCAGCTTTCGGAGTCAGCACTGTGGAGGTCCTTGAACAGACAGTTTCAAAGTTGAACTTCATCCTAGTAGATTCTTAAGAAGATAAGAGGTGTTAAATTAGAGAAAACACAAGTCAAAAGTGCACAAAGCTTAACCTTGTGCCATCTGGGAAGGGAGACAAGTGTACAGGGTCCAGCTCCAGTATCAAAAACAGAGCAAAGAAGGTGCATTTGAAGGGGAGAGGCAGGAAGCTGACAACTGGCACACTGACCCGTGGCATAAAAATATCTTAGAGAAACTTCCCAGTTTTAATCCTCTGTACTGTAGTGCTATATCAGAACTAAGTACAGCAAATAAATACAGTTTAGCTCAGTGTTCTCCAAACTTCCTGATGATGGGAATCACCCAGAATCTTTGTTTAAAACACAAATTATGATGCATTTCTACTAGAGCTTCTGATTCCGTAGGTCTGATTTGGAACCCAGGTAAACTGTTTTTTTTGTTTGTTTGTTTGTTTTTTTTTTTTTGAGACGGAGTCTTGCTCTGTCACCCAGGCTGGAGTTCAGTGGCAGGAACTCGGCTCACTGCAAGCTCCGCCTCCCGGGTTCACGCCATTCTCCTGCCTCAGCCTCCAGAGTAGCTGGGACTACAGGCACCCGCCACCTCGCCTGGTTAGTTTTTTGTATTTTTTTTTAGTAGAGACGGGGTTTCACCGCATTAGCCAGGATGGTCTCGATCTCCTGACCTCGTGATCCACCCGTCTCGGCCTCCCAAAAGTAAACTGTATTTTTAACAAGAGTGCTGGATGATTCAGATCTTTGGACAGGTTTGGAGACACTAGCTGAGGAAATATTTGTCTTAGCATTCAAGTAATATCTGCAGTTGATTTTAAAATGTGTATAGGGTCTGCATGTGCATGTGTAAAAGTGAGTATATTTTATATATTGTACACTGTATACACACATGCCTATATCATGGAATTTTGTTAAACATTTTGTTTTAAAAAATATGTGTACAAAATCTTCAAGAAATCAATTAATAAAAAAGATTTTAATTATTTAATTTCTTATAAAGCCTCTTCTCTTTCCTTCCTACCTTCTCCCTATTCCTTTTATGTTCCCCAAACCACCCCCAAAACACCAAAAAACAGCTTTATGAATTCATTGAGGATTGGCTCGTTGTAAATGAATACTTCCAGTCAGTTTTAGAAGACTTCAAAGAATTCCATCTGGCGCCCCAAAACGTGACCACCCCAGTTCACATGAATACACACACAGAGTGATTTTTATAACCAGTTCTCTATCTGTCATTATTTTATTAAAGAAAAAAGAATAGTACTGCAAGATCAGACATGTATGTTGTTTAAAAAATTAGATTCTAGAAACAGTATAAACGTATCTGTCCATAAAATATTTGACAAATTATGAAGTAAATTTTGATGATTTACCTCAAGAAAACAAGGTCCCTTTACTATATGGCTAAACTGATTTTTAAAAACATTCCTTACAAACTAAAAAGTCCTCTTTTAAAAAAAATTCTGTAACTTTAGTAAGTCTTAACTTGAGGTGGTGGAATGCTAAATCTGACCAGTTTTGGTTTTGTTTATTGAGTCTCCACTGCATACAACCAAATTTTTTGTATAGATATACTTTAAGTTCTACGGTACATGTGCACAACGTGCAGTTTGTTACATATGTATACATGTGCCATGTTGGTGTGCTGCACCCATTAACTCGTCTTTTACATTAGGTATATCTCCTAATGCTATCCCTCCCCTGACCCACTCCCCACAATAGGCCCCGGTGTGTGATGTTCCCCTTCCTGTGTCCAAGTGATCTCATTGTTCAGTTCCCACCTATGAGTGAGAACGTGAGGTATTTGGTTGTCTGTTCTTGCGACAGTTTGCTGAGAATGATGGTTTCCAGCTGCATCCATGTCCCTACAAAGGACACGAACTCATCCTTTTTTATGCATACAGCCAAATTTTAACAGCAAATAGTTAATAGCACGTGGAAGCTATTTTTTCTCATTTAACTCTTTTTTTTTTTTTAAAGAGTCTCACCCTGTCACCCAGGCTGGAGTGCAGTGGCATGATCTCTGCTCACTACAAACTCCCCCTCCCGGGCCCAAGCAATTCTCATGCCTCAACCTCCCAAGTAGCTGGGATTACAGGTGTGCACCACCACATCCATTTTTATATTTTTAGTAGAGACGAGTTTCACTATGTTGGCCAGGCTGGTCTTGAACTCCTGGCCTCCAGGGATCCGCCTGCTTCAGCCTCCCAAGGTGCTGGAATTATAGGTATGAGCCACCACGCCCGGCCTCATTTAACTCATATAACTTCCAGATTGATGGCAGAGGAAACAGAGGCCTTGCTAAAGGTCAGGTAGCTAATTAGTGGCAGACCTAGACCTAGAAGACAAAACCCTTTAACTCCTGCCTAGATGCTTTTGTTACCATATTGTTGGCTTCTCTTGTTCAATTCAGGATGCTTGGGATCATCATTGAGATTTGCCTTTTACTGAAATCCTAAACCTGGCAAGTTTACCTGACACTCCAAATGTGGGCAGATGGACAGGTTTTATGAAGTCCCATGCAGGTGCAGCAAATGACAACAGTCCCAGTTAGGCAAGTCCAGGCATGAGCCCATTGAGTGAAACACCACAGGGCAGGAACTACACCTGGAACAATGGCTTCACTGTCTGATTTAATACATGTCTGCCATCCTCATGGTGATTTATTGTCATAGAATTCAGTGAGAGAATGTTTTTGCTGATTAATATACATCAGGAATTGAAAGGAAACAAAATAAGTACTATATGCTGTGTTCTAGCAAAAGCTGCTTTAAGTAAGGGAAAATCCCATATGATGTCAAATAAAAGTGTCAAATGTAAGGATACAAAGGAATCACCTGTCAACCCAAAAGCAGAAGCTGATTGGACCAGAAGCTCACTGTAAGCCCCCATCACACACTACATACCCATTTGCTTCTTCCCTGCCTCAGGTCAGGACTCTACTCCTGGTCCATCATCTGTGGCCAGAAGGTAAGTGGGTTACTTTCTTCCTGCCCCCTTAGCAGGGACTGTGGGTTGAATGCCTCTAAGGATGGCAGTGGAACTTATATAAGCCATATACAGGCATCTAACTGTGTCAGAACTAAAGTAAATGAAGACTTTTATTACCCAAAAGGCTTATGTTTTGGAAACAACTGTTCTTGCAAGAAAGTGCCCATTTCCAGCTTCTCAAGAGATTTAAAAACAAACACATAGAGTTAAATAAACAGATATATCCAAACTAATAGTACGCATGACTAAAAAGAAAGAATAAAATTCTATGTACGAATGTTCATCAGGAAATATTGTGAAGCAAAAAAGAAAGAAAAAAATAAAGTGCAGGACAGTGAGTATAGTATACTATAGTTTGCGTAGAAAAGGAAAGAGGAAATATATATATAATATTCTTTGTATGCATACGACATTTCTGGAAGGATATAAAATTGAAGTCTAGAGAATTTTCCACTCTTCAAGCTGCAATGTTTCTGGGCATTCCTTTCTCTCTATGATACTACAATGCATAATATTATCCTGTTTTCGTATTATTCTTTTTTCTCACTTCTAAGAACACCAAGTAGTAAGTTAGAGAGACTATGCAATCAGTAATTACAAATAGTGTAAACATGTGATAGTAAAATAAATTGCACGAGTGCACAAAGATTTGAGAACCTATTCTGAGTTAGAAGCAGTGTGAGACATCATTGGGTATCGTAGAACACAATTCTTTGGCCAGGGAGGACATAGTGTAGTTCAACCACTATTTCTGAAGCACTCAAGTGCTAGGGGGTATACCGTTGGGAAGATAGGACTCTCAGATGACCTGGGGTAGTTTCTTCTATCCAGGGGATTATCCATGAGTAGAAGCCTCCCACTGTCTATCTAGCAGTTCACACAAGGTTACTAACCATGGAGGGGGGCACTTCCTGTTGTGGGTGATGCAGGACAAGAGAGCACCAAAACTGCGAGGATTCTTGGCTTCACCCGGGAAAGAATTCAAGGGCAAGCCAGTCGTATCAGCAACCTTTTATTGAACAGCACTGCTCCTTGCAGTGCACCCAGAGTCTGCAGCATATGGGCTCTTGGCAACTGTGTTTATACTCACTTATACCCACTTACAATTGCATGCAAATTAAGGGGCGGGCTAATGCAAATTGAGGGTTGGGTTATTTCGAACTTTTTAGGAAAGGGGAGGTAACTTCCTGGTAGTTGCCATGGAAAGAGGTGTAGCTTTTGGGTTGTTGCCATGGCATTTGAGAACTGTCATGGCACTGGTGGGACTGTTTCATGTTAATAAGCAATGAGGGCAGCAAGGAATCACTGTTGTCACCATCTGCTGGTTCCTACCAGTTTCTTCACCTCATTCATTGGGACCAGGAAATAAGTCCTGCCAGTCCCCCACCTCACAGATCCTCCATGACCAATGCTCACTAGAGTGAAAACAAAGTGGACACCAGTGAGGGTGTGGGGGCAATCAGGACCATCCAAAAGTCTGAGTTACTGTTCCTGCTATGGACTGCGTATGTGTTCCTTTAAAATCCATGTGTTGAAACCTAATCCCCCAAAGTGATGGTATTTGAAGGTGGAGCCCTCAAGAATGGGATTAGCACCCTTATAAAAGAGGCCCCAGATACCTCCCTTACCCCTTCCCCTGTGAGGACACAGTAAAAAGACAGCTGTCTATGAACCAGAAAATGGGCCTTCACCAGACTGAATTTGCCTGCAACTTGCTCTTGGATGTCCCGGCCTCCAAAACTGTGAGAAATGAATTTCTATTATTTATAAGCCACTCAGTTTACAGTATTTTGTTATAGTAGCCTAAATGGATTAAGACTGTCCTCACGGGCACATGATAGAACTGCACTTCTCTGCCTCCTTGAACTTGGCCGTGGCCATGAAACTTGCTTTGGTTAATGAAATGTGAGCAGAAGTGATGGAAGGTCTGTAAGCTGATGCCTGTTTCCCCATGTTCTTGTTTCTCCTGCCGCGGTGACCAGCTACGTTCCAGACAGTGCAGCCCTTACTTGGATCCAAGGGTGTGACAACTTGGAGCAGAGCTCTCAGCCAACCGGAGCAGAGAGGCTGCATGACTAGACATGGGCAATGTTTTTCAGCTCACCAGAATTTGGGCTTATATTCTACCACAGCATAGCCTGGACTAGCCCTGATTGACACAGAGGACCCAAGCAGTTATTTACTGAAAATGCCAGTGAATGTCTCACAACTGGAGAAGGCAACAGAGAGGAGCATAGAAGTGGGCCTCATGCCCAGGATTGAGCTTGCATCTGTTTGTGCTGCCCAGGAAGGGAAGCCCCTGCCTAAGCCTCTGTGTTTCCCCGTACATACCATCTGCCCTACACAAATAATCAAGGCCATCTGCCACATAATTCTCTTATGTCTTTAAACCTACAGTCTCTAGTGTCCTCTGGAAGTAAATGAATTCACTGTTCTGCCCAGTTTCTACTGGTTCTGCAGAGGAAATGGTGAGCCTCTGGTCCCTGGGACAGCCGTTCAGAGCCGTTGGGGAGAAAGGGAGAAAAGGCAGCTCTGGTCCCACAGATTAGAGGAAAATGGTGAGAGATTTCATGGTGTTTTGTGAGATACCTGAAATTAAACACACCTCACCACTCCAAGTATTAATTTCCTATCAAAAGCACCTATTTTTCCTGTATGAAAAAAATCACATTTCTCTTATTTACATAACATTGGCTCTTTTTTGTGTAAAGTAATAACCCTAACCTTATAATGCTAAAAGTACATCTCCCCATCTCTGGCCTAGGAAGGCCTTTTAAAAAATTTCTTGCATTAACTGACAATAAGGGACACCATTTTGAAATTGATTCAAATTTGATATAGCTTTTGGGGTGTCTGAGTCTTTTTTTTTTGAAATGGAGTCTCACTCAGTCACCCAGGCTGGAGTGCACTGGCACGACTTCGGCTCACTGAAACCTCCATCTCCCGGGTTCAAACGATTCTCCTGCCTCAGCCTCCCAAGTAGCCGGGATTACAGGCACCCGCCATCATGGCCGGTTAATTTCTGTATTTCTGTAGAGACGGGGTTTCACCATGTTGGCCAGGCTGGTCTCAATCTCCTGACCTCGTGATCCGCCCACCTCTGACCCGCAAAGTGCTGGGATTACAGGTGTGAGCCACTGCGCCCAGCCCATTTTTGTTTTGCCTAAAGACTGTCCTTTAGTATTTATTTTTTGCTGCCTTTCTGGTGACACATTGCCTCAGCCTTTGTGTCTCTGAAGATCACTTGATCACATTCTCATTCTTGAAGGATGTTTCCATTAGCTACAGAATTCTGGGCTGGCAATTATTTTCTTTCAGCATGGGTGAGCTGTCGTCTCATTGTCTCCTGGTTTTCTTCATTGTCTTCATTTCTGTTTGGAATCAGTTTGTCAATCAATTGCTGCTCCTTTGAAAATAATCCTTTTTCTCCAGCTACTCTTGCCTTTTTTTTTTTTTTTTTTTTTTTTTTTTTTTTTTTTTTTTTTTTACTATGATGTCCCTGGATGTAGCTTTTTAAAATTTATCTTGCTTTAGGGCCATCGAACTTTTTGAATATATAGGCTTTCACCAATTTGGAAAATTTTCATAAATTATCTCTTCAGCTATTGCTTCTAAAGCATTTTCTTTCTCATTTACTAAAAGTTTGTTAGAACTTCCCACTATTACATCTATCACTCTTTTCATCTCTTCTGTGTTTTTCATCCTTTTATTTCTCCAGGTATTTTTTTAGTATTTTCTTCCAATCTATAATTCTCTTTGGCTAAATGGCAGTAACTACGAAACTCTTTCTTAATTAAGAAACTGAGTTCTTAATTTTGTTTTGCTTTTGTATTTTTCAGTTCTAAAATTTCCTTTTGGCTCTTTCTAAATTAGTTTTGTCTTTTTAAAGTTTCTGATTTTCTGCCCAAATGCTCAATTATATCTTTATCTTCCTGAATGGAGTAAATGTAGGTATTTTAAAGTATTTTGCTTCTGCCAAGTAGCACTAGCTGAGTGGGTTTCAGCCTTAGCTACCCATTAGAATAATCTTGGTAGATATAAAATATCTCAATGCCCAGGCAAAAACCCAGACCAATTAAATCAGAATATCTGGAATTCTGGGAATCTGTGGGCTCAAGTAGCAATATTTTTAAGGCTCTCCAGATGATTCCAATGAACATATACCATTGAGAATAATCACCTTGATCCAAGTTCAGGACCTAATATTATTTATAATGTGATATTCCTCTGGGGGCCAGTCTAAGTTTACTTTCAATTTATTCCTACTTCTCAGGTGTGGACTTTGCAGCCTCAACCCAAAATACAGGTTTTCCATGCTGTTCCCACTCTTGGCAGGCTCTAGCCTCCACCCTTGTACCCATAGTCCTGCAAGGCTGTAAAAAACAAACAAATAAACAAAAAATCTGCCTCTCAGCTACCTCTTTATGCACTGGCAAAAGCCCTGAAAGGCAAAGCTGTCTCAAATGTTAAGCTTAAGTCTCTGAATTTATGTCTTTTACACAAACTCTTCACCGCGCTGTTAGCTCTCTGATCCTTCAGGGAGGTATCTTTCAAGCAGGTATTTTTCATACATTGTCCAGTTCTCACTTTCACCAGAAGACCTGGTCCAAATTGCTTAGTTTACCATTTTATTACTGGAGGCTAAAGTACCTGGAACTTGATGTTGTATAATTTACTTCGGTTTGGAGGTATATCTGTTAGCAAAGTGGCTATTTGTCACGATTTCCTGGCATCACTGGAAAGTCCTTCCTATGTGTATGGAATTTCCCACATTTTCAGTCCTGCTCTCCATGTAAGAAATCAGAACTACTTGATCAGGCTTTCATACAGCCAGGCACAGCCTTGTGACTGAAACTTTGCTGATCACGTCGCCCTGACTTTTGGACTCTGTTATCTTTAGTAGAAATGGTAACGACGGCTTTTGCCTTTGGGCGGCAGCAGTGGCGAAGCTTCATGCATCCGAACCTGTTTCTTTGGTATGAGCTATTTTAGTTTCGGGTCCTTGGGGTGGGGGCAGATGGGTTCTAAGAAGCAAGGATTCACGTTAGTGCCCGCGCGAGGTGAGGTAGTCAAGGGTTCACAAAAAGCTGGGAGAGGCATAAGGCTGCGATGCAAGTCTGACCCCGAGTAAGTAGGAGAGGCAGAGAGACTGGGTGGAAGCGCCCTGGACCACCACGAGGTCCACGCTGTTCAACTTGGCAAAGCCGGCTGGGGAGTCCTGGAGCCTGAGACAGCTGTCCACGAAGTTGCCCGCCTCCCGGAACAGATATGCTCCAGCATCCCTCCCGCATCAATCACAGGCTGGGAGCCGCCCACCGGAGGTGCGGCGTCGCTGCAATGCTGAGGAAGATTTCAAAGCCCAGCGGCTGGCATATGTAGGATGCTTATGCAATCTCTAGAGTCTTGGGAAATTAAATTTTAAAATATTCTCTAAACGATAGGATGCAGCAATAGTTACAAAGAAGGCGATTCATAGAAAGCTATTGCCTTCCACCGCACCTGTGCCTTGGATTGCAGCCTGAATGGGGCAGGTGATAGGAAAAACATCTGACTCAGCGCTTCCTGCTTTGAACAATGCTGGGTGACAGAAGTTGCTGTGCGTCCAGCCTATTATTAATACTTTACCCTCCATAAGGTGACTAACGCCTAGACCTACTGACCTTGTTTTTGCTGCCCCTCCTCCTCCTCCTCTTCCTCCTCCTCCTCCTCTTCCTCTTATGTCTAAGCCCTTGTTTTATTATTATCTATTATTACAGATTATCCATGTTTCTCTACTTATATTCTCTATTTGTTTCCAATGAACTGTCACACAAACTGACTTAGCATTAAAAATTCCCCCCAGTGATAATGTCATTAAATCAAAGGAGGAAAAAATGTAAGCACATATATTGTGTACAATACTTGGCTTGAAGAAAAACAGTAAATGACTGTATTGAGATTTCAGGGGTTATATAAAATAGTGGGTTTCAAACTGGTACAAAGTAATCGATAGTTTCAACGAAATCAATTTCTAGATGCCTGAAGTCATCCACTTTTTTCTAAGCTTATCTGCCTGAGAGCGTGCCTGTGGTGGAAAGACATGATTATCTTTTGCACCTTTTTAGGGAAAAGGAACACATCCTGAATCTTACTATTATGTACCACCTGCAGGTGTAATAGCATCTGGGGCATCAAATAAAGGGACAATTTGAAATACCATCAGTAAAACTCTATTTAATATCAAAGTCCAATAACCAGTTCTATTCATCTTTTTTTTTTAAATCAAGAACAATTTTTGTTAAGACCACAATTAGCAAAAAAGATAGCATTTTTGAAACATCCCAGAATCTATTATGAGGAACAAGGGCTAGGGAACAAACACCAAAGCATAACAGCATATGCTCTGCTGTGTGTTACGTTAAACCAGTTTTCATTTGTCTCATTAAATCCATCTTTTCTCCAATTTAAGCAAAGGTTATATAGCAAAAGATGACATTTGTCACATGAGTGATTCTTAAAATGGGAGCGTCAACGTAAGTCTGAATTTTGTTCACATCACTTTCTGGGCATATTATGTAATACTTACATATCCTGGTTTTGCTTCTGGAGAATCAATGATTCAATTTTACAAGAGACACAGACATACAAATCTTATCCTTTTAACTAGTCCTCTCATTAATGGAAGCATGACTTATTTACACCAAGCATCTTTTTAAGAGCTCTATTTTCAATAAAAAATTTTCTGTCCTATAATTTTTAATCAAAGCTTAAGACTTACTCACGTTGTTGTAATCAACTTTGTAATAACTGAAAGATAACCCAAAAGAATAAGTTTAACATTTTTCTTCCAGGAAAGTTTTAAAAATTAATATTTTTTTTGCAGATGATGATAAATTATCAATATGCCTTTCCATCATAAATGCAAATTACATTAGGAAAAAATTCTGTATAGAATGGAAATAAAGTTTCCAGAAGAAATAGTGATGTAAAATGTCTGATTTTAAATGTTCAAGTATTTTATAAATAGTTGATGGTAGCTATCTGAGTTACATTCAACTGAGTATATTTACATGAGAAACATGAAAGTTTCATTAAAGAAAAACGATATTTATACTACGCCAAAAATTACATCCTTTATAATTTTTAAAATTTATGACAGGCCAGGTACAGTGGCTCACGCCTGTAATCCCAGCACTTTGGGGGGCCAAAGCGGGCAGATCACCTGAGGTCAGGAGTTCAAGACCAGCCTGACCAACATAGAGAAACTCCATCTCTACTAAAAAAATACAAACATTAGCTGGGTGTGGTGGCACATGCCTCTAATACCAGCTATTAGGGAGGCTGAGGCAGGAGAATCACTTGAACCTGGGAGGCAGAGGTTGCAGTGAGCCGAGATCATACCATTGCACTCCAGCCTGGACAAGAAGAGCAAAACTCCGTCTCAAAAAGAAAAAAAAAAAAAAGGACAAATTTAGACTTCATTTTACAGCTGTACAAAGGGATACATAATTTTTTAAAGAACATGTTTATGGGATATGTAAGCAAAAAAAGAAAAATCTGGCTGGGCGCAGTGGCTGATGCCTGTAATCCAAACACCTTGGGAGGCCGAGGTGGGTGGATTACCTGAGGTCAGGAGTTCAAGACCAGCCTGGCCAACATGGTGAAATCCCATCTCTACTAAAAATACAAAAATTAGCCGGGTGTGGTGGCGCACACCTGTAATCCCAGCTACTCAGGAGGCTGAGGCAGGAGAACTGCTTGAACCCGGGAAGCGGAGGTTGTAGTGACCGGAGATTGTGACACCGCACTCCAGCCTGGGCCATAGAGTGAGACTCTACATCAAAAAAAGAAAAAGAAAAGGAAAAGAAAAGAAAAATCTAAAGAACATGGTTACAGCAGTCTAATAAAAAGTCTGCCACTTAGGTTTCATAAGGAACTGTTCATTCCCCATTTATTCATTGGGTGATACTCTGGCAAAGTCACGCACATGGTGTGGCAGAACATACTGGAGAGAGATTGTGAGAAGACAAATCCAGTGTTTTCATTAACCTGTTTTGTAAGCCATGACAGTCAGTTAACTTTGTTTCTTCATCTGTAAAATGAAGTGATTGGACTATGGTTCATTTGAAACTGGGAGCCAATCTATTCTGTCACTGTAAGCTCTATATTGAATGTCTTCTGCGAGTTTGTTATTCTGTTTTCCTGTGTTAATTTGAATTCTTTTGTAGAGGTAATGTAAACAGTTGGGAATAAGAAGAAAAACATTCAAATTTTCTCTTTTTCCTCTGCACTAAAGAGAACATGCTTCTCTAAGACTTATGAACTGAATAAATGATCAAGGAATCAGCTGAAACCATTGCATGAAACTCACAGCCATGAGAATAATTTTTGAGACTTCATGGAGGATCTCTGAAATTCTGTGGGTTGGAAACCACATGCATAAGGCTTTCCTTTATATCAGGTATTCTTAACTTGGTGTCCATAGACAGAATCCAAGGGGTTCAAAAACTTCTGTAGAAAAAAATATACAAACCTCTTAATTTTTTTCACATCAAGTATGAATGTAGGCAAAACCAGGTTAGCATTTGCTGTTACATTACCAATAAAAATCAGTTCATCATAGTGCAGTTTTCACCGCTATCTCCAAATAATTATATTCTTCATTGTTTTGAAGTTATGGTAGTTTATTAGCCTTGGCCCTAGCTCCTGTTATTTAATGAAAAAGAAGCACACTTGTAACTATATACCACATGTAAAGCTATTGTTATATAACAAAATTGCCTTGACTATTTTTGATAACAGCATTTAAATATAATTTATTTCTTGGGTAATCCTATATATTTCACTGTATGCATTTTAAAACACTGCTTGAGAAATAAGCCTCACCAAATTGCCAAAGGGGTCTTTGGCACAATAAAAGGCTAAGATTACCCTGGCATGAGCATAGACATAAAGATCATTAGAGGACCACTGTGCAGCTTGCAGCAACTGACAGTAGGCACTGTGAGTTTGGAAAACTGCAAATTATGGCTCTATAATTGAGTGGAGAGCCGTAAAGAGCAATCAGAAACTTCAGTGTAAGAGGGAAAAAAAAAGATGTTTTTCAGAAATCCTGGAAGGTAAGGATCAGCAGATAGGAGGGGCCCATTTCAGTCTCGTGCTTTGTTACTGGCTACAAAGGCGACGGAATGGCCAACAACTCACTTCCTGTTGACTGAAACTATTGCCTGTCTCCACCCTATTGCTCCCCCTCACCACCTCACCCCCATCAAAGGGGCATAACAACACAGGGGAACCCAAAGCCTACACCCCTTAACCTGCGACCTTCCAAGATCATGTCCGGAGCTTTCGCCGACACCGCGGTCTCCTTAGCAGCTAAGCGTGCGTGCGCCGGCTCCCTTGCCTTGGGTCAGCACCCTGGGTCTGGGGCCCCTGCAGCAGCCGCACCGAAAAGTTTCATCCACAACCTTAAGTTTGGAAACTATCGTTTGCCCAGCGAAGGGTTCCCACTATTCCTGGCTGGCGGTCTGTCTCCTTGCCCGTCTCTCGGGGAGTGTTTCAGTCCGGGACACTAGGACTCTTTGCTTAGAGGCCTGCTGTTGCCTAAAACCCTAAGCGCGGGCCTCTTTAGGACCCCAGGTTCGAGATCCGAACCCTCCAGTAATATCCTCAGACTCCGCCCCCTTCACTGCAGCCCGGGCAATACTCGGGCCTAGCTCCTGAGAGCGGCGCCGTTGGCTTACGTAGTAGTACGTGATTGGCCGCCGCTCCTTGGCAGGTCGGGATTGGTGGGAGACGGGCCGACCCCACCCCTCGCCCCCGCCTCCGGCCCGAGGCCGCACGGGTGTCCTCGCGCTGCTAGTCCGCGCGCAGCCTGGCAGTTTGCCGCTTCCTCGTCCTCCATCCTGCGTCCATGGCCACCGCTGCGACTGAGGAGCCCTTCCCTTTTCACGGTCTCCTGCCGAAGAAGGAGACCGGAGCCGCCTCCTTCCTCTGCCGCTACCCGGAGTATGACGGGCGGGGGGTACTCATCGCCGTCCTGGACACGGGGGTGGACCCGGGGGCTCCGGGCATGCAGGTGAGGCAGTCCCCGAGAGCCCGGGCGCGGGGGCGCGGGCGGCCGGGGACGCGGGTGGGGACACAGCTTCGGAGCCCGGCATGCCAAAGCCCCGCTCTGCGGCCGAGTCCGGGCCTGGGTGGGCAGCACTGGGGTGGGCAGAGGTCAGAGCCGGGCGCTGGAGGGACCGGCGCCCGCCAAGGGTACTAACGGCGCACCGTGCCAGGGTTGCTGGGCGGGCGAGGGCCTGGACCCCAGGTTGGGCCGTATTCCCGGCCCAACAAAAGCAGCGTGCCCGGCGCGGCTGGCTGGGGGGAGCCTGGGTCCGCCTTTGGCCCCAGGGACCCCCCTTCCTTCTCGCTTCGGCGCTGCCAGGCCGGACCCCCAGAGGTTCCTTCCCTCCACGCCGCCTTCCTCTGCAGACCCCTCGTGCCTCGGACACTGGTCCCTGCCTGACGTTTTAAAAGAGAATTTTACAGCTTTTATCATTGGGGTGGGGTGGGGACACCAGATAGGCAAGTGACATATGAGAACTTAATGTTTAGGGATCGGGAGCTTTGGTTTGGGGAAGAATAGTTTGTCTTTAAGCACGAAAGCTGGGTTTCCAGAAGATAACCCAGTCCGCTTCCGGAATTGTTTCCTGTGGTAGTTTTGTGTATTCTATTTTTAAACGATCTTCTGCAGCGTATTTGCTTAGGGTCATTGAATCTTGTGGCTTAGTCTTCGTTTACATAAGGAGAATTCAGTTAGGTTTGGTTTTGGTGAGCCTCTCAGACCTTATGAAATGATGCGACTTTTTTTTTTTTTTTAACCTGAAAGCATAAAACGGTTTTTAAAAATTACTTAGTTTTGCCTTAGGCAACTTTAAAATCTGTAGATTCAGGGTATCATACCAGAAGGTAGTTTTTTTTTTGTTTTGTTTTGTTTTTTTTTTTTAAGTATGTTGTCTCTCGTTGAAAGCATTCTGTTTAAAGTCTGTGAAGTTTAACTTTTGTACATTTAGCCCTTTGCTGGAATCCAGTAATAAATTTCACTATTGTTCAGGATCCATCTCCCAGCATCCCTGACTAATCCTACTGTATGCTGATCTCTCGTTGATCAGCCTCGGGCTATCTTATCCTCCTTTCTACACTAAACACTCATCCTCTTCCCCACAATATCGCTTCCCTCCTGGATCCTTTATCGTGCTTTCTGATGATTGAGGTAGCATTTTGAAAGTAACTAGGGGGAGTCTGGCCGAATCTGCTTAGAAACCCCTGAGAATCTTGATTCCTGGTGTGTGTTCTTCAGCACCACTCTGGAGTACTGCACACCTTTGATGAATCAGAAGAGGAGCAGGTACTGAATTCCCTCCCAGTAACTGGCGTTGTATAGTTGTCGTTGTATTAATAGCTTAAAGACTTAAAACAATGACAGCGATCAACTCATTGAGACTTTATTACAAAGTAGTAATGCTTTCCATTCTGCTGTGGAGTGTGTTTACTTTTTATAGGATGAGTGGGAGGAAAACAGCTGGGATAAGTGGTTCACCGGTTCTTTTGTCAGGATAAGAAGAGGGTCAGAAAAGGTTGGAGAAGTGCTGCTTGGTAGAATTTGTTGGTAGAATTTCCAGATCTGTTTCTCACATTCTTGTGTTTCTCTCTCTAAAGTAACCATAGTTTTCACCCCACAGCGTTGTTGTGAAAATTGGTTATAAGAGGACTAATTACATGTGACTTTTTTAAATGCTCAAGAAAAATATTAAACTATTTTCGCAATGGTATTTTTTTTTTTTTTATATGTAATTTCAACTTTTATTTTAGATTCAGAAGGTAGAAGTGCAGTTTTGTTACATGGGGATATTGCCTGATGTTGAGGTTTGGGGTGTGATTGATCCTGTCACCCAGGTAGTGAGCATAGTACCCAGTAGGTAGTGTTTCAACCTTATCTCCTCCTCTTCCCTTTGGGATCCCCAGTATCTATTGTTCCCATCTTTGTGTCCATGTGTACCCAGTGTTTAGCTCCCACATAAGTGAATAGAAGTTTATGCTGGATCTTTCATCACCAACTATTTGGAGGGTAAATATATGTTAGATATTTGCATGTAATAAATATTCAGATAATAAAATACTGAAATCAAATGAAAGCATAACTCTTCTCTTTTAACAACCTTGACTCAGATATTTACCTAAACATAACCAGTTAAAAGAAATTGGGTAAGGTGGCTTACAAACAGGAGGATTTTTTTTTCTGTACCTTTAACAGATTTATTTTGTAGATACATGTGTACATCATTAAGATTAAAGGATGGATAGAAATAAAAAGGAAGGAAAGAATGAAATAGGAGGAGGGTGAGGCTGAACTGGCCGTTTGGAAAGCCAGGTGGGGTCTGAGTAAAGGACTAGAGGCACAAGTGAAAACTTGGAAGAACATAGTGAGTTGTCTCAGTCTTTGGTGACTTCCTTGGTCCCGATTGTTTTGTGACAGCTCTGTGGGCATGATAAAGTGGAGGATGGGTGGCATGAGAAGAGTAGTAATTACATAACTGATTTCATATTTCCTCAGCAGGTATTCAGGCACCTACTAGGTGGCTAAGTTTGTGTTAAATGATATAGTCTTGCAAACTGTCACTGTTACAGAGATTGACAGGGGTTATTGGGGGGATGGGGCGGGGATTGGTGGGGAGCACTGGCCAGTAAGAGCTGGGCTGGTCAGATTTCACAGACCAGATGGAACTTGGACTAGTCCAGAATATATATACACAGTAGCCAGAAGGTCTTCCTTCCACCAGTCTTGTTTCTCTTTGATACATCCTTCACATTTCTAGAGTTATATTCCTTAAAAAAAAAAACCTTGTATTATACCCTCATTTAAAACAAAGCCATTTTGGAATCTCAATTGCTTTTGTGTAAAAATAAAAAAAAAAATTGAATGGTATATATATGAGGCCGTTTGCCATCCAACTCTGCCCTCCTCACGTAGCCTCAGTTCTCATCATTTCTTATGTCCACGGCCCCTTCATCCCATCTTTCATCTTTTGCCTCTCCTTGACCGTTTCACTCTTTCACTTACCCAGATGTTTCAGGTCTTTTTGCCAATACATGCCTTTGCATGTGGCGTTTCATCTTCCATCAGACTTCTACCATCCATCATCTGTAAACTCCTGCTTCATCCTTTAAGATCCAGACGGGTCTTGACACCGTTATGTTTTGGGAAATCAACTGATTTAATTCTGTGCCCACCCCACCTCATATTTATGTGTGTATTTGCCATTGTGTTAGGGCCTGCAGCTTCAGAGGTGAGTAAGGCCCAATCCCTCCTAAGAGTTATTTAGGCTTTTTGTCCCTTTGTTCTTATAGCAATTTGCTCAGATCCCCTTAATAGCACCTGAAATACTTATTTTAGTATTTCTGTTTAGATAACTTTTTCCTGGTTAACTTAAAAATCTTCGAAAGCATCTATCAAAATTGTATGAAATGTGCTTGTAATGTTAAATGTTTTTGTTGAATGGAAAAAATACGTGTGTGCATAATGAAGGAATATAATTTCCTCATGGAGGGAGGTTTGAGGAGGTTTGAGGTTTGAGGAGGTTACAGTTAGTTTCATAAAAATCTATTTTTACATGCACTAAAATTTTTATTACCTCTCTTTCAGTTAGCTTTCCTTCATTCCCCCCAAGCTGGGTTTTGTGTTCTTACATGTTTTTATATGCTTTCATAGATAGTGTCCTAACCTCTTTTATTATTATTATTATTTTTCCCTCAAAGACCCGGTCTCACTCTGTCACCTAGACTGGAGTACAGTGGCACAGTGGCAGGATCACCACTCGTTTCAGCCTCAAACTCCTGGGTTCAAGCAGTCCTCCTGCCTCAGCCTCTGCAGTAGCTGGGACCATAAGCATGTGCCACCACACCCAGCTAATTGTTTTATTTTTTTGTAGAGACAGGGTCTCACTGTGTTACCCAGACTGGCCTGACCGCTATTATTTATTGTCCTGTTTTGTGATCATCTCTCTACTTACTTTTCTTTCCAACTGACAATAACCTTTCTGAAAGCAAAGATTGTCTTATTTATATTAATCATTATAATATCAGAATAAAAGTCACTGGTTAGTATTTATTAAATCTTTATTTGCTTAAAAGAGTATTTTCAGTATCTTTCCTGAAATTTTAAGTAAATTCATTAGCTTTGTGTTATTTATGGTAGATTACAAACTTCCCGAGGTTTGTTCTGGTCCTCTCTGCAAACACCCCACCTTTTGTTCTGATCCTCTCTGCACATGTTTGGCAAATCTTCCAACCTTCACTAACTCCTTAATGGTTACAGTGAAGACAGACACAAAGATTCTTGACATTTTGGGAAAAGCTTTGGGCGATTTCTGTTTCATCCAGCCAACATAGCCCAGTAAGCATTTCCCAGTCTTCCACCCCAGGACCCAGGATTTAGTACTTAAGCTCTACCCATACTAACTGCCCATGCTTGTAGTCCCTCTTTCTCATGTGAAGCCCCCCATTCTCAGAGATGAGGAATATAGTTCCATTGTTAGCAGTTCACCTTCCTCCTTTCCTTTACTTCTCCGAAAACCCCATGGCAAAATCCTCAGGGGATTTGCCTTTTTAAAACCCTCCTCTGGCCCTACATTTCTGTTTTTGTCTTTTTATTTCTAGTGAAGTGGTTTTCTTTATCTAATGTTAAAGTAAGAAATTCATGGATAGAATAATTGCACGTATAATAATTTGTAATGAAAATTTGTGTGTGTGGGAGAGAGATCCTTATAAGCGTGTGGAAATAGGTGACAAATAAGCCATTAAATCCCAATAGACTTTTTTCCTTTGCTCATATATTGATAATGAGGTTTCTAATGAGAGGGATCTGTCTGACCTGTTAGTGCTCTCTTGTTATTCTTGATCTCAAGTCACTCAGGTTTGCCTATTGAGGTGAAGATAAGTGATTTGGGTTCTTAGTCCTACTGTATATCTTTCAAATTTCGTATTTATTTGGGGTACATTTTAAAATAGGTTATTTTCTTATATGATTAGTACATGACCTAGCTAGTTTTAATTTTATAGAGTAGTATCAACTTTGTTTTCATTTTTATTTTGGTAGATTTTCTTACATTTTTCTCTTTTTTAATTATATTTTTGAGACACATAGCCTATCTCTTCAGAATCAGTATCTAAGTTTTATAGTTGTATCATCAGGATTTGGTATGATTCCCACAGTGATTTTTTTTGAATTATGACTTTGAGCTTTCTGAGTTATTAGAATTCTTATTTGTTACGATTATAGGACAGTTCTCAAGAAGTAAACATCCAACTTGAAAATTACCATACATGAAAATAACAGCTGTGCCTGGGAGGCCTTTATGGCCCCTTCAGCTATCAGGCCCTCAGTTGTTCCATGGCAACAAGATTGAAATGAGATTTGGGGTCCACCAGCCACCCATTTGCTTTGTCTGGTAAAGGAAGAAAAAAAAAATGTGTGCGTTTGTTTTCTCCACATCGTGAATTTCCTTCTCCTTCTTTAGGATGTACCTTAATTACAGAGCTTCAGGATATTGCAGAGGAAATACTTGGTGTTGGTCAGAAAGACCTGGAGCAGCGGACATTAAGCTTTTTCTTAAAGAGTGTGAATTCCCAGGTGGAATTGGAGTCTGAAGACTGGGCTCTTCCACTTTACTGACAGTTTCTCTGGTTTTTATGTTTCTGTTTCTTTCTTGAGGATGGTGTCTTTTTTTTTTTTTTTTTTTCTTCAGTCTTTGTGTCTCTGTTTTCTGTCTGATTCCTACTGGTAACTCAGTACATATTCCCGAATGCAACATATTTCCTTTGGAAAGCTAGCCAAGAAAGAGCCCAGAAATTATTTTTCCCACAAAAATATGTGAAAATATATACTGTTACTTGTAGCAATCATGTTATGGCTCAAATGAAAATTTGTGGACTGGCAAGAAATCAAACCTTTGAAAATCAGTCTTAGTGCTGAGTAACTTGTGTCTTGTAATTCAGTAATTAAATATTCATTGAATGCCTGACAAGCACTGCTAGGTAGTGGGTATATGTTGGTGAATAAAGTAGACATGGCTCTTGCCCTCACGGAGCTTTCTGTTCTCATAGGGGGAACAGATGAAGATGACCCACCTGTATGATTAGAAATAGAATTACGTTCTGTAAAGGAAATGAGGTACAATGAGAAAGAATAATCAAGTTTAGGATGGCAGCTACCTAAAGGAGGTCATCGAGGAGGCCTTTCTGCAGGAGGGACTTTAACAGAAAACTAAGAGAAGATGGAGTCCTGTGGAATGACTGAAGAGATAAAGTATTCTAGGCAGAAGGAACCTGTTTAAAAAGTCATGAGGCAGGAAAAAGTTTGGCATGTTTCAGGAATTGAAAGGAGGTTGGTGTGGTTAGACTCCTGAGTAACGGGTTGGCAGGGATCAGATGGTGCGAGGCTTTTTATGCAGGTATTCTGAGGGCTCCGTGAATACATCGGTGGGCTTAAAGGAGAGGACCGATAAAATACAGCTTGTTTTAATACAGGTTGAGTATCGCAAATTTGAAAGGCTCCAATGAACATGTCCTTTGAGCTTCATGTTGATGATTTTGGAGCATTTGGAATTTTCAGGTTAGAGACTCAGCCTGTGTTACTTTTGGTGGGGCCAAGAGTGGAAACCAAGGGACGACTTAGGAGGTGATTCACCTCATGGAGGCAAGAGATGGTGGTGGTTTGGAGTGTTAGGATAGTGGTAGTGAAAATACGATGGATTTGAGCTATCCTGTAGACAAAGAATTAACAGGATTTCCTGTTAACTTCACTGTGAGGAGTCAACTGAAGTAAAGAATCAGAGGAGGATTGTTAAATTTCCGGGGTGCACAGCTGGGTGTGGGGATTCCTGGGATGGCAAAGCCTGGAGAAAATCAGGTGGCGGGGGGCATGTTAAGCTTGAACTTTGTTGCGTTTCAGGTGCTAGTGTGGCATCCAATAATGGTGCCATTAAATGGCACCGTTATTACTACAAACATTTTTTCCCCCTAAAGCTCTATACTTGTCCAACTCACAGCTCACCATCTTCAGATCTTTTCTCAAATGTTACTGTCTCAGCAAGATCTTCCTTGACCAGTCAAACTTACATTGAAAACCCCACACCACCCATCTCCCTTCCCTGCTTAATTTTTCTGTGTAGTTAATTCTCACCATCTGACAAGTTCTTTTTATTTTTTTCCCTAATACCCAGTGTGATAGCACATCTGACATGTTCTTTATTTTACTTTGTTATTAACTGAACTGCTTCCTCACTATAAGATCATCAGAGATTTTTGCGTATGGATCACTGCAATATCCCCAGCACCTAAAATAGGGTGTCGCCTATAGTACATGCTCAGTAAATATTTGTTAACTGAATATGTGAAACCATTTGAAGGATTCTGTAGTGTTTCCACGATTAAATTTTCTTATTAGTATTTGTCCAGGCTTTTGGCTTAAAACAATTCAGTTCTCTTTTTTAAGTGAATACAGATTTTGTATATACACACACATATATATGTGTGGGTTTGCATTGTTTTCTTTAGGAATAAAAACCTAAAATCTACCATTCATATTTTAATTTTCTTAATTTTCAGGTTACAACTGATGGAAAACCAAAAATCGTTGATATCATTGATACAACAGGAAGTGGCGATGTGAATACTGCTACGGAAGTAGAGCCGAAGGATGGTGAAATTGTTGGCCTTTCAGGAAGAGTGCTTAAGGTCAGAGCTTTTGTCTTCTTTTTGAATTTTTTTTTTTTTTACTCTTGCCTCAAAGCATCTAATGTTTTTACCTTACATTTAGTGATGGGGTATTAGTTATCCATTGCCACATAACAGATTACCTCAAAACCTCCTGGTTTAAAATGACAAATATTTATTACCTTGGAGTTTCTATGAGTGAGGAATCTGGGTGTGACTTAACGGGGTTCCTATAGTTCAGAATCGCCTTGGAGGTTGCAAACGGTTAGCCATGGCTGTGACTTCAGCTGGAGGCTCAGCTTGGGAGAGGAGGGGGAAGTTTGTTTCCAAGCCTGGAGGGTCACTGGCAGGCCTTGTCTTCTTACCATTGGGCCTCTCCACAGTGCTGCAGTACCTGGCAGCACCTTCCCTGGGGGAGTGAGCCAAGAGAGTCCCCACAATGAAAGCCACAGACTTTTTGTAAAAGTGATCTTGGAAGGGACCACCTGTCACTTGACTATACTCAGCTCATGGGAAGTGAGTTGAGAAATCCAGCACACACTGAAGGGGAAGGGGTTTCACAAGAAGTGAGTCATTGGGGCTGCCTTAGAAGAAGCCATTATTTTGTTGTTTGATGAGGTGCTTAGAATTGGGCTGTATTTTTCACTGAGGTTGCCAAATTTTGTTTTGAATATAAAGGTAGAGAAAGTAACCACATCATAGCTTTGCCTTCATCTTTTATTGTCCCTTCATGGTATTCCCAGTGAACTTGAAGAAATACTTAGGCTATAGTAGCTGTTAACTTAAATGGCTGGCTTTGTCTTTTTTTTTTTTTTTTTTTTTTAACTTCCTTTTTTCGAGACAGAGTCTTGCTGTGTTGCTCAGGCTAGAGTGCAGTGGTTCTGTCTTGGCTCACTGCAACCTCCACCTCCTGGGTTCAAGCAGTTCTCCTGCCTCAGCCTCCCAGGTAGCTGGGATTACACCACGTCCAGCTAATTTTTGTATTATTAGTAGAGATAGGGTTTCGCCATTCTGGCCAGGCTGGTCTCGAATTCTTAACCTTGTGATCCGCCTGCCTCAGCCTCTGAAAGTGCTGAGTTTATAGGCGTGAGTCATGGTGCCTGGCCTACCAGCTTTGTCTTATTCTATGTCCTTGGTAGAAAGGCCTGGGTAAGCTAAACATGAAAAATAAGTATAAAGCAAGCACAGAGCAGCTCATGAGCTAAGGAACATGAAGGATGGCAAGAATTTGTGATCCTGTACTCTGTCGTTTAAAGCAATAAGCAGAATTGGTTTGGAATATAAAATTATGATTATTTAGTTAGCTTTTCCCACCTTTTACCATCTATCTGAATTGTACTTAGGCCTTGTCTTTCAAATATGCTTTTTGTGGCAGCATATTGGTTGTCTGTGCTGTGTAATAAAGTACCATAGACTTAGCAGCCTAAAACCTTGTGTATTTCTGTATTTATTATATCCCTGATTCCATGGGGTAGGAGTCTAGGCGTGGCTTTTTGTGGATCTCTGCTCAGGGTCTCACAAGACTGCAGTCAAGGTTAAAGGCTCTGCTGAGGCTCAGGCTTCTTTTCCAAGTTTACATGATGGTTGGAAAAATTCATTTCATTGCAACTGTAAAACTCGTGATAGCTTGCTTCTTCAAGGCCAGTAAGAGAATCTCTGACCTTGGTGATGACTCTAGTCTTTCTTTTAAAGAACTCACCTGATTAGTTCAGGCCCACTGAGAATCATCTCCCTTTTGCTTTGCTCAGAGTCCTTAATTACATCTGCAAAATCCCTTCACCTTCTATACATACCATAATGTACTAATGGGAGTGACATCTCATTAGGTCCTGCCTTCACTTAGTGGAGGGACTTGGTTCTTTTTAGAAATCTGGCTGTCATGGGCAGATGGCAGCCATTAATAATGCAGGTTATACTTCCTTTTCCATGTGTTATGAACTGATTATGTGGGTCCCTACCCCCTGCCAAAATTCATACATTGAAGCCCTATCCCTCAGTTTGATGGTATTTGGAGGTTGGGCCTTTGGGAGGTATTTAGGGTTAGATGAGGTTATGAGTATGTGTCCCCTCAGGATAGGATTAGTACCCTTGTAAGAAGAGACACCAGAGAGCTCTCTGTAGAGCAGGCTGTTTCTAGGGCATATGAGGACACAGCAAGAAGGTGGCCTCTGTAAGCCAGGAAGAGGGCTTTCACCTGCGCTCAACCATGCTGGCACCCTGATGCTGAGCTTCCAGCTGCTAGAACTATGAAAAAGTTTCAATTGTCAGAGTCATCCAGTTTATGTTGCCGGTTGAGAATCCCTTATCTGAAACACTTGGGACCGGAAGTGTTTTAGGTTTCAGATCTTGGAATATTTGCATTGTATATACCAGTTGGGCTTCCCTAATCCAAAATCCGAAATGCTGCAAAATCCAGAACTTTCTGAGTGCCAACATGACACTCAAATGGAGCATTTCAGATTTTCGGATTACAAATGCTCAACCATCTGAATTGCTCTAGAGTTTGGCCCGTCTTCCACCAAGTGAACCTTATTATTAGAATATGTTTCAAAGGGAAACTTGGGATTCTTGTGAGTTATGGCACTCTGGGAAACTAGAGAGAACTCCCAGAACCATATAAAATTATTACTTGGTTATTTATTTATTTATTTATATTAATTTTGAGATGGAGTCTTACTCTGTCGCCCAGGCTGAATAGAGTGGTGCAATCTCGGCTCATCTCAACCTCTGCTTCCTGTATTCAAGTGATTCTTCTGCCTCAGCCTCCCGAGTAGCTGGGATTACAGGCATGCGCCACGACACTTGGCCAATTTTTTTTTTTTTTTTTGGTATTTTTAGTAGAGATGGAGTTTTGCCATGTTGGCCAGGCCGGTCTCAAACTCCTGACCTCAAGTGATCCACCTGTCTCAGCCTCCCAAAGTGCTGGTATTATAGGCATGAGCCACCATGCCTGGTCTCATTTGTTTTTAAATAGCTGTAGTAATCCCTGCTTTAGATAAACCACATGAACTAACAATATCACTAGTGTTCAAAGGTAGAATTATATATGTATCATAAATATTGATATCAAATAAAGTCAAAAAAATTAGAAGGTTTGTCTTTTCTCAGCTTGGCGACATGTTTCTTTAGCTCTACTATTAAGTATTCTCAGCCCTTCATTGTGGGTTTTTAAACTTAATTTTTAATTGTGTTCAGTATGTCTTAATAGTTTAAAAAGACAAATATTTCTACAAGGCTTCTAACAAAAAGAGTTAAATCCCCGTAACACCTCTCCCCTACTGTTTTCTACTTCAGCAGTGCATTGATACATTAAATTCTCTTCAGTTTAAAATAACATGCTAATAGTTTTTATTTGTTGATTTTTTTTTTCTAGTCTTAGTCTTTATTTGTAGAATTAATATGTGGAAGAAGAGAGTTTAATTCTCAGGTCCTTTATTTCCAAGACATTTTTTTGCATTTTCTCATAGGTAACTTCCTCTCCATTGTTTTGCTCTTTTTGGTTAATTGCACATTGGACCTCTTGACTTGATCCTCCAGTTTTTAAATTCTTTTCCACCCTCCTTTTCTTCACTGCCTTTATCTTTTTCCTTCCCGAGAGATTTCCAGCATTTTCTCAACATTGTAACCCTTGTGTGAATTTTTTTAAATTTTGCCTATTTTTAATTGCAAAAGTCCCTTCATGTTCACTGGGAGCATATTTTTGTATCATGTATGCAACATTTTATCTCTGAGATAAAATTTTAATTTATTTCTATTTCATTGTTTCTTCCCTCCGCTTCCTCCTGTTCTCCTTTCTTAGTCTCCTATTCTGCTTTCTCTTTCTCCCTTTTTCTTCACCCTCTTCTTCCTCCTCCTCTGCCTCCTCCTTTTCCTTGTTCTCTGCTTTTAATGTTAGATATTTTGTTTAGGTGTCTAATCATCCCTGGCTGTCTTATTTTAGCAAGGCACAAGGAAAAGTGATTGGAAGCTCCTCTGCTTGTGTGGGGTCTTTTGGTGGGTTTCACTGTAGGATAATGATAACCTATAGGGGGACCCCCGTAATATCAGTATACACTGTATTTTTTCCACTGGGATGCCCTGTTACCTTAAAGAAGTCCTTAGCTCATTTGACCTGGGGTTTAGGGGAGGAATGAGCAAGAAGTCTGGCCATAGATATTCAGGTAACCACACCATGCAAGGGGTCTGGAGTGATGTCATGCAGACTCATTTTTATATCTCATCCTTCTTGTATTAGTTCCTTTTCACACTGCTATGAAGAACTACCTGAGACTGGGGAATTTATGAAGAAAAGAGGTTTAATTGACTCTCAGTCCTACAGGCTTAACAGGAAGCATGACTTGGGAGTCCCAGGAAACTTGCAATCATGGTGGAAGCTGAAGGGGAAACAAGACGTGTTTTCTCATCATGATTGAGTAGGAGAGAGAGCCAGCAAAGGGAGAAGTGCCATGCATTTATTTATTTATTTATTTATTTATTTATTTATTTTTCTTTTCTTTTTTTGAGATGGAGTTTTGCTCTTGTTGCCCAGACTGGAGTGCAATGGCATGATCTTGACTCATTGCAACCTCCGCCTCCCAGGTTCAAGCAATTCTCCTGCCTCAGCCTCCCAAGTAGCTTGGATTACAGGCGCCTGCCACCACGCCCGGCTAATTTTTGTATTTTTAGCAGAGACAGGGTTTCAGCATGTTGGCCAAGCTGGTCTCAAACCCCTGACCTCAGGTGATCCACCTGCCTCAGCCTCCCAAAGTGCTGGGATTACATGCATCAGCCACCGTGCCTGGCCCCCATGCATTTTTAAACCATTAGATCTCCTAAGAACTCATCACCATAAGAACAGCGGGGGGAAACCCACCACCATGATCCAGTCACCTCCCAGCATGTCCCTCCCCTGACATGAAGGGATTATAATTCCACATGAGATTTGGGTAGAGACACACAGCCAAGCCATATCACCTCCTTTGCTGTGTTGACAAAGTTGACATATCAGCTTTTCTCCGGTTCAGCTATGGAGAGTTGCTTGGTTGGTGAAGTTTGGGCGGGATGTGAGATGGGGCAATGGGAGTGTTCTTACACAAATTTTCCACCAGTCTTCTTAGAACTCTATTCTCCATCCATCCATAAAGTGTACTCACACACATGTTCAGTTTCATTTTTTTCAGAGATGTGCAGGTGTTTAGATATTTTGCAGTAGTCAATAAAAGGGAAAATTATTAATCACTGGGATTCTACTTGCATCTCTGCAACTCTTTAGTACACAGTTTTTAGAAGGCAGCACTATGAAGTCTTCAAGTTTCTTTGATGTAGTCATGCATTTGTTTATTTATTTATTTATTTAAGATAGAGTCTCGCTCTGTCGTCCAGGCTGGAGGGCAGTGGCGTAATCTCAGCTCACTGCAACCTCCGTCTCCTGGGTTCCAGCAATTTTCTGCCTCAGCCTCCCAAGTAGCTGGGATTATAGGCGCCTGCCACCAAGCCCAGCTAATTTTTTGTATTTTTAGTAGAGATGGGGTTTCACCATGGTTGGCCAAGCTGATCTCGAACTCCTGACGTCAGGTGATCCACCCGCTTCGGCCTCCCAAAGTGCTGGGATTACAGACGTAAGCCTTCGCACCCAGCCATCATGCTTTGAAATGAATTAAATGTTTATAGTCTATTTTTTTCACATAGCCCGTAAACTGCTAACAGACTTTTTATTTTTCTGTCAGTTTAAGATAACTGTTACGTACTTTGAACACTTCAGTAGCCTCATTCTCTAAGAATGACATTCCTAGGCCTCCTTGATAAATCAATGGTAAGCTACTTATGGCCTGTGGTATTCCCATGAGCAGATGAAAGTACGAAAGGGGAATATAACTTTAAAACCTTTTACTATAAAATATACATACATAAAGTACATAAAACACATATATACAGTTTTATGAATAGTATAGCTAACACCATGGTACCCACCCAGATCAAGATAAAGAGTATTGCTGCACATCAGAAACTTCCTGCATCCTCCTACAGCACAGCCTATTTCAACTATTGTGATAATCATTCCTTTGCTTTTTTGTGTGTAGTTTTACCACATCTGTGTGGCTACATAAAATATATTGTTCAGTTTTGAACTTTACATGAACAGTCTCATTTCATAAAATTTCATCGTACGTCGTTTTTCCCTTGTTGTTGTGAGATTTCAGTTTCGTAAGACTTGCCCATGTTGTCACGGGCAGCAATGATTTATCAGTTTCATTGCTGTGCAGTATGCCATGGTTTGTACCTACCACATTCTATCCATTCTGCTGTGATGTGTGTGTATCCTGTGCACATGTGTGTGGATGTCTCCAGGATGTGTTCTTAGGAGTAGAATTGCTGAATCATGGAGATATGTCACTAGGTCATGCCAAACAGTTTTTCCAACTGTGTGTTTTTTGACTGGACAGGACATCTCCTTGGTCAAGTGTTTGTATTAAAAGTCATTTCCAGGCCGGGCGCAGTGGCTAACGCCTATAATCCCAGCACTTTGGGAGGCCAAGGCAGGTGGATCACCTGAGGTCGGCAGTTCGAGACCAGCCAGACCAACATGGCGAAACCCCCTCTCTACTAAAAATACAAAAATTAGCCAGGCAGGGTGGCGTGCGCCTGTAATCCCAGCTACTAGGGAGGCTGAGACAGGAGAATCACTTGAGCCTGGGAGGCAGAGGTTGCAGTGAGCCAACATGGCGCCACTGCACACCAGCCTGAGCGACAGAGCAAGACTCCTCAAAAAAATTACAAAAAGACATTTCCACTAGCAGTGTATAACAAGTGTTTTCTGACCCTATGATCATAGAGATATTCTCCTATATTTCTAAGAAGTTTCACAGCTTTTCTCTTGTTTGTTCTAGAATTCACCTGGAATTGATTTTATATGCTTAATTTGAAGAGTTCTGTTTCCTTTTTTCTGTAAGAAGACCCAGTTGTCCCAGCATCATGTATTCCACAATTTTCACCCAGCACCATGTATTCCACAATTTTCACTCTAATTTTTAGTGCCTTCTTTTCACTTGGCACCCTTCAAAATGTGGTGAGCTTCTAAAGTCTCTTTCATATTCTCTTTGTCCCTTTGTTTTTGGATGCTTCCCCCACTTCCTTTATTCTAATTTTAGTAGCATTTTGGAATTTTTTTCATTTTACCACATTTAACTGGAAGTCATTTTAAAAATCAACACTTAGTCTTAAATGGTTTTGGTTTTTTTGTGTGTGTGTGTTTTTAAATAAATAAAGATAAATCCAGGCATATTGAATGACTTGGCCAGATTCAGCATGGTACTTAGATGCAGTGACAGCCAAAGGAAACAGTGTGCATGTGCCCTGGCCTGTGTGATGAGGCTGGCAAGACTGAAATCATTTGGAAGCAAAAAAAGCTTCTAAGAGGACTTCACCACATGTTACCCTAACACTCAGGTGACACTTGGCCCGTTAAGAAAAATGTTCAATTTGTTAGGCATTCTCTCTTTAAGAGAGTCAGAGAAATGAAGTGTAATTGGTAATTAAAAAGATTGCTTGTATCATATGAAAATCAGTCTTAATACATTGTAGTTACTGTGTAATTAGAACCATTTTTAAGATACCAACTTAAAATGGTCAAATGTAAAGATTTTATTCTTAGAAATAAAAAATAACTTTATGTAGAATACTCAAATATGCAAAATAAAATTTCATAATTGCCTCATAAAGTTAGCTTTACTCTTACTCGCCTAAAGTTATATAGCCCTGATTATAACTTTTATATGATTTTTTTTGGTGTAATTTTTGTAACTAGTCTGCCTTCGTGGTAAGGACAAATACATAGTTGTGATTTGAGAAGTATCTGTTTCCATGAACCGTGCAGACTTGGATCTCATTTATATTTAAATATAAATTCTGTTGGATTGTTTTTATTGTGTGATTATATATAACTTAATGCCTTTCTATTCTGCAGTTATTTTAATTAGTTACTTCATTTATTCTTTTGGCATTTCATGATTTTCTGTAATGTCTTTGTACAAAGAAGTTGCTGCTTGCCGAGGGTTACAAAGCCACCTGTGTAGGGGACACTGGTGAATAAATACTCTGAATTTAAAAGCTAATGACTACTTCCCATTTTGTTGTTGCAGTGCTTTACTGTTTTGCCATGGGCTGTTGCAAAAACATTAAAGTTCAGAATGCTAGCTTGTATGCCAACATGTTTGAAATTACACATTCTCCAGACATCCAGTTGATTTGGGAGTGATTAATGGCACATAGGCCTTCAAAAGGTCACTACATTGTATTAATAGCTCCTTGAAGCTCTGTGAATGATTGTTTTCCTCTATTTAGTTGTGAGGAAATTTCATCCAAAAGTTTTCTGCCTGGGAAGTAATTGGATGAAGGACATGGGGATGAGTTAAAGATACTGCACAAGTGAGGATTGATGAGGCTACCAGCTCTGCGTGTTTCAACCTTGTCATTTATACATATTTAAAAGCTG
Organism: Chlorocebus sabaeus; assembly: GCF_047675955.1. Lineage (NCBI taxonomy): Eukaryota > Metazoa > Chordata > Mammalia > Primates > Cercopithecidae > Chlorocebus > Chlorocebus sabaeus. Next base: position 84,507,432 of record NC_132906.1, read on the forward strand.
GTTTTGATGACCACGGTTCCATGATTGCAAAGAATATAAATACCCTACATTTTCTTGATTGATCATTCATGTTGGCTGACACTCAGTTCACTTTGTTCACAAGAATAAGGTAGAGATTTTCTTCCTTTTACAGATAAAGAAGTAGAAGCCTGTGGGTTCCTTCTAGTTAGTGATAGAGTTTGGATTCAGAGCCAGATTTATCTGACTTTAAATCCCATATCCTTTATACAGAATTTTTGATTTCCATAATAGAAGTAGGTTCCAGTTTTCAACTTTCCTGTTGTTCGGGCAAGTGATTTGATTTCTCTGCTGCTTTGCTTTCTCTATTTGTAAACTAAGCATACTGTTTGCATCGCTCTACTAAAAGTTTAAAGTGTTTTAAAATACTTTGAGATAGTTTAAAAGATTATTACCAGATTTTAATGGTTTATGGAGACAGTGTATGTTGAAAGCACTTTTTACGAAACATTGTATAAATGAAAGGTATTATTCTAGTTGAATTATTTATGGACAAGAAAAAAGAAGTGATAAAGACATTACTTAAGAGTATTAAACATATTGTTGTCATACATGAGCATCCTTATCCAATTTAAGCTTGTTAGAGTAGAAGTAATATACTTTTTTGCTCAGTAGTGTATCATTGGAATTGGAAAGCATTTAGTGAGTGAACAGGTTACCCTTTTTTTTTTTTTCCTGTAGATTCCTGCAAGCTGGACAAATCCCTCAGGCAAATATCATATTGGCATAAAAAATGGCTATGACTTCTATCCTAAGGCTCTCAAGGAAAGGATACAGGTAATGTACAATCTGGTACCAATAACTTGTATTCTTCTGACTTGTCTTCTTCCTCAGATTTTATTCCTACTGAAGAAATATTTCATACAATCTTATTAACTCTTAGTTTTTTGGGGGATTGGTGGCTTTCAAACAATGACTGCTTAAAGATTCTGCTCAATGGAATGTCATCCATGTAAAGTGATTCTTAATCTTGAGTACATGGATAAGTTTAGGGAATCTGTGAATACACTGAAATTATATTCAGATTTTTGTGTTTTTTCTGGGAGATGGGATATAGCTTTAGCAGGATTTTTGAAGGACTTTTTTACTTGAAAAAGGCTAAAGACAGTGAATTCAAAGTCCAGACCACCTTTTCGTTTCTGTTCCTGTAGTTTCTGTGATAATGTCCCTCCCCTGTTTAACTAGCCTTCTTGTTCCCACTTAGTCATCATTTAGTATTAAGGTAAGTGTTAATCAGACCTAAAACTGCTGAAGTGTAGGAAGCACCAGTGTACCATTAGAAAAATAAGAGTGGTAAGCAGAATGATAAAGAGCCTGCTTTAAAACAGTTCAGTAAACTTTCTGTGATAATGGAAATGTTTGAAATGTTCAGTTTCTGCTCTGACCGTTATGGTAGTCACTAGCCGTGTAACTATTGAGAATTTGAAATATGTCTAGTGTGACTGAGGAATTGAAATTTTATCTTATGTCATATTTTAAAATTTAAGTTTAAATAGTGTCATGTGGCTAGTGACTACTGTATTGAGAATGCTGGTACAAGTAGCTAATACAGGTACCTAATACAAGTCCAGGGTTGCAGCTGTGAGATAAGGTATAATCTTGGGAAGTGAGCCTGATGAATAAGATGTATGGGCCCTTGCCTCTGTAGTGTTATTTCCCCAAGGGCCTGTGAAGCATAAGAAGTTACTCAGATTACCTTATTTGTCAGTTTCTCATCATTCTGCAAAATAAACAAGAATAATGCATATAACTTTTATTGCATAATATGTTATTTTAAAATTTCGGGCTGGAATGCAGTGACATGATCACAGCTAATAACTGCCTCAACCTCCTGGGCAATGCTCCCATGTAGTTGGGACTACAGGCACACACCACCACACCCATCTAATTTTTGTATTTTTTGTAGAGATGGGGTTTCACCATGTTGCCCAGGCTAGTCTCGAACTCCTGGGCTCAAGTGATCCACCTGCCTCATTCTCCCAAAAAGTGCTGGGACTACAGGTGTGAACCATTGCTTGACCGCATTTTATACAGTTTATTAAATTTAATCAGCTGTGTTGATAGGATAGAATTTAATATGCAAATATAGTGTTGTTAAAGTAATGTGGACTGTTCCTTTAGCTGCGTGGGGAGATACCATGAGTTAAAGACACTGGAGATAAGGTTAAAACCAATTTCAGTAATACAGAACCCTATCAAGTCAAAGAGGATGGAAAAAAAAATAGAGAGGGAGGAAATTGAGGAAGCCTGCATTATCTGTCAAAGTGCAGCTGTAGTCTTAATCTAGTCCTCTGCTAGGCTTATGGCATTTCCCAATTTTGTATGGGCCCAGAATACAACGTTTTCTTCCTTTTAATGACTGGGAATTCAGTCAGTTTTCTGAGGTAGTACTAGGTATTCCTGGAGAAGAGAAGGTTTTAAATTGGGGAATATGATACATAACAATACATCTGGATATGTCTTGGTAAACTTCTCTTAAACCGTAGGTGCAATGAATTGACTAACCAGTTTTTAATAAGTGATCCATGGCTTTATCCTCTTCATTAGAAATGATTTTTTTTTTCTTTTTGAGACAGAGTCTCACTCTGTTGCCCAGGCTGGAGTGCAGTGGCTCAATCTCAGCTCACTGCAGCCTTCGCCTCCTGAGTTCAAGCTATTCTCGTGCCTTAGCCTCCCAAGTAGCTGGGATTACAGGCACCTGCCACCCCACCCAGCTAATGTTTGTATTTTTAGTAGAGACGAGGTTTTACCAAGTTGACCAGGCTGGTCTCGAACTCCTGACCTCAGGTCATCCACCTCAGCCTTCCAAATTGTTGGGATTACAGACGTGAGCCACCACGCCCAGCCGGAAATGATTTTTTAAAACCTCTCTATGCGAATTGTGTAGCACTACAGCTGTAACAACAAAGTTCACATACAAATGCCTGTCTAGGTTTACCTGAGCATTTGTCAGCCTAATTATAACAATTTTTCTCTCTTTGCAGAAAGAACGGAAGGAAAAGATCTGGGACCCTGTTCACAGAGTGGCCCTTGCAGAAGCCTGTAGAAAACAGGAAGAATTTGATGTTGCTAACAACGGGTCTTCTCAAGTTGGTGCTAGTCGATTTCATTTAAACATTACCCTAGATCCATATTCCCATAGAGTTTTTAGAGAACTAATAGACTGGTTTTCACAAGTTTTCTTTTTTCACAAATTTTCTTTTAAGTTGGTTAATTTTACTAATTTTTCCTTTATCCACAAGTCAATGTACATTTGTATGAATTTTTAAAACTTAACATATAATACATATAGGGTAAAAGTACAAAAATTGTGTTTAGTTAATGAATTCTCCCATGAAAGTTGCACCTGGGAATTTCTCTTGTGCCCCTTCCTCGTCACTGCTCCCTTTCTCTTCCCAAAGACAACCACCGCCTTGACTTCTAACACTGCAGATGATTTTGCCTATTTTGATTTGTGTAAAATGGAACCATATAGTATGTTTTTTTTTTTTTTTTTCTTTTTTTTTGAGATGGAGTCTCGCTCTGTCCCAGGCTAGAGTGCAGTGGTTTGATCTCAGCTCATTGCAACCTCCGCCTTCCGGGTTCAAGCGATTCTCCTGCCTCAGCCTCCTGAGTAGCTGGGATTATAGGCATGTGCCACCACACCCAACTAAATTTTTTTTTTTTTTTTTTTTGCATTTTTAGTAGAGACGAGGTTTCACCATGTTGGCCAGGCTGGTCTTGAACTCCCGACCTCGTGATCTGCCCACCTTGGCCTCCCAAAGTGCTGGGATTACAGGCGTGAGCCACCGTGCCTGGCCTATGTATTCTCTAATTATATGTATTATTGTCACTTTTCTAAAAAGGGATTTCAGAATACTTCATATTTCAGTTAATATGTTAGACCTCATGGTCCTTGTTTCAAAACATGAGAGGGTGTAGTCCTTGGTTCCCATATACTGATTTATGGAACGGATACTGATGAACTGATTATTTCTAAATCACCTGAATTATTTTAAAAGTAATTAAGATTTCTGGGCTTTATCCCCTGATAATTCTGATTTACTAAGTGGGATGAGAAATAGCATCGTTATTTGTGGTAGGCTTTACATGATTGTGATTTGCGTGGAATTTAGTAATCATTGGCCAAGATAATTTGCTATCCTTCTAGTTTCTGATGTGACAGCCTCAGATTATCATAAGGACAAATAACTTGCTCAGGATTGCACAGCTAAGTTTCTGAATTGAATCCATATTTCTTCCCTCTAGGTTAATACTCACACCACGCTATTTATAGAAGGCAGATTGATTTTAAGCAATATTAGGTGCTCTTGATCAAAGACTGCTACCTTTTTCAATAAGTTGCCAAATAGTAAATATTTTTAGTACTCTCTTACGACTACGCAACACTCCCCTTGTATCATGAAAACATAGGCAATATGTAACTGAACCAGGAAGGTCATGTTCGAGTAAAGCTTCATTTATACAACTTTGTCACAGGCTAGATTTGGCCCATGCACCATGATTTGTCAACCCCTGCTGGATCTTAATATAGTAACATAGTGAGTCTAGAGATATTATTCGTCTCAATATCAGTATTTATATGCCTTTCTATCTCCCAGCTTATTTCTGTTTAAACCAGTCATTTCCCTAATTATTTGAGTACCTAACTTATTTTTTATATATACTTTAGGTTAGAGTAATGTTTTGGAGAGGTAACACATGCTAGTGCCAGTTGTTGTCTACTTTGTACATAATCGAATGTAAAGTACTTGGTTTTATTAATAACCCAGAGCTAAAATAAGGTTTCACTTACCCCCATTAAGTGTTTCTGTTTAACATAGCAGTTTCTAAAAGAGATAAGATGATTCATGGGTTTTATTATTTATTTGGATTCTTAAGAAATACATTTGAGATAGAAAAGATCCTGATATAGAAATCTGAAAGTCAATAGATAACCTATTTTGTAGCAGTTTTAGAGTTGCTTTTGGAAATGAGTTAGATGAGAAATACATAACAAGCATATCTTGGCTAAAGGGAATCACCAACGTGTAGCACAATGTATTTCCCAAAGCAGGCCTAGTGAGTGAGTAAATGAGATTGAGTAAAATAACTGTTGTTTAGATCTTTACTGTATGAATGGATATCTGCTTCATTGAATTGAATGACAAGTTGCATAGATAGAACAAATTTTTCTTACATTTTTTCAGGGTAAAATAAATTTACTATTGATTAACATTGTATCTTTTGTTGTATGTTAATACAACTTTCAGAAGTACAGAATGTACTAATGTTAATCAGTTTTCCAATTGACTAGGCAAATAAACTCATCAAGGAGGAGCTTCAAAGTCAAGTGGAATTGCTGAATTCTTTTGAGAAGAAATACAGCGATCCTGGCCCTGTATATGACTGCTTGGTATGGCATGATGGTGAAGTCTGGAGGTAAACTTCATGTATTTTATAGATCTTCATTTACAGATGTTTTCTTATCTACTCTGAAAAACATTAAGTGCTCAGAGCTGCACAAAATTTTGGTTTATTCGTGACAGTATCACTCAGCAGAATCATTTGAGGGCCAAATCTGGGTCGTTTTGGACAAGCCCCTTGAACTTCTAGTTATGATTTTTGACACTAAACCTGAATTTTATCTGATTTAAAGAAACCTGTTTCATTAATAATTTATTAGTATGTTGGCCATCTGTATATTTGTAAATGTTTCCTCATTTGTTACTTGAGATAGTGGTACTTACAGGGCTTTGAGAAAACTAAATTTGATGTTTCTAGATATTGTTGGCAATCAGTGTATGCTATTATTGCTGCTGCTGTTTCTAGTACTAAAACTGATAATAATAATAATAATGTGATTTATACCAAGTTACCTATCATGTACGTTTTTCAGTTTCTTTTTTAGTGCCTTATACACTGCATATGTGCTTCTTGGAGTTGGTTAGTCTGCCTTCTTGAGTTACTATCTGCGTGAAAACAGGAAGACATGTTAATACACATATTTAGCCATATGTGTGCTTTAGGATTTCTGCAAAATAAAAAACAGGGACTATTTCTTAAACTTGTAGTCAAGAGTTACTTGTAGTCTGTGTCCCTGCTTATATGCAAAGAATTGCATCACAGGGTGGGGCAGATACAGATCATGCCATGACAGCTTCTTCACTGCTCTTGCAATTGTTTACCTTCACAATGCACCCTTCTTCTCCCACGTGTGCAGGTACTAACTCATCTTTAATCAAGGGTGTATACAATGTTCAGTTGAATGAGAAATTTCGGCTCAATTTGGGGATGATGGTGTTAATAAAATGAGTGCACATAACTCTTTCAATCTAGATGACATTAAATATTAATGCACTTTTATGTGTTCACATATGTTGTTTTGTTGTGTGCACATGCATACACATTTTGAAAAATTGTTTTTTAGAGGCTTTATAAAGAATAATAAACCTTGGTACATCCACCATCTGGGGTAACATGATACAGTCACACTCAGTGATAAACCTTAGGTGAGTTTTAGTGTGGGGAAGGAGGCAAGGTTAAATTCAAGGAAAATGCTAAATACAAAACAGTATATTTAGGAAAGTATGTACGACAAAAGGACTTAGAGAAATACTAAAATACTAGCAGGGATTGAGTAGTGAGGCAGTAGGTGTTCTCATTTAAAGTGTTTGCTCTAGGTTCTGAAAACACTGCAGATGACTTTGTCCTAGGAAAAGGAATCCGGAGTCAGGATGTTCAGGGTGCCAGTGTGTGTTTCCACAGGGTTTCCTTGGTCTTCACGGTACTTGATAAAGTGACTCACTTGTAGCAGTTTGTTGATAACTATTCTGAGGGTTTTCTTTAGAGTTTTTGAGTTAGAAATGAAATTTAATCTAACATTAAATGAAATAAAATCTGAAATCTTAGAATAACATTTTAGAACATTGTATTATAATGAATGAATATAGCATACTTATACTTTCAGGCGGTACTAGATAAAATGTAACTTCTTTGCATAATACAGTATATCCTGTAGGGCTTTGATCTCCAGGTTAGATCAAAATTTTTTGAAGAGAACCTTGAAGATCCCAGGGTACATAAGGTTAATCCAGTCCTGTCTGCAGATGTTCTCATTTCACATTTCAAAAATGCCAACCATTTCTGAAGGGAGGTAAAGTGACTTGTTCTTTTAAGTACTTTGGGTGTTTTGTTTGATGACGAATGTCCAGCGGGTGCTCTCCCTTCCATATTTCTGCTAATTGTTAAGCGCATATCTCTACATTTAACGGGTGGCCTCAGATGACTCTGCTCTGAGCATCTGTCAGGACGCAGAGCCTCAGACTCACTGTCACTCCAAATGGAACAAGAACTGGTTGAGAGAAGCAGTGTTTACAGAGGATTACATAAAGGAGAAGCTATTAGTTGATTTCTTTACGGTGGATTTTGACCTTGCTTATGTCATGTTTCCATTTAGATTCTTGATGAAAGCTCTATATTCTTTCCATAGAAAATTGAGAGATGTGTGAAAATGTCGAGAAATACGTAAAACAAAAGTCTTTTCTCATCATCCTCCCAACTTACATGTACCCTGCTCTGTGTATGAGCCTCATTTTCATATCCTTTCGCTGTATTCTAACTACTACTTGAATTCAGCCAACTAGACCTTCAGAAACTTATAACTTGCACCACATTCATAGTTCTCCTGTCGAGTTATTTAGGGAAGTCAGTAGTAATTTATGTTTTGATGTGTTGGTTGTATTGTTGAGTCACTCCAATGGTGGTGGTTATAAGAAACTGACCTGTGGAATGTGTCACTGTATTTGCTGTGAGAATGTTGTTAAAGATGATTTCATTAATTCTGTAATCATGTGGCAGATGTTTATTGAGTACCTTCTTTGTATCAGGTTGACACTATAGAAGCTACTCTATGGACTCTAGACTCCATGGAAGCAAGTGTTGGGAACGTCTGAACCAGTCTAGGAAGCATTGAGAAAGATTTCCCAAAAGTAGTAATGACATCTTAAATTGAGACTTGAAGGATCATCACAGTAAACTAAGCAGAGAGGTAGAAAGGGTGGGGGAAAGATCCAGAGGATGTTGGAGGAACTGTGAGAAGTTTGGTGTGGCCACAAAGGATATGATGGGAGCAAGAGGTAAGGGAGGTGAGCAGATGATGATTAGGGGCCTTGCTCTGGAGTTTCAGCGTTAAGAGCCGTTGGAAGACATGGAAGGTTTTAAGCAGGAGTCAAACGTAGAGGCAGAGCAGGCCATCAGCTCGTCAGGCAACAGGTAAGGAAGAGACAGTGGAAATAGGCAGACACATTGTGGAGATGGGACTGTGCAGTTAGATGGGCTGGGGAAGGGTAGAGGGAGGACTTCATAGATGACTTCCAGGATGGATGCTGGCCGATTGCATACATTTTGGAGACAAGTGCTACTTTCTGTAGCATATGGAAGATTTGGCGACATGCATTTTACCAACCAGTCTCAAGCCTGATTCTGTTTTAATACGTGACTTGTTTGCTGTTTGCTTCATTTTCCCCATAAGTGTTTAGTTTCCTATACGTTGGTATATTCTGTATTATTTGAAATGACATCAGTCACATTAGGGCATGCATAAAAACAAATTTTTAAGAATCCTTTTTTCCAAAGTATTGTAATTTGTTAGTGAAATATGCTTCAGTATTTACGATAAATCTTCTCTCTGTGCTCTACCAATAGGCTTCCATTAATTTACTTGGCAATTTTGACTGACTTGCATAGCTTGTTAAAACAGTTCTTGCAGCTAAAACATACTTACAGCTAAAAACATAATATTGAACTTTTAATGATGTTCATTTCATTTATGACTTTTTGAATGTTAGATGTATTTTGTTTTAATCAGGCTATCTTCTAAAGTGTTTGGAATGTAATTTAAAAACTAAAATGCTAGTAAAATGGAAAAAACATGAAGGAAGACAACTATAAAATAATGTAGAAAGTGCTTTTGTGAGAAATAAATAAAAGTCTGTTATAACTATAGGACTGAAGCTCAGTAAAATTCACCTAGTTTCAAAGAACTTGTGTAAACTGTTAGATTCTCGAAGCCATTACTAAAAGAAGCAGCTAGAAATTAGACCTAGGCCATGTGTCTGAACTATCCTAAACTGCTCTAAAACTCTAAGCCAAGTTTTAGCTCTAATTCTTAAGAGTTCAGGTGGTTTTCAACCTAAAGTTTTGTGAAGGACAGTATTTTTAAAGCACTTTGTACATGATTTAAGAACTGGTTCCTGTAAGCTATCTTACCTAATCCTTACTGCCCACTCTATGAAGCAGCCTAAACCAGGTAGTCATTATATTTGTTATGGTAGAAGTAGTAATGTAGTAAAGTAGCAGAGAGACTGTATTACATGATTTTTAAAAAGATAAGAAAATAAATTTTACTGTCTCCATTTCTTTTTAATTAATAGAGCCTGCATTGATTCTAATGAAGATGGGGACTTGAGTAAATCTACCGTATTGAGAAACTACAAAGAAGCCCAAGAATATGGCTCTTTTGGCACAGCTGAGATGTTGAATTACTCCGTTAATATATACGATGATGGAAACCTGCTCTCCATTGTGACCAGCGGAGGTATCCCATTTCAGATTGACCAATGAGATATAGATTTATGAGGTGATAAGTGGTACATTGCAATAGCCCACAGCAACCTTCTAGAGAATTTTAAGCTAGAGATCCCAGCTAAAGGACTAGGTCCAGAATCATAAATGTGATTTAATTCACCTGCAAGATGTTGTTTTTTAAGGTCATAACCATATAGGATCCAGTCCAAGAATATAAGCATGGTCCAACATCAGAAAATCCATCAATAGGCCGGGTGCGGTGACTCAGGCCTGTAATCCCTTGGGAGGCCGAGGCGGGCGGATCACCTGAGGCTGGGAGTTTGAGACCAGCCTGACCAATATGGAGAAACCCCGTCTCTACTAAAAATACAGAATCACCTGGGTGTGGTGGTGCATGCCTGTAATCCCAGCTAATTGGTAGGCTGAGGCAGGAGAATTGTGTGAACCTGGGGGGCAAAGGTTGCAGTGAGCCAAGACACTGCCATTGCACTCCAGCCTGGGCAACAAGAGCAAAACTCCATCTCAAAAAAAAATCCATCAGTAGAATTTATCTTATGAACAGCAATGTTGCCTTGAAATCTTAACTCTTGAGAAATTCACTCATGAGTACAGAGAATCAGATAAAAGAATCCTCGCTATGGCGTTGTGTGATTTCCAAAAAGTTGGAAACTAAATACCTATTAACAAAAAAACAGATTTTTTCAACAACTGTGTGTTATTCTTACTATCATACAGTCATCCTTTGGTATCTGGGGGGATTGGTTCTAGAATGTCCCTCGGATGCTCAAGTACCTGATATAAAATAATGTAGTGTTTGTGTATAACCTACACACATGCTCTCCCATATGCTTTCAGTCATCTCTACATGACTTCTAATACCTTATAGTCTGTAAGTGCTATATAAATAGTTGTTATACTATTTTTTTTAATATTTATATTTTTGATCTGTGGTTGGTTAAATTGCATCTAGTTGGTGCGAAACCTGTGGATCCAGAGGGCTGAATGTATTATATAGCAATCAAAATACTGTATGTATGTATGAACCCCTAATACATAAATTATATTGATGATAAAACATGTAGAACTCTAAAACATGCCTAATAGTACTGTGCAGTGTTTATGGATATGTGTGTTTGTATGGTGAAAATGTTAAATATATAGATGGAAAGATTATGCACAAAGTAGGATGATGGCTACTTCTGGGGGAGCTTCTCCCTCCTTGGGTGGGGGGAGAAAGGAGAATGAAGTGGGATGACTTTAACTCTTTAATGCCCCCCTCCTACCTCCCAGTTCATTGAGGTATAGCTTAAGTACAAAAACGTCACATACATACATGTATATACTTTGATAAACTTTTATGTAAATATATAAATATATCCAGGAAACCACCACAATCAAGGTAATGAACATACTCATTACCCCCAAGTTTGCTCTCTTTATTATCCAGCCTCTCTCCACCCACATCCCAGGAAACCGCTGATTTGTTTTCTGTCACTCCAGATTATTTCACACTTTCCAGAATTTTATGGAAGTGGAATAAAAAATATGGTTTTCTTTCCTTCACTCAGCATAATGATTTTGACATTCATTCATGTTATGATTATAAAGTTGGCTCTTTATTTCTGAGTAATAGTTCTTTATATAGCTACACCACAGTTTGTTTATCCAGCTTCCCATTGATGGACATTTAGATTGTTTTGGTATCTGTCGACATATATTTTTATTTATTTTGGGGCTGATAGCTGAGAGAACTAGTTGGATATGGTAAACATGTACTTACCTTTTTTTTTTCTTTTCTTCTTTTTTTTTTTTTTTGGAGACAGAGTCTCACTCTGTCACCCAGGCTGGAGTGCAGGTGGCACAATCTTGGCTCACTGCAACCTTTGCCTCCCAGGTTCAAGTGATTGTGCTGTCTCAGCCTTCTGGGTAGCTGGGATTACAGGCGCGTACCACCACATCTGGCTAGTTTTTGTATTTTTAGTAGAGGCAGGGTTTCACCATGTTGGCCAGGCTGGTCTCAAACTCCTGACCTTGTGATCCGCCCTCCTTGCATTCCCAAAGTGCTGAGATTACAGGTGTGAGCCATCATGCCTGGCCATTTAACTTTTTAAGAAACATCCAAGCTGTTATCTAAGAGGACTCTACCCTTTTCACTTCCACCGTGGTGTATGAAAATTCCAGGTGCTCCATATCCTCAGCAACACTTGGCTGTGGTCAGTCTTAATAGTAGTCATTCTAACTGGTGTAAGGTATTTTGGAGAAAAATCACATTAAAATTGTGCTTTCCCAATTTTGTTTGGGGAAAAAAGTAAGAAAGCCAGAATCCGCAACGTTGGGTGAATGTTTTCTTGCATGACAGCATCTGGCTAGAGCAGAGGAGACTCAGCATTGCTGCAGACCCCATTCAAAGCCACATAGAGATGCCTGCCTACTTCCCCCGGAGCTCTAACACACTATAGTCCCCAAATGTTAAGGCCCAGTGCCAGTTGTCATTTATCATTGTATTATTGTTTTTCTTGTATTATTATTTTTCTGAGAGTAGTGGAATTATTGTATTATTGTTTTTCTGAGAGTAGTGGAATATTTCTCTATATTCATGTCTTTTAAGAAACCTTTTCACTAAAAGGCTCGTTTTTTGTTTTAGTATTACTTTATATATAACATGTATAAAAACAGTTACAAATCACAAGTTGTACAACTCTTCAAATTACCACAAAGTGGACACTTCTTTGTAACCATAACTCAGGTCAAGAAATAAAACATAATGAAACTCCCATCATGCCCCTTCCTAATCAGTAACCTACCCTCCCACCTCCTACAGTTAACTACTAACCTGATCTCCTTTACCACATTAGTTTGGACCATATGATGTTGCTCTTTTTATGATTGGAAATGATAAAATAGTGCCAGTTTCAGATGGTTCAGCCTTTTTTTCATTTATATGAAATTTCAATATATATCCATTTCTGTGTGTGACTTCTTTAGTTCAGCCTTATTTTTGTGAGCTTTATCTCATAGTACATAGTAGTAGTTTATATATATTGCTGTATAATTGTCAGTTCTATGAATTGATATACATGTAACCATGTACTATTAATGGATATTGTGGTTGTTTTTAAATTTTTGAATCTTATAAACAGTGCTGCCATGAACATTTTTGCGGGTGTCTTAGTTACGTGTGCACACATTTTTGTATTGTGTGTAGCTAGAGGTAGTTCTGGCTGGCTCATAGGCTGTGGCAGTGTTCAGCTTTCACTTCAGCCAGCGGTTTGTGGTATGTACTTCCATCCACACTTGCTTTTGTCAGCCTTTAACATTTTGGCAATTCTAGAAGGTATGTAGAGCATCTTTTTGTGGCTTAATTTGCGTTTCCCAGATGACGAGTGAAATTAAACATCTTTTCGTGTGTTTGTTTGCCCTTTGGATATCTTCTTTTATAAAATGCTTTTTCAAATGTTTGAAGGGGGGATTCTCCCTTTTTTTATTGTGAATTTGAAAGATTTTTATATATTCCAGATATAAGCTCTTTGTCAGCTATATATGTTGCAAATACTTTTCCTTTGTGACTTGAGTTTTTACTCTCCATGAACAGGGTAGCAGAGTAATGTGTATTCTTTTTATCATGATTAATAATGTACAAATTGAATTGAATGACCTTTCAGTCCATGAGAATGTTTTGTCATTTCCCCACCTTTATGTCTCTAGGAGCTCATGGGACACATGTAGCTAGTATAGCTGCTGGACACTTTCCAGAAGAACCTGAACGGAATGGGGTAGCTCCTGGTGCTCAAATTCTTTCCATCAAGATTGGTGATACAAGACTAAGCACAATGGAAACAGGCACAGGCCTCATAAGAGCTGTGAGTGTTTGTGAGTTGTTGATTCAGAAGATTAATGATTAATGATCTTGGATATTTTTAGGTTTGTAAGTGCTCCTGGTTTACCAAGAATACGTTGAAATATATATACTATACAGGACTTTGTTTAACAAAGCAAAAATATTTACTAATTTATTTTTAAATTATTTTTATTAAATATTATTATGGTAAGTTATTTGGCCTAACCTTTGTGAAAAAATTACTTACTTCATACTCGTCATTTCTAGCAAATCTCCTAACAAGCAATTTTGAGATACTTAAAAAGAAAGACCTCTTAGCCAGCTTTCTCTAGCCTAAGAGGAATTTAAAACCTCAGCTAATATTCTGTACGTCATTTTAACGTAGGAAAGTATATTTAATTTTAGTGATTTCTTTTTTGAGACAGTCTCGCTCTGTCGCCCAGGCTGGACTGGAGTGCAGTGGCGCCATTTTGGCTCACTGCAAGCTCCGCCTCCCGGGTTCACTCCATTTTCCTGCCTCAGCCTCCCGAGTAGCTGGGACTACAGGCGCCCGCCACCACGCTCGGCTAATTTTTTTGTGTGTGTTTTTAGTAGAGACGGGGTTTCACGGTGTTAGCCAGGATGGTCTCGATCTCCTGCCTTCGTGATCCACCCGCCTCGGCCTCCCAAAGTGCTGGGATTACAGGCGTGAGCCACCGCACCCGGCCCTAATTTTAGTGATTTTTTAACCTAGGAAGGACCATTCCATTCCCTCTACCACTCTCCCCCTCTAACCCCACTCTTTTCTAGAAATGCTAGCTTTTTTTTTTTTTCATTGACTACTTTATTATGTGTCTCCTCCTACCTTTTTGTGTTTATGTACTTATATGTCCAGGTATATGGTGATATGCCTGGAGGTAACTTATAAATTAGAATATGATTGGCTAAGAAACTATAGGATTATATATATGCCCTTATTTTACTGGCTAGTCTGTTTCTATAAATTGTTGCCTAAACTAGACTCTTTAATCTTTTTAATAGATGATAGAAGTTATAAATCATAAGTGTGATCTTGTCAACTACAGTTACGGAGAAGCAACTCACTGGCCAAATTCTGGGTGAGTGTTCCTTGACAGTTGTTAGCTATAGAACCTTAGCCAGTGAAGAGCATTAGATGTTTTTCATAAGCGGATTGAATGTCACAGTGGAAGAAAGAACAGTTGCAGTGGTTAGATGGTAACTGTGTGTCTTGTAGGCCTCATGCCCCCATTCCTGTGGTCACATCTGTGATGACGCTGATGCCATTCACTGCATCATGCCTAAAATCTCAACTCTGAGCATTCCTGTGCTGTCCTTTGTGACTCTTCCTTGGTTAGGTCTCCCTCACAGTTCTTCTGAGATGTGCAACCCACAGACTCCTCTGGTGTTTTTTCACTGTCAGATTCACTGTATCCTCACTTCTCTTCCCAGGCAATTTAGGTCTAACAGTCTATCCATCATTATAATTACTGTTGCGGGAAGTCAGGGACCCCAAATGGAGGGACCGGCTGAAGCCATGACAGAAGAACATAAATTGTGAAGATTTCATGGACTTGTATTAGTTCCCCAAATTAATACTTTTATAATTTCTTACGCCCGTCTTTACTGCAATCTCTGAACATAAATTGTGAAGATTTCATAGACATTTGTCACTTCCCCAGTCAATACTCTTGTGATTTCCTATGTCTGTCTTCAATCTCTTAATCCTGTCATCTTCATAAATTGAGGGTGTATGTCACCTCAGGACCCTGTGATGATTGCATTAACTGTACACGTTTTTCATAAAGCATGTGTGTTTAAACAGTATGAAATCTGAGCACCTTGAAAAAAAACAGTATGAAATCTGGGCACCTTGAAAAAAGAACAGGACAGGATAACAGCAATGTTCAGGGAACAAGGGAGATAACCATTAGGTCTGGCTGCCTGAAAGCCAGGAGGAACAGAGCCGTGTTTCTCTTCTTTCAAAAACGAATAGGAGAAATATCGCTGAATTCTTTTTCTCAGCAAGGAACAGCCCTGAGAAAGAGAATGTGTTCCTAGGGGGAGGTCTCTGAAATGGCCACTCTGAGAATGTCTGTCTTATACGGTTGCAGATAAGGGATGAAATAAGCCGGGGCCCGGTCTCCCGTAGTGCTCCCAGGCCTATTAGGACGAGGAAATTCCCGCCTAATAAATTTTGGTCAGACTGGTTGTCTGCTCTGAAACCCTGTCTCCTGATAAGATGTTATCAATGACAGTGCATGCCCAGTGGGACATGAAACTTCATTAGCATTTTTAATTTTGCCCTGGTCCTGTGATCTCGCCCTGCGTCCATTTGTCTTGTGGTATTTTATTACCTTGTGAAGCATGTGATCTCTGTGACCCACACCCTATTCGTACACTCCCTTCCCTTTTGAAAATCACTAATAAAAACTTGCTGGCTTCACAGCTTGGGGGGCATCACGGAACCTGCCGATGTGATGTGTGCCCAGATACCCAGCTTTAACATCTCTCTCTTCTGTACTCTTTCCCTTTATTTCTCAGACCAACCGACATTTAGGGAAATAGAAAAGAACCTACGTTGAATTATCGGGGGTGGGTTTCCCCGATACCTGACGCACCAGTGTGGTTTTTTCTTTTTTCCAAGTGCATGTGGGAACCCAGTTCCCTCTGAAGCCATCCCCAGTTGTATATACATACCCAACAGACCCCCAGAATTGCTGAAATTTTGCTGTTCTCTTTAGTGACTTGCATCTCATCGGCAAAACTTACTGTTGGTGTCATATATTCACTGACTCGGTCAGTTTTCACATCTCCTCAATCCATTCTAGTGTGTCTAGGATGTACCCCCACTCCCCTCCTTCCTCGTTGCCTTCATTGTCTTTTTGCTGCCGAATCGTGTCATGGCCTTGACCTTAATGTTACCTTCCTTTTTTTTCTTCATATTAGTAGCTATTTGAAATTACCTTGAGTATTTACTTACTTATTGATCATCTCTCCCCCATTCTCATCACCAAGCTACCATCTGGTTTTTGAGACATCACTTTACCGTCCTTGTAACATGCACCCTGTTATCATCAGTCATTTCATTCTTCCCTCTTCTCTCACTTCTTTTACTTAAATGTATTTCTTTCTCTACTTCTTTAACTTTCATCCTCTTGAAGTCCTCTTTTGCTGATACTCTTTCCTGTCTCAGATATTCACACTTACAACTTTGAAGGGCCCTGTACATGGCCTTGTAACTTTTTAATGTTAACTTCATTTTCTTCTTCATGATCTAACCTCATCTCCTTTACTTAATGTCAGTAAATTTTTCTTGTTTGCTATCAAGCTCTAAGCAGGTTTCTTACACTTTAAAATCTTGCTCTTAAGTTCTTCCTAGGGCCTTAGTTACCTTTGCCACAAAAGATACTAGTTCTTTGGGTCAATTTCTGCTCATAATTGTATGTATGAATCTTCTGAGGTGTGTCTTCAGGAGTATGTTAACTGGGGAATGGAAATGGAACCACCTATTGCCCCAGTCACTACTAATATTTTACCACCTTGTAGTATATTTTCCCATGTATTTTTGTTTTACATCTAGCATTTTTCCCACATTTAATTTGGCCTTAAAATTGCTTCCCTACCCTGAAGCCCAAGTAGGGTATATCACCTAGAATATCTGTATCATGTCCCACCAAAGGTGGATGTACCAAAATTTATGTAACCATATATTTTAACAAGGTTTTGGTACTATATACACTTTGGGAATAGAGGCTGATTATATATTCAAAGGAATTATCTCTTTTTCAGGAGAATTTGTGAAGTAATTAATGAAGCAGTATGGAAGCATAATATAATTTATGTTTCAAGTGCTGGAAATAATGGTCCATGCCTGTCTACAGTTGGTTGTCCAGGTGGAACTACATCAAGTGTGATAGGTTAGTTTCCTGTTTTAGAAATAGATTTGTTTAAAAACAAGCAAACAAAAAACAATAGTTAATAAAATGTTACCTGTATCTCTATTACGTGTAAGACACTGTACACTTTAAGTGTGTCCTCAGGAAACTTAGAGTCTAGTAGGGGAACTGGCACATCTAGAACTGACTGTAATTTAAAGTGGACTGAAATAAGTTGTTTCATAGAAATATAAACGCATGCTTTTAGGTGCATTAGCATATTTAATTTGTAAAATAATCCTGGGAGATAGGTATTTTGTATCCAAAAGCAAAGTTCTTAGTAAAATGTCTGGTACATAGTAGACTTTCCTTGTTTCCTTATTAAATTTTATTCTTTCATTGTATTAGAGAGAGGACTGGTGTTGAGAGATTAGGCAGTTCACTCAAGCCAACAGTGGGTTTAGAATCAGAATCCCTATTTGTTTTCTTTTCTTAATGATTAAATCCATCCCATAGGTGTTGGTGCTTATGTTTCTCCTGATATGATGGTTGCTGAGTATTCACTGAGAGAGAAATTACCTGCAAATCAATACACGTGGTCTTCTAGAGGACCTAGGTAGGTATAGGTAGAACACGGGACCAGTACGTATATTTGGTTAAACTTTACATTGTTGAGAAGGGCAGAGTTTTAGATAAGTTTGCTAGTTTTTTTCTGTTGGTTTTTACTTTTTTTCAGTATTTTCATTTTGATTAACAGTGTTATCTCAAGGACAGATAATTAAAATAAATGAAATAGTGTCATTGTTACATGGAGAACATCACTATTCTGAGTATAAATTCTTATTCCCATATCCATAATTCTTCATTTATAAGAATCTAAAGAAAAAGTGGGGACTTGGCTATCTTTATATAGTAGTGATGGCCTAGTTTTAAATAATTTTTGATATTTGAACTTTGGTGAAACAAAAGCCCTGAACTTTATTATAAAGCTTCACAGTTATAGGGCCCACATACCTGTGGCTCGTGTTTTTGAAGTTATAACTTACTTTGAGCAATTTTGGGTGAGATCTGTAAGTAAACAAGTTCTGATTGAGAAATGAAGTTTATCTCTTTTGGTTCCCTGAAGCCCTCTGAACTATATTTATCTGATTCTGGGAACTAATTTTCTTAAGAGGTATATTAAGTCCTAATTTATGTAATTCTTCATTATACCATCAACGGGTACATAAACCCTATGAAAAATAAAGCCTATTTTAATTCATCTCTTTGGAGTTAATTTATAAAAAGAATAGACTTTGAATTTAGTTCAGCAAATACCTTAGTGCCTACAGTGGGCAAGGCGTAAATGAACAGTTTGTGATCTGAGTTTCAAATGCCATTTTAGTATGATGGGACTCCAGAGGTGGGAGCAGTCACTTGACGCCTTCATGGAGGAGATGGTATTGAAGTTGGCCTTAAAGGATGGATAGGATGTTGAGAGACAGAAGAAAAGAGTTCTATATGCCAAGAATAACATGAACCCAAAGATGAGCAGGTTTTAGAGTAAAGTTTTTTGAGGAAATAACTAGTAACTGAGTATGTTTGAAGTATAAGATTAGTGGGAAATATTGGAAGATAAGATTAGAAAAATTGTGTTCAAGTGAGATGCAATAATGTTACATTCTTTGAGTTACAGATATCTTCCTCATTTTCTCTAGGTGATTCCTCTTTAAAAAATAATCTTAGTAGTTTATTATCAAATGTCATTGAAAATAGCCAGGCTGTGGACATCCACATGGATCAAAAAGCTTTGCTTTGCACTGTCATTGTAGACTGCCCCTGCCAGCCCAGCTGAAGACACTCAGTAAGAGTGGCTTAGGATAAGAGCCAAAAGTCAGCAAAGCTTGATGTGTTTTATGTTCAGTTAATAAAAGTGTAAAATTATTAAACTTACTCTCTTCTAAAACTGAGTTTGGAATTTTAAGTTTTATCTTATTGTCAATGTAAAAACAAAGTATTAGAGAATGTTTAAACCAGGATTTGCTGCTATTTGCCATAGAGCATTTAAAGAATTATTTTAAGAAAATACCAAGGAGTTCATGAATTATGGGGGAAGCTTGGATTAAAGTAGATATTGATTCACAAACCAGATGTTCTAAGAATTGAATTTGTTTCATTTTTCATAAACATGAAATATTATTAGAAATAATTTGCTTTAATTATTACATTAGATGGTACAAAATATAAAGCATTGACTAATGGTCACCGAGCAGAGCATGTTCTGTTATCTTTGGAAAACACTGCCTCGCATCAGCATTGACTGAGACACACAGCATCTACTACTTCCAGGCATTTGCACGTGTGGCATGTTTCTTAAAGATGTATTACCAAATGTCTGGGCCGGGTGCAGTGGCTCACGCCTATAATCCCACCACACCACTTTGGGAGGCCGAGGCAGGAGAATCACTTGAGGTCAGGAGTTTGAGACCAGCCTGGCCAGTGTGGTGAAATCTCATCTCTATTAAAAATATAAAATTTAGGCGGGCACGGTGGCAGGCACATGTAATCACAGCTACATAAACAGGTTATGAAGTTTTATTATATAAATTGAGAAGAAAAATATTACTGGCTTTTTTTGAATTTTAAGGGAACATTTCTGTTTCATGAGACTTTTTTTTTTTTTTTCTTTCCTGAAACGGAGTCTTGCTCTGTCATCCAGGCTGGAGTGCAGTGGCGTGATCTCGGCTCACTGCAACCTCCACCTCCCAGGTTCAAGCAGTTCTTCTGCCTCAACCTCCCAAGTAGCTGGAATTGCAGGCGCCCACCACCACACCTGGCTAATTTTTGTATTTTTAGTAGAGACAGGGTTTCACCATGTTGGCCAGGTTGGTCTTGAACTGACCTCGTGATCTGCCCGCCTCGGCCTCCCAAAGTGCTGGTATTACAGGCTTGAGCCACCATGCCCAGCTGAGACTCATTTTTAGAATACTGATTTAAACACCTAGAAATGCTTTATCATTTACCACTTTAACGGGCTAGTGGAAAATTAATAAAGAACAATAAGTAGTCAGAATTCATGATTATTTCCAGTTATTTTTTCTAATGCTGTCAAATACCAGTGCTCATTTCGAATACCATTAGTCAATACAGTGCGAACAAGAAGGTAGAAAATCACCCTAAACCTTGTTATCTGTGATATGTACAGGTGACATTTTGATGAACATCCTTTTAGTCATTCTCCCATGAATTAGTGGGAGATGACACTGTTCAGGCACTTTTGTAACCTACTTGTCATTCAGTATTACATCGTGAACATCTTCACAGGTCAACAGATATTTCCCTAATAATAATCGGTCTAAGATATTTCCTGAAAGAGGTGCCATCAGCCCATTTCAAGAGGAATAAATATGTATTGCTTTCAGTTCTCTATAAAAATGTAAAGCCAAATTGCCCTAGTGTTTTTACCCGAGTAAAATCGTTCACTCAGTTGGGAGATTGGTATAAGGAGAGTCTGGCCGCCTCTGTGGGGAATGTATGGCCACTTTGCCAGGAAGGTGGAAGTAGTGTGCTATTCTGCGCCATTCCTTCTTTACTTGGGGCAGAGGACAGAGCCTTGTTGGATGATAATGTGATTATGAATTCTAAGGGCTTTAATGCATCAGACTTTGCTTGGTTGAAGCTGTCAGCTGGGCAGTCCTGTTAGACTTGAGCTATCCAGTATTGCAGCAGTCAGGGACGTGAGGTTAGTCTGCATTGACATGTGCTGTAAGTATAAAATGTACACCAGATTTCAAAGACTTGGTACAAAAAAAAATGTAAACGAATTCATTTTTCTTTTTTTTCTAATAATTACATGTTGAAATGCTAATATTTTTGCTATGTCTAGTTAAACATATTAAAATTAATTGCATTAGTGTCTTGTTAGCTTTTTTTAATGTGGCTTATAGAAAATGTTAATTTATATGGCCCACATTATATTTCTATTGTACAGTGCTATATTAGACGTTAAACAAAAGGAAAGTTTCCTATTACAGATAAGAGAGAAGTACATTCATCAAAGAGTCAGAACAGTGACATTTGTTTAATCTCTCTAAATATACCTGACACTATGGCCTGTCACACATGCCCAGATATGTATATACACACAGACATTTCTGTACGCTTATAAGGAAAAAATAAATGCTGCATATGGGAAAATGGCTATGCTGGGTGTTTTTCCCCCATTGATTCTTCATAATAATATCTTTGTCATTATTTGTAATGAGTGCAGTTAGTACACAGTGTTATACTATTGGATTTAACCAGTGGCTGTCTTAAAAATGCCCGTGTTATGTTGAGCTTTCACCATCCTAAGCAAACTTCAATGGCTTTCCATTTAGTGCTGACGGGGCCCTTGGTGTGAGTATCAGTGCACCAGGAGGAGCCATTGCTTCTGTTCCTAACTGGACATTGAGAGGGACGCAGCTAATGAATGGAACATCTATGTCTTCCCCCAATGCATGTGGAGGCATTGCCCTGATCCTTTCAGGTAAGCATGTTCCTTATTGTGCTTACATTATTGCAGACAGATATTTTTGTTTTCTGAAGCTCTCATGGTAAGAACATGTAGTAGAATTGATAATTTCCTTGGCACAAAGTAGAATTTAAGGTAACAAATAACTTATGTGATAATGACAATTTGAATGTGTATTTATTCATTCAGTAGTATATTTGTTAACAACTATCAAGCAGTATTTTAGCTCCGGGGCTAAATTAGTGAACAAAGCATCAAAAATACCTGCTTATTTGAAGTTTATATCATATATATTATGGTTGGGATAAACAGACTTTGAACAAAATAAAAAACTGTAGATGTTGCATGTTAGAAGTTAATGGATACTGTGAGCAAAATGAGGTAGAGGAGGGGTTTCTAGAGTGGTGCCCAGGATTAAATAGAGTGACACTGGGTTTAGCCAGAACTCACATTTAGGGTAGCCAGGCTGGTATGAAACTCCCTCCACAGAAATGTCCCTCTTTAAGTTGTCTCTCCTCTGCCTCCTGTCTTCACCCCTTTTCTGACCCACACCACAGTTTCTTCTGCTGACCACATCTCCTCAGCATGGCCTGTCCACACTGTTGCTACCAGCATAAACCTGTGATGATATACCACTGTCAAGTGCTACCATCCTTTTCTAGGTTGAGCCCACACTCTTAGGATGGATCCTAACATGACCCTCTTTCTAGTTCTCTTCAGCCTCACCAGATATTTCAAGGCCTCTTGGCCTCCATCTTTGGGTGTACTCCTTTCTGCCATGTTGTGGCCTTGAACACTCCTATATGTTCTCTAAGAGGCGGCTCATATGTCAGTTCCTCTGATGGAGCTTCACCTTTTTTAGATTCTCACAAAACAGGTCATTTCCTTGATTTGCTGTTATAACTTCATAGTGTTTCCATGCTTGCGTTGTATCTGACAGTATCATCAATGTATATATGTTTGATGAGCTCTGGAGAGGACAAGAATGATACAGCACTCATCTTACGAATTGGTGGCCTCCATATTCTTCCCATAAAACAGTAATTCCCAACCTGGCTGTACCCTAGAATCATCTGAGAGGTGTTTAATAAATAGCAATCTCTGAGACAGTCCTCAGAGATTCTGATTTTATTGGTCTGTCTTGAGACCTCAGCATCTTTTTTGCTTGAGTTCCCCTGGGGCTTATAACGCCAACAGCCATCTTGTTTAGTTTAACCCAGCAGTGTTTTAAAGAAAATGTCATTCACATGCCTTTCAATATCTGCTTTGTATATTTATATTACGGTACAAAACCCACACCAGAGTCTCTGCCCACCGCATAATGAGAACACGTGATTTTTGTGGAATGAAACCTTCATATGACGCAAGCAGTTTGAGTCAGACTGTTTAGTTCAGGTCTTCAAAAAAGATTTTAAAATGAGTGTTAAAACACAAGACATTAAAACCAGAGAGTCTACAGGTGATCATACTGTTGGGCGGCTAAGGTTTCAGATAGTGAGTGCTACACTACTTGTTTTTGTTTCTTAATTTTAGGTCTGAAAGCTAATAACATTGACTACACAGTTCATTCAGTCAGAAGAGCTCTAGAAAACACTGCAGTGAAGGCTGACAATATAGAAGTATTTGCTCAAGGACATGGTATTATTCAGGTATTGTTGCCTATATGAAAAATGGGTTGTAAAGTATCATTAAGATAATATCTTAGGTATTATTGGGTAATATTTCATTTTATAACAACGATTCAGTGTATCTGAATTATAGATTATATGGCCATATAACTATAAGCAAAAAGGATACACAAACAAATTTTGTAGTTAAGACAAATCTGTTGCACTAAGATCAGGAAATGTAGTAGATGGAGGCCATGTAGAGGTTAGAAATTCAAAGCAAAGAAATCGAGGTCAAAAACTGTCCAGTCATAATGGCATAGGGATTAGTTCCTAAATTTGGTCACTTGAGAATAACAGTGTGAATAGGGTGGAGTGGAAGATGTGACTGGTATTGTTTCCAAAAATGTAGAATTATCCTCTTAGTTGGGGTACCAGGTAGTTTTGAGAAGTGAGTATAAACACTATTTGTTTTACAACTGAAATCAAATTGATTGGTAATTTGCAACAAAATATTTTTTGACCCAACTGTTATATCTTACCATGTATATTCTTTTCACTAGGTTGATAAAGCCTATGACTACCTCGTTCAGAATACATCATTTGCTAATAAATTAGGTTTTACTGTTACTGTTGGAAATAACCGTGGCATCTACCTCCGAGATCCTGTTCAGGTGGCTGCACCTTCAGATCATGGCGTTGGCATTGAACCTGTATTTCCAGAGAACACAGGTCAGTAATAGGCTGGCAGTAAGCTGAAGTATTCACATTTGCTATCTGAATGAGTGGTATCATAATAAAGAATTGCTCTTTGGGCCAGTGTTATGAAGAGAATACATGAATTGCCAGTATGATTATTTTAAATCTTATAGTCATAGGAGAAAATAGTAGAGCAATTTGGGGTCCTTGTACAATGGCAATTTAGTTAGCATCTTAAACTACCAAAGAAAACAGTAGAATGAGCCTCAGTGACCCACAGCTTTATTAAATTGTGGATGATAAAACATCAAATTCCTTTTCCACTTTACCTGCTTAGGTATAAGAGAGAGCTTTTAGTTGAAGAATGAGAAGTAGAAGCACTCTAGGAGAATTGCAGCTTGATTAGGTGTGAACAAAAATAGTCATCACTATTATCTGGCTGTCTTCATTTCAGTTGAATACTATTACCTGTGTGCAGTAATGAAAACATTCACTTAAACTCTTTATTTTAAGGTCATACCAGTGCTTGGTGAAAGTATAAATGAATCATGAGTAATCTAAATTGTAAGGAAGATTGTTTGACTGTTTTATTTAAGCTGTGTTTTGGATGCATTTTACCGCCAACCAAACTAAGTTGCTAAGTTTATTTGGGAAGATGCAACATTTTTAAAAAGAAAAAAATACTCATCTTTAATTTTTGGTCTTTTTCGTGCCAGAAAACTCTGAAAAAATATCCCTTCAGCTTCATTTAGCTCTGACTTCAAATTCATCTTGGGTTCAGTGTCCTAGCCATTTGGAACTCATGAATCAATGTAGACACATAAACATACGTGTGGATCCCAGGGGCT
Organism: Chlorocebus sabaeus; assembly: GCF_047675955.1. Lineage (NCBI taxonomy): Eukaryota > Metazoa > Chordata > Mammalia > Primates > Cercopithecidae > Chlorocebus > Chlorocebus sabaeus. The sequence continues at coordinate 84,532,376 of NC_132906.1, forward strand.
TAAGAGAAGGATTGCATTATACAGAGGTATTGATGTGTCTTCAATTTTACTTTCTTCACTCTTTAAAATGTTTAAAAGGTTAAAAAAAAATCCAAAGTTTATTTGCAATGTATTGCTTTCTTGCTAAGAAATAGCTAGACCTACCCACCTGCCAGGTTATACAGTTCTTCTGGTGTGTCTGTATTCATTTAAGCAGTGAAGTTTCTAAAGAATATCTTTTGTCCTTGTATGAATAAGTAGAAAGAAAGAAGAGGTACAGCAGGACCTTTCAATTAGGTCTTCCTCTAACTGGTCTTTTGTCAGCTACACAAAGCTGCAGTTACTTCTTCTTCTTGTTGTTTGTTGTTGTTGTTTTAAGAGACAGAGTCTTGCTCTGTTGCCCAAGTTGGAGTACAGTGGTATGATCGTAGTTCACTGCAGCCTTGAACTCTTGGGCTCAAGGGATATTCCCACCTTAGCCTCCTGAGTAGCTAGGACTAGTGGCGTGCACCACCAAGCCTGGCTAAATTTTTTTATTTTTGTAGAGATGGGATCTCTCTATGTTGCCCAGGCTTGTCTTGAACTCTTGGCCTCAAGTGATCCTCCTGCCTTGGCCTCCCAGAGCATTGGGATTACAGGTGTGAACCACCACACCCAGCTAGTTATACCTTTTAGTACTCAGATGAAGAAAGCATCTGTTAAACAAACAGTTGTAAACCAGGCATAGAATAGTATCACAACAGTGTCTCCACATCTGAAGTTATCTATAGTACTAGTTTGAGCTAATTTGCAGTTGGGAGTAATTAAAATGCACTTACTTTGTACTTGACATCTCATTTTCCCATTTAAACTCGTCAAATGTTGCTATACGTTTGTTTGGACTGTTTGCTATTAATTATGTGACCTAGTGTCAGGAAACTGGAGTCAGCCTGCGGTTAAGACCTTGACATATTAAGAGTAGATTGATTTATTCTATCAATAGTTTAGACCTCTTCCCCCACTTTTAAACGTTTGTTTATGGATACTGAAACTTACCAATTCTTTTTTCAAGGTATGTGGATATGATATAGCATCCCCTAACGCAGGTCCGCTCTTCCGAGTTCCCATCACTGCAGTTATAGCAGCCAAGTAAGTAACAGGTTACTCACAGCTTACTGTTACTTCTAAGATTTTAACGGCTATTCATGGAGTCTTGTGAACTTTTAAGGGATCACTAATACAGAACTAGGTAGTGGGGATTTTGTCTTAGTTCTACTCCCAGCTAGCATTTTTAGGTGTCATGTAGTCAGCCACGCTGTCTCTTGTGCACTCTGAGAGTAACTGATGGCACCTGGCATCTCCCCTGCCTCTACATCAAAACTGTTTCCACCAGAGTCACTCTGAGCTCTGTATTGCCCAGTTCAGAGGCTAACTCAGCCTTCATCTGATCTGATCCCACTGCAGTATTTGACAATATTACTTCATTCGCCTCCATTCCTGCCCTTTTTGTCTCCCTCATGTTTGGGATTTACTCTCTTCTCTTAATGCTCCCACTTTTCTAGTTATCTACTGTAGAAACAGAAGTTAAGAAACTCTTAACTTTCCATCTTATTCCCCAGGAACCAAGGAAAAAATCAGCAGATTATATTACTTCCTGCTTAAAATATATCAGTGGCACCTCCAAGGATCAAGTTCAAGCTCCTTAAAATAGCACACAATCTCCCTCACAGTTATAGCTATAGACAGTGTTTCCTGCCTTTCCGTACACCAAATTACACATTTTGGCCAATTCACTGATTTTGGCACTCCAGGTTTCTCAGGATTTGTGCATATACACAGCTGATAACTTGGTTTCAGTTTCCTGTCTCTTCAGTTAATGACCAAGTGTTTTCCTGGTCATCCCTGGGTGAAGGGAGTCCCTTCTTTCTGCTTCGTGGCACATTTTACATGTCCCTGAACAGACTTGAGCCAATATTTTGTAATTTTTTATTTAACTTACACTATTTGACTGTGAGCCCACTGAAGGCACAGGGACTACTGTTATACAGGATGTATGAAATAAATTATCTAGTGGATGAAGGTGAGATTGAGATTGTGAGAGTACTGGAAGCCAAGTGGAAATTCTAAACTAACAGTTCTGTTAGTTACTCTGGTAAATATTAAGTATGCAACAGTTACCTGCCCATGAGAAACAGGACGAAATTGAGAATAAATTTAAAAAGTGGTGTACACATGGGAAAATTGTGCAGCAGTTAAATTCTCAGCCGTATATTCCCTCAAAATCCAGTAGTAATTTAGACAAGGTAATATGTAAGACCTTCAGGAGTCAGCTGCCACGCAGTCTTCTTCAGGAAGCTTCCCAGGCTCCCTAACTCTTCCTGTCTATCTGGAGCATCTTATGTTAAATGTCTCTCATGATGATTCTCTCCATGCTAGACTGTCTAGGGTAAAGAATCATGTTTTCTTCTTTGTTACCTTTTCTAGCTCCTAATAACAGGGCCTCATATGTAGTAGTCACTCATTTAACTGTCCTACTGACAAGAATTTGTCTCTAGCATAAAATTTGTTTCCATGGTGGGTAGTTATGAATTTAAACTTTGTTTCATTGATTTCTTACAAAAATACTTTGAAAGTAATTTGCCTTTTCTTCACTATTTTACATCATGGGAGTGTTTTGAAGCTACAGGAGGAGCTTAATTTGACATTAGTCTCATAGCTATAATATCAGTGACGTAAAACTTTGTCACTGATTTTAATATCTAGGACTCACTGTAGTTTGGAATCTGGTAATTGGAAAATTCTGTGAATGTTGTAGAATGCCTTTAACAAAAAAGAGAATGCTTTTTTAATAGTGTGTGTGAATGTATCTTAAAAATCATAAAATAGACAAAATAGAATCATCTGTACTCTGCTATTCAGAGGCAGAGGTTGTCTCTGCTAACCTACTGCAGAAATTGAATAATATTGTACATACTGTTTTGTAACCAGCTTCTAAGTCCCTGTGTTTATTTCTAATGAATTGGATAAATTTTGCATTTATCCAATAAAATCCAGGGTATCTGTGGTCTTATAATAAATATATACATTTAATTATTTTTATTAATTTTCAGAGTAAATGAATCATCACATTACGATCTAGCCTTTACAGATGTACACTTTAAACCTGGCCAAATTCGAAGGCATTTTATTGAGGTTCCTGAGGGTGCAACATGGGCTGGTAGGTAAAATTAAAATCCACGTGACCACTTATCTCTGTTTACATTCTAATGACTATAGCTATATGAGGTTCATTTATCTGTAACATGTATTTCCCTGGTACTAATGGTACTAATATATATATATTTGGGCACCTTAGACTTTTTGTAAAGTTCAAAACGTTTTTAAGATCTAGTAATATTTTGCATTGGCCCATACAGCAAATTAAGGCATCTTAAGATGTTTTTAGTATTTAAGGTTTGAGCTTAGTTTAGAATAATGCCTTATCTGGTAATAATTTTTTTTTTTTTTTCTTCTTTTGAGATAGACTCTCACTCTATTGCCAGGCTGGAGTGCAGTGGCATGATCTTGGCTCACTGCGAGCTCTACCTCCCTGGTTCAAACGATTCTTCTTCCTCAGTCTCCCAACGAGCTTGGACTAATAGGCGCGCGCCACCACGCCCGGCTAATTTTTGTGTTTTTAGTAGAGACGAGGTTTCACCATGTTGGCCAGGGTGGTCTCGATCTCTTCACCTCATGAGACACCCGCCTCGTCCTCCCAAAGTACTGGGATTACAGGCATGAGCCACTGCGCCCGGCCTAATTTTTAAAATAACTACAAATCAGTTTAAACAATGCAGCGTTGCTTAAACCTCAAACTGTTAAACTCTTAGAATTTTAGAAACAGCTTTTAATCTTTGAAGCTCTGTTTATGAGAGATTTTCACTTCAGTGTCTCCGAAATTTTGAGAGTAAATGATTGCCTAACACAAAGCTCTTGAATTAACATGTTATAGTCCTGTGAGAGTGCTCATGAGCTGTGGGTATACCATATTTTCCTTCACAAGTTATATGTCCTAAATTTACAATTTAACAGTCAGTATGGAGGGGTGTGTCAGTTGTCAGAGCTCACTCACATTGGTAGAAGGAAGCAAATATGGGCAGTCAAGCAAGTGTCACCCAATTTAAATTAGTAGCCAGCATTGTTGATACTTCTTGGATTTGGCCTCTCTGCTAAGCACTTTACAGAGATTATCTTGTCTAGTCCCATCAGAACCCTATAAGGTAGATAGGTGTCATTAGTAAAAATGGCTTGTATTTTACTCAGGAGTGTGTTTTTTGTACTTGTATGAAAGTACAAATATATTTACATCTGAGACTTTATTGAAAATGCAATATTGATACCACACATGTGTGACCTGGTTTGGGAATAACTGGTTGTATTTGGTTCCCCATACCATCTTGTAGTCATCTATCTGTATGCAGTCATCTGTTTGTTACCTGGTACCACAGGAAATACAAGACTTTCCTTGTTTTATGTAACTAGGTAAGGGCAAAATAATAGCAAAAGCTGAGAGCTAAAGCAGTGAATTGAACAGTACCCAATATTGCCTGTTAATTTGCATACTGGGTTATAATGGAGCTATTGCAGCATTGAGAGGCTTCTAAGGATAATCAGGGGTTGTACTAGACTCATTCATTAAGCATATTTTTCTGTGCCATCTGTGTGCCAGGCCCTTTTCAATGGGCTAAGGTGGTGAGCTACTTAGACAAGGACCCTGCTTCCAGAGGCCTTAAAAGCATCTAGTCCAAGACATTGTAGTTAAGAGAACTGGATTAGAGGGAGACAGCACAGAGTAGCGGCAAGGCCATGGGCTTTGGAAATTGAGAAGTCTGGGTTTGGATCCACACTCTGCCATACACTAATGGTTACCTGAAGGCAGGTTTCTAAATTTTCTGAACTTCTGTTTCAACTATAAATATAGTTGTTAGTCTGTTGTAAGGATCAGGGATTTTATAGAGTACTTGATACATAGCTTGTCTTCGTTGGGATTTCGCTCACACTTGACAGTACTTCTAGGGAGTGGACTCAGAGTTGCTGTGTTCAACATTTCTGGGGTACCATTCTCATAGGGCCACTTGGAGTTGTACAACTCCAGGCTCTGGTAACCTGTGCACTAGTAAATTAAAGAATACAAATCTATAATACTGAATTGGGTATTTGTTTAGTGATAAATGGCACTGATTTATGATTGGTTTAGGTCGATGTTGAAAAGAATTTGTTTTTTGAATAAAAATTATCCAGTGATCTAGAATGCAAGTAGTCCAGAGCATTTAACAGTCTTAGTTTTATTTCAATAATTAGAAATATTGTCATAACACTAGATTTTGTATTCTTAGCAACTGACTAGGTCCTGAGAGCTCTGTGCCCACTTGGTTTTGTGAGCCACGGGATTGCGCCTTGCTTCAGTTCCCTTGAATTAGCTTGGGTATTCTTTAGAGAAGCTGCCAATCTGGCATTGCGGTGATCTTGGCTTACCTCCAGCGCTGCCTTAGAGTAAAGTTAAGCATGTGTAGTCCTGACAGGCTTTGTAGAAGCACACAGCACACAAGAAGAGAGATTAGGAGAAATTATCAATGAGGAATTGAGGCATGATAACAAATAAAGGTTTCCAAAAATACAACCTACCTACCTTTATCTGGAATTGATTGGTTTGCAGCTAAAACGAGGAGGGATTTTAAAAGGTACCCAATTAATATAACTGTGTATGCATCTGTGGACAGCCTGCTGTTTCCAGGTGTTTACAGCATCTTGATGTTGGTTCATTTTAATACCAGTTTCTTTCTTTCCCATAGAAAATCTTCTACTCCTCTAACTTTATTAATATTTTATTGATTATTTGTTTTTATGGAAATATGCAGATTTGAGTGTATTATTTTATTTTTGATTCCTATTTATTCCCTACATGGGAATTATTCCCTAAGTGGGCATTATTAAAGCCACTTTATGTCAATTTTAGGTCTTATAAGTTTAAAACTTTGCTTCTTTCTTTCTTATTTTAGAAGTGACAGTGTGTTCATGTTCTTCTGAGGTGTCAGCAAAGTTTGTTCTTCATGCAGTCCAGCTTGTGAAGCAAAGAGCATATCGAAGCCATGAATTCTATAAGTTTTGTTCTCTTCCAGAGAAAGGAACACTGACTGAAGCTTTTCCTGTCTTAGTAAGTTTAACTACAGTTTATAATCCTAAAACAATTTATTTGCCTTTTTGGTATGGGCTAAGACTAAGTATTTGCATTTGATTTTATATTTTGTATTTAGCACATTGGGATAATATATTTTTTAATGCCAAAGAAAATGAAGTAGGAAGATAGAAAATCTAATTAGGGTACTTGAAATCAAGTTAGAGGAATAGTTTAATCAAAGAAACATATTAGTCTGGTAGATTCTGGTGTCTTGTAGTTTGGACCCTGATTTAGATTATTCTTTGTTGTACAGTAGATTAATTTCTTTAAGACTTGTTTGCATGTCACTTAAGTTATTTTACTAATGCTGTGTTGTTAAGAAGCTATGAGGCTAATTTGCATTAGAGGAAGACTGCTACTGCTTCTTGTCTGAGTTACCTCAAATGATGGCAGCACTACATTCTTATCTGTGGTGTTGGAAATGATGACTAGTCTTTCTTCCACAGAAGGTGAAAGTACTGATGTTCTTCCTTCAACTCGCTCCTTTGTGTTTTCAGTTGGTTGTGGGATTTTCGCAGTATCTCTTTGTTTCTGGTTACTTTTCATTTGTGTTCTTCCATGGATCAGTGTTGCATGATTCATCTTTTTAAACTTTTAAATTCACTGATTGCTAGAAAACATACTTTAAAACTCAGTGCTAAGAGCAATTTTTTTTTTCTTTTCTTATCTTTGTTTTTTAACAGGGAGAAAGATGTAAATGACCGTAATGTCATTTTGTTTTAGTTGCCAGGCAGCTTTGAGCCCAAACTCAACTGTGCCTATTGAGTATACCTTACAAAGTTGTAGTATCTTTCTTGTGTCATTATACTTGATTATTTTTCTTTTGGTCCTAATTTTTAATTTCACTTTGAAGTAATCAAATCACATTTGCTTTATTATATGTGCTTTCAGAAGCTGCCTAGGATCTTTTATGACAAGAAACATAGGGCTATGAGTAAATAACTATGTATATTTAAATACTTGCACCACATCTTTGCAAATATACATGCAAATGATTTGTCTAACTCTTAGCATAGCTGTTCAAATTTTTGAGTTTTCTTGCTACAAAAAGGAAAAGTTTGAAAACATGGAATTGCTCTGAAACAGCTAGTATTTAAATTCTGTAATTTGAGAAAAATAAGAGATATATTTTATTTACTTTTATTTTCAGGGTGGAAAAGCAATTGAATTTTGCATTGCTCGTTGGTGGGCAAGTCTCAGTGATGTCAACATTGATTATACCATTTCTTTCCATGGGATAGTGTGTACTGCTCCTCAGTTAAACATTGTAAGTTCCATAACATTTTCATGATTTTTAATGTCAGTTACTTGTGTTATTGGAGAGTAATTTCATTGGTTAGATTTAAACTTTAATGAGGGGAAATTACCTGTGGTTCTGAAGATAATAGTAGGCTTTGTGTGTGGGTACTTATAAACTTTATATTGTACACATTTATTTTAGGTACAAAATATTGCTTATTTTTCGTAAAGTTTGAGAAAGTAATTTGACAAATATCCTTTGTAGCATGCGTCGGAAGGAATCAACCGTTTTGATGTTCAGTCCTCCTTGAAATATGAAGATCTGGCTCCCTGCATAACTTTGAAGAACTGGGTCCAAACACTACGGTATCATTCAATGTTTTAGGGACTACAAATATTGAATAGAGATTGGGGGGATCTCTTACACTCTGAAAAAAGAGCCTTTTTTTTAAACCCATCTGCATGCTAGAGGTGAGAATTTTATCCTTGCCGATCTCTGCAAGGCAGTCCCAGTATCAGCTTCCAACCTCACTGTCCCACCTGACCAGCAAAGTCAAAGATGGTAGATAGCCGATCCCTGTCATGACTAGTTAGGATCAGTGGACATTCACCTTTTTATTTCTTGCCATAAAATAGCAAGTTAATATTCTCTCTGATATTATTTTGTGAGTCCTAGTGCAATCATTTGTAGAAACTGCAATACTGAAATTTTTATTGAATGGTAGAAACTTAAGTACTGTAGCCTGAGTTTGTGCCTCAGCACCTCCCCTTACAAAAGCAGGGCACTGTGACCTGTGTTCACATACTCACTGTGTTATAAAGATACCTGGTTTCTGTTGCTCATCGGCATGCAGCCTAGTCATAAGTGCATTAAAATAACCATTTAGGGACAATAGTCAGTGACATGGTAATGTCTAAAGATACACCGCTTCCTAGAATTGTCAATAAAAATTAAAACATCCAACTTTTGAAGATAGATCCAATTTATATCATCCTAATGTTGTCTTCCAAAATCTAAAAAATTGGAGCTAAATTTAAAGGAGTAGATTATGTTTCACTGACATTTTAAATTATATTTAAAACGTGCTCTTCAATGTCAGTTTTCTCCTTTATAAAATCTGAACGTTAGCAGCTTCCTTCAGAGGACTACTAAAAATATGAAATACCATTCCCTCGGCCAGGAGGAGGGCTGAGTGTGGCCCCTGCTATCTGGTGAGCACCCGGGGCCTGGGGAAGTCTGTGCTGTGTACAACACAGTACTGTCAATAGTTTGCACAAGGAGTACAGATCAGAACCTGTCTTATAACACTTTTAGTTGTCACCCTAGTGTTGGGATTTGGTTGTGTTAAGAGCTATTTGTTGGTATTTGAAAATGTTTTTGCCATGAAAAGATTGCCTTTGTAATATTTATTGCAAAATTTAAACTGTATGTATTGATATGATTCAATCAAAGAATTACGTAAGTTAATGGTTAAAATATTGTAGAGTATACTGAAAAGGATAGCTCTCAGGAAGGTTCATCTGTCACTTTTTGCAATATGTTACAGATTTTGTTGCTTATGGTTTTGTCTGTTTCAATGAACTCTTGAATCAAACCAGTTATGTAGTTTCCTCATTACAGCCCAGTGAGTGCAAAAACAAAACCTTTAGGATCAAGAGATGTTTTGCCAAATAACCGTCAACTTTATGAGATGGTCCTGACATATAACTTTCATCAAGTAAGTGTTTGCCTAGTAAAGGATGAACTTTTGTGTTTTATTTATGATTCATAAAATCAAAAATGGAAGGACAGTGTATATGGTGTATATATACAAAACAGAATCAAGTGATTAACATTGGTTAATTTGAAATTACTCTTTAGGAAATTATAATTTGTAATTAAATACCATTCAGTCGTAAAGTCACAAAATGTAATTGAGTGGTGACCTAACCTTGAGCCTTAGTTGATAAAATCACTGATCACTGTCCATCTGACCCAGGGATGATTAGAAGGCTCAGAAATACCATCTGTCTTCTGATGTTGGTGCTGGGCCTGATTGCTTTCTGTGAAGAAGGCACTGGAACAGGAAAAGATCAGAGTAGCTCCCAGGTGGAATGGGTGGCGGAAGTAATGGAGGCCAGTGTAAATGCTGGATCAATGAGATTTCAGTAAAACTGTTACTGAAACACACATCAGTTTGGTTATAATGTTAGGGAAATGAATTGGTTTCAGTGAGTTTTCAGATTACAGTTTTATAAAATAATTAGAGGTCCTGAAATATGTATATATTGCTTTATTAATGAATACACATAGCCAGGTGTGTGTTTTCAAAAGTTTGTAAGAGAGCAGTGACTTTTATAAGTGCCAAAATATTATGTGTTCTATGTTTTCAAAATTTTTTGCCACAAGTACTTTTCATTTTTAAATGAAAAAGTCTCATGCCAATAACAATATTAAAAATTTGTATCGGAAATTATATGCAAATCATGCAAAGTAATCCTTTTTTTTTTTTTTTTTTTAATAGCCCAAGAGTGGGGAAGTAACTCCAAGCTGCCCACTCCTTTGCGAACTATTATATGAATCTGAATTTGACAGCCAACTGTGGATTATTTTTGACCAGAACAAAAGACAGATGGGTTCAGGTGATGCCTATCCACATCAGGTATAAAATACAGAAGCTCATTCCTGAACTAACAAAATCCTGGTTTCTTATTATGGTAACATTCATACTTTAAAAAAAGAAAATGATAGCTTTGCATTTAGTACTTTCACAAACCATAAGAGCCTGTTGTTTGTTGTAGTTGGTGAGGAACAGATTGTGTCAACTCTTTCACCATGTAGTTGCGCTGAATTAGAGAAGGACAAAGGTGAAGCTTGCCACACTGGCCAGCATAACTTTTGGTGTGTGTAGTGTTTCTCCTTCCTATACACTGATTCTACCTACCTGAAGGTAGATCAAAGCATACATCAAAGATATGTGAGCCTCTTGAAATGATCCTAAGTCTGAGGGGGCTAAAGAGAGCACTGCAGCGGTGGCCACGTGTCTTCAGTTCATTTGTACTTTTGAATTTGCTACCTTACTGGACAACTCTGTAATGAGCACTTACTGCATACCAGGCACTATGCTTTGTGCTGTTTTATTGAAGAGAAAAATCACATAATTTATAGATATTTTATCCCTTAGAGATTACTGCAAAGAAATGAGACATTTCCTGTAACATGTATAATTTTATGCTGACAAATGAAAATAATTTATGGAGATTTTTTTCAATTCGTTGTTAAAGGAGTGATATCTATTTTCCTCAAAGCAAGTAGCAGTCACATCTCATTACAGAATGGCCTACTGCAGTGCTATTACTTTGGTTACTTTTTAAATCTCAGAAAAAGTGGCTGACACAGGATACAGCATCTCATCCTCTTGAACCTGTTAACTGGGTAATAAACTTGTATTTCTTGATCTCTATTGGTTTCCTGTTTGTTTCAAGTCTGTAATAAAGGAGTGACATTTTGGTTGTAATTTGAAGATCAGCTGGGCATGGTGGCACATGTCTGTGATCCCATCTACTCAGGAAGCTGAGATGGGAGGATCGCTTGAGCCCGGGAGCTCTAGGCTATGGTGCACTATGATTGCACCAGTTAACAGCCACTGCACTTCAGCCTGGGCAACATAGCGAGTCCCCGTCTCTAAAAGTAAATAAGGATTACCAGTAGTCATAAGTTACATGTGTGTGTGTGTGTATTTGTCTTAGATATTCTGTGGTGCCCCAATTTTGCTAATATTTTTGGAAAGAATAAGGGCTTTGAAGTCAGACCTGACTCCAGCTCTCTTATACTTTACTCTGTGATGTTAGGCAAGTCACTTGATGTCCCTGGTCCTGTCTGCTGACCAGCATACTAGGGACTTTGTGTGTATATGAAAGTCTGGATAGTGCCTTGCACTGTACCTCACATATTATAAGCAAGTCTGTGAATGGTAACTTTCACTGTATCCTCTTTCAGTGATTTCCATTGACTTGGTTAAACTTAACTTTTCCCAAATGTTGTTTTTCTTTTTTAGTATTCTTTGAAACTGGAGAAAGGAGATTATACAATTCGACTGCAAATTCGCCATGAGCAAATCAGTGATTTGGAACGCCTTAAAGACCTTCCATTTATTGTTTCTCATAGATTGTCTAATACCTTGAGCTTAGATATTCATGAAAATCATAGTTTTGCACTTCTAGGGAAGAAGAAATCGAGCAACTTGACATTACCACCCAAATATAACCAGCCATTCTTTGTTACTTCCTTACCTGACGATAAGTAAGTGATAACATTGCTTATACTTACTGCCCATTTTATACACTGTAGTCCTTTTAATGTAAGTTTATGACATCTAGGCTAAATTTGGAGTATGTTGTCATTTTTTTTTTTTTTGGCTGAAGTCATTTCTTCCTTTGATTTTTGAATTCTTAGCTATGGGAATGAATTCAATGTGGAATTGTTTTCATGTTTTTCCCCTTACTTGTCTTTGTGAAACTTTCTCTTTTGTTGCTTTTTTTCTCTTTGAATTCTCTTGTTTAGAATACCTAAAGGGGCAGGACCTGGATGCTATCTTGCAGGATCCTTAACATTGTCAAAGACTGAACTAGGAAAGAAAGCTGTAAGTATTAGTTTTTTAAACACTGAAATTACCTATTACAAAATTTCCATTTCTTTAAAGATAAGAATTAATTCTACATTTCAGAATGGGTAAAAGAGAAGATACTCTTGGGAAGAAAAATTTAATCCTTTTTTCCCAGGTTACTAGTGAAGGTCAGTTAATATTTAGTTGTCTTTTAAAATGTATACTACTTTTGAAATATTTAGGCTTCTTTTTCACAAGATGGCAGTACTCAGGCCCTGAACTTGTCTTACCTCCTGTGGCTAATACACTTGAACTTCCCGTGAAACACATAAATACAAATTAAAATTGGCTTTAAAAAATATGATGTTTAAGATTAGAACATGTTATAGAAATTTAACCAATATAGGATTATGGACATAGGAATAAATCACATTATCTTGGGGTGCTTTTAAAAAGTAGTCAGAACAATTATTACTCTAAAACATGTTTCTTCACACTTCTACAGACCTTTCTCATTGGAATTTTACATGGTTAAGTAGGAAAATATGAGCTACTTCTTTTGGTATTGCTTTTTAATTTCAAAATGATGCTTTTTGTTAGAAATATGTTTCTTATTGTTGTTTAGAGATAAATGTTACAATTTTACAAGTACCTACCTGTTTTTGTTTTTTCCTTCTGTGTTTTCATTAAAAATGTATTATGAGAATGGTGTTTATATAGATCTATCACCTTTTGTCATAAAAATCATTTTAGCTCAATGCCAGTAAAAGTTGTCGTTCTTAACAGTTTTGTATCTCTCTTTACTATTACTTCTTACAAAGCTAAGCCTGCTACATAAATGCTGTTATCAGAATGAGTAGATCTCATATATCTTAAGAATTATATATATTTATTGTCAGTATTGAATCAAAGGCCATTTATTTACTGTCATTGAAGCATAATTGGGGAAGTTTGTGCTTAGAAAAAGTTGCCTACCCTGACATTTCTTGGGTCTCGTTTCAGTTTATACTGTTTATACATACATACTTTAGTATAATTTGAAGTAAATCAATAGTTAATGATTTGCAATTAATACATACACTGATTTAAGAAACCCTGGTAGTCTTTTTTGTAGATTTCATTTCACAGGAAGCATAGCTGCTTCAGCTATTGGGCTTCAGCTATTGGGCTTCAGCTATGAATTTTCATTCAGATGACAGATGACACTCTGAAGAGTCTATTTACTTGTGAAGAGTATAACAGAAAAGCATTATTAGTAAAATAATGGGCTTTTAGCAATTCAGAAATAGTTACTACTTCCCAGCTATATTATTTTAGAAGATAATTGTGAAATTAAATTACAAATATGTGGTGTTAACTATGGTAGCTCTTTATCAAGGGAGACTTTCCTGGGAGAAAGCAGTAACTTAAAGCTGTTGAGTTCATAGTAACTTCCATCACATTGTTTATGTAATCTTTTCTCAGTGGTTTAGCATTTCTTGTTTTTTGGTAGTTGGGAAGGTAACTTTTACTTCACTTTGACTTTCACAGTAATTTTGTTGCTTTTTATAGGAATGCATAGGCTGTGGGGTTGTTGTGGTACCCTTTAATCAGATTAGATCATCAACTAAATTTACTGTTTTAAGAAATGCTTTCATAAGTAATGGATTTTGATCTACTAAATTTTTCAATAAGAAGCTGACACGTACTCTTAGTAATAACGTATTTGAGTACTTTTTCTTATTTAAGAAATGAAAGTGGCAATGTTGCTTTCTTTAAAAGCGTGCCATCTTGATCACAGACCTGAGCCTTCTAAGTGGTGTGACACAGGTGGAACATAAACTGAAAGACAATTAGACAGAGGTTCTGTCTCCATCCTGTGTAGATTATGCATGTTTTCTTACAGAATGTCGTTCTAACTCCCAGGGGCAGTCTGCAGCAAAACGACAAGGAAAATTTAAAAAGGTACTGATTGTCAGTTCTTAAACAAGATGTCTTAAAGCCTTATTTGCATATTAAACTTTTTTCTGTCACTATTATAAACCTTTTTTTTTTTTTTTTAAATAAGTCTCCCTTAGTTTCCTTTCTTTGCATTCTGAAGTATAGTGCTCTTAGCTCTACTTACAAGCATTGTTGACATACTGCTTTTCTAAAGGGTTTTTTTTTTCCCCACCATAAATTCCTGGAAGACTCATTTTCTCTGTGTATACAGAAATTTTAATGCTATTCATTTCTTGCTACAGATATGATAACAAGTAACAATATTTGAAATTTTTCATATTTACAATTTTACAGAGAGATGGATGTGATAGTTTTTTTTTTTAGCCATATAAGCTAAAGCGCTTAGTTATTTTTAAAGTCTAAAAGCACTTTTAAATTGGGTGATTTGATTAATAAAATGTTGCAGCTTTTTAAAGGGAACTTTATTCCCTGCTCTTGTATCAATTCTGGTTCTGAAATAACAAGAAAGAGTGATGGACATAGCAGGAACAGAAATAAGGACTGTTCACTGACAATTAAAGCTTACGCTAAGACCACAAACAGAGTTTAAGGCCATCGCTGCTAAGTGGTCTGATCAGCCTCTCTGCAGCATATTAAGCAATCTTTGATTTACTGCTGGGGCCAGATTTAACTCAGAAAAGAAAATTTCTGCTATAAATATATTTTAGGGCCAGGCACAGTGACTTATGCCTGTAATTCCAGCACTTTGGGAGGCCAAGTTGGGCAGATCCCTTGAGCTCAGGGGTTTGAAACCAGCCTAGGCAACATGGTGAAACCCTATCTCTACAAAAAAATACAAAAATTAGCCAGGCGTGGTGGCACACAGTTACAGTCCCAGCTACTCTATGGGAGGCTCAGGTGGAAAGATCGCTTGAGCCTGGGAGGCAGAGGCTGCAGTGAGCTGAGATTGCACCACTGTACTTCAGTCTGGGCCACAGAGTGAGACCCTGTCTCAAAACAAAACAAGTGTGTGTGTGTGTGTGTGTGTGTGTATGAAAGGGACTGCATATTTAATACGCTTTCTGGTGAAGACCTGCTACATCATTCAGCATTTTCATGATTTCCTTTTAAACAGAAAGATTTACAGTGGGAAAGTCAGTAATGTCGTAATGTATAAACAAGATATAACTTTATATTTCTTATTTCATAGTGATATGGAACTGGGGAATCACCATTCTGTAAACAGCTTAAATTCCTTTATTAAGATGTCTTCTGAAATGTCCATAATATTACATAATAGTAAATAATTTGTCCAAACAAAATACAGATAACTAGGAATCATCTTTCTGGAGAAAGATCTAAAGATCAGTATTTGTCACCTGGGTGTCTTGACCGATTTGGGGGCCATGTAGTGGGATAAAAACAACATTTTTTTAAAAATAGGAAATGTCAGTTCATCAGAGTCATAAAATTGTAATTTCATTTTATATATTAATGTGTATATCTTTGGGACATTGTGAAAATAGTTTGCAAGTCACTGCTTTAGAGAACAAGGAAAAGGTACTCTAGGAATCTATTAAAAATAGAAGGCACTTATCACGAAAGCCATAGCAATTATTTTTCTAATTTTAGTTGACCTTTTGCAAGTTTTGGTAGATTTTGTTTGAATTAGGTTGTATAGTTAGGAAAACACTGAATGAATAGAAAGGCATTTACTTGATGATTAGTAAAGCTTCATTTGAAGAACTTAGCAGCTAGAGTTATCTCTGCTTCTTCCTTTCTGTCTTCAATGCAAGTACACAATAAAGCTCTTATTTTAGAAATAATTAGTATTACAGTTTTACAGTCACATTACGAAGAAAAAAATACATGTATAATTCCCGGTTGATGAAGATAAATAGCATTTTGTATATAATTCTTAATAGATTTTTTTCTCTGGGTTTCAGTGACTTGATTTGAAAAAGTATGTCACCCTTTTTAAAATTCCTTGTAAAATGCAATAATACACTTTTTTTTTTTTTTTTTTTAAAGAGTCTCACTCTACACTCCAGGCTAGATTACAGTGGCACAATCGTAGCTCACTGTTGCCTCCAGCTCCTGGGCTCAAGCGATCTTCCCACCTCAGCCTCCCTGGAGTGGCTGGGACTACAGGCATGTGCCACTATGCCTGGCTAAGTTTTACTTTTCGTAGAGAGAGGTCTTATTGCCCAGGGTGGTCTAAAACTCCTGGCCTCAGACATTCCTACTGGCACAGCCTCCCAAAGTGCTGGAATTATAGACATGAGCCACTGCACCCAGCCTGAATATTGTCACTTTTAACAGATCATAAATAGCAGTCAAATATGATATACATCTTTAAAATGGTTTATGTGAAGCTTTTAAAATTTTGAATATTCAGTTACTAATAATTTTAAGAACTAAAGAAATTGCTATTTGGAACCACAATTTAACTTACAGTGCATTGTGTTGCCCAGAGAGTAGTTATTGGTTTGGCAGGTGAGTTTGACTTTCTAAATAACACTGTTCAGTTTGAACACTGTTGAAATACTTCGTGAATAGCTGGAATGCTTTTTTTCTAAACTTAACCATTAAATATATACTGTAGAGAAATCTTCATAGCATTTCTGCTCTGAAGATTCTTCTTGACTGTGTCTTTAAACCATAATCAAGATTTCTCAAGATTAAAGGTACAAAATTATTTCTATTAAATTGATACTATGTTAACCCCTTGAGAATTGTCATAAAAATATTAATATTGGCACAAAGAAGAAATTGTGATACAGCAAGTGACAAATAGCGCCATTTTTCTTTTGTTTCGAAATTAAAACTACCAGGTTTATAATTTTTACTAATAAAAAAATTCCCTGTCCTGAAATATCTTGTAGGATTACACTAACTTTTATAGTTAATTTGATATATTTAATACGTAAAATGCTGATTAGAAAACCTTGATTTTTGTTTCCGTGAGATAATTCATCATAAACTTTCTTTGTCTCTTTTTTGCTTTTAATGATAGTTTAAGGTTGCTAGGATATCTTTTTTCCTACTTTTGATAGGTCTTTGTTAGAGTTCATTGTAAATCCTAAATTAATTTTAAAGATGGCTCATTTTAAATTCAATTCTCTTTTCTCTCTTCTGTACTAAAACAATAGCAAATATCTCTGAGTCTGAGGAGGAAGTGCCTTACAACATATAGGCTGCCTCCCTAAGAGCAGCAGACCTCTCTCCCTGATACGGCGAGGGGGTGCGGGAAGCTCAGGGAGAAAGACTGGAGACCGCTCATTCTAGTACACTGGGTGGCAAAGAAGCTCAATTCCATGGAAAATGGAGCTATATTAACAGAAAGTAAATATTGGAGGCCACTTAGCCTCTTCAATTCCTAGATGTGTTGTCTTTACTGTACTGATGACACTGATGCAGTCTGTTTTCATAAGAATTTGCTGGTAGAAGATCAGCTCAGATTTTGCGCTTACCTTGGCTTTGCTCAGGGCAGTGCCTGCCCAGAGAGTGAACCTTGAGAAGGAGAGGAGAAGGACAGGCAGCTGGGTCCTGGAAGAGCTAGCTCAAGCAGTAGACCTGTTTCCTTTTCCCAGTCTCATGTTTCACATAAGGACTTTGTTTACAGGTTCTGGCTCCCTGACCTCAGAGGGAGAATGACAGCCAGTGGCTACGAATGGATTTATATGGTTATATCTGACATCAAAGTGGTTTTCTGTGCTTTAAATGAATCAGTATGGAGATAGCAGTTATTATTTTGTGTTGGAATACTATTAGAACTACAACCATAGTTCCTGGTTTACTGTTACATCATTTTATACCCTGAAATTGTGTTTATTTGTGAAAATTGTTAAAATGGGAATATTTGTGTAGTATATGCTCCTAAACATCCTATTTACAGGGAGGTGGGGACTTGCAATATTATTTTTTTACTCAACCAGAGTAAAACTTTTTCAGTGAATGTCTTTTTGGTAACATTTGTTTCAATTTTATGAACTTTGTTAATTAAAATGAATATAGTATTTTAATTTAGCACCATTTTAAATACAAACCCAAAGATAGAAATTGAGGAACTGACTTAATAAATAATAGCTTAATTAAGGACACCCAGTTATTGTGCCAAAAACAAATCTAGCAGGTATAGCATGTGATTTCATTTCCCAAATAATGCTTTACCTCTCACAAGTCAAGATTTATCTGTGAATAAAATAAATACAGGTACTCTCCATTTCTCTGCTGCTGTCTTCAAAGCAAAACTTCTCAAAAGACCCACAGACATGTTGGCTCCCATTCTCTTTTCATCTCTGTCTTCTCTGGCCTGGACTGTTCCACTGTCCCCTGACACTGTTCTTGTCCAGGGGGGTCAGCAGGCTCTGTGCTGCCAGGTTTTCAGTTCCTTCCTACTTCATCGTATACTGCCTCTCAGCTTGGTGGGCAGTTGATCATTTTCCTTCTTGCTGGTTTTTCCTCAAGGCTTCCATGATCCCAGGTGCTTTTTGTTTTCCTTTTCTCACTCACAGAGCTGCTTTTTCCATTCTCCATCCCTAATCTTATTCATCTACATATTTTTCAGCATTGTCAGCAAACGCATTGGTTCTACCTTTAAAGATCTCAAATCTGTTCATTTTCTCCAATTTTGTTTTTAGTCTAAGGCGCAGCGTAGGGTTTCCTAGGTTTGTTTCCTAACTTGTTGTTTTCCTGCCTCCACGTTTACCCTCTATAATCTATTTTCCAAATAGAACACAAACCAAAATTTTCATCCATACAGGAACTAGAGTCATTAAACAAAAAACAGAAATCTTTAATCATGTCACTGTCTTTTGTAAAACTCTTCTGGTATGCTTCTTAGTGCACTTAGAATACTATATATAGTATTTTTTCTTTTCTTTTTTAAACCATATTCTCTCAAGTGCTACTTAAGTTGGCTGCCGCCTGCTTTCTCAGAAGATATAGCTGTGCTTGCTTTATACCCAGCTCAGGTCTTTACACTTGCTCATCTTCTCCTTGTTCATTTAGGGTCGTTTGCATAAGATATTACCTCTTCAGAGTGGCTTTCCGTAGCCACTTTGTGTACATCGGCTCCCCCTTGTTACCTGACAGTCACTCTATCCTTTTATTCTGTTTTGTTTTCTTCATATCAGATGTCAGCATCTGGTCTATTCTTTACCTATTCGAGCATTACCTGGCACGTCACGGGGACTCAGTAAGTCTTGTTGGTTTAATGAAGGTGTCAGTGTCCCCTTAAATTTACTTAGAGGATCTTTTTTTACTTTGAACTTATTTCATCCTCTTCTCAGATTTGAAATGTGAAAGGTTAATGTACTTTTGTCATCTGTCTGCCAAGTAAAGCCAAGAATACCAAATATACTCAAATGGAGAAAAGTGGGTTCTTCTCTCTTTTATCTTAAAGGAGATATTTGAAGTATCAGTACTCAGCATCAGTTTGTGAGAAAATTACTGTGACCAGAGATTGGAATTTTTGGTGTATTGTGACCCTTAGAATCTAGAATACAGTGTAGTACTACTCAGGTGCAGCCCATGTTACATGACATGTAGCTATTGAAGATGATTTTGACATATGTAAAATTAAGCATATTAATCTAAGAATCTCTCTCCACATTCATAGGATGTAATCCCTGTTCATTACTACTTAATACCTCCACCAACAAAGACTAAGAACGGCAGCAAAGATAAGGAAAAAGATTCAGAAAAAGAGAAAGATTTGAAAGAAGAGTTTACTGAAGCATTACGAGATCTTAAAATTCAGTGGATGACAAAGTAGGTTTTTAAATGTATTTTAATTCTTTAAATGTTTAGTTCTGTTTTCTCAACTATAACAATATTGTGTATATATACATAGACTGTATTTTAAAATGTTAACAGCAGATGGTAGGATTATAGGTGGTTTTAAATTTTCCTCTTTTTATATAAATGTGTAATTTATTTAAATTATAAATTTGTAATTTTGTGATTAAATGTTTTAATTTTTATTTTAATCACTCTAATTTGTTCTTGGAAGATAATTATATTGGAAAGTATAAAAAAGAAAAATCACTTTTGCCCACAATTCATAAATAGTCATTGTCCTCATATTATTTTTTTCTTCTGTGTTTGTACATGTAGCAGTGTGGATAAAATTAGTTTCCATTTTTCAGTTACTTTTTTATTATGATTTAACAGCCCTATGAAATACCATTTGTAATGTCTTTGTTGTATATGGTTCTATGGATGCAACATAATGTATTTAAACGTTTTATTTTGCATATATATATTTATAGCTTTTCTTCCTGATGCTGTGATAAACATTTTTATACATAAAGGTGATTTTTTAAAATTTTCATCATGTGGCATCTTAAAAGTAAAAATCGTCTTGCTATATTTTGCCAAATTGCTTTCTGAGATGAGTATAATAATTTACACTCATCTAGCCATGTATGTGTGCTACTACACAATGCAAAAGCGGGCCATTACTGCTGTCTTAAATTACGTCTCTAGTTATTATTAAAGGAGAGCTTTTTAGATGGTATCATTCATTATTAGTGTAGCTTCTGACAGTTGAGCGTATTCTTTACCTTTTTTTCCTATTGATACATTAGATGTTTCTGGTTGATTAAAACTTTTTACATAAAAGATATTAATGCTTTTCTGCACTTGCCACAGGTTTTACTCTAGTTTACTCTTTGACTTTGGGCTTACTTTCTACTTGAAATTTATTCTATGTAGTCAAATCAGTTGCTTTTTCCATCTGTTGTGCAATATTTCTTTTACTGCTGGTATTTTATGGGAATCCTCTTTAGCTGATTATGTATGCATCCTTGCAGTTACATGGTTTTAGAGGGAATAGAAGTCATCATGATGTGAAAATACTTCCCAGAGATTGAACCATTGTAATGTCAGTTCACATGCAAATATACCTTTCCCGCTTAAAACTAAGTTGTATCTCCACTGGAAGTCAAAGTCTTCAGGTCTGTCTCTGCCTGATTTTAGGATGTCGTAAACAGTTGACAATAAAATATAAATTCTTCAAAAGTGAAATTGCAGAGATTGTCTTCTGGCATGACAGCCTGAGGAGACCCATGATGCTGGTCCCCAGTAAAACTAGTGAAAATTATTTAAAAACAAAACAAAACAAGTTTTAAAAGCCCCTGGAAATGGTCCAAAGGACATACAGCAAATGAATAAACATCTATTCAAAAATACCTACAAAAATTGGGTAAGAAAAGCAAGAGTCTGTGATATTTGAACCAAGACCACTGCCTCCCTTTCCTCTCGCAGTTCAGTGAGCCAGAAACTTTACTTCCGATCTTGCCTTCAGGAGCTCCAGCTCCTGGGGGAGGAAAGGCTTTCCTCCTTGGAGGAGCAGGATGTCATCATTTCTCATCCTGACCCACTGCCAGTTGCAGTGGCTCAGTTCCAGCTGAGTGCTGTCAAGAGTGGGGGACTCTCTTCTTCTGCTAACCCTTACTTATAAAGTACTGTTGGGAACACTGGGGCCCTAATATCCAGGAGGCTGTGGTTCCATAGTACACGAGGCAAGCTGAGAAGACCACAGGAGAGTGCTAAGCTCCTTAAGTGGGCGTGTGACTCAAAGAAAAACATGCCATTCTTCCACTCCCTGTTCCAGAGCTTGGGCTTAGTGATTTTGCCAGTGGGGCCTAAGAAGTTCATAAAACTGACAGCTCCTAATTTCTTCCTGAAGGAATTGACTTCATTTGCAACAGAAGATAGAGAAGTCCATGTACCTAAGGGTTCTCTCAAAAACGGGGAAAAAAGGAATGAAAAAAAAATGAACAGAGCAGAGCCTCAGAGAAATGTGGGATACCATTAGTGCACCAAAATCCATGGAACAGGAGTACCAGGAGAACAGAGAGAAAGCAAAAATATATCCAGTGAAATAATGGCTGGAAACACCCCATATTTATTGAAAGATACTAACCTACATATCCAGGGAACTCAATGAACTCAAAGTAAATGGAAAGAAATCCACAAATAGACATAGCGTGTTAAAAATACTGAAAGTCAAAGATAAGGAGAAGATCTTGAAAGGAGCAAGACAAAACTCCTCATCACTTATAAAGAAATACTAGTAAGGTTAACAACTGACTTCTGAGCAGAAACAGTAGAGGTCAGATAGCAGTGGGATTCTGAGTGCTCAAAGTCTCAACCAATAATCCTATATCCAGCAAAACTATCCTTTAAAAATGAAAATGAAATAAAAAATTCCCAGGTAAACCAGAGAATTTGTTGCTAGCAAACCCACCTTATAAGAAGTACTAAAAGAAGTTCTTCAACCTGAAAGCAGGTGATCTCAGGCAGTAATTTGAATCTACATCGGTGAGAGTGGTGAAAGAAATGCTGGTAAAGTTAATTATTATGGAATTATAAAAGCATGAGGTTCTCCTTTTTTTCCTGTTAACTAATTTAAAAAGCTCTTCTATGAATGTTGTGTATATATTAGGCCTATGTAATATTTAAATGTAATATTCTGTAATATATATTTACTGATAGCACAAAGGAGCAAAACTGTATTGGGCTAAAGAAATGACTGCAGATAGTAAAGTAATTATTATAACAATCGATTGGTGTATAACAGTAATAGATACAACAGATAGAATAATACTACACAAGGAAGGAGAGGGGAGTAGAGCTATAAATGGATAACATTTCTATATCTCACTGAAATTAAGCTAGGAAAAATCTGAAGCTGATTCTTATAAGTTAAGATGTATATGGTAAGCCTTAGAGCAACCACTAAGGAAAACTAAAAATAAACTGAAAAAAATCATTAAATAAATTTAAATGTTCATTTAAAAATATTCACTTAATACAAAAGAGAGCTGTAAAGGAGGAACAGTGGAACAAAAAAAGACATAGGATACATCAAAAACAAAAAATCAGATCGAAGACCTAAGTCCAAATATATCAATAATTTAAAGTTAACAGGAAATTAAGAGAATCCCATTTACAATAACATTGAAAAAAATAAAATGTGTCGGAATATGTTTAGCGAAAGAGATGTAAGAATTACACATCAAAACTATAAAACATTGTTGAAAGAAATTTAAAAGACCTGAGTAAATGGAAAAGGTATTCCATGTCTGTGGACTAGTAGACTTAATATCATTACACTACTCTTCATATTGATCGAACGATTCAGTTGAATTCCCATCAGAATCCTTGAAGACTTCTTATAGAAATTAACAAGCTGATTCTAAAAGTCATATGTGATTCCCTGAGACTCAGAATTGCCAGACAATCTTGAAAATTAAGAACAAAGTTGGGCTCACACTTCCTGATTCCAAAACTTAAATACAAAGCAACAGTAAACAAGACAGTGTTATACTGGCACAAGGGTAAGACATATATAGATTAATGGAATAGAATTAAGAGTCCAGAAATAAAACCATGTGTCTATGGTCAGCTGATTTTTATTTTTGGCAAGGGTGCTGATGCAAAGACCATTTAATGAGGAAAGGATAGTATTTTCAGCAAAGGATGCTGGGATTGGATAGCCATATGTGAAAAGAATGAAGTTGGACCCTTGCCTCACATCATATATACAAGTTAACTCAAAATGTATCAGAGAGCTGAAACCATAAAACTCCTCAATGAGGACATAGTGGTAAACTTTCATGACCTTACATTTGGCAAACAATTTTTAAAGATACCAAAAGCATAAATAACATAAGAAAAAAATAGATAATTTGGACTTAATCAAGATTAAAAGCTTTTGTGCTTCAAAGCATAGCATCAAGAAAGTGCAAAAAAAGGGCTATTTGCAAGTTGTATATTTTTAAGGAGCTTGTATGCAGAATATGTAAAGAATGCTGACATTTTTTTTTTTTTAATATTTTGAGGCAGGATCTCTCTCACTCTGCCCCCCAGGCTGGACTGCAGTGGCACAATCATAACTCACTGCAGCCTTGAACCCCTGGGCTCAAGGGATCTTCCCACTTCAGCCTCCCAAATAGCTAGGACTACAAGTACATGCCACCACGCCCAGCTAATTTTTTTAAGGGATGGAATCTCACTGTGTGGCCCAGGCTAGTCGAACTCCTGGCCTCAAGTAATCCTCCTGTTTCAGCTTCCCATAGTGTTGGGGTTACAGGCATGAGCCACCTCCACACCCAGCCCCCAGAATACATGAGTAATTCCTACAATTTCGTAATACAAAGGCAAATGGCCCGATTTTTTAAATGGGTGAAGAATCTGAATAGATATTTCTATAAAGATATACAAATGACCAGTAAGTGCATGAAAAGATGCTCAAAATCAGTAGTCTTCAGGGAAACGCACATAAAAATCACAATGAAATACAACTTCACACTTACTAGGATGGCTAGAATCACAAAGTCAGATGATGAGTTTTGGCAAGTATGTGGACAAGGCAGAATCCTCAGACATTGATGGTAAAGAATACAAAAATGATGCAGACTTTTTGGAAAACAATCTGACTGCTCTTCAAATGATTAAGCTTAGTTTCCATATGGCCCAGCAGTTCCACTCCCAGGTATATACCTAAGGGAAATAAAAACCTATATTCACACAAAAACATGTTCATGACAGTTTATAGCAGCATTATTCATAATGGCCAAAAGGTGGAATATCCATCAGCTGATGAATGGACAAAGAAAATGTGATGTATCCTTACAGGGGACTCCTTCAGCCATGAATAGGATTAATACAGGCTCCAACATGAATGAACCTTGAAAATAGTATGTTAAGTGGTAGTAGCCAGTCACAAAAGACCATGTATTATATGATTCTATTCATATTAAATGTCCAGAATGAGGAAATTTTCTATAGAGACAGACAGTAGATTAGTGGTTGCTTAGTGCTGGGGAGGCTGGGGAGATCTGATAGCTAAAGGGTATGGCAGTTTCTTTTTGTATTGATGAAAAATATTTTAAAGTTGACTGTTGTGATAGTTGCATATATCTGTTACTATGCTGGAAAACATTGAAATTCACACTTAAAATGGGAAAATTGTGTGGAGAAAACATTGAAAAGGTTTACCTAATAGGTGTTTTAGAAGAAAACAGCAAAAAATTATTACCATCCCCTTACAAAACTTGAAAAACCTTAGAACGTTTTTTGGGAAAAAAAAAATTTATAATTAAGGTGCCGTAGTTTTAACATGTAAAATGAAAGTGTTGATTTTGCCCTTATATAATTGTTAGGGAAAAGAGAAAAACAGGACTTAATTTTTTTTGTACTAAGAATTAGTGTAAATTTTGTTGTCTACAAGTTAAATTTATTTTCATAGAAAGTTAGTTATAGTATCAAAATCCCAGTCAACCTTATTTTTATGCTACTATAGAGTTTTGTTAATATAGTAAGTGACTTTAATGTAAGTTACCCACTTCTGGTGCTAGTTACTTACCATTTGTATGTTAATTTGTTTTTATCCTGATACATATAATCAGGTAGAATTGAGAATTTTATTCAGCCTCTGCATCAGGGAATGTAGAATAACTGTATTCAAGACTTTAGAATTTTCAGAAAAGTTTAAATTTTTATTTTTTTTAGAATTTTCAGAAGAGTTTAATAGATCTTAGACATTTTTAAATCTTTTCATCTTTCTAGCTATTTGTGAATGTGCTTTTCTTCCTTTTAAATAAATATAATAGCTGGTATGTAAGAAAGCTATTGATGCATATTTTTATTTGGATATCTTATTGAACTCTTAATTGAAATAATTTTCAGTTTTTATTTATTTTATTTTTTGTTTTTGTTTTCTTTGAGATGGAATCTCACTCTGTCACCAGGCTGGAGTGCAGTGGCTCAATCTCAGCTCATTGCAACCTCCGCCTCCCAGGTTCAAGTGATTCTCCTGCCTCAGCCTCTCGAGTAGCTGGGACTACAGGCATGTGCCACCACGCCCAGCTAATTTTTGTGTTTTTAGTAGAGATGGGGTTTCACCATGTTGGCCAGGATGGTCTTGATCTCTTGACCTTGTGAGCCACCGCACCCAGCCCAGTTTGATTTATTTTGTTTTCTAGTTAACCATTTATACTACCTGCCAATAATGATAATCCTTGTCAATGACTATACATTTCAGATTAATGTCTTATTTTATTGGCTTAAACTTCCAAGCAATGTTAAATAATAGAGAAGACATAAATACTCTTTTTAAAAGAAAAAGTAAATATTTATCTCCTTCTTACATACTTAGGCTGGATTCTAGTGACATTTATAATGAATTGAAAGAAACATATCCTAATTATCTTCCTCTGTACGTTGCTCGACTTCATCAATTGGATGCTGAAAAGGTTAGACATGTTCATTCTAATACATCTTATTTTGTTTGTAATTAGATAAGGTTTGTGTTTTGAGGAAAAGTGCATTATTATCTTTCTCTTCTGTTCTTGCTAACTAAAACATGTTTTCTCAAATTGAATGTTGTATTAAGCTGTTTTCATGAAGGTTATTATAAGACCTAGCCACTACTCTGAGTTTAGTTTAGGATTCTTGCTCATGCTTGGTCAGTGAGATTAGTAATAGAGAAGATACCCTAAGGACTGTTTTCATTACCTTAACCTAAAGGGTAAGGGGCAGAAGGTAGTAATCCTGGCCAGATGGAAATCTGAACACCTTCGCTGAAAGAATTCCTACTTTGCGTTAACTTTGTTAATGATTCCCATTTGTGAGAGTTGGCTGTAGTTCTAGCCTGTGATGAGATGAACCAGTTCTCATTAGTCATCAAAGCAGTAGGAAAGTGCTGTCCTAATCAGATAAAAATCATCAAGGGTTCAGAATGAACCAAAGGGTGTTTAAAGGAGATTTCTTAAAAGACTTTAACAAGAAAGAGGCAAATTGTTGGGAACATCATGGTAATCACAGACTGTTGATTATAATGTTTACTGTCATCTTTGTGTTTTTCATGATGGATCAGAAAGAACTGGTTTCATCAGCTAGGGCTTTTTTTTTTTTTTTTTTCTCCCTGTTTTCAGGTAGTGTGCAACTAGAGTAATAACAACAGCCAATCACATTTCTAGAATCTTAAGAAATATAGAAAAGGAGTTACCTTTGTTTAAAAAAAAAAAAAGAAAACTTTACATTTGTATGAAGTTTATATTTTGCTTACTTTTACCATTGTACTCCAGCAGGGAATGTAAATAAGGTATTTTTATTATACATCTGAGCTCAAGTTTTATAGATATCAGCAATTAGAAAAATCACATTAGGAGAGAGCATGGAGCCCCTGGGTTCAATTACGTAGTTTACTCACATTGCAGTTGTAGCTCTCATGGTTGAGACAGCAGAAGTGTAATTTCTTTCGTATGCTGATTGATGTACCTATTTTTTATTACTTCTTTTTTCATCTCCAGGAACGAATGAAAAGACTTAATGAAATTGTTGACGCGGCAAATGCTGTTATTTCTCATATAGATCAAACAGCCCTAGCAGTTTATATTGCAATGAAGACTGATCCCAGGCCTGATGCAGCTACTATAAAAAAGTACCTAACCAGTAAATAATCTTTCTTGCATCTCATTTCTTAGTTAACTTGTTTTAAAAGTAGGGACTAATAATATAGAGGATATTGCTTTTCTGATGTTTGTTATATCCTTAAAATGGGAATTAGCACTATTTGAATACTCTCTCCTTAGAAATTTTAAAATAATTTTGTCCAATCTTTTTAAAAGCCCAAGAAAAGTAGTTTGCCTTCTCTGCTATTAAGTAGTGTCAAGATGGAGAGAGATGAGTATCTGTGATCAAGCAGTCCAACCACTTGAGAGGGTTTATGTGAATTGGACCATATCAGGAAGACAAAAATTAACACTGTAAAATTAATTTTTAAAATGTTTATTGTCCAATAACATGAAAAACCCAATATTTGGTTTGTAGTGAAATAAATGATAAAAAATAAAATTAGGCAAAACTATCTGGCAACTTTTATGAAGCTGGCTTTATAGTATTACTTAGGGAGAATAGAAGGAAAGAATTTAGAGTTTTGCCTTTAGAAAACCTAATGCTGTGTGTAAATAGAGAAGCTTCCCTGGGTTTATGAGTGGTTGGTATGGTTCCTTCCATGCAAGAGTGTGATTTCCATATGTTGATATAATGGTCCAGTGACTCTGAACCAAGCTACCATTTGGTCACTTTCACCCTTCCATGAACTCTTAACCCATCACCTCGAGCTCTCCCAATGTCAGTTACTTGTTTATCACTTTGGTTCATTTTCAACATAACAAGATCGTTAACTAGTAGAAATATCCTGATTCTTTTGTGGTTATTATAGCTAATTAACCAAAACTATTCAGACTGCCTGAAAATACTAAATTTTCCTTAAAAATTTTATCAGTTTTAGTATTTTTTTCTACATAAAATAGTTGGATTCTAAACTGCTAGAATTCTTTCCATTATATCATTTATATTGACACTATAGGATCTTATGAATCTTACAAGCAATAATTTGCAAGTGGGATAGAATGTATTTAAAATTAGTTCTTTGGCCACTGTTACTACCTTTTCATATTTTTCAAAAGAATAGTCTCAAACCATTGCCATTTTGTTGTTGTTGTTAATAATAGAAAATACAGCCGCCATTTATTAAGTGCCGATTATGTACAAGGGACTATTGAGGGCATTTTAAATACATTGTTTTATTTAAATTTAGTCTTCCAAACAACATGAAAGGCAGAGGCCTTTGTATCCCCCTTTTAAGGAAGAGAAAACTGAAGTTCAGAGGGATTGGATGACTTGGCCCAGTTGCCACTGCTAGGACGTTGGAAAGCACGTAGTCAAATCAGGGTCTGCCTCCACAGCCCATGCCCTTTCTTTTCTCTGTATATTCTTACTGCCTTCTTGAGAAGGTTAACATAACTCATTATTATCTCACAGAAAAAGGAGCATCGTCTGCCTCCCACACATCCTCATTGTGTTCCTTTCTGTCTCAGGGTGATCATTGTTCATCTTATTATAAGAGGAGGCTGGCCTTGGTCACTTTAAAACTGTCTTCTACAGATCACCAGTGATAACCAGTTGCTAAAAAAGAATGGCCCATTTTGAGTCTTCCTTGAGCTCTCTGCAGCCCCTGACATTAACTATCCCATATACTTTCTAGCTTTTGTTATTTTTAATACTTTGTGAAAATAATATGATTTTCTCAAACTCAGATATTACATGAAGTAACACATATGGTTTTCTCAATTTTACCATCCACAGAGGAAACTCAATCTCAGATTACAGTGAGCCATAAACTAATACAAAATTAGTTTTATTTTGTTATTGGTCTTTTTTAATCACTGTTTTTAATCTCGTTTTTTGTTTTTTTTTTTTAATTTCTACTCTTTGAAGATTACTAGACACTGACTATCATGGCTATTGGAAATAAGCTGGGCTAAAACTAGAAATAAGCCATAAAACTTTGTAAAAATGCTGAGAGTAGAGCTGCTTTAAGTTTTTAGCAACACTGGGTCAACTTGTCTATCCTTGTAATTAAAGAATTTCTCTCCAGGCCTTTGCTTTGGCCTGACTGAAATAGACTCTGGCCAGGTTGTGTTTGGACAGAAGACAATTTTCAGAGTTGAAATATTTTACAAGATGCTATCAGGAAATACTTAACATTTCTTACAGATGTCATCTGTGGGCAAGTAGCAGCCAACTTAAGCATTAATTTCTCATTTCCATGCAAAATTGCTTTCTCTTAAATCACTAACATCAAATATTATAAAATGCCATTTTCTAATCTTAAAAATGATATTAACTTTTTGTTAATTTGATTTCAAGGTCTTTATTGAGCAAATACTTCATGTAAGGCATCACTGACTGGGACTTAAAAAATGAACAAAATAGTCTCTACTTTTAGGAAACTTATCATCTAATATAGAAGATGAAATTGCCAGATAGGAAATTATTAAGAGATAATGAAATACAGGTATTTTTTAATAAATATTTCAAATTGTAAAAACCTGTAGAAAGAAAAGCTGACTTTCTCCTGAGTGGAAAAAGCCTCATGTATTAAAAAGGTATTCAATCTCAGCCAGTCAGTACACAACCTAAGGAGAGGAAAGGAATACTCCAGATATGTAGCATTTAGAGTACATGATCAGAGGATGCTAAAATAGAAAGAGATCTTACGGCTAATTTAACCCAGGTCTGACAAATGCAGATTACCTATGTCACCCCCAGGTTGCCTTCTGATTTCTGCATCATTCCAGCCCTTCTCTGGGCAGCCAGGATCCATCAGGCAGCATTTGCCGAGTCTGCCCTGCAGACTCTGGCCGAGCGACGGATGAAAGGAGTACTCAGACACAGGTATCCAGTGAAAGAGCGGGCTAGGGGACTGCCAGCACTAGGGGCCGAAGAGAGTTAGCAGTCCCCCTAAGCCAGCGATGCTCACATTTATTTAGTAGAGATTTAATGACAAAGGCATGGAGCAAACACAATTTGTGGATAATAAACATTGTCGACCCCCCGAGTAGAGAGCAGTCCTGCACGCAAATGATCAAAGGTTGGTTTTTGGAGACAGGAGTAAACAAAGTTATCTAGATAAGTTCCTTTACATTCCCTTGTTATCTGCCCTTTGCTCTCTGGCTCCAGATAAGAGAATTTGGCTGCCTTCAGTCAAATCCTCTTTCGAAACTTTTGTGAGACCTCCCAGCCTTCCAAGAAGGTTTGCATCTTTCCCTCTAACTTTTACCCACCACCCTGACTGGTGTCCTACATCTCCCCCTTTTCTGTTTTTTGCATCAGGTTTTGTTGATTGAAGAGTACAGATGTGTGCAGTAACCAGTTTGTCTGGCATAGTGATTACTGCTTGTATTCCAGCTTTGCATTCCTAGAATTAGTAAATAATATAAGACAAACATGAGTATAATCAGTAACGTGCTTTTCCAATCAAGGAGTGACGTGTAGTGTTTCCTGGTACCTCAGTCCAATGTGTGCTGTTACTAAGGAACCCCACTGGGGGTGTGTTAACCCCTTCCAGCCAAGCAGTTACATTATTAGAGCCTGGGAAGGTGGTGTCTGCCCAGGTAACAGGGCAGAAGAAAGGCAAATCTAAGAGATGAGCCCAGTAGAGGTAGCAGGTACGGGTTGCAGGCAGAGTGAGAGAATACGAAGGTTTAATACCCTATGAGAGTTGCAGTGTACAGCAGAAAGTATAGCAAGGAACAGATTATCTGGAGTGAATGATATCTATGTCTAGAGCAGGATTCGCTTAGCCTCCTGAGTTTTCTTCTTCAGCATCCCCCAGGTAATGTCCGGGGCTTGTGTCATCTGAAGAAGCCGCATCATCCAGGGCTATGGGTCCTGCAGGGTCATTTTATTCATTTCTGGTACCAGATTGGGTCCTAGCCACGCTATGGTATGGTTTGATGCCTTATGCTGGAATCCAGAGAGGACCTGAGGGGGTGTGAACAGAAGCATATCTTCTTCCCAACGTTAACAATTCATTTGAACCACACCATACATTACTGTTTATATCTTTCCATAAAACTGCAGGGTTTAATGTCTTGAGAGGTTTTAGTGAAGTGCTTTCCAATAGTTGATTGAAATTTATCAATTAGATTTAAAAAGTAAGGGTAAATAAGGCTTGTGCCAGTGGTGTTGCAGGGTCCTTACCCATATTCCTTTGTTGTTGTTGTTGTTTCCTGAGCGTATTTTTAAGGGCAGATTGGACACGTTCTACTATGGCCTGTCCTTGGGGGTTGTAAGGGATGCCTGTGGAATGTTGGATGTTCCACGTGTGACAAAATTGCTGAAATGTTCAGCTGGCATAAGCTGGACCATTATCAGTTTTAATTTTGGTGGGCCACTCCATACATGCAAAAGTTAAAAGAAGATGTTTAGTAACATATTAGGCAGACTTTCCAGGAAGAGCATGTGTGCTAATTAGGTGAGAATTGGTATCAACAGATACATGTACATATCTTAGTTTTCCGAATTTAGGGACGTGTGTAACATCAGTTTGCCATAGCTGATTAGGATCTAGTTCTTTAGGGTTAGCACCTGTTAAACGAGCGGACGTGCCTGTGAGCTGGCAGTTTGGGCATTGCAGGATAATGTGTTTAGTCTTTGGGTAAGTTGAAATTGGTTAGATAATTTTCTCCAATTTTGGTGGAAACGTTGATGCGAATGGGTGGCTTGGTCAAGCAGTGACATCATAATCTGCAGGTCTGCTTGATCATTGCCATAAGCTAGGGGGCCAGGCAGTGAGCTATGGGCCCGAATGTGTGTAATAAAACTAGGATGTGTACGTTGATCCATCAATTGCTGAGATCAAAGAAAAACTGCACACAGGGTGGGCTCAAGAGTGGACTTAATGAGGGCTGTTTCAAGGTTTTGCAATAAACAAACAGAGTAAACAGAGTCACTAACAATATTGATAGGCTGAGCAGAAAATGTCTCCAGGGCCAATATTAAGGCTCCTACCTCAGCTCTCTGAGTGTTATTAAATCCAGAACGAATGAGGGAATTGCGAGGTCTACACCAAATAGCCACTTTCCCATTTTTTACCAGAGCCGTCAGTAAAAAGCATTAAAGCATTAGGTATGGTGAGGGTGAACCACTTTTGTAGGCATAACTACAGGAGTACAAGATAAGAACTGAAGTAGTTTATCAGCAGGAAGGGCATGCTCTGTATGGCCTGTATAATCAGAGAGTACTATTTGCAGGTCTAGAGATAAGGGCAAGACTGCCTCGAATTGCTTTTTACTTAAAGGAATTCTGATGACATCAAGGTCATAACCTAGCAACCGATGGCATCATCTGCAGCCTGAAAGACGACTTTACTAACTAGCTGGATATAGGGAGATAGAGTTTTAGTTCCGGTGTGTGAGCAAAAAACCCATTTTAGGAAGCATAGCCCTGGGGACATCTGTCCTATTAATCCTGTTGGGGAATGCTTAGTAGGAAAAACAAACAATTGAACTGAATATTGAATATTGTGGGTCTGTGCGATCCAGTTGCCTCTGAAAAATAGCATGCTGTATTTCCTCAATTTCCCTTTTTGCTGCAGGAGTTAAATACCTGGGAGTGTCTAGGACTGTATTGCCCTTTAGGATAGAAAGCAGGTTTTGTAATGTATCAGTAGTTATGCCCAAGGTGGAGCGAAGCCAGTTAATATCACCTAGTAATTTCTGATAATCATTTAAGGTGTGTAAGTTGCTGGTATTTAATTTAACTTTTTAAGGTCTTACTGACCGGTAAGTTAGAATGTATCCAAGATATTTCCAAGGAGAAGACAATTGTACTTTTTCAAGTGCTATGATTAAACCTCTTGACTATTCTTTACGACAGAGGCATATAAACTTAAAAGTACTGGCTCTGTTGGAGCTGCTAGTAAAATATCATCCATAAAATTAATAATCTTGCAATTAGGCAAGTCTTTTCTACTGGGGAGCAAAGCCTGATTTACATGATAACTGATACAATATTCCTTGAGGAAGTACTTTCCAATGAAATTGGCGAGCTGGCCTCTATTGATAACTGCTGTTGTAAACACAAATTTTTCTCTGTCCTGTTCTGCAAGGGGAATAGTATAAAAGCAGTCTTTTAAGTCAATAAAGTCAATAAGACTATAGGCCAATCTAGAGGAATCGCAGCTGGGGAAGGGAGGCCCTGTTGAAGGGGCCTCACAGCTTGCAAATTAGCATTGATAGCCCATAAGTCATGCAAAAGTCTCCATTTGCCAGACTTTCTGGGAATGACAGAAATAGGCGAATTCCAAGTGCTGTTTGACGGTTGTATATGGCTGGCTTTTAATTGTTCCTCAGCTGATTCATGGGCTCTTTGTAATTTCTCTCCTTTTAAAGGTCACTGTTCTACCCGAATAAGATTTTGAGAGAACCTCGTCAGGGGTAGGGGAGGAGTAACAGTGGATCTCTAATAACATTATTAGAGATCTGCAGAGTGACCTCAACCCTCTTGTAAATGGGCTAGCAGCTCTGTTTTTTGTTTTTGTTTTTGTTTTTTTATGCTTTTCCTTATGTCTTTTTAAGCATTAAGACTAACGGTTCATACACCTAATTGCCTCGTCGATTTTGCATTACTAGGCAGGCCAAGAGCTCCCCTTCTGATGCCACTTGCCTAAGACAGGGTCCCATAGCTATAGCATATTCCTTGTCTTTTCTCCAATTTATTGGAGGAGGGAGCTCAGGCAAAACCTCCATTCTGTCTTTGTTATTTTTGCCCTGTAACAGTGGGGCTGAGGGAGAAAGAGGAGGTGATAAGGT
The DNA here is from genome assembly GCF_047675955.1 of Chlorocebus sabaeus. NCBI lineage: Eukaryota > Metazoa > Chordata > Mammalia > Primates > Cercopithecidae > Chlorocebus > Chlorocebus sabaeus. Next base: position 84,566,476 of record NC_132906.1, read on the forward strand.
AGATGATGGCTCCTCCTTCCTTCCCTTTGTAGGCTCTTCTGTGTACAGTGGGACCAAAGCAGCCCTAACTAAGGCCTGTAACCTTAGAGATGTTACTGGGACCTGTTGCCCTTGTGCATGATGTTGTTTAGGATTTCTCCCGAGTTGTTCCCGGAGCTCTATGTCTAGCATACCTTCTTCCAGGAACCATGGGTTATGGGAAACAACAGTTTGCATTAGGTCCCTTAATTGAGCCTATGAAAACGAGGCTCCACTAGCTTTAAGCAGCTGTTTCAATACTTTTATATACTGTTGCTGTTGAGCTGATAACTGTTGCCCCATAATGAAACCCTAGCCTGAACAATTCCCTCGAACTTGGAAATCCCAAGCGGGCACCAATGACTTACTGACTGCGCAGTCTCTTCACCTTCATTTTTGAGGGTTCCATTGTGATCCATTGCAGCGTTCCGCACACGGGGCACCACCTGCCAAGTCTGTCCTGCAGACTCTGAGTGACGGATGAAAGGAAAGGAGTACTCAGGCACAGGTATCCAGTGAAAGAGCGGGCTAAGGGACTGCCAGCACTAGGGGCCGAAGAGAGATAGCAGTCCCCCTAAGCCAGCGATGTTCACATTTATTTAGTACAGATTTAATGACAAAAGCTTGGAGCAAACACAATCTGTGGGTAATAAACATTGTCGACCCCCAAGTACAGTGAATGATCAAAGGTTGGTTTTTGGAGACAGGAGTAAACAAATTTATCTGATAAGTTTCTTTACATTCCATTGTTATCTGCCCTTTGCTCTCAGGCTCCAGACAAGAGAATTTGGCTGCCTTCAACCAAATCCTCTTTCAAAGCTTTTGCAAAACCCCCTGGCCTTCCAAGAAGGTTTCCATCTTTCCCTCTAACTTTTACCCACCACCCTGATCGATCTTCTACAAGCATTGGCCTGGGTGTGGTAACCTGCCTTGTCAACCCATTGCTGTTCCAAGCCCCTTTTCTGCTTTACAAAATCAGGATAGTAGTTGTGCCTGACACCTTGGGTTGTTGGAAGGCATAAACAAAGGACTGCTGAGAAGACATTTAAGGATGGCACTTGGCATCTAAGAGTGGAGGAGGGGAAGGAGGGTAGGTCAGGCAATGACGAGCCATGCAGATGCCCCACAGCTTGGAAGCCCCAAAAGTCTACTTGTAAATCCTTTTCTTCTTAATTCCAATGTAAACAAGCAGTACCCAGAAACATCTCCACATAAAGGGAGTGAAAGTTGGTTCTTAAAGCTTTGAAATGCTGTGCTGAGAAGCACTGAGGGATCTTTTAGGCATAGTTTCATTTACATTGCAAATGTATTGGGGTTGGTAATTGTCCTCTTTGATGAACTCTGCCAGTCTGAAGGAATTTCTCAGCAGCTTTACTATCCACATTGCCTCCCTGCTCACTTTCAAGGTACCAGATCAAATGGGCTTTGAACCTCTGAGAATACCCCAGTCTCCGGCAATGTTTCAGCAACAGCATTTTCCATGGTACTTAACATTCATGTTCCCTGCCATGCGGCCTCTTAGATTAACAGGACTCTTTGGTGCACAGATTAATGTGGGTGAGCCCTTGAGCCGTCAAGTTTTTGGGCTGATGGCTGCCTTTCCTACTGCGGATCCTTATTGATGGTATAGTCCCGGCAGGTTTCACATGCTACACATTTCACTCTGAGTCTTTCAGAGTCACTCTTAGCCATTAGTTTGTTCCACAGCTAAGTGCCTCATCATCATTTTCTCAGTACTTCTAGTCCACATTTTTTTCACGTGTATCTGACGTAAGTTGGACAGAATGCCTCAAATAAGCATACATTCTAGAGACTAACACTTTCCCCTGGAGTGTAGGTGGTGGTTGTATTTCATTCAGCAATGATTTATTGAGTTTCCATTCTGTGCCGGGTATTATCCTAGGCACTTGGAATGCACTGAAGAAAACAAAGATGCCTGCCCTGGATCAAGGCAGTGTGCCATAGTGATTAAGAGCACAGATTACAGATTTCTACTGCTAAGCTTAGACTCCTGGATCTGCCACTTCCTAAGTGGAGGGCCTTGAACAAATAGCATAGTCTCTTTGGGCCTGAGTTTCCTCCTTTGCAACGTGGCAGTAATTAATAGTCTCTCTTACTCAGAATGGTTTGAATGTGAATGAATTAACGTGTTAAAATGCTGAGACAGTTGCTGGCACATTCAGAGTAAAGCATTATATTTGGTTGTCCTAGTCATGAACTGAAAGTTTTAAGACATGACCTCTGTGTATACACATAGACAAATATGTAATGATTGCTGTCTATAAGAAATCTGAAAACTCAGAAGACATTGACCTGATTAAGAGTTATATAGCTAAAAGAATTTAGAATAGTGATTAACCTTTCAACTCTGTTGCTTCTGGCATTCTGTTTCAACAAGGTGCAGCTACCCTAACTCATTTAATCTATATGTGTAATATAGTAGCTAATTTGATGTTTATTAATAAGGCATCTTATTTGACGTACAATACAAGCATATGTACCTGGATATACAGTATTTCTGCATTATAAATCTTAAGCAAAAGAATATGTGAATTTAAGTTCAGATAAGAATTTACTTTTAAAGATAGTTTACTGATATCGGAAATACTTTTTAATTTGCTGTACAGTGACATGGACAAACAAAAATCCACCCTCGTAGATGCCCTTTGTAGGAAAGGTTGTGCCCTGGCAGACCATCTTCTTCACACCCAGGCTCAAGATGGAGCCATTTCCACTGATGCAGAAGGAAAGGAGGAAGAAGGAGAAAGTCCTTTGGATTCTCTGGCAGAAACATTTTGGGAAACTACTAAATGGACTGATCTTTTTGACAATAAGGTAACCTTTCTGCTTCTTGTTTTGGCAAAGTTCTCAGGGTTACTTCACAGACCTCTCTTGTGCCGCATTGCTGGTTACAAGAGGAAGGAGGTAAATGGAAAGAGTTAAGCTGGGCTCTGAATATGACATGTTTAGCATAGTACTTCGTGTTTGTCTCACCTTTTTTAAAAAAACATTATTTTATGGGCCTGCAAACTGGCTGTTAAACCATGATAATTTTAAAAACAGTTTGAGAATATATGTAGTAGGCTTTTAGTTAAACCAGTTATGTATGTAGCTAAATTAAGAAAGTCTTCTAGAAAATGCCTTAAGGCCTACCCTTCTCTATTTATATGCTAATTTGTTGGTGGTAGGAGATTGGGGGCAGGTTGAGGGGGCATACTGGTTAGTTTAGATGTTACTTATTTTCCTCAAAACTCTTGAACTTCTAAATAATTATCAACTTGATTTGTAGCTAATCAGTTTTAAAACCCAATTCGGAAAAGCATTGTTGATGAACTTTTTTGGATTTTGGTTACAAAAACATTGTTAATTTCTTTTAGGTCTCTACTATAATTCTTGCAATAGAGATTATACAAGTCATTAATCTTCTTTTCCTGTGAAAATAAAGAAAATAAAGTAAATGGAGTCAGTAGGATTCCCTTCACTTATCACAGACCATCGTTTTGTCTTAGTAGACAGATGCTTGTTCTCAGAATTAACTGGTAATTTGCAGTAAAGAACCCTGGAAGTGGGAAGAAAATTCTTATATGCTTCAGATTTTTCCAGCACAGTACGGTTGTGCATTTATAGAAGGTACTCAGTTATATTTGGGAAACTGAAAGAGCCAGTATTGCAGCAGAGGTCAGGAATTTGAATCTGAAATTAGACCCCTTGAGTTTGGCTCCTGTCTCTACCACTTTTATATGTGACCTTAGGCAACTTACTAAATTGTGATACCTTAGTTTCTTATCTGCATGACCTGCCTTAGGCTGTGATGAGTGAGTGTCAAGTACATGCAGTGTCCCCAACAATATTTGCTGTTACTGCGAACAAACAAGGGAACAGTTATTGAAGGCCTGCTATGTGCCGAATACTGCTTACCACTGGAAACGTAAAGATGAATAAGAACCTGGTTTTTGTCTTTGAGGAATCTAACAGAGATTGACAAACAGTTGATGAACATCATAATAAAATTGTTTTAGATCATTCTATTTTTTCAATACTACTACTATATTAGGGGTCATGCATTCTATTACCTGTTTACTGTGTTTATGGCAACAATTGTTAAATACTTTAGAATACAAATCAGTGTCATAGGATTTTCTTTTAGTACATTCTCCACATTCCAAAGTAGAGACCAAAAATATATATAAATGATTATAAGTATATTTGACAGATGCAGTAATTACAGGTAAAAACTTGTACCACAGAATCCATGCTTATATAATCTAATACTTGTTTTTTGACTTCTATCCTCATTTGCAATTTTGGCAGTTTATACTGACTCTGCATTTTGTATTTCTATCCTGATTTGCGTCTTTGTAATTATTTATGTTAGCTCTGGTTTCTTATGCATGAAAAGGTATTTTTAAGTGGATTTCCACAGCTAATAATTTCTCATATTAGTTTTCTTCCTAAAAAACAAATGGTTCATTCTGTGGAATACTCAGCTCTTTTGAAGACACTAATTATCTTTTTAAAAGTGTTTAAAAATGTACTCGATATACCATATTCATTTCAAAAGCTACACTTCTGTTAAAGCCTTAATTTTATTGTTAAAGCTAATGCCTTAAAATGTAAATTATTTTATAAACAAGCTTTATCATGTTTTACATTGTAGGTTTTGACATTTGCATATAAACATGCATTAGTAAATAAAATGTATGGGAGAGGCCTTAAATTTGCAACTAAACTTGTGGAAGAAAAACCAACAAAAGAAAACTGGAAAAATTGTATTCAAGTAAGTGATACTTAAAATGTCACTGTTAAGCATCACTTTGATATTGCATAGTGACAGAATAACTAGAAAGGATTAGGATTGTGATATAGAAATCATGGTTTTATTGTGACCAGTTATTACACTAATTAGCGTAATGTGAACTATAGAATAAATACATGAGAGACAGTCAATAAGCTATTTAAATTTTAAAAACACTTTTCACTGCTATCCAAAGAACTGATACTAGCCTCAAATGTTTTCAGCAAGGGCAAATGCATTTTGAATTTTGTAAAAGTAGAAGCCAGTTTTTCTTTATGAAGGAAACAATTCCTTTTAAATGCACGTTACCTCAACTCTAAAATGGTTGAACTTCTGGAGTTTATATTTGATTTTATTCTTCATTTGAGATGGTAGGCATTTTTAAAATTATTTTACCATGTATCATATTATGTGGAGAGAAATTCTGTAGTTGAACTTTCTGCACAAGTTAGTTGTCAAGTAAAAAAAATTAGCTGAATTCTACAGAAGTTAGTTTAGTCTGACCTCGTCTTTGTACGTGCATAATTGGTTTATGCCTAAAGGATACGTTAAGGCAGGGGAGTTTGGTGGTGGCAGATTCAGCTAAAGGGCAAGTCCAGGTTAATTATACTTTATATGTAAGGTACGCTTTGGATGTAAAACTGACCAGTAGGTTCCTCTGAAAATGTTTGATAATTAGAGTAAGATATATTCATATTTACTCTTAGAGCTTTTTGTTTACCTTCACCAGTCAGTCCAAATTACAAGACATTTTAAATGAGCTCCTCCAGATCTTTGACTAGATTAAGAGAACTCTTTCTGGAGCCAGGTGTTGATATGTCTAATGTGGTTCTCATCATGTGGAATCTGATCCGTGAGCACTTAGGTTTGTAAAGCCAGTGATCCCTGCCGACGTTCACATCAGGGAGTGTTTCTTAACTTGTGTGCCCTCCACTCTGCCCCCCTCCCGCTGTCTGTTCTCCACACAGCAGCTGGAAAAGATGTCTTTTGACACCTGCTGTTGAATCTCCATCACATTTGGAGTAAAATCCAAACTCTCCCCTGTGGTCCATAAGGCCCCTACCTACCTCTCCAGACTTACTTCATATCACACTTGCCCATATAAACTCTGCTTCTGCCACACCAGCATCTCTGCTTAGCAGAAACAGCCACACCTTTTCCTACCAAAGGACCTTAGTTAGCACTAACTACTCCGGCTAGATGGAATGTCTTTCCCAGATTTTCACACAAATTTCTTCTTGTCATTCCAACTCCACTTAAGTGTCACCTCCATAGAGATTCTTTCTTAACCATCTAACTCCCCAGTTTATATTGTATCAAATATTATGTCTACTGTACACCTGATAAATATCTTATTACTTGTTTATTCATTTATTAATTTGCTTATTATTTGTTTTTCCTGAAAGTAGGAGGTGAATTTGTTCCATGCTGTTTTCCCAGTGTTTGACATGATAGTTACTCAGAAAAAAATGAAAGGAAGTTAGGTTGGTAGGAAGGAAAGGACCAAGTAAGTTGGAAGGAAGAAGGGAAGACAGGTTAATAGGAAAGAGGGAAAAGGACAGTTGGTAGAGATAATGATGAGAAGAATAGGTTGGTTGGTAGGAAAGTTGGTTGGTGGGAAGAAAGATCAGGAGGTGGGTGATGGTTGGTGCAAGGAAGATTCTGTATGCTACTACCTTACTGTTACTAAATATTTAATACAGCATTTATTCTAAATACTGAGCTTAAAAATCTGTCACTTCCTTTATATTAATATATTATTGTATTTTGTTGTAGCTGATGAAGTTACTTGGATGGACCCATTGTGCATCTTTTACTGAAAACTGGCTCCCCATCATGTATCCTCCCGATTATTGCGTATTCTAAAATAGGAAACAAGACTTTAAATTTTAAAAAAGGAAGTTTTATAGTGAATGGATATAAAAACAAATTTGTGGCATTTTTAGTCTAATGCATGTTTTCATCCACTATCCAATACTGATTATTAAAATGACGTGTATTTATCAGAGAATTCACTGACGTGTGGCTTAATACATGTAAATCTAGACCTCTGACATCATGATGTTTTCTTAATGCCTCACATTGCTGGCACAGGGATGTGCCCTGCCTGCCAGCACGGAGGACTTCGAGTTGGGTTGCAGCTTATGACATGCATGATAGGTTTTGGAGGGTAACTTTTAACTGCAAACCTGTAAAGTTCTATTTTTTATTTTATAAATGAACAGGGTTTTAACATGCTCAACTTTAATTTTTTTCAATTGTATGAAGGCCTTAAAAAAGCTACATTAAGCGTAGCTAAAATTATTTATTGGACTAAAAATTAACAGAACTTCATTTCCAGATTTTTTTTTTTTTTTCTTTTTGGCAAATGTTTACATTCAGTTAAGGGGAAAAAATAGAACCAGCACAAATGAGTGGCAATTGCTTCATCTTGGGGTAATTATAGGCAAGTCATTTTCACATCCTCTAGAAGTTCAGAGCATCAGAATGAACTCTATGAATACATGTGTAAGTGCCAGACAGCTGAATCTTTATCAGGTATTGTAAAGATACACATATGATATGTTTATTAAAATTGAAATAATGTAAAACACGTGAATAAATTTGCAAAACCAAGATCACAGTACACCATATGCACTCTGGTACCTTAATTTTTTTTTTATAAATAATAAAAGTGAACATTGAAGCTTCTTAAAGTTGGTCTTAATTTTTCATAAATAAAATTTGGCGTTGTAACAAATAATACATTAAATACATAGACAAAAAATTAAACATAAGGTAATCTATTTTACAGTGTTTCTTATAGGCTTACAATTATTTGAATATATTTCCAATTCTTGTGTGATTAACTTTTTTATTTTTATCTTTGGCTACTACATGTGCATCTCTCGTCATTCCTCCACCAAATAAACAGACACAAGGAGTATTAAAAGGTTTATGATCCCTTATCTCATGGCAAATTGTGTGTATGTATGATTTTTTTATCTTGTTCTCTTAAAATTTACTGCTGCAAAAGGCCTACCAGTAATCCTATCTAGTCATTCCTGTTTTTGCTGTATCTCATGAAAGTGTTAGAGCCTTTATGAGAAACATAAATACATGTATAAGCATATTGTTTACAACTTCTGGGCTATGTAGGGTCTGAAGTCCATCCATGAACAGCTACATGCATGTTCTCTCTCACACACTCATAGACTGTCACCTGCACAGACATACAGGTCCCCATTTGTATAGGTCTAGTCCAGTAAGAGAATGGAGAAGCTCAGTAAAGGTAGGATGACTTCCCAAGGTTATACTGCTGATCACCTGTTGGAAATTAAATTATAGACCTTGCTTTACAACCCAGGTTTTGCTATTTCAGGTAAGTACTACGTACAGCAGGAATCAGTAACGTTTGGCCCTTTAACACAAACTGGACTGCTGCCTGTTTTTGTAAATAAAGTTGTATTGGAACAGAGCCACGCCTATTCATTTATGACTCCTGTAACTGGAGGCAGTTACACAAAGCTGCCATGTTAGCTCCTGTTTCCTGTCTGGATCCTTCTGCATTTCTGTGGTGACAGGTGGACCCAAGTAAGCTCCAGAAGATGTCCTCAGTAAAATCATTACTGTTTCTATGTGATTACATTAAAAATAATACAAGCAGTAGCATGGTACTTCAAAAAGTCAAGCAGTTTTCCTGTTTCTGGTCATAGTAGCCAATGTGCGCACACCCACTGAAAACAATTGAAAAAACTAGGTAAAAATAACATTTTAAAGAACCATTAGAGACAGTACATAGTATGTGCCCAATACTAGTTCTGTGGCCCCTTTCCAGTAAGAAGAGGCAGTTCCCAATTGTTACTGGGAGGAATTTTGCCATCTCGTGGGATTTCTTTGCTTCCTCATGTTAGGCTGCTTCCTGGGAGAACTTCTCTTTACCCCAGAAGAGCCCCACCTGCTCCTCTTCTTAGGCACCACAAATCTCAAACCGTTTCTCCACCGCCAGCTCTAATGAAATGTGCAGGGACTGGATGACTGGAAGCCACAGCCTGGGTCTCTGCTGTCTCATCCTGGCTCAAGTACTGACAAGCCAAATCACTTGACCCTCATGAATCTCCTTAAGAAAATCATGGTGTTTAATCAATGTGACTGTTCCAACTAGAAAATTATTTCATTTGAATTAACTGAGTCTTTGCCTCCACTGTGTTTCCTTCTCTGTCCTCCCAACAACCCAGCATTCAGAATACATGTCTTTGTCTTTCCCTTTAGGATCTAAGTCAGAGAAGCCTTCATAGGGAGATAGGTAAGAGGGATCCCTGCTGTCTCCCCTAAAGGGGAAGGGGAGGAAACCTTGAATGGAGAGAATTTTCTGAGGAATGAAAAAGTGAGAAACTGAACTTCATGAGCCTGAGTCTGTGTTAACATAGTAAACCAAGGGGAGAAAAATTTATCGGTAGTCATGGGTGGTAAACTGAGAAAGGGTAGCTGACTAAGTAAAATCCTGAAAACCAGAAGAGGAAGATGTAAGTGATGCTCTAACATGAAGGGTTCTTGGACATCCCAATCAGCAGAATTTCTACCTGCCCTCCTGGTACCGAGAGCCAGGTCAGGATGTGATGGTGCAGTACCTGCCAGCACTTTGCTGCAAAATACCTCTGCACTCAGCTCTGCAAATGTACTGTTTTAGTTTCATTTAGAACCCCTGATTTGTGAGAGGATTTCAAACATCAGGCAAGTATGTAATGAATTCAAGCCGAGTCCTCTCGAAGGACAAACATGTATAACTACAGGTCCAGTGTCAGTGCCAGCTGTCAGGTTTTCACTGTGCAGCTAGGGTTGCCTGCTTACTCAGTCATGTCAAACAAATTCACTCTAGAATCGACCAGGTCTTACCCAAAATGCAAATAGAATACAAAGCAACTGAAAATATATTTTGTAATTTCAGTTTATGTGTGGTTTTAAAAGTTAAGATACCTCAAAACTCAGCTGTCTACAATAATTTATTTTCACTAGTGTTACTTGCCTGGAATTTGGCAGATCTAAGTTGGGCTTGGGCTAGATGGTTTCAAGCCTGAGTCATTAAGATGTAAAATTTACAGGAACAACAGAGGATTGAGGAACAAGTTAAACGACACTCTAATGATGCAGTCTGCATAATGCAGTAGTATGAAATTCTACAAAAAAAAAAAGGCAAGATGAAGGGAGGATCAGATTTAAGAGACATAACTAATTAATCAAATTTGGACCTGGTTGGGTTCTGATTGAAACTAAAAATAAATGTCATGATGTCATGACACTTATGAGACAATTGGAAATTTGAACACTGCATATTTTAATGTATTAATATAAAATTTTAGATGTGATAGTATTGTGATTATGTATCTTGTATAGATACAAGCTGAATTTACAAAAGGAATGATTTGTCTGATTTGATTCAAATTGGTATGGGAGCAGAGAAAGTAATGGTTTAGATTAACCACGGTTTTCCATGAATTGAAATACACTTATTTAGCAGAATATTGAGCTATAGTTGCCATATAATAAACTGCACGTATTTAAAATATACAGTTCGTCTACTTTCATCTATTTAAAATTTTCTGTAATAATGTAAAGAAAAAGATAACTAATCAATTCAGCCATTCTAAAAGGACATTTGATTTACAAAATAAGCATATGATCATATTCCTTTGCCCTGGAAATGTGAAAAGTTTAAGAGATTTAAAGGAACGAGTTTCATTGCTTTAATTTTCTTAGTAGATTCCTCTACATTGTGTATTTGAAAGATCTAGGATTTGAAAGAAAATTTGCGTAACATTTGGGACAAACCATGGGGTTTTTAACAGCTTTATTGAAGTGTAATGTACGTATGATAAACTTTAACCATTTCAAGTGTGCAGTTTAATGTCTAGAATGCAGCCATCAGCACAGTCTGGGTTTTTAGCACTTCTGAATCATCTGAAAGAACTCCCTCAAGCTCGTTTGTAGCCAGTCTCCATTCTCACCCCTAGCCTCAGACAGCCGGTGAACTGCTAATCCTATAGTTTTTCTGGAAATTTCATATACGTGGAATCACAGTTTTTAATTTTTTGTGTCTTCTTTTACCTAGTGTAATGTTCTTGAGTTTCAGCCACTTTGGGTGTATCTGTTCATTCCGTGTTGCTGCGTATACTGTGTTGTGTGATGTACCACATTTTGTTCCTTCACCAGTTGATGGATGTTTGGATTGTTTATATTTGAGGCTATTAGGAATAATGCTGCTGTGCTGCTGTGAAAGTTTGTTTACAAGTCTTTGGGCATATCTTTTCAAGTAATGTTGTATAGATAATCTAGGAATGAAATTGCCGAGACATGGTATATTTCTTTTTATATTGTAAGAAACTAGCAGATCATTTTCAAAATGACTGTACCATTTGACATTCCTACTAGCAATGTGTGAGAGTTGCAAGCTTCATACATCCTTATCAGCACTTGATGTCACCTTTTTAACTTTGGCCATTCTACTGGTTGTGATACAGTATCTTATTTTAATTTGCATTTCTCCAGTAAATAATGAACTTACTAGACATTTGTATATCTTCTTTGATAAAGTTTCTATTCCGATATTTTGCCCATTTTTTCAGTTGTTGGATGGTCTGTCTTGAGTTGTGAGAGTTTGGATACAAGCTGTTTTTTAGATGTGTGTGATGCAAATATTTTCTCCCAGTGTGTTTCTTGCTATGTTGCCCAAGCTAGATTCCTGGATTCAAGTGATCCTCCCGCCTCTGCCTTCTGAGGAGCTGATAATACAGGCACATGCCACCGCACCTGGCCCAGTGTGTGTAATAGTCTCTTGAAGAGCAAAACTTTTTAATTTTCATAAGAACCAACTCAGCATTTTTTTCATTTACAAGTTGTGCTTTTGGTATCACATCTAAGATATCTTTGTCTAACTTAAGGTAACAAAGGTTTTACCCTATGTTGCCTTATAGAAGTTTTACAGTTGTTATAGTTTTAGTTCTTGTATTTAGGTCTGTGATCCATTTCAATTTAATGTTCGTGTATAGTATGAGAGAAAGGTCAAGGTCGTGTGTGTGTGTGTGTGTGTACAATTTGTTCAAACATCACTAATTTAAAAGGCTATAATTTCCCATTGAATTACCTTGGCATCTTTGTCACATATCAGCCATATATGTGTGTCTGTTTCTGGACTCTGTTCCATTGATGTATACATCTATTTTTAAGCTGAAATCAACTGACTTGCTTACTGGGCTTCATACTAACAAATCAACATTTTCCAGGTTGAGTGACTTTCCTGGCCTTGCTCACACGAGACAGAGAAGCAGCTCCAAGTAAAATTGGGTGGAATAATTGGAAGTCACCAGGCAGACACCCTGTGCTTTTCACCTAGTATCCAAATGTAGAAGACACGCTGCCTCTTCCTACAACTTATCTTCTGCTTTGGGGGTTCTGATCTTATAAGTTCTATATCCTAAAGGACATTGCAAAAGGAATGTTCATTTTCCTTCCCTTTTGCTTGAGAGAAAGGCAACTTCTTTAGCACCATATATATGTATATATATATATATACACACACACACACACACACGCTTATATATATGTGGGAGTAGGGGGAAGCATGATTTCCCTTTTAAAAAATAATTAGTCTTAAAATCTTGGAAACAGGTTTGTATCAGGTAGATTTTGCTGTTGATGAATCAGCTATTGTTTACTTTAAAAGAAGAAACCTTAATCACCATCAAGAAAAATTGAAGCGTGTTTAAAAACATCACCAAATTTACCTTAGAGACTCATTCTCAGAAGGCAATATCAATAAAGGAGAAAATAGAGACAAATCTTTGTAATTATGGCTAGAATGCCCATTTGTTCCTTAAACTTACAGATACTTCTTGTTTTACAGGCAGATTTAAAGATCACTTTAAGAAATACCCATATGTATTAATATTAGCAAATCATACTAATTGCTGTCTCAATTATTGCCTCTTTAAAGTACTACTTCTTATGATGCAGATCTTCCCACCAGGTTCTTCAGGAGTGCCTTGATTCTTGGCCTTTTTATTTTCACATGATTTTAGACTTAGCTTGACAAATTCCACAGGAAAGTATACTGAGATTTTTACAATGATTTCACATAAGCTGTTGATCAATTTGGAGAAAACTGACATATTTACAGTGTCTTCCAATGCATAAACTTGATGTCTCCCCACTTACCTATGTTAATCTTAATTTGTCTCGATAATACTAGAAAAATTTGCATCAACTTCTTGCCCATCTTTTGTTAGACTGATTCCTCAGTCTTCAATATTGCAATTGTAAGTGGTATCTTTATTTAAATTTCATTTTCTAACTATCTGTAGTTAGAATTTACAAATAAGGTTGAGCTTTCACTATTGACATTTGGCAACCTTGCCTAAACTCTTACAAATTCTAATAGTTTCACTGTGGATTGCCTGCAGTTCCAGGGATTGGTAAACTATGAGCTGTGAACCAAATCTAACTTGCCTGTTTGTACAGGCTAAGAAGGTTCTTACCTTTTCGTAAATGGTTGTAAAAGCAAATATATATAATATATATTTTATATATATATTAAATTATATATATATAATAAATTATATATATAAATTATATATAATATATAATAATATATATAAAATAATATATAATAATATATATAATACATAATAATAAAGATATATAATAATATATATATGAATGATGTAGAACAGTATGTGACCGGAGAGCCTAAAATACTTACTGTGAAAAAAGCAGACAATATAGAAATTAACTAGAAATTATTAAGATAATGGACACGGAGGGAGAGTCTTTGTAAATGAAGAAGTTCTTAAGACAACATTGTTCTTATTCCAGCAGTTTTATTTTTCACTTTCAATCAACTTTAAGCCTATTAACTGTTTTCTATCATTCAATATCCTCTTTTTGCTGCAGTTAAAAATCTGCAAAAGTAGAGTCTTCAAACTAAGATATAGTGAGTCTGTCAAGCCCAGTTTCAAAAAGCATGTGACAGCAGTATATTGACAAGTTTAAACATATGCTCTATAGCAGAAATAGGGAAGAAATTCACTTATTAATTTATCCATATAAGATTTATTAAACATGTAACTTCGTTGGAACCAACAAAGCTACTTTTCATGTTTTTATAGTTATTCTTTTTAGATATTTAGATTAACCAGATAATCTTAAGTTATCTTAAAAAGTTTCTGCAGTATTGTCACATTACTTCCAAGTATACAAGTTGTTTTTATGCACTACCTTCTCAATCCTATAAAAGAACTCTTTATTAACAAAGCAATTTCTAACACATCGCTCAAAAGACACACTAACGTTGTGAAAGGCATTTTGTTAGATTTAGTCCCATTTTAGTATCCCCTTAAAAAGTTTGACTGATGACTCTGGATATTCAGCCAACAGTGTTGTGTCAAAAACTTGCTTGAATTTATCTAAAAATTCATAGTCAGTGCTGAATCTGAACTTGTTTGCCCAAAGCAGCACTGTCCCTGGCTGAGAAAGGTACACCATGGTGGTGAGCAGCTTGTCCAGGAAGTAGTGATGGTAGACCACGTCTGAGGCTAGGACATAATCATAGTAAAAAGCTGACTTGGGAAAGTTTTTGTCCAGGTCTTCACCCCATACCAGTTCTTTCACTTCAGGCAGATGTGCTGTGCATCGTAGTGTGTTTTTTAAAAGATTGTATTGAAGGTTTCCCAGGACATCAGGCAAATCTGTTGCTGTGACTTGAGCTCCTAAGAGAGAAAGAAAAATTGCAACAATGACCTGGAAACATCTGGGCAACTGGGCAACCACAGTGTACATAGACACAGGGAGAGACACAAGAAGCAACTGGATTCCTTAGCCTTGGCTCTGTTGGTGGGTGGGCTGGACATATTTGACCTAATGTGGGCTGGCTAATTCTTCCTTGTGGGTGGTCTTGTCCTGTGCACTGTAAGATGGTGAGCAGCCTCCCTGGCCACCTGAGGTCAGTAGCTCCCCCACCTCACCCCACCCCCGAGATTGACAACAGAGACTGAGTCATGCCTCTGGACTCAACTTCGTCCCATGGAAACTGGTTGATTGGAGTTGATTAACCTCTCTGAGACTCAGTTATCTCTGTGGATAACAGCAGTAATTCCTGCTGCATGACATTTTTGGGAGAGTCACTGAGTGAAGTCAGGGCCAGGCACCTAAACCACAGCCTGTCATAGAGTAAGCACTTGCTGTTATTGTTACAGTAAAGGTCTGGATAGTAGGTCAGGAATAAACAAACCTAAAATACTGGCCACAATGGAAACAAGGCCTGGTCCAGCACCAATTTCAAGTATTTTTGCATCTTGGAAATTCAGTTCCTCAGCATGTTCCTCCAAATACTGACACAAAGCCGTAGCCTGAAAAATAATTATAACTTTTCATGTGGGCATTGGAACGTTGGATGTCAGTAGCAACCCTTTCTGGCACCCAAATTTAAATACTAAAAGACATGTTATTACATATGTTCAGTTTATATTCATCAGAACCCAAATGTACACTCAATGCCATATATAGACCTCTGAAATAAAGAAGTTATAATAAATTGCATCTAAGGAACTGGGGAAACAGATTTGTTAAAATTGCCTCCATCAGATTTGCTCAATCTCCAAAGCATAGGAAGAATGGTAGATCAGCTTAGCTCTTTCAAATCAGGGCAATGTTGGGCTGAAAAAACAGCAACTTCTTCCACTGGTTTAATCATAGGTCTCCAGCTGCTTTAAGAATGTTGTTTTATGTTAGAATTCTTTCTTGTAAGACAGTTTTTTAAATTATAGAAATAGTTTTTTTTAAATGTCATTTTATAAACTTGCACACCTCTTTCCTGACTCCTTTACCAAAATTCAGGTTGGCTAGCGCTTTGCCATATTGAACAACGGGTTAGTGACTTTTTAAAAAGTGGTTCTTCTAAGAAACAGACTGTTCAGAAATTGCTTCTCAGACTTCAGTGTGCAAAAAGATCCCCTGGATAGCTTGTTAAAGATGCACATCCTCATTCAGTAGGTCGAGAGTGGGACTCAAGATCCTGCACGTCTAAACAAGCCCTGACATGAGGCTCATCTGCTGGCCCGTGGACCCACTTTGAGTAGTAGCAAGGAGATTTTTAAAAATGTTTTATGTATCAACATGTGGTTATATACATAACAATATATAAGTTTTATGTATAGTATAAAATGTTTTATATATCAACAGTTATATATGTAACAATATATAACTAAATTTTATATATAATACATAAAATGTTTTATATATCAATGTTTAGTTATATATAATATATAAATTTTATATATAATATATATAAAAGGTTTTATATATCAACATTTAGTTATATATATAAAAATGTATAACAATCTTATGTATAATATATATAAAATTTTATATATCAACATTTAGTTATATATAACAATATATATAACTAAATTTTATATATTATATATTAAATGTTTTCTATATCAACATTTAGTTATATATCAATAGATAACTAAATTTTATATATAATATATAAATATCAACATTTAGTTGTGTATATAACAATATATAACTAAATTTTATATATAACACATGTAAAATGTTTTATATATCAACATTTATATATATAACAATATATAACTACATTTTATATATAATACATATAAAATGTTTTATATATCAACGTTTAGTTATATATATAACAATATATAACTAAATATTGTTAGTTTTTTATACAGGAAATCAAACATCCCTTTCTTCTTTATTCATTCTCTTCTGCCTCCACCTTCCTCTAACCTTTCCACAAAGAGTAAAGGGTATTTGATTTGCATTGATTGCTGAGGTGTTTACATTTATGGCCATGAGGAATCAACCAGCAGTGGCCCTGGATTGGAGAGATTAGGAAGAGTTATGAGAAGAAATGACAAAGTTACTTAAATTTTAGTATAAATAACCTAGAGTGAGGAATGTGAACACTGAGATTTAAAAAAATAATGAACTCTATGATTTACTTACACATTTAGGCCCTAGCTAACAATATGCCCCCATCTTCCTCTGGACTCTACTTTCTATTCGGGGCCCAGTTTGGAGTGGGGGCAACCAGGATGATTTGAGACGTGTCACTCTTAGGATTACCAGTGGTAGGTTGAGTAGCCAACCTGATCCTGTGTGTCACTCCATTTCGTCTTCATCTGTTCATATTGAACTGCCACAAGCAAAGATGAATATGACGCAGTCATCTCTACTGTCTGGGAACTCACTAGTGGGTCTTGGGGGCCATGTCAGACAATTACAAACTGCATTCTGGGGAGGTAAGTGCTGTAGAGGAAGCGTACAGCAGGTTGAGGGGAGAGGGATCACCACAGAGCTGCCGAGGAGTCAGGGCCGACTTCATGGGGCTGGGGAGAAGCCAGCTGGTGTGGAAGGCCAGGGTGGTGGGTGAAATAGCAACATGGGTGTGACATAAACAGCACCAACCGCAGCACACTGCAAGGAGCTCCAGAGTCTAGAAGGGAAGTTTTAAAGAAAGCAGTTCTTTGGTCCTTAAGGAAAGAAGAGTAGTATTTGCAGTGGGGGCTGGGGGGGAGGAGGTCAATATCAGGAAGAGAGTGTCACCTAGAGCCATTCAGAGGACAGCTCTGAGAAACTTCCTGGAGATGGCTGCAGGCATCCTTCCTGGTGCCCTGCTCTGTGAGGGGCTGACCCCAGGGTGTCATCTGGAGACCAAGCTTTTCTCGGGAACGGCTATGTCTTTTGACATTGTAAACATTTCCCCCAGCCGCTAGTCCTGTTAGCAAACTCCGAAGGGATCTTTTCACAGAGTTGCACCTGAAGTCGCACAGGAAAAGGGTGCCATCCCACTCTAGATACCCTTCTTATGCAGCTTTCAGGAAACAGGTTTCGTGAGAGGCTAGTGTTTGGTGCATGAATGATACCTTGTTCAGAATAAAACAGTCAGGTGGACAAATAGTCTTTTTTCAATTTCTGATCTCTTTGTTTTTATTATTTTTTAAAAAGAGAGATGGGGTCTCACTATGTTGCCCAGGCTGGGCTCAAACTCCTGAGCTCAAGCAATCCTCTTGCCTCAGCTTCCCCAAGTGCTGGGACTATGGCGTAAGCCACATGCCCGGCCTCTGATCTCTTACTACACCACTTTATCGCTACACCACTGCTGTCGTCTGTTTGCCAAATGTGTTACAATAGGAAGCTGTGAGTAGTTTGATGATTTTCAAACTTGTTTTTAAGGTAAAGAGAAGCCTTTGGTTGAAGGAAATTATATGCATAAGGTGTAAAAATAGAGCTCCCTGTTTGGGAGTGAGTGAAGGTCGACACCCTAAGAGCCTGGAGCCCTTTGGCTACCCTTCTCCCCATCCTGTGTCATCACCAGATGACCTGAGGGAGCCCTATGGAACCACTAACCAGGACTACTCAGTGTGGCGGCCCTGGCCCAGCAGCTACACATCACCCGGCAATGTGTAAGAAATGTGCCCCACCCTGGAACTCCTGAATCAGAATCTGCATTTTAACAAGACTGCAGATTGAGGAATTCTGATCTGGAGCCTTTCTAAGCTGACAACGTCTGCAGTGGGAAAAGCGACAGCGTGAGCTCCGAGGGCCACTGCCCAACTTGGCTCTGCCCTGCACCCCAGTCGGGAGCTTTACCACGCCAGCAGATGGGCCTGCATCCCCATTTCCTCAGCTGAAGGTGGCAAGAATATTACTTTAATGAGGACAGCTCATTTGAGCTTACACTAGGACTTCATTTAATCTCACAACCTGAAATTAATTCTCACAATTCTGACAACCATGTCAGGAGTGCTGTAGACATTATCAACGCCCTAGGTTTTAAACATGGAAATGAAGGCAAATGGAGGTGAAGTGAACATTTGTGCCCACCCAGCCCGGAAACAGCAGCTTTTCTGACTCAAAATCCAGAGGACTGCCCCCATTTCAGCGCCATCCTCTCAGGGCTGCGACAGGGGTAACATGCCACAAAGTCATGCTTCCAAACGTCCCTACCGGCACAGCCCCCAATGGAAAAGAGATGAACGGCTGGCGACCAGGCGCAGTGGCTCACACTTGCAATTCCAGCACTTTGGGAGGCCGAGGCGGGCGGATCACTTGAGGTCAGGAGTTGGAAACCAGCTTAGCCAATATGGTGAAACCCCATCTCTACTAAAAATACAAAAATTAGCCGGGCGTGGTGGCACGCACCTGTAGTCCCAGCTACTCGGGAGGCTGAGGCAGGAGAATTGCGTGAACCCAGGAGGTGGAGGTTGCAGTGAGCCGAGATCGTGCCACTGCACTCCAGCCTGGACGACAGTGAGACTCCACCTCAAAATTTAAAGAGAGAGAGAGAGAGACAGAGAGAGATGAATGTCTGAGGGTCGACGGTCATGTCTCGGAGATGCCCACTGCAAAATCTAAACTCTAAATCCCTGGATTTTTTCTTAACAATTTATGTTTTGCATTCACTTCCTCATATAGCTGAGTTTGTTTAATATAAAAATAATGTTTCAAGAAACAGAGCTTAAAGTAAAACCAGTGTTTCTGAAAGAAATACTGTTTTTGCTGATCCCAAGCACACCACCAACACCCCCCAGGGGGCGATAAATTGAACCTCAAATTGAGCAGCACAGGATATGAAGGAACTTGACAAATTGTCCAAGGCAACTCAGAAGTACGGAATTGTTATCTCCAGAAATCCTGACATCACAAACGTGACACTTCTCTCACCCCTGGCCACACCACCGCTCCGTAACTCTCTATGGATTCCTGGATGACAATCTCCTTTCCTGCAAACCGATAATGCTCCTGAGTGTAGCTGGCGTAATCTGTAGGAACAAATTTCTGGAGGCTGTGAAGAGACGGTTCTATCCTGTTGGATTCTGTGAAGTAGAAAAATAAACTGGAGTTCATGATTTGTTAAAATCCAGTGCAAAGACACACTTGGTACAACTGCTAAGACGGCATTAGATTGAGCGACCTTTCCATAAACACAGGGGATGATGCTATCGAGGAGAACGCCTGCAAATTGGCACAAAATTGAATTATATGGGATGACGGGGACATGAAATTTGGATGTGACATTTTTATCACATGACAAAATGCCAAAGAATGCTCTGGGCCCTTTATTTAGGGGAGGGAGGACAGAAGAGGTGTGGATCCGTCCCCACCATATGTTTTGCTGATGGAAAAATGGCGAATTTACCAGCAAAATTGCACAAATGAGCTGTCTGGATACAGAGGAACTAGGTAAACACAAACCTGCCCTTTTTCCCCCCCTTTTTGAGACAGAGTCTCACTCTGTTGCCCAGGCTGGAGTGCAGTGGCATAATCTCAGCTCACCACAACCTCCACCTCTCGGGTTCAAGCGATTCTCCTGCCTCAGCCTCCTGAGTAACTGGGATTACAGGCGTGCACCACCACACCCAGCCAATCTTTGTATTTTTAGTAGATACAGTGTTTCACCATGTTGGTCAGGCTAGTCTTAAACTCCTGACCTCATGATCCACATGCCCTGGCCTCCCAAAGTGCTGGGATTACAGGCGTGAGCCACCGCGCCCAGCCAGACCTGCCTATTTTTAGGTCTTGAAGTGAAGTAACATTCCCACATGTTGGCTGGAGCGTGTTCCTTCAATCTTTCCTACAATTGCTGCTCAAATGGTAGAAGCCACCCAAGCCCAGCCAGCCCCACATCCTGGGGGAGGATGTCAACTGAGCTCTGGCTATTAAGTTACTATTGCTTTAAATACTCCTTTAAACCCATGACCCACGCTAGCAGCTCTCAAATGACATATAAAATGAGAGGAAAAGAGCACCTGATCGGGCCGACACCAAGGGATCACAAGTGTTTGCAGGTTTTCCAGAGTGTTTGGGAATAAAAAGAGCAGTGAGTCAAAGTGTGCAGAAGAAGGATCAGGAGCAGAGGAAAAGGTGTTGGTCCCAGCGGTGGGAAAGAATTAACAATGCGGAGACTGGCGGGGAGGAAGGTCAGTTTTGTTTGCACGAAACCTGCCTTTGTGGCCTGGGATATGACGGTAAAATGTTTAACAGGAGGTAAAATATGGGCTTTGGACAAAGGTAGAGGAGGCAGCCGGTGAACATTGGAAGTGTTTTAATCTGAAATAGGCACTCAAGGTGGAAGGCAGGAGGTGGTGAATACGAGGCAAAGGGAAGTGGGTCTTGGGAGAAACCTGGTCAGCAGGGCATCCCTCAGGTCAGGGGCAGGGCCTCTGGGTGTTTCAGGTGTCACTCATTGCATACACACTGGAACAGTTCCATGCCACTGCTCTGCAAATGCCAGTAACAGCTCCACAGTAAGTAGAGGGATTTGGAGTGAGCCTTTAGAGACAGTCACAACCATTTGACCATGTCTGTTGAATCCACGAACAAAACGCGGAGCTTGTATTTTCTATGTCTCTGTATATTTTCATTTAATTTATCTAGAAATTTGTTTTTTTGTGGTATATTACAAAAGTATCAGTGTGCAGCACACTGAAAAAAAACGGGAATGAAGTGACTCGTTTGTAAATTAGCATCACGGGTGCCTTCAGCCCTTCACAGTGTTGTTTTCGCCTGGGACTTTGATTTAGTATGTTCTACCACTTTGAAGGAGAATTCTCTGCCCTGACAAAAAAGGTGAGCTTCCAGAAACCTGCGACCTCCGTGAACTTGCGAGACCCCTCTAATAAAGGTAGCCAATTCAGTCCTGAGCCCTTGTCCTTTGTTGTCACCTGCCCTGGTAGGAGGCTGTAGGGAGGTTGTAGGAAAAGGAGGGAGCCCTGTAGCTCTCCCCACCTCTTTTGGGAAGCCACCGCCATCTAACAGAATCCCAGCTCCTACCACACAGAACTGAGAGACTGACTCTGAATTCTGGTTCAGGGACAGGAAGAAGGCCGAAGAATAGGGTGATTAACGTTTAATAACCAGTTCGGCAAGAGGGGAAGAAGCGCTGATTGACAGGTTTGGACTATGGCTCTGGAGTGGATACTCCCACTGTGCCAATTTCAGAGAAGCAGCATGACGTCGCTGGGGAAAGACGTGCAGTACCTCGCCACTGTGTAGTGTTCCTACCGCACAGACACCATAGACACGATTACCCTCGAGAGCACAGATATTAGGAAGAGGGAATAGAATAATTGATGATGACTTTTGAGTATTTATCAGCTTCGCTTTTAATATACCTTTGTCTTTAATATCCTTTGTCTTTAATATAATCTATTTAATAATAAGATTCTAACTTAAATTTCAATGATGGTTATATATAACAACCAGCTACAAAAAAATTACTGAAATTCAGGTGCCAGTACAAGCCATCACCAGCACACTGCTGGGTGGTGGCTCAGAGTATCAGGGACCTGTACCAGCCCCTGCTGCTTCCCTGCCCTGCCCCACTCTCATCCAGGCCATGCCTGTCCCTCCTCCCATATGTCAGCATCTGGGGACTTATTTTTCTCTAGAGACTAGGAAGAGTAAGTAGGCTGATTTTGAATGGCTCATCATTTCACAGGTAAATAAACTGACAAATATTAAGCTTGACAGCTACACTTTTCCAATCAACATTGCAAGGAAACATAGACATACATGTATTCTCTCATAAGACCCTGTGAGGTTCTACAACAATAAAGAAATGTATGTTTATTACACCTGAAGTATTTTCATTTATTCTATCTGTGCTATTCGGATAGTTTTAGAGAGATCAGATTTTCAGATAAGGTAGAGTTGCATTTTTATGTAAACAATTCAGTAAAAATAGACAACATTCTCATTTATTAGAATTGGGATGTATTTTTTACCACCTTTAATTATAAACACTGTAAATGCTACCTCTTGGCTTTTATTATATTATTTGTTATGTCTATTATTTATTTACAACTGAATCCATGCCCAGAAATGTAACCCTAAACTGTTACATTGTCCTAATGGGAAAATACAGTTTGATTCCTAAAGATTCGCTATATGACAAAGCTGCCAAGAATGTATTTTGGGGAAAAGCAGAAACGAACCTAGATTTTTTTTTCTTCTTTTAAGTTCTTGTTACAAAAATATAGCAAGCTTAAATCTATACATGCAATAAAAACAAATGTGTGAACTTTGGTGAGTAAATAATGAAAAAACAGGAATTACTTTTAAAAGTAAATAATGAAAAAACAGGAATTATGTTTATGATTGCAAAACAGCACTTTTCTGCTAAGCTTCATTATAGTAAAAAATCTAGTGTTAAAAGGAAACGGAAATTCTTGTCACTGAAATTTACTTGAATATGTCATCGCCAGGAAAGCAACTGAGGACAACTGTTGAAGTGGTGAAGAAGGAGATTACCTTCTAGGGCTCCCCCGGTGCTGTCTTTCTGCGAAGCCCCCTTCTTCTCAGCCTCTAACCAGCCACCTGGGGAGCTCAGTCCTTCCCCCCGGTGCCCAGGCTGCTGCGCGGAGCTCAGACACACGTCCATAGCCGGAACCTGCTGAGAGGAAAAAGCTGGACAAGGCCCGAGTTGCTCAGCCCAAGACATTCCCGAAGGGCTCCGAAAGGTGTAGTTTATCTTAGCTGAAAAGAACGCCTGCTTTTCAACTTAGTTCCCTGAGTGAGCAAAGCAGCCACCCAAGGAGCTGTTATCCTGGCTTTGCAGAGCAAGATGCAGAGAAACCATTCAGCGTTACTGAATCTATGTGCGTGAAGAAATGCCAAAACAGCAGCTTTGGCCTGAAAACCAGTTTTATGTTGCTCAGGGGCCTACAGCAAGTTCTTGTTCTTTTGAAAAGTTATTCTTTGCCATCCTCCTCCCCACTCCAAATACTGTAGCCCATCACTAAGTTCTGGAACTCCATACTGTATCTCTAATAACTTCTGGAATTGAATCACAAAATCTGTCCAGACTTGCATACCACTGGGGGTACGTGTGGATTCTGGGGTTAATGACATCATGGATTAGAAGCTGGGATTTGGAGCCAACACAAGGCTGCTCTGCTTTCCTCTGAGGCTCTATTGCAAGACAGTAGAAAGCACTGGGACCGGTGCCAGGAGCTCGACTTGGCTCCCTCTCTAACACTGGACAACTCACTCAGTCCCTCAGGGCCCATTTCCTCATCAGCGAAAAGGCGATCATAATATCTGCCTACCTCCTAAGGCTGCTGTGAGAAACAGAAGCGCGAACGTGATTATTAAAGTGCAGGAAATGGTACCTGGTCCAGAACAAGAGACCTAGCTATTGGGATCATTGATTGGTCCTAAAATATGATGCCTGACATTGCTGGAGGAAATTCTCACATTGTTTCTGCGCATAGTTCTTGAAGGGCTTGATGTGTATTCGTTGAATCCTCACAAAAACCCTATAAGGTAGACACTGGCATGACGCCTTGTCTCAGATGAGAGAAATTCAGGCTCAGAGAGATTAAAAACCAGCACAAGACCAAGCACAGCTGGCCAGGGATGATGCCAGGAGTCACAGCCAGGATGGGCCATCCAGCCCAAGTCTCCATTCTTACTCAGCAGGCAGGACGCAGCCCAAGTTGCCTTGGTTCTGACTTGTTTTTCCATGCCTACTTTGTCCTGACAGTTCTCATCATGTTTTGTGTATCTGACGTTTACACTGCCACAGTGACATTTTCTGGTCCCTTTTACAAAATGCAAATGGTTCTCATCTGTGTTTACTGTCCTGGGTTTATTCCTCACACACAGGAGTTGCCCATCACATTGAGATTCCATCCAACTGAGGGTGGAAACTGGACACGCCAGCCACGCCACGACTGACTGGCTCACCTAAGACCAGCACTAAATCCAGCCGTGCAGGCACGAAATTGCCCTCAGGGAACAAAGCATGAGAAAGAGTGCCAGGCCCCCACCATGTGGGTAATTCTGTCTACACCTGGGGGAGGCTGTGTGCCCCACACATGTCCGCACAACAGATTTAAAAGCAATGAGATTGTGGTGGAAGTATGTGGCATTTTCATTGACTCTAGAATCACATAATCAACTACTTGCCCCAATTTTCCAGCTCACCAAGCCAGCCAAGAATGCTCTACCAGGCTCTGCTTCACAGGAGGATTTGTTTCTCTTGCAGGCGTTCACTTGCTCCTTCTTTCCAACATTCTCACAGCTGCAGGAAGTGGATTGCTCCCCCTAGAAAATAGCAGACTGGTTGTTAGAAAGTATCTGGAGGGTCCACAGTGTAGACGTCTCAGCACTGTGGTGAGAAACGTGCCTGCCTTGACTCTTGCCTGTGCCATGTCCAATCCAAGTAAATCACGTAGATGACAGTGACACCTGCTTCATACTATGGTTGTGGGAATTAAGAGGGGTTGCCCATGCAAAGCCTCCTGCTCATGCGATATCAACGGTTGTTATTGTCTTCAAAGTTACAGAGGAAATACACAGTGTGACGCTGTATACGGAATTGCAGCCTGTCACCATGGGACCGTGCACATTCAATCTAAGGCATCTTCATTTTCCATGCAAGGAAAGAACTATTTTCAGTCAAATACCAGGGACAGTTTTCCTTGTGCGATGAAATGATAACCTCTCCATCACTGTAGATGTGATAAATTAACTTTTCCCAAAGACAGCTGTGCTTTGAAAAGCCATCTGCAAAAGAACTGCTATAGTCTACTGACTGACTGTTATTAGTTCAGCACATCTATGATCTACATCACATGTTCATAGTTAATAAAGAATTGGAAATGACTCCTTGTTAGTAAGCCCAGAATAATTTTGAATTGTTAAACACATCTTTACCTTATGCAGCAGAAGAGATTGGAGGCTTCTGTGCACCTTTAATCCCCAATGTTTTATATAGGTCTACACCTGAAAGGATTAGCATTTTATGAACAAAAGCCAGCCAGTGGAAGCCCAAGTTATTTAGGGTAGCATTATCTACCAGTCCTCATAGACACATTACTTTGCTAGAATTCTCTTTCTCTCTCTCTCTCTGTCTCTCTCTCACACACACACAGACAGACAGACACACACACACACACACACAGTCCTAGCAACATTAAATGGAATTCCCTTCAAAAGTTTCAGGAATATCACTGCAACAGAACAGAGGCTACCCCCGTGGCATCCAGTTGCTGCGATGTGGTTGGAAACGTTAGACTTCCAGTTCACTTTTCAAAGAAGTGGGTGTGGGACAGTTGCACAGACCTGCAAATTTTATGCTCATTTGCCAAACTCCAGTAGCCACAGGGAGGATATGCCCACCCAGGCTCTGCCTAGGACCCATGTCCAGGCAGCCAGAAAGAACTCACGGATCTACCAAGAGGAAGGGAATGCTTTTGGGAGGAAGAAAGGAGAACATCTATCCATGAGAAAGGACAGGAGTCAAAGGCTTAACGCTGAATTCGGGGGATTTAGAAGGAGCAGAGGGAAGAGGAAATCAGAAAACCTCTTCCAAGAAAAAGTAAGCCATTGTGATTTATGTAATTGAAATAAGGGACAGTCGAAAGGGAAGGAGGAGAATCATGTGCTCATTTGTGAAGCTCAGAAACCCTTAAAATAGAATATAGGTCATGTAAAGTAAAGCCTCAGACAAATGGGAATTAAAGAATCATTTGTGATAGGCTACATTCAACCAGGGAGCTGGATGAATGGTGTTTTAACTTGAGTAGATATAAAAGCCCTTTTTTTGTTTTTGTACCCACCCTTGGTACTCGTTTCTCTGGTGTCACTATTTTGTGTTCTTTATGTCAGTTTCTTTTCACTCAGGATGTTC
Source organism: Chlorocebus sabaeus (assembly GCF_047675955.1). Classification (NCBI taxonomy): domain Eukaryota; kingdom Metazoa; phylum Chordata; class Mammalia; order Primates; family Cercopithecidae; genus Chlorocebus; species Chlorocebus sabaeus. The sequence goes on from NC_132906.1 coordinate 84,592,986, forward strand.
ATCTAGAAGTGCTGTGGTCCCATATAAATCACCTTTCCTACTTTCTTAAATGACGGGGGATGACCCGGCCTTTGTTCTAGCTCTATCGTTCTAATGCTTTCTTATTCTATGATCACATTCTGCATCGCTGCGACTTATTTGCATCTCTGTGACTTATTTCTTCCAGGTGTCATCAGTCCCTATGAGAAATAGCAAAATGATGGCCATCAGTACAATTTTACAAAAATCTTTTAAAAACTGATGGCAATGTACGTGAATGTGTGTGTGTATATTTATATACATATATACACACACATAGACATACATATGCATTCATTCTACAAGCTTTAAAATGAAGCAAAGGACAAAGGAAAAAATGTTGATCTCCTTTGATTCTACTATCTAGAGAAGGAAACCTCACAAACATTGTTTTTGTATCAACTTCTAGGCTTTTTGTTTTGCATAAACTTTTTAAAAGCTATTTTACTGAAAGTGTGACTTGATAGAAACATGTACCTCTTTAACCTAGCATCTTATTTTTAGGATGAGTTCTTGTCCTTTTCAGGGACATGGATGAAGCTGGAAACCATCATTCTCAGCAGACTAATACAGGAACAGAAAACCAAACATCGCATGTTCTCACTCATAAGTGGGAGTTGAACAATAAGAACATAAGGACACAGGGAGGGACATATTACACACCAGGGTCTGTTGGGGGGTGGGGGACTAGAGGAGGGATAGCATTAGGAGAAATACCTAATGTAGATGACTGGTTGATGGGTGCAGCAAATCACCATGGCACGTGTATACCCATGTAACAAACCTGCACATTGTGCACATGTACCCCAGAACTTAAAGTATAATAAAAATAAATAAATAAATAATTTTTAAAAAGAGTTCCTTTTTGATACTTTCTTCAAAGCCATCTTTTAGATAGCTGCTTTAAGATACAAATCAGAGCTCTATTGCCTGGAGCTAGACCTCGGTAGATCAAAGGCTCTTAAATGCTGGACTTAACTGTAGGCAGACTATGCCCAAATCCCTCGGAAGCTTTAACATGCATGAACTCTAGGCTCTGGCAATTCTTGTTTGCAGGTTTGAGGAGGAACCAAGAAATTTGAATTCCCTGTCTGAGAATTCCCTGACATAGGGTAGCACCTGGCACATAGTAGGTGTTGTAGTTGCTGAATTTGTTATTGAGTGAACCTCTGAGTGCCCAAGCAGCCACGGGGATGCTCCAAAGGTTCAGGGAGGGATTGGTGGGAGGCAGGACAGGGAGGGGACAGGGCAGGGACACACAAGTTGTTTTCAAATAGTTGAAGTGCAGCCCATGAAAAGGATTAGAACTCCTGCATGGCTTCAGAGGGCACGCTGATGAAGTCAGTTACCGGGAAGCAGATTTGGGCTCAACAGGAAAGAACTTTCTAACAAGTACAGCAATGGAACAATTGATCCCAAGAAGCCTACATAATGGAAAGTGGGCCAGATTTGGAGTCAGAAGATACAAGATTGGATCAAAGTCTCCATAAGGAGGCTGTCCGTGTGCTGTCACTCGCCTGTCTCCGTCAGGATGAGCACTGCCCTTTTTCCTACGGAATCTGGCTCTCCTGGGCTGTGGTTCTCAAGGGGGAACCCTCCCCTCCCACCAAGGGGACATTCAGCAATTTTGGGGAGACATTTTTAGTTACACAATAAGGGGTGGGATGCTCCTGGCATCTAGTGCATAGAGGATGCTTCAAAACCTCCTACAATGCACAGGGCAGCCCTGCACAACAAAGAATTACCCAGCTCAGAATGTCTACAGTGCAAAGGTCAAGCCACCCTGGGCCAGGAAAAGGATCCGCATTGCCATGAAGGGTAAACCCCAATTGCCATCTTAGGTGTCTACTGACTGAGTGATGTCAGGTGAGTTGTTCTCGCCTCTCCTGTGTCTCAGTGTTCTCATCCATATGGTGGAGGTGGATTCGCATTGATAGAGGGATTAACACAGGACCAACCCTGAGCTGCATCTTCCAAGCATCCCAGAAGCCCCCATCTTACTTAGTTTAGTTTCTCGAAGAAGCAGACACAAAGGCAGGGATTTGAGTGAAAGCGTTTTATTTGGAGAGCATGAATAACACAACAAGGAAAGTGGACACAACCCAGGGAAAGGGTGACATCCTGCCACATGTGTGTCACAAGACCAGCGACAGGAGCAGGTGACCAGAGCTTAGCCCCATGGGCAGACACTGGGAAAGGAGGCAAAACACACGCTTTGGAATTATTCCACTCCAGCTTCAGAGAGCTCCGGTGGTATTTTTCCACCAGGACCTCAGCTACACGTGCAGAGCAGCAGCCGGGGCACTCCAACACGTCTGAGAGATGTGAGCGAGGCCAGGACAGCATCTGCTACAGCTTCATAAGATGCCGTCATTCCTTTCCAGAATCATCAGGAGAAAGTGAAATTTTATACATCTGAAAGAGTCTGGCACAGTGCCAGGTGCTTAGAAGGTCCTCAATAAATAAATGTCTCATATTATCTTGTACGTTGTTCAAGCAGAGGGTTGAGTCCACAGGGTACTTTGGAAGGGTTCTGGGTCACTCAGCTAATCATATGGAAAGTTGAGCATCTGAAACCGTCCCAATAAACTTCATTAAAGTAATCAGGGAAGAAGGGAGGGAGAGAAATGAGACTGAAACAAGCTTGCAACACACCCAGCATTGATCGTGAGGGCAGCCTGTTCTCTGACGTATTTCCTTGTTGTTGTTTGTCTCTTGTCCTAGAATCACATAGACCCTGTTACAAGATTATAGATCCCCTTATCTGCTCTAGAGTTAACAACTGGAACCTTATGAAATGTTGTTTTCCTTTGAGATATTCTTTCACATTCTGCATGCCACTAAAACCACCAGCATCAGCAGGTCTGAAGGACCCCACAAGAAACTGACTCACCAAAGCACACAGGCTCCACATCCTGATGATTTCATCCTCTTCGCCCTGACCAATCAATGACCCCAATTTTCCAGCCCCCTCACCTTCCAAGATCCCCTTTAAAACCCCAACTCAGAACTCTCAGGGAGATGGATTTGAGGGTCTCCTCCCATCTCCTTGCTAGGAGCCCTGCAATCATTACACTTTCTCTGCTGCCTCCTGGCTGTCTCAGTGCATTGGCCTGTTACTACACAGTGGAATATGAACCTGTTGGTCCCATAACACATCCGGCCTTGAGATACAAAGGGTACAGGGCTGCTCTGGTTTCAGAGATCTCAGCAGCAGGAGTTCACAGACCTTGTCTTTAAACATTGCCATTGAAGGCCACAACTGCAGTCACCATCCATCACTGTGTATCTATGGTCAAGATTCAATGTCTAGGGAAAAAGATTCCGAGTGCTCTAACTTAGTCCTAAGTTCACCCCTATAGTCAGCACTGGGTTGTGTGGGAAGCCTTGCACCAAATCACAAAGAGCAGGCTGGCAGCTCAAAAAAGGGATACAGGGTCATAACTCATAAAAGGCAAGGGTTATAATAGCCCTCCTACCCTTCTTCTCACCTGGTGCATACATACTTCCTTATTTCCATAAATACAACTTCACAATGGAGACCCACCCTTTCTACAGTGGAAAATAACCTGAAGTCTCCTCCAGCTATTGCAACTAAAAGCAATGGAGTTGCACTTCCCCAAGTCCAAACCTCTAGATGATGTCCATTTCTCCCCTGGCTCCATTGCTTCTTCCATAACAGGCACGTGATCCCAGGGGACCACTGACAATAACGTGATTGGCTGTTTCACCACAGCTTGCCATGGGCTGCTATTCTTGTTCCCATCCCAGAATATCAATAGGAGGCTCATTGATTTCCACACTGATCTTTCCTAAAAGGTCCACAAAGGAAGAGATACTGATCAGACAAATGCAAGACATATTCACCATGCCTGCTTATAAGGGAGACTCAATGGGAATTCCCTCCCAGAGAAGTGAGGGTTTCATTGGAGACACAGACGTTCTTCAAGAACCCTGGGAACCACTGACACTCGATGTGTGTGATTTTCAGTGTGTGATGGAGAAAAGGTCATAGTGAAATCAGGCAATTTCATAACTTCCAGTCCCTCAATTAGCTGGTAACACAGTGACCCAAAGCTCAGAACCCTATCTGTCGAACAGTCCAGGGCTGCTGCAATGTCCCCTGACCCAGCCCTGCACTGGCTAGACTTCTGGGGGAGTCCCCTGAAAGCAGCCGCTGAGACTGCCAGCTGCTTCTATATGGGATGCAACGATTGAGGCCACTTAGAACACCTGTGCCTTGGGATCTTCAGATGGGATTCTTTCTGCCTTGGATTTGGCTCTGGTAACAATTAAATCCCGTATCCACTCAGGTACAGTGTCAAATCTCCACCTGCAGAGAAACGAATTTTGTAAACTAAAATTTGTCAGACTTATGAACATGGAAAATTTTACTTCCGTTTCGTCTTAGATGACCAACATTACCAGTGAAGAAGAGAATAAAGCACAGGAGTAAAATAATCCAATAGGTTTGGAAACCGCAGTGAAGTTATAGTCTTTTCATTTTAAAAATAGCACATGACTGTCCCTAAGCATTCAAGCCCCACGCTTCACTGCAGGGGACGGCCTGGCTGTGCATAAATCACCTGCCTTGTAAAGTGGCTCTGATCGAAGGCCAGTGTGTTGCCTTGATAAACTTATATGCACTTTGGAGAATAGACACACTTAGTTGTTCACTTCTATTTTTTATTTTCTTTCCCCAATCCAGTCCTTAAAACAGATTTCCCCTCCAAGAAATTTTATTGTAATTTTAGAAAAATCTCCAACTGCAACCACGTGTAAATCACAACTGGTAACTGCCAGGTTTCATGTTATCAAAATAGCCAAGAATGCTTTGCAGCTGAGCTATAAGCATGTGATATTAATTACATGGAGGAACGCCGTGCTTGGGAAACAAGTTTGGATGAGAAAGTCTGACACTGAAAATGTGCTTGAAATAAGGGATACTCTGGTAATGACATTGATTCTATTTTCCACTTTAATAAATGATACCTTTCGGCAGCTCACTTTCATCCTCAGATAAATGAAGTGAAATAAATGTATCAGTGTGGAAACACCATCTCTTCACAGTGATTCAGCTTGGAAGCTGAGGAGGGGCAAGGATGCCTCGGTTCCTGTTTTACTGTGAGGCCTGGGAAGCAGCGGGAGAAACTGCCCCATGACTTTGACAGCCTTCGACTCCCAGCCAGGAGCAGATGCTTCCAACGCTGTCCGTTTTTTCCATAGTGCCGTCTGCTGCTTGGACATGACACTTTTGAGAGGGGACTTAGTTGTCACTAATCATGCTCCGATTTTAGCAACAGCAGTTGACCATTGTTCAGAAAGATCATTTTTTCCCAACAGATTTCTATTAGGAAAGAATGTGTTTACCTGGTGGAACTATTCTGGGATGTGCCACAACGCGGAATTCCTTTCATTCCTTCCCCTGTTCTAGGGGAAGGAACGGACTCAGTTGGAGAGACATATTCTCCCATGAGGCCATGCTGTCAAGGTTTGGGGGGAAATAGGGTGAATTATTTAAATATCCATCCAGGTGAGAAGCAACAGAGAGCCTGTTCCTTGGAAGCTGAGCCCTCCCCCTTTCCAAATGAGTGGCCTAGATGTGCCTCTTCAGCTCTGTGGTTCTGTTTCCTTCGTCTCTGAGAGACATAGCACCTTTCTCATACCAACTCCACCAGGTTCTAGAAGGAAAAGCCTCTGGGAACTTCTCCAATCTGCTTCGCCCCCATTCTCTAGTAAAAAGCAAAGTCTTTGGATGGAGAAATAATGAAGCCATTCAAGGAAGCTCCCTCCAGAGCTGCACCTTCTCGTGGACAACCACTGCCCCTTGCGTGCAGATCTTATAGGACCAAGACAAACGTTTAGGGGACAAACCACTGAGATGCTGGGGGTTTGTTATCACACATACTTCTAGTCTAGCCTGATAGTGTGGATGTGTGTGTGTGTGTGTGTGTGTGTGTGTGTGTGTGTGTGGCTGTGTGCATACTCTTGTCAAATGATTATTCTATAAGCATGAAGAAAAGTACAGGGCACATCCTGTGATATTAGTGGGAGGTAAGAAAGAGGGAATTTATGTGTAATTTCTCCCTTTAACAGACTAAAGAAGAAAAACTATATGATCATCTTGAAAGATATATAAACAAGGTTTGGTACAAGTCAACATCATTCATGGTCTTTTAAAACCAACATAAATATTAGGGGACTTTGGCAGGGCCCAGTGGCTCATGCCTATAATCTCAGCACTTTGGGAGTCTGAGGCGGGCAGATCACTTGAGGTCAGGAGATTGAGACCAGCCTAAACAACATGGTGAAATCTCATCTCTACTAACAATACAAAAATTAGTCTGGTGTGGTGGTGGCTGCCTGTAGTCCCAGCTCCTCTGGAGGCTGAGACCGGAGAATTGCTTGAACCTGGGAGGTGGAGGTGGTAGTGAGCTGAGATTGTGCCCTTGCACTTCAGTCTAGGTGACAGAGCAAAACTCTGTCTCAAAAAAAAATGTGTATATATATATGTGTGTGTGTGTGTGTGTGTGTGTGTGTGTATATATATAGACTTCATAAACATGACAACACGTGTCCACTGAAAGCCCACATTAAATATATTCATTATTTATACATAATACACACATTAAATGGAGGAAAATTACAAAGACAGGAAAAAGGCAACGATATCCACTGTCACTGTTCCTGTTTAGCATTGTACAGAAGTCTGGACAGTATGATAAAAGCAAGGAAATGGAATAAGAGCTGTAACAATAGGAAAGGAATCAATGAAAATTTCATGTTTGTAGACGACATGATTTTCTATCTAGAATATGCAATAAGTTCTATAGACAAACTATTTGGAACTAATGAAGGAGTTTATCAACTGAGTATAAGATCGTGTACAAAAACAGCATTATTTATTTATTTATTATTTTTTTGAGATGGCTAGAGTGCAATGGTGCAATCTCCGCTCACTGCAGCAACCTCTGCTTCCTGGGTTCAAGTGATTCTCCTGCCTCAGCCTCCCAAGTAGCTGGGATTACAGGCGTGCGCCACCATGCCCGGTTAATTTTTGTATTTTTAGTAGAGAGGGGTTTTCACCATGTTGGCCAGCCTGGTCTCAAACTCCTGACCTCAGGTGATCCGCCTGCCTTGGCCTCCCAAAGTGCTGGGATTACAGCCGTGAGCCACCGCAACCAACCCCAGAAACAGCATTCTTATATGCCAACAACAGAAATTTAGAAGGGGTACTTTTAAAATATGCCATTTGCTATATAACAGAAATTCTAAAGTACCATGGAATAAAATATATTGAAAGATGTTACATGAAATTGTCTTTTTCTCAAGATCTTTCCCTGTAATTGATGGAGAGACAGCTTCAGATAAATATTCTTGTTACAGTGGGATAGAGGTAACATGAGCTGTCATAAACTACCTGGTTATGACAGTTACCAAATGACACTTTTCTTTCTATAGCTGATGACTAGATCTTCAGCAAAATAAATCAGAAGCTTTTAGAGCTTCACATGCTGCCCTTCTCCTTTCCCCTCCCCGCCCTCTTCTTCTCCTTCCTCTCCTTTCCTAGAGCTTAGTCAATGGGCAGCTGGAACTTCTAGCCCTGAGGGTTCTAGATGCCCCATAGCCAGGCCTGTAGGCCAGAAAACATCAAATCGCTTGGTGCTGCCACAGTTAATTCATTGGGGTTCTTTTTCTCTCTCTGTCTCCAGCTCTGTTTGCTTTTTGTTGTCTTTAATTACTCAGTTAAAGTTAACTGCAAGTTTCATTTAGTTTTGTCAAAATAAATGGAAAGAAAACCCTGAAGCAGGAGATGAATGTAAACTGGGAAAATCTTGCAAAATCACAAAGATAGTTCTTGGCGCTTCCGTTAAAGAAAACATTATTCAGGGATGCTCGTTACAGCACAGTAAAGCAGATGTTATTCAGGACCATCAGGGTTGGTGGAGGAACTACAGCCGTGAGATTTTGTGATGGGGGAGATGGGACTTGTGAAAATAAGTAAGTTAAAATCTAAGCTTTTGGAACTTTAAATTATTTTGACCCTTAAAGGAATGTGATTATGGGACCTGAGTCAGGCGAGCAGGCAAACACAACCCAGGCAATTGGAACCTGTGTTTCTCTGATTAGAGATTAGCCTTCTTCCTTTCCTATCTTGTTATATTAAGTGTAAATGACTTAAGGGCCCCGAGGAAGACCTCTTCCCTATTCACTGTGGATCTTCATTGTAGATAAACTTTCTCCCTACCTTTCTCACACAAAGGCTTTATGTCTATCACATAATATTGTCTAAAGATACAATATTAAATATACTGTTTTAAATTGGGAAGAAAATGCAAACAAACAGAAAACAAACTATCACTATTTAAATTCTTGTAACTCATAAACCAACCTTGTATAGAAAACATTATAATCGAACTAAACTTCTCTGTTTTCTGCCTATATAAGCAAAAGCTTGATTTTTAACGTCAGAGCACCCACCTCATTTCTCTGGCATCTGTGTTTCCTGGAAGGATATTCTATATTCTCAGCTTCTCAAAGCCTAAATAACCTCTTTCAAGCTGGGTTCTAATTCTTCTGATTATTTCAAGTTGACAGGGTCAAGTTCTACCACAGCAGGGGCAAGTAAGAACTTACAGTCAAGGAGCAGGGAGGGGTCAGTGGATAGAAAATTACTATGAGGTAACATCCGGGTAAGGAGGATTCTGGCTAAATCGACCTAACAGGATTCTTGCTGAAGACAGATCGGGGTATGAGACGTCACCTAGGGGATGATGGAGGATGAGGAACCTTACCTTGAAGATGAGGAAGATGGAAGATGATCAGATATCAAAGGTTTTGGCCAAACTGACTTAGCAGGGTTCTTGCTAAAACTAGATTTCACAAGGAAGTGCACAGATAGACCAAGAAGTGGCATGAGGAACCTGGGTCATGTGAGAATTTTTGTGCCTTCCAGAGACAGATGGCACTGAAATAGATACACTTCTCTCTGAGACGGAGAAAGTTAACCTTCTAAAACCTCTGGAATGAAAGATGACATTTACAGGTTATCTCTTAGATTTCAAATGCTACTGTCAATTGTAATACAAAAAAAAATGGCCTCTCTCTCTCTCTTCTCTCTTTCTAACAGGTTGGGGTCTTCCTTGCTCTGTTGCCCAACCTGGTTTGCAGTGGTGCAATCATGGCTCATTGAGGCCTTGATCTCCTGTGCTGAAATGATCCTTCCACCTCAGCCTCCCAAGTCTTTGGGATTATAGATGTGAGCTACCGCACCTGACTAAAATTGGTATCTTTATTACATTTTTCTTTCTTTCTTTTGTTTTTTAAAGAAAGATGGCCTCTTTTTAATTGGTATAATGAATACAACCCACTGGCCAAAGAAGAAAGAAATAAAAGCATGTGGATATATATGTGCATGTGGGGTGTGTGTGTGTGTGTGTACTGTCAAGAGACTAGTAATGTCACCTGATAGGTGTACAGCTGCTTTTCAGTTTCAAAACCCCATCTGTAAACACCATGTCATTTGATGCTCATGGCAATTGTGTAGGATCCACAGAAATGGCATAATCCAACTGGGGCACAGAAAGAGGAGGAGAGGTCCCTATTAGTCATCAAGGGCAGTGAGAAAGAAAATAATGAGTCAAATAAAAACAAACCAGACATGAAAGAAAACATTGATATCCTGGACTTCATTAAAGCTTAAACTTCCGCTCTGCAAGACACCACCAAGAGAATAAAAGACATCACAGACTGGGAGAATATATTTGCAAAAGACATATCTGATGAAGGATTTTTATCCAAAATATGCAAAAAAACTCTTAAAACTCAATGATAAGCAAATGAATAACTCAATCAAAAATGGACAAAAGATCTGAACAGAAACCTCTCCAAACAAGATACACAGATGGCAAATAAGCAGATGAAAAGATGCTCAACGTCGCATGTCATCAGGAAAATGCAAATTAAAACAAGATCCCACTATATACCTATTAGAATGGCCAAAAGTCAGAACACTGACAATACCAAATGCTGGTGAGCATACAAAGCAATAGGAAGTCTCTCATTGCTGGTGAGAATGCAAAAATGGTACAGCAACTTTGGAAGATAGTTTGGTGATTTTCTTTCTTTCTTTCTTTCTTTTTTTTTTTTTTGAGATGGAGTTTCACTCTTGTTGTCCAGGCTGCAGTGGAATGGCCCGATCTTGACTTACTGCAACCTCCACCTCCCAGGTTCAAATGATTCTCCTGTCTTAGCCTCCTGAGTAGCTGGGATTATAGGCGCCCACCACTACACCTGGCTAATTTTTGGTATTTTTAGTAGAGATGGGGTTTCACCATGTTGGCCAGGAGGGTCTCGATCTTCTGACCTCATGATCCGCCCCCCTCAGTCTCAAAAAGTGCTGGGATTACAGGCCACCATACCCGGCCCAGCTTGGTTTCTTACCAAACTAAATAAACGTACTCTTATTGTACAACCCAGCAAACAAGGTTTTTGGTATTTACCTAAATGAGCTGAAAACTTATGGAACCCTAAGTTTATGTCCACAAAAACCCTGTGCATGAAGGTTTATAACAACTTTATTTGTGAATTTTATTTTTTTGTTTTACTTTAAGTTCCAGGTTACACGTGCAGAAGGTGCATGTTTGTTACATAGGTATACATGTACCATGGTGGTTTGCTGTGCCTATCAACCAGTCATCTGGGTTTTAAACCCCACATGCATTAGATATTTGTCCTAATGCTATCCCTCCCCTAGCCCCCCAGCCCCCGACAGGCCCTGATGTGTGATGTTCCCCTTCCCGTGTCCATATGTTCTCATTGTTAAACTTCCACTTATGAGTGAGAACAGGCGGCATTTGGTTTTCTGTTCCTGTGTTAGTTTGCTGAGAATTATGGTTTCCAGCTTCATCCGTGTTCCCTGAAAATAACATGATCTCATTCCTTGTATGGCTGCATAGTATTCCACGGTGCATATGTGCCACGTTTTCTTTATCCAGTCTATCACTGATGGGCATTTGGGTTGGTTCCAAAGCAACTTTATTTGTAACGGCCAAAAATTCGAAGAAACCCTGATGTCCTTCAATAGGTGAATGGATAAGTAAACTGTAGAACATCCAGGCAATGGATTATTATTCAGCACTAAAAAGAAATGATCAAGCCATGGAAAGACATGGAGGAATCTTCAATACATATTACTAAGTGAAAAAAGCTAGTCTGGAAAGGCTGCATGCTGTATGATTCCCACCATATGGCATTCTGGGAAATGCAAACCAATGGCGACAGTAAAAGGATCAGTGGTTTCCAGGAGGTGGGGTTGCGGGGGATGGATAGGTAGAACCCAGAGGACTTTGAGGGTGGTGGAACTACTCTATATGAGAGGATAATGGTGAGTACATGTCATACATTTGTCTTAATGTACATTAAGAGTGAACCCTAATGTAAACTATAGACTTTGGGTGGTAAAGTATCAATGTAGGTTGATCAATTGTGACAAATGTACAGTCTGGTGTGAGATACTGATAGTGGGGGAGGCTGGGGAGAGGTGAGTGGCATGTGGGGTGTATGGGAATTCTATGTGTTTTCTGCTCAATTGTGCCGTGAGCCTAAAAATACTCTAAAAACGTCCTTTAAATAACTGCACACATAATAAAAGTAAACAGCAACGATATTCTTCAAGATTTAACGTTTTAGTTAAGAGACTTTCTTTGCAATAATAGGTTAGCTTCTGTTTTAGTTCTCCCAGAACAAAAGTCCACAAGTTAATATTTTACTAATCCTTTCTCACAATGTTAATAGAAAACCCTAAGTGGAAATCAGAATTCAATCGTCAAGTCTGTGCAAGTTGAAACCCTGAATTGCAGGGTAGCTTAAGTGCTTTACACACATTAAAGATCAGCTGATTTAGTTACTAGTCTTGGATCTCTTCCCAGCACAGCAATAACGATGGCATTATTAGTGGCTCCAATATGGGATCGTCTTGTCATTCCAGACGTATGAATCACTCTAGGTATTTGAATAACAACACAGGAATTACTCCTAAAAGAAAGAATTACAGCATGCCTTAATACAGAGACAATAAAGTCAGAAATACTCAGTTACCCATGCATCGAAAACCTCAAGTTTATGTTGTGGTATCTCTATAAGAAGCCCAGGATGAATAGGAGAGCAAGGAAATGTCACATTGCTCTCACTTTACAGAAGATGAATGTGATAAAACGCTCATCTCATGAAAGCTGTCTATGTCACCTGTCCCAGAATGTGTTGATTCTAGTCTGAAATGCATGCCACGTTATCCCGACCACTTAAAACCATCAACATTAGCAGATAGCCAAGAAACTGACTGAGGCCCAAATATAGCCTCTCTTTTTTTAGCTTTTCTGGCACAATAGGAGCTGTAGGTTCATAGATCATTTCTAAAAACTTCGACTCCATCAAACTTATTAATGATTTTATTTAAAAGATAGCTCATGTCTACAGACATTCTTTATTTAGAGTGTAACCTTTTCCATTCTCTTGGTTTAATTATTTCATGAGTGACAAACTGGGCTAGACATTTTTCTTCCCAAACATTTAATTCATTCTCTGAAAAATGTTTCCTGCCTCTCTTTACCTGGATAATTCTTACTGTTTCCTGCATCACAACGAGGCATCACCTGCATCAAGTCCACTTTAATTACCTGAGAGTCTGCCTCTGCCTCCTACCCACTGGACTGTAAGGAACATGAGGGTTGAGACCTTGTACCCGGTCTGGTTACTGGCATGGAAAAAATGCTCATTAAAAGTTTAAAGAATAAATGAATGTACGAATGAAAACTGGGAACAACTTCTTTTTATTTCTTCAACAGAAATTAGGTCACACAATTTGTAAAAATTATGCAAGTCAAGTAGTGAGATGCTTAAGACTCTTATACTCTCTACTTTAGAGAGATTGAACTACTATACACCGATCACTTTTTCTCACCAAGATTTTTCTTTACTAAATTTAAAACATATAGAAAGTTATAAAATGAATGTAAGAAATACCAAAATTCCCACCACATAGAATGTTAACTTAATGTTTTCTCCTATTAGCTTCCAGTTATCTTTTAAAGATACAGATACAAGTAGAGGTCCCTTACAACAGATGCACTGTGTCAATCATGCACTCACCACCTTTCAGCTCCAAATTCACCCTTTTTGCCCGCTCTATGCAAATGGATGCGGGCCCTTTCAATACTCTGCCAGCTGGAACAATGCTAAACTTTGTTGGTAGACTAGACAGAAGGAGAGGATTGTGCCCCTTGGTTCAGGTGTGCTCCTGTAGACTGGCGGCTTCCCCAGTGTGCAGCTCCTTTAGAGCCATGGTTTCCCCAGGACCCAGCTCCTGCAGAGCTCATCACCTCTCTAGTTCTCAGTCTCTGCAAGGCATGGCAGCCAGCAGCACCCAGCAGCAGCAACTCACCTCCCTACTGGCACCCTTGAGTAGTTTTGTAGCTCAGCCCTTTCCTACAAACAGCTTTCCCAGAACCCTCTGGGGCAGATTTCTGACCAATGTGACTAGCAGCAGCACCACAGCAACTTCTCTGCAAACCAGTGAGCCATGGCCACGCCCTCTCAACAGGCTCTGGATCTCAGCCCTTTTGAGGGGAGAGGCAACTTCTATCTCAGCCTTAAGCGTGGAGGCTACTGCTTATATTTGTTATTTCCACATTTTTTAGGGTTCTTGTTTTACTAGTCAATGCCTCATTATTCCAATCTCTTGTTATACCTAATTCTTTTTCATTCAACTTTCCCTGTTTAAATTACTGGCTGGTTTCTTTCTCCTGATTGCACCCAAGCAGAAATACATACAAAGGGTCCTTCCAACAGGAATATAAAATTTATATTTTTCTGGTAAGGTATAAAATTAATCAGTGTAGCTGCTGTAGTTCCTTCTTCATCTAGGGGTATGATGGGAACTGGCATGCCTGTACTCCCTGTCCTGAAAGTGCCAGAGGGGATTATTCTGATTGGGAAAAGCCACATGCAGAGACATGCTAGCACCCTAGGAGATTCATGCATTCCTGGTTCCTTTGAGCTTCAGGTCACGGTGACCAATGATTATGCCAAATGGAGTCCCTGGCAATGGGAGACACCCTCCACCCAAACACACACCCGGAAGTGTTGAACTTGTCACTTCTCTGTTGTGACCACCAGGCATACTCCTGAAAATCAGCTATCAGTTTGGTCTTGTCCTCTAGTTGAACTGCACACCTGACCTATAAAGCCCTTGTGACTCTCTGGTCTGTTTAAACCCAGACTCAATCGTTAACATGGTGAGAAGGGCCCAATACGCCTAGGCTGGAAAATGGAATTCGGACAGCCTGGCCCCAGCAGCATCTTGGTTGTACACAAAACAGTGGACGCAAGCCCTCTGAGGGGAATGCTATCTCCCATTCACTACCTGAGGCAAAGTTGTGGCTTCCTGGGGCCCTCCTTTTACAGAGGTTCCCCTAAATGCAGGGGCCTGGGTCACTGATGGTTTCTCCAAGCTGAACCCCAGGGATGTCCCCTGAGCTGCTGGGACTACACAGATCCAAAAACAGATGTGAGCGCTCTGCTCAGAAGCAGAATGCATGGCTGTTCTGGTACGTCCAGCCAAGACTGCCTTTGATGCAACTTGCCCTATTTTAAGTCATTCTTGGGCTGTTGTCAATGGCTAAGTGTTTGGTCAGTCTCACTTGGAAAACTACAGATTCCAGATTAACAGCATCCCGTCTGCAGGTCACACAAACTGTGGAAACAAATCGTGACTGCTGAGAGAAACATCTGCGTCATTCACATAGATAGAAATGGTCAGGGCCCCTTCTCTGATGAGACCGATTAGAGCCAAGCTGCTAATGGAGTCTGCATTAGGCAGATGGCCACGTTGCTCCTCGGACCCGTTGTTGTGCTGAATGTGGGAGCGCACCCACCACTATGGATGGGCACGACGTGCAGGACTCCATGTTTATGATGCGAGGTTCCCACTAAGCTCCTGCCACAAGTTGACCTACTTGTCTCACAACGGGGCCGTTTCATGGCAGGGTGTGCTGTCCCTGCCGCCCCCCGCAGCCTGACCTTTGGGGCCTTCATGGGACTATGGTGGTGCCCTGAAACTCTTGACACCTTTTCAGGTTATGGTATTATCGTTCTGGTTCCATTAACCAACTCTGGTCACATCACTGTGGCCCTGGAAGTTAATCTTTACCATATTTTCAACTCTGTGAGCCACCAGCAAATAGCTACTCGATGGCCCTTTCTCTCCCTAACACCCACAGGCATCTGATATTGTTGATCATTGGAACAGCCTCCTGAAAACTTGATTTAAAAGATTTCCGACCCTATCTCCTTCATCTCTTCCTGGTCCACACTCCTTAGTCAGGTAGTTTGGTCATGTACGCGGCTCATTACTGACTGGAATAACATTATACAGCATACTAATAAAAGACACACAGTTGGCTTAAACAATTGGAAAAACATAATACGTTCTTGATAAGAGGACTTAATTCCTTAAGATGTAATTTCCCCCTTACTATATAAATCTGATGCAATTCCATTAAAAATGCTGGTTTTGACCTCTGGAGCTAGATTATAGTGTTTGTGTTAAATAAAAAATTAATAGGCTGGACAAGGTGGCTCATGCTTATAATCCCAGCACTTTGAGAGGCCAAGGCAGGCGGATCACTTGAGGTCAGGAGTTCAAGATCAGCCAAGTCAACATGGCGAAACCCTGTCTCTACTGAAAATACAAAAATTTGCTGGGCGTGGTGGTGCATGCCTGTAACCCCAGCTACTTGGGAGGCTGAGGCAAGAGAATCGCTTGAACCTGGGAGGTGGAGCCTGCAGTGAGCCAGGATCGTGCCACTGCACTCCATCCTAGATGACAGAGCAAGACTCTGTCTCAAAAAATAAATGAATAAATAAGTAAAATTAATAAACAAGACTATCAAAGAAAGTTCTGGAAAAAAGCACAATGTGGGAGGCTAATCCCATCAGATATTTAAAACATTATAAAACTTCTATATTCAAAGCTTCATGGTATTGATATGTGATAGAAAAACAGGCCAAAGTTTGCATTTGAATAGGACATCTGGAAACAGACATATATAGTTATGGTATATAGTTATGGAAGTTCAATAAATAGTGAAGGTATTATCTCAAGTCATGGGGAAGTTTTGAATTATCTAATAAATAATACTGAGTTATGTGGAAAAAAATACACAGGAATAAATTCCAAATGGATGAAATATAAATGTAAATAATGAAACTATAAGTATTAGAAGAGATGTGTTAATTTCTTTATAACTTGTGATTTAAGAAAACTTTTAAAACCATGATTGAAAATCCAAAACCAATGTCTAAAAGATGTACAAATTTAGGCTGAGCCCAGTGGCTTAGACTTGTAATTCCAACACTTTTGGACGCCAAGGCAGGAGAATCCACTGAGCCCAGAAGTTAGAGACCAGCCTGGGCAACATGGCGAGGCCTCGTCTCTACTAAAAATTATAAAATTAGCCAGGATGGTGGCATGTACCCATAGTCCCAGCTACTCGGGAGGCCGACACAAGAGGATTGCTTGAGCCCAGGAGTTTGAGGTTACAGTGAGCTATGATTACCCCACTGCACTCCAGTCTAGGCAATGGAGCAAGACTCTGTCTCAAAAAAAGGTACAAATTTGACCACATAAGATTTAAATAATACTGTATGACAAAAAATTCAGATGCGAGGCTGGGTGCAGTGGCTCATGCCTGTAATTGCAGCACTTTGGGAGGCCAAGGAGGGTGGATCACCTGAGATCAGAAGTTCGAGACCAGCCTGGCCAACACAGTGAAACCCCGTCTCTACTCAAAATACAAAAATTAGCTGGATGTGGTGGCACACACCTGTAATCCCAGCTATCCAGGGGACTGAGACAGAAGAATGGCTTGAACCCGGGAGGTGGAGATTGCAGTGAGCCGAGATCATGCCACTGCACTCCAGTCTGGGTGACAGAGCGAGATTCCATCTAAAAAAAAAAAATTCAGATGCAAGATCACAAGATAAATGAACAAACTAGGAAAAGATATTTGCAATTTAAGTCTCTGATAAAGGGCTAGATCTCTGTTCAAGGTGAGATTTGGGTGGGGACACAGAGCCAAACCATATCGGTCTCTGAAAATTTGTTAAAAGATGTACAAATTAACTTACAGTAAACAATGTACAAAAATATAAAGTTCAAAGAAAAATAAAAATGACCCTAAACATACGAAAAAATGCTGAATTGCACGCAGGTAAAATAAATGTAAGTCAAATTACATTGAGATTTCATTTTAAACTGTTTTTTGTTTTTTTTGTTTTTCCAAGATGGAGTTTCACCCTTTCGCCCAGGCTGGAATGTAGTGGTGTGATGTCGGCTCGCTGCATCCTCTGCCTTCCAGTTTCAAGAGATTCTCCTGCCTTAACCTCTCGAGTAGCTGGGATTACAGGTGCCTGCCACCATGCCAGGCTACTTTTTGTATTTTTAGGAAAGACAGAGTTTCACTATGTTGGCCAGGCTGGTCTTGAACTCCTGTCGTGATCCGCCTGCCTTGCCCTCCCAGAGTGCTGGGATTGGAGGCATGAGCAACAGTCCCCAGCTTTAATCTGTCATAGTAACAAAAATCCAAAGGTTTGACAATAAGTTTTATTGACAAGACACTGGAAAAACAGACACTCTAAAACTGGTAGCAATGTAAAATGGAGAATAATTTGTCAATGTCTAGTAAAAAATTATATGCATTTATACTTTGACCCAGCAATTCAATTTCTCAAAGGACCACTAGCAAAAATATAAAATAATTTATGCATCTAATTAGGGGGCTGGTTACATAAACTATGACACATTTTCCAAATGTAATGCCATGTAGCGGTAAGAGGCATGAGGAGGGCCGCCACATGATGCTGTGGAGTGAGTGGTGGATATATTGCTAAATGAAGAAAGTACACTGAAAATAGTACATATAGTATGCAACCAGCTGGGCACAGTGGCCACGCCTATAATCCCAGCACTTTGGGAGGCTGAGGCAGGTGGATCATTTGGGCTCAGGAATTGGAGACCAGCCTGGATAACATGGCAAAACTCCATCTTTACCAAAAATACAAAAATTAGCCAGGCGTAGTGGTACACACCTCTCGTCCCAGCTACTTGGGAAGCTGAGGTGGGAGGATTGCTGGAGCCTGGGAAGTAGAGGCTGCAGTGAGCTGTGATCGTGCCACTGCACTCCAGCCTGGGTGATGCAGCGAGACCCTGTCTCAAAATAAAAAATATATAGTATGCAACCCAATGTGCAAGCAAATAAGGAGAATGCAAGTACTGCTTGTATTTGTTAAAAGAAAGACTAGAAAGATAAATTTAAAGCTAACAAAAATGGCTGCTTTTATGGAGAGGGAGGAAGTAGAATGAAGGGACAGGAATGTAAGCAGGACTCTCTTGAGAGTCCTTTGCTATAAAGCTTTGATTTCAGAGACAATTCAAAAATAAAAGTTTAAAAACTAAGTGGGGTGCGGTGGCTCACACCTGTAATCCCAGCACTTTGGGAGGCCGAGGCGGGTGGATCACGAGGTCAGGAGATTGAGACCATTCTAGCTAGCACGGTGAAAACCCATCTCTACTAAAAATACAAAAAATTAGCTGGGCGTGGTGGCGGGCGCCTGTAGTCCCAGCTACTTGGGAGGCTGAGGCAGGAGAATGGCGGGAACCCGGGAGGTGGAGCTTGCAGTGAGCTGAGATCGTGCCACTGCACTCCAGCCTGGGTGACAGAGTGAGACTCCATCTCAAAAAAAAAAAAAAAAAAAAAAAAAAGCTTAAAAACTAAAAATTAAATTCAAACAACAATAAATGAGTCAATGTGTATGGTATACAGACAAAAGAGTTGTTTCAAGTGATTTTAGAACATAATATTTTGACTATGCATGCTTATAGAGATATATTCTAAGGGCAAATAGAAGTGTGAGCAAATGTTGGAGTTGACTGAGTAGTCTAAATTTAAGTAGGTATACTGTATTACTAGTATTTTGAAATTTTTGCATAGTGTAGGATAATAAAAATAATTAGACTGATGTTATTAATAACCAAAATTTTCAGTATGACAAAAGAGAAACAAGTATAAAGTTATAGCCAAAAGTGCACAATTTGGGCATGAATAAGAAAAATATATTCATTCAATTAAACGAATAAATTGAACATATGAGAGAAAGAGAGCTCCAGCTCACTGGACACTATTGCAAATACCAGGACACCAATTCCTTACTCTGAAAATTTACAATTAAAAGAGACGAATTAAGCACTCATCTTGTCTTTCAGGATAATTAAATAGCTCTAATTGGAGAGAGAAAATTATTATTTACTGAGGAATTCCAGCTAATAAATTAATAAGGAATGACAGAATCAGAAAACCATCACTTTGCCACCCCTAGTGAGACAATTGAGTCGCACAGCAATCACCAGAGGATAACATTACTTCAGGATTGGTTGGTGGGGAAGAATGGAGGGGTCTGGCTGTCACTACTTGAATTCTTTGATCAATCTCAGCATCACTAAAAATGGAAACCGATCATTTGGTGCCTCCTGATGTAATGTGATATGAAGCACACAGCACCAACTGTAATGTGTTCTTGCCAAAAAAAAAAAAAAGTTAAGCCTGAATCTAACTAAGCCTCTAGGGAAACGCAAGGGCTAAAGAAGGAAGTTAAAACCACAAGGAAGCAAAAAAGAAATAAAAATATGGGACATTCTATAGGACAGCTTGTCTGGCTTCTTAAACAAACCAACGTCACAAAGCGAGGGAGAGAGGGAGGAATCAATTTGATTAAAAAAGACTTAGAAATTACAATATGCAAATGAAATGAATGGACTTTGATTTGATCCTAATTCGAATAAACAATCTGCACAAGTATTTTTTCTTTTTTTAAGATGGAGTTTCGCTCTTATTGCGCAGGCTGAAGTACATTGGTGCAATCTTGGCTCACTGCAACCTCTGCTTCCCAGGTTCAAGCAAATCTCCTGCCTCAGTCTCCCAAGTAGCTGGGATTACAGGCATGTGCCACCATGCCTGGATTACAGGTGTGAGCCACTGCACCTGACCCTGTACAAGTATTTTTGAGACAACTGGAAGAATCTAATCATGATCTGGTTATAAAATGTCTCTGAAGAATTATCGTTAATTTTATTAGGTGCGATAACATTGGGAGTAAGGAAGATAATGCTGTTATACTTTAGGGGCTAAAGTATGCAGGACAGAAAGGACATGTTGTCTAGGATTTTCTTTAAAATACTTTAACAAAGAAAAAGAAAACAGACATGGGTAGGTAAGTATGGAAAACTCTTGAGAGCTGTTGAATCTGGGGAGTGGTGTGCAAGAGTTCATGTGCTATTCTCTGCAATCTTGTGCATGTTTAAAATTTGTATAATAAAATAATTTAAAGCCTTTTACATAACAGATTAAATAATAAATGAAAAGAGAAATTATAAACCATTGATTTATCAGCTGAAAAGCTGAAAAGCTTCCGGAATGAAAATAAGAAACTTACTAAAGCAAAAGATGTAGAGTGGTGTTGAATGCCTTGTCTGTCATCACTGGAAGCTAGGAAATAGTTGGACTGCATATATTAACTAGTGCTAGAAAAAGACTACAAGCTAAGGTTTCCATACCCAGTCAAAGTATCCTTCATCCAGGTAGCAACAGAAACATATGCGTGGATATACACAGTTTCGGAGAGTATAGCTCTCATATGCTATGTGATGAAAGAGAAATTATAAACCATTGATTTATAATTTCTATTTTGGTTTATTATATAATCTATTATGTTATTTTCTTGTTCTCCTCACAGAAATATATTGAGTTGGACATGTATAATCTGTACATTTTCATGTATGTGTGTTATCCCTCAATAAAAGTTTTACTTCCATCAAAGCAAATGATTCCTTTAAAATATTCAGTAGTTTAACTGAAGAGAGGTTATTTATTGTTGACACACAAATTTGTGACCTAGGAAATCAAATGAAAGCTAATTTCAAAACAGACACAAATTGTGAGGGGAAAGATGAGGAACTTGGAAGACAGATCTAAGAAACTTCACATGCAAATAATAGACGCTCCAGGAGGAGTAAAAGAAACCAACAGAGGGGCAAACACTGGACAGGTAATAGATGAAGAGACCCGTAAGTAGGAGAGAGACACAAATTTATAAAAGGAGAGGGTGCATGCCTCTTCAGAAAAGATTATGAAGGCCTAGATCTAGGCACTTCCTAGTAAAATAGCTGAACTCTAAGCATAAAGATGAAACTGAAAAGCTTCCGGGCTGAAAATAAGAAACTTACTAAAGCAAAAGATTTGGAGTGGTGTGGAATGCCTCGTCTGTCATCACTGGAAGCTAGGAAACAGTTGGATTGTATATATTAACTAGTGCTAGAAAAAGACTACAAGCTAAGATTTCCATACCCAGCCAAAGTATCCTTCATCTAGGTAGCAACAGAAACATATGCATGGATATACATGGTTTCAGAGAGTATAGCTTTCATATTCTATGTGATGAATATGCTGGAGAAATCTATTTACAGTAAACCACAAATGAATTAGAAGATTGACTTAAAGATGAGGAAACACTAAGTGAAGAAATACTTTATAGCTCTGACTCTTGTGATCTACAGTTAAATCTAAATGGTTGATTATGGATTGTTTAGGTTTTTAGAACTCTGTATAAATGCTAAATAAAGATTTTTGTAACAGAAAAGGCGTTTTGCAGAGGAAAAACTGTCAATAGCCTGAAAGTAAAATATTCAATTATTTATGTTATGGACAGAATGCTTGGCACTTCCTCCTCCAAATTTATGTGTTGAAATCTCTCGTTAGGACGGCATAATGAGGTGGGACATTTAGGAAGTGATTAGGTCATGAGGGTGAAGTCCTCATGAATGGGATTAATACCCTTAGAGGGGAGACCCAAGAGAGTTCTCCTGCCCTACTTCCACCATGTGAGGATACAACGAGAGGACCACAGTTAGTAACTCAGAAGAGGGCCTTCACCAGACCCCCAACCATGCTGGCACTCTGATCTTGGACTTCCAGCCCTCAGAACTGTGAGAAATAAATGTCTATTGTTTACAAACCACCCAGTTTGTGGTATTTTGTTAAAGCAGCCTGAACACACTAAGACACTTATCCATCCCTGATAGTTAGGGAAAGGTTGGGACTCATAGGAAGCAGAACTTTCTCAAGATCATATGTGACAAGAGAAAAGTAGGTGAAGTAAAGGTAAGAAAGAATGAAAGTCATGTCAGGAAGTTAGTGCAGCGTTCACACTCCAACAACAGGGTCCCCTGCTCTGCACACATGTCTTCAAGAGCCTGGCTTTTCTTCCATCCAAAGGCCCCTTCCAAGCAAGGAGTGCATGGTGTGTGTGAGACGGGCGAGGGGAGCAGGAAGTAAGGGGCCACCCACCTTCTTCTGGACCCTGCTCTGTGCTCCTGGGATTCCAGAATACCCTGTCCAAAAAGTCCTGAGCCAACTCTAAGCCACAACTGGGAAGAGGCACAACTCTTGAATATGCCTCTTCTCGGATCTGTTCTCCAAGGAACCCAGTGGTAGGCAAGAGACAGCTGTGTGTGTGTGTGTGTGTGTGTGTGTGTGTGTGTGTGTGAAGGTTGATGGCATGTGTGTGTGTTGGTGTGTCCACACCTGGGACCCCCCTTCTTGCTGTGGAAACAGAGCCAGGTTGGAAATAAAGTTGGGAGGGCTGCGGGTCAGAGTCCTAGACCAAGAGTGGCTCTGCATTCACTGTCACTTTCCAGAACAGGCCTCCAGGAGCTCTGAGGATTCTAAATTCAAGCCTGGGCTTTCAGTGCATGCTGAAGATGATTTTGACAGGGTAGAATAATAGAGCATATGTGACAGTTTATTAGTTTGATTTATAAATTTTACATATTTAGACAAATGCTACATGGTTCTCCCTTTATATTCTTGTCCCAGCCCTGCTAAATGTTGGGGCAGCATTTTATATGGCGAGGATGAGTCATGAATTCAGAGGAGAGAGAGATCACAGTGGGCTGGGTGAGCTATGAAGGAAGGCTTCGTGAGAAATCACTGCAAACTATGGCATTTTAGGGTAGAAAGAGACTGTTGAGATTAAGCTAACTAAAAAGTCGGACATCTGTTATTTGAGTTTGGATATAGCATGGCTGAAATCATGGATCTAGTACAATACTCTTACTTTGCAAAAGAAAACTCAGGAAGCTCTGGCTGATAGTAACAGAGCTGGGCCTGACCCCACGTCTCTTGGCTGCCATGTCAGGGTCCTGTCACTTCCCCATGTGCTTCTGCTGACCTGAGAGGAGCAACAGCTCTTGAAAAGCAGGAGTGTGTTCAAGGACAAGCAAAGAGCCTGGAGCTCCTGGAACTTTTCAGACGGGAAGCGAGTGATTGGCTCTTCTCTACATATGGAAGTGCAGCCTGAAGTAACTGCCTTTGAAATCTCACCACTGATCGTTTTTTATTTTTTGTTCTACTTTAAGTTCTAGGGCACATGTGCACAATGTGCAGGTTAAAGGTGATGTGAATTGTACATTCTGTTCTCTAAGTGAGGCTTTGGAATTAGACCAAGGGTGGAACTGAGACGCTGCCCCTTAATTGGTAAATTTGAGCAAGTTATTTGACCTTTGAGCCTCAGTCTCCGTATCTATAAAATGGGAGTAATAATAGCAGGGCTGCTGTAAGAATTAGACGACATCATGTATATAAAGAGTTCATTGGTGGCAGCTCACACCTGTAATCCCGGAGCTTTGGGAGGCCAAGGCAGTTCGATACCAGCCTGGGCAACATAGCAAGACTCTGTCCCTACAAAAAATTAAAAAATTGGCCAGGTGTGGTGACATGCACCTGCAGTCCCAGCTACTCAGTAGGCTGAGGTGAAAGAATCGTTTGAGCCCTAGAGTTTGAGGTTGCAGTGAGCTATGACTGTACCACCGTGCTCCAACCTGAGCAACAGAGTAAGACCCTGTCTGGAAAAAGAAAAAAAAAAGCGTGCTTTGTGCTCAACATACGTGGGCTGATGAGCCTCCCAGCTGTGTGGGCGGGCAGATTTCCCTAATGAATGGTCACATGCGGTATGGTTACTTAGCTTTGCTATGTACATCAAGACGGTATTATTTAGTGTTTAGAAGGGATGTTGCAACTTATCTTCTCCCTTTGGAAAATGATATGCCAGCAACAGCTGAGTTTTGAAGAATTGATGACACGTTAACTTAGAACGGACACAGAGTAATGCTGAGGCCTGGTAAATTTCCTGTGCAGCAGTTCATAATCAGTGCAGATTCTTGGATCAAGGGGAAGTTTCCCTTTCCAGAGTTCCAGTCTATTTTTGTCAGCAAGGAGAGGTGATATGGCTTATTTTGTAACAATTCTTGCAATCCTATGATGATATGCGTCATCTAAATAGACTAATGAGCCAGGCGCAGTGGCTCACGCCTGTAATCCCAGCACTTTGGGAGGCTGAGGCAGGTGGATTGCTTGAGCCCAGGAGTTCAAGAACAGCCTGGGCAACATGGCAAGACATTGTCTCTACAAAAATTAAAATTAGCTGGGCATGGTGGTGTGCACCTGTAGTCCCAGCTACTTGGGAGCCTGAAGTGGGAGGATCACTTCAGCCTGGAAGGTGGAGGCTGCAGTGAGCTGAGATTGCGCCACTGTACTCCAGCCTGGGTGACAGGGCGAGACCTGTCATAGTATTATGCTTTTATACATATTTAGGGGGAACCCATTTAAGTTGCTAGAAAAGTCATGGATATGTTCATATGGTGCACAAAAGGAACCAGGAATACATATTTGACAGTGTTTTAGTAAAACCAGTAATAATCTTAAATATGAAATGCATATGAGTCTCAAAATGAAATTAGAAAAAATGGCTTTGGTGGTGAGTATGCTCTCCCTGCAGTGAACTGTGAATTCTAGGAAGAAACTGAATGTTGTTAAATTGTGTAGCTCTATCACTAGATTGCTGCAAAGTAACAGAATTGCTCTCCTCCTATGTTTCATCCTCTTTGGATTTTAAGATGAGACTGGGACTGGCCCACCAATAAGGTAAGGATGAACACACACACACACACACACACACACACACACACAGAGAGAGAGAGAGAGAGAGAGAGACAATTCTTACATACAACTAGCCCATAAACCAATACTTCTGACCCTCTATCCACTCTAACCATCAAGTCAAATTGGGAGAGCTGGTTGGATGATGACACCAAAGTACCTCTTGCTTCAAAAATGATGTGATTCTTTAGCAAGTCAGTGACTTGCCTGTCTTCATGTCAGAACATTAATTCTAGGATTTTACTAGGATTCTTCCAAGTATAAGATAAAGAATAAGGTCTTCAGTCCCAGGCTCCCCCAACCGCACATGTATACAGTGGCCTTGGTTTTCTGATCGTCCCTGAGACTGCTTTGGTTTCAAGATGCCACTGATAAATTGGTTACAAGAACCAAATTCTGGCTTGTCTGATTCCAAAGCTGTGTTAATTTCATTGCACTAGTATTACAGGTTTTCCAGATCTTTCCTCTGAGTATTTTATCTACGATATATTATTCATATTTTAAATGTTCTTTTAAAATACTATGGTATCTGCTACAAGAGGATAAGTACTCTTTATCATGTTGGATAAAAAGGATAGATAATTATTGGGGAAATAATTAAAGAGAATTTTGCACCTATCAAATTTACTCAGAGGTTATCTACCCCTGTTTATGTTTTTTGTTTTTGTTTTTGTTTTTACAAAAGATAGGGAGATAGTAATAGCTTCCGCCCCTTGAAGACTCTGAAGTGGCCTAATAGAATATTTTAAACAACCTTTCATTTCAAAGTTGACTTTTCGGTATTGACATAAGGCTCAGTGTTTTCAAAATATTTTAAAATTTGAGATTCCTATTTAAAGGTATATTGAGACCCTTTTGTGGTTCATACATGTGATGATTGGGTTTTCACACTCACATATGAGATGTGCCTCCCTCCAACATTGTTATGATGTCAGCACATTACCCATCTGACATGAAGGACAAACAAAAAGGAGAAAAAAAAAGGAAAAAAATTCAACATTATGCAATCAAGTCATGTCCTGTCAATGGGCAAGCAAAACTTGTTTCCATGTGCTGGTCAGTTCTGCTAACCTCTCTGCTCAGTTGGCCAGTCGCCTTTCAGAGATTTGCCATTGTGTTTGCTCACCCTGTTCCAAAATATCCAAGTGTTTATGTACCAGATGTCTGGGCACAGTGATGACTGTATCATCCACATTTAGACTGAGACACTGGTCTATAATACATTCTTTTCAGCACCATTAATTTGGGATGCAGTTAACATTTCAGTTCTATTTGTAAGGATCCATTATTTGTGTTGGTTGTGGATGGAACAGCACATTCTTTGAGCTCCATCTATTTCAGCCACTATTTAGTGTTTTTCAAAGTGCTGTGAGGAGCTCTCTAGCTTCAGTGCAGAAAGAAGAGAGGGTAGAGAGCCAAGCCACAGGGGATCATGCCACTTTCCCTTTACCAGGAATAGTTCTTCTTCGACTTGTGTGCCTGGAGAATATCTCGAGAGGTTCATTTCG
Organism: Chlorocebus sabaeus; assembly: GCF_047675955.1. NCBI lineage: Eukaryota > Metazoa > Chordata > Mammalia > Primates > Cercopithecidae > Chlorocebus > Chlorocebus sabaeus. The sequence continues at coordinate 84,619,618 of NC_132906.1, forward strand.
AGGATTTTTCTCCTTTTCCCTGTAAATTCCTCTTTTCCTTCCACCACTCAAGGAAGTATCCAGCTTAATTTTACTCCTTCCACAGAAGTGTGTTTTAGGGCTAAAAAGCAAATTCAGCTGTAAAACTCTCTGAATTTTGTTTCAAAATATTACGTCCATGGGAGAGCACAAGAGGCTTGTGGTGGAGGCTGATAGCAGAGAAGGATTTTCTGATAGAGGCAGAATGTCTGGAAGATGCAGAAGGGAGCATGAGGATCTCCCCTCTGATTAAAAAGAATGCTTTTTTCTTTGTAATCATACTAATTTGAATAAGTCTGAAGACGAGTGAGGCAAGAAGCATTTGTTTTAAGTAATTTGCACTTAAGAAATTCACTGCACTGCCATCAGAACCTGGCTTGCTTATTAGACAGCATTGCCTGATGTCAAAGACAACATTACAAATTAGGTGTGCCTTAAGAGCTGTCTTTTGGCATATTTCACACTACTGATATGGGTTAGCTGTGTCCCCACCCAAATCTCACCTTGAATTGTAGCTCCCACAATTCCCATGTGTTGTGGGAGGGACCCAGTGGGAGGTAATTGAATCATGGAAGTGTGGCTTTCTCATGCTGTTCTAGTGATAGTGAATAAGTCTCATGAGATGTGATGGTTTTATGAGGGGGAGTTTCCCTGCACAAGTTCTTTCTTCCCTGCCACTATGTAAGACGTGACTTTCGCCTTCCACCATGATTGTGAGGCCTCCCAGTCATGTAAAACTGTGAGATTATTAAACCTCTTTTTATTTATAAATTACCCAGTCTCAGGTATGTCTTTATCAGCAGCATGAGAACAGACTAATACATTTACTCATGGTGTCACACTCATAGATTCAAGGTTTTTGTTTTGCTTTTTTATACTCATACTCTTGAAATTGATAGTAATTGTTGCTTTACGTGCTCAAATTGCCATTGCATGGCCATCCCCATGGGTAGGCTTCTTTCCTTTGCTGACCTTTCTGTTCAGCTCAACAAATGTCTCTGGAACAAATAGCCCACAGATATCTCTGGAAGAATCACTGCTCCAAGCAATCATGAGTTCTAGGCCCATTTTGCTCTACCTGGCCCAAGATTAGGTAATTACTATCTCCAAAAAATCCTACTGGTTGCTATTATTAAATGATCGTGCAAAGGACCACGATGTGGACACTAGAAGTGCATATCATTCAAGGGAACTCCTGGGTGTTACCAGATTGTCACACCCGGGGAAGCCAATCTAAGATATTTTAGTGAAAGAAGGGAAGCCTTTTAGAACGTGCGTCATGGTGGTCTTCTCATTTTAACACTTTTATTATTCAATTAATTCCACACCTGTTCGGGGAAAGCATTTTGGGAAGAGAAGAGCTACAGCAAAGGCCCTAGGTGGAGGATATGTGGTGTGTTCAAGGAACAGCAAGGGGGCCAGTGTGGCTAGAAAGCAGTCAGGGAAAAATATGAACTCAGAGGGTTATCAGAAAGCCAGATCATGGAGGACCGTGGAGGCTGCTGTGAAAACTTCGATGTTTTTCTTTGAGTGAAATAAGGAGTAGCAGAAAGATCTGACTTAAGTTTTAAATATCGCCATGGCTTCTTTGCTGAACAGTGACAGAAGTAGAAGCGAGACCTCAAAGAGGAATTGCACTCATCCATGCAAGACATGATGGTAGCTTGGATCTGGGTCTTCTCCTTAATTAGCTGTGCAATGTGAGAGAAGGAGAAGAGTTCCACAGGAGCCAAAAGGTTTTTTGTTTTGTTTTGTTTTGTTTTTGCTATGACCTGAATGTTTGTGCCACCCTCCCCCTAATTCATAATTCACATTGAAATCTAATCCTCAATGTGATGGTATTAGTGGGTGAGGCTTTTGGGGGTGATGCGGTCATGAGTGTGGTGCCCTCCGAATGAGATCGGTGCCCTATAAAGAGCTGAAGACCTCAGAGTTCTTCCTTTTCACATTCAAGGAGACAGCAAAAAGGTGCCATCTGTGAATCAGAAAGAGTCTCTTCACTGGGCACAGAACCGTGAGAAATAAACTTCTCCACAACTGTGGGAAATTCATTTCTGTTGTTTATAAGCCATGCAGCTTATGGTCTTTTGTTATAGACTATGTTGTTTCTCTTTACCCTTTATTTTGAAATAATTTTAGACTCACAAGAAGTTGCAAAAACAGTATGTACATTTCACCTAGCTTCCCGCCCCCCCACCCCGTAAAAATGAAATAACATCTTTTTTTTTTTTTCTTTTCTTTTTTTAGATACACCATCTTGCTCTGTCACCCAGACTGGAATGCAGTGGCACAATCAAAGCTCACTGCAACCTTGAACTCCTGGGCTCAGCAATCCTCCTGCCTCAACCTTCCAAGTAACTAGAACTATACGCATGCCCCACCATACCCAGCTAAGTTTTTATTTTTATTTTATTTTTATTTTTGTAAAGATGGGTTTTCACTGAGTGCCCAGGCTGGTTTCAAACTCCTGGCCTCGAGTGACCATCCTGCCTCAGCCTCCCAAAGTGCTGGGACTACAGGTGTGAGCTACCACACCAGGCCCCATGATAACATCTTACATAATTAGAGTAAGGATTAAAACCAGGAGATTGGCCAGGCGCAGTGGCTCACACCTGTAAGGTGTCAACCTCTGCCTCCAGGGTAGCCTGGACTCCACGTGTGCACCACCAAGCTCGGGTAATTTTTGTGTTTTTAGTAGAGAAAACTAGAATTTAGTTTTGTCGGCCAGGCTGGCCTCAAAATCCTGAGCCTAGGCAATCTGCCCACCTAGGCCTCCCAAAGTGCTGGGATTACAGGCACAAGCCACAATCCCTGGCCTGATCTTTGTGGATGCTTTTTACCAGGATAAGGAAGTTCCTCTCTTCCGAATTTACTAAGTGCTTTTATCATGAATAGGTGTTGAATTTTGTCAAATGCTTTTTCTGCACCACTGGATATCATGTCGTTTTTCTTTAGCCTGTTATATGATGGATTGGACTGATTTTTGATGAGTCAGCTTTAAATTCTAGGAATAAAACACATTCATTTGTGTATATTCATTTTTAAATATATTGCTGGGTTCAATATACTAGTATTTTGTTGAAGATGATATGCATCTATACTAATGAGAGATTTTGGTCTGCACTTTTTTTGGTACTATTTTTTTTTTTTTTTTTTGAGGTGGATTCTTGCTCTTGCTTTGTCACCCAGGCTGGAGTGCAGTGGTGCAATCTTGGTTCACTGCAACCTCTGCCTCCTGGGTTCAAGTGATTCTCCTGCCTCAGCCTCCCAAGTAGCTGGAACTACACGTGCACACCACCAAGTCTGGCTAATTTTTTTTTTTTTTTTCTTTTTTGAGACGGTGTTTTGCTCTTGTTGCCCAGGCTGGAGTATAATGGCACGATCTCGGCTCACCGGCAACCTCTTCCTCCCAGGTTCAAGTGATTCTCCTGCCTCAGCCTCCCGAGTAGCTGGGATTACAGGCATGCGCCACCATGTCCTGGCTAATTGTTTGTGTTTTTAGTAGAGATACGGTTTCTCCATGTTGGTCAGGCTGGTCTCGAGCTCCTGACCTCGGGTGATCCATCTGCCTCGGGCTCCCAAAGTGCTGGGATTACAAGGGTGAGCCACCGTGCCCGACCATTTTTGATATGATTTTTGTCTGTTTGTGCTTTCAGGGTAATGCTGACTTCATAAAATGAATTGAGAAATGTTTCCTCTTCGTCTATTTTTTGGAAAAGATTATGTAAAATTAATATTATTTCTTCTTTAAATGTTTGGTAGAATTCTCCAGCGAAATCGTCTGGGACTGGAGATTTCTTTTTCAGAAGATTTTAAACTATGAATTTATCCCCCATTTGCTCAAGGGCAGTGATGGCAATGAGGGCTCTGCCCGTAGTTCCAGTGCTGGGCACAGTAACCAGTGGAGAGAAAAAAAGATGGGATTTATTTGTGATGTTTGTCTGGAGTAAGACAGGTGTTGTCAAAAAGGTTCTGTCCTGCTCAATGCCCCCTTTCCTTGTCGTTTGGCTAAAAAGAGCAGTCTTTTCTTGGGGTGTTTCTTTTGTCTGCTACTTGTATGGTGTTTCCAGATTCTGAGATTCTCCAGTCCAGAATATACAAGTGAAAAAATTAAATAGGAAACTAACCTCCATATCCTTTTTTGAATCCTAAAGTATCTAGCAAATTTTCCATATTTTCTCCACTTTTCAGTCTTCTGCTATTTATTTTATGTGTTTCGTCCAGGGTTGTTAGCTGTAGCTGAAGGAAGAGATAGAGTAGAATGTGTTTACTCCTCCTTGTGTGGAACACATACACCCTTGGGTTTTTGACCTGAACAACTGGAAGGATGGATTTACCATCAACCGAGATGGGAAAGACTATGGGTAGAACAGGTTTGCTCACGAAGATCAGCACTCTGGTTTGGTTACATTAAGTTTGAAATATCTACTATTCAAATGAGTGGGGATACTGAATAGGGCAATCATACATGTCTAGATTTTAGGAGAGAATGTTGAGGTTGGAGATGTACATTTGGGTGTAATCCAGTAGACAGAATGCCTTTAAAACCATGATACTGAAAAAGATCACCAAAGATGGAGGAAGAAAAAGAAAAAAAAAAACAAATAAAAACCCAGCACATGCAACTGAGATGTAGGAGCCGATGACGGAGGTCTGCCATATCCTGGAAGCCAACTGAATAAAAATGTTTCAAGAGAAAGGCAGCAATCACCTGTGTCAAATACTGCTAATCAAAAACAGTATTTTGGAATTAGATCTAGCATTGAATTTCGCAAAGTAGAGTCTACTGGAGACTTTGATAAGAAAAGTTTAAGTGGAATGGTGGGAGAAAGAAAGGTTGGAGTGGATTTATGGGACAACAGGAATAGAGGAATTGGATTGCAAGTACAGATAATTCTTTTGAGGACTTTTGTTGCAAAGAGGAGAAAATAAATGGGGAAGGCATTGGCAGGGGAAGAAGGGTTAATGGATGATTTTAATTTTATTTATTTATTGTTTAGATGAAGGACATAACAGCATGTATGCTCTTGGAAATTATCTGGTAGAGGGTGAAAAAAATGCTAATGTAGCAGAGAGAGAGGAGAAATGTTGAAGTGATTCCATAAGTATATGAGTGCTCTGGTTTGAATATCTGCGTTCCTCCAAAATTCATGTTGAAATTTAATCCCCAATCCAAGAGTATTAAGTGGTGGGGCCTTTAGGAAGCAACTAGGTGAATGGGATTAGTAACCTTAAAAAATAAAATGGCTTGAGGGAGCGTTTTTGGCCCTTTTGACCCTTCCACTGTGTGAGCACACAGCAAGAAGCTGCGAGTGAGGAACAGGCCCTCACCAGACACTGAATCCACTGTGTCTAGATCTTGGACTTCCCAGCCTCCAGATCTGTAAGAAATAAACTCTTGTTCTTTAGTAATTATCCAGTGTAAGGCAGTTTGTTATAGCAGCCCTAGTGAACTAAGACAATGAGAAAGAATGAGATTCGGCATGTAAATTGAGGCATTGGCTTGAGATGGCTTTGTTCATCTGTGGGCAATAGGTGAAGAGGCAAGTATGTAGGTGGAGATGTGAAGAGAGTCTGTGAAGTCTCTTCTCAGTGAAGTATGAAGCAAGATCATCTGCTTTTGAGTGTGGGTAGAAGGTATTCGAAGTTTGAGAAGAGAAACAAAGGTATGAAATAGCTAAGAGGGCCAAGTTCTGTTGCTCGTGCCTATAATTCCAGCACTTTCGGAGGCCGAGGCGGACAGGATAATTTGAGGTCAGGAGTTTGAGAGCAGACTGGCTAACATGGTGAAACCCTGTATGTACTAAAAATACAAAAAAAAAAAAAATTAGCTGGGCGTGGTGGCAGGCACCTGTAGTCCCAACCACTCGGGAGGCTGAAGCAGGAAAATCACTTCAGCCTGGTAGGCAGAGGTTGCAGTGTGCTGAGATCGTGCCATTGTACTCCAGCCTGGGCAACAGAGCAAGACTCTGTCTCAAAATAAATAAATAAATTAAATAAATAAAATAGCTAAGAGAGTTGGGGGAGAGAATGGATTATGGGAAGGTACTAAGGCCCACCAGAGTTTTGTCACAAATGTAAAGTGATTCCAATTAGAGTGGCTGTGTGTACGTGGGGTAACCTGGTGGCAGAATGCCATAAATCCAGCTTGAGTCTCTCACTGCTTTCAATTGTCCCCTTCTCTCACTCTTATCACCTCTTATCATCCCATTGCTTTTGAACAAAGTACAGAAAACAAAGCATTGCAACAAATTTGAGGCAGCAGTTCCAAACATGCGCTCTGCAGTGACATGGAGCATTTTTGAGCTGTGAACACAGCGGCATCTGTTGGACACTGTATGAATTATTAGCTCAAGAGAGTTCACAGTTTTATAATTGCATGGTACTTACATTCCTTTCCATTACATACTTTCTTTGTCGAGCTGAGTTTTCAGCCATTGCTGAAATAAAAGCAAGAATTGCACAAGAATCAGTGTGGTGTTCCATCCAATTCCAAAATTTGAGGAGTTGTGTCATGCCCAACAGGCACACACATCTCACTCAGTAATTGTGGTTAAGAATGAAATAGGCCAGGCGTGGTGGCTCAGGCCTGTAATCCCAGCACTTTGGGAGGCCGAGGCAGGCAGATCACAAGGTCAAGAGATCGAGACCATCCTGGCCAACATGGTGAAACCCCGTCTCTACTAAAAATACAAAAATTAGCTGGGCGTGGTGGCATGTGCCTGTATTCCCAGCTACTTGGGAGGCTGAGGCAGGAGAATCGCTTGAACCTGGAAGGTGGAGGTTGCAGTGAGCTGAGATCAAGCCACTAAACTCCAAGCCGAGATCAAGCCACTAAACTCCAGCCTGGCGACAGAGTGAAACTCAGTCTCAAAAAAGAAAACAAAAGAAAAAAAAAAAGAAAAGGAAATAAAAATGTTTTTATTTCAACTTATATGTACTATTCTTTAAGCAACAACTAAGTTGTTAAGATATGAATAAGGTCAGGCACAGTGGCTCATGCCTGTAAGCCCAGCAGTTTGGGAGGCTGAGGTGGATGGATTGTCTGAGGTCAGGAGTTTGAGACCAGTCGAGCCAACATGGTGAAACCCAGGCTCTACCAAAAATACAAAAAAAATAGCTGGGCGTGGTCACAGGTGCCTGCAATCCCAGCTACTCGGGAAGTTGAGGCAGGGGAATTGCTTGAACCAGGGAGTGGAGGTTGCAGCGAGCAGAGATCACGCCAGCCTGGGTGACAGAGCGAGACTCTGTGTCAAAAAAAAAAAAAAAAAAAAAAAAAAAGATATGAGTAATAATTAAGTTGTTTAGACCTAAGCTACTTTTAGTGCTATCATTAGCAATTTATTTTGACCTAGAGGTGCAGTGGAAAAATTAGAGATATTAAGGGCACCAGTAACTGGGAAAATGTGGGAATCTCTGACTTAAAAATGAATTCCTGTTGCTTTCTCTTTTTCTTCCACGTACTGGGTCAAGGCCCTGAAAAGTTCAGTAGTATGCAGTAAAACTAAGAAATTCTCTTGCCAAAGTCTAAATCTTGCAGGGAAATCGCTTATGACAAACACTCTCTCCACCCCACCCCACCAAGTTCCCTCATTACCTTAAAACTTGAGCCTAAATATCTCTCCCTGGTTTTAATGGCATATGGCTACACCATGACCATTTGTTATAATATGGGAATTTAAAGCCAAGAGCAAACATGTGCCTTTTGGCTCCCCTAGAATCTTACATCTCTAAAAGAAGCCAGAACATGTGGGTCACCAGAAGACTTGGTTTGGACGTTTATCGTTTTGTCAACATCTACTCCAAATAGGTAATTCCTGATAGATGACTTAGGCCAAATAATTGTGGCCTCAGGACTGCTTTCTTTTTGCCAGCAGAGATACCAGAAATATACGCATGTGTACTGGGGAAATGAGATGCCACCAGGTGGTGTTTGTTTATATGTCTATGTGTCTATACATGTTATGGACCTTTCAAGAGACTGTCTCTCTTCCCTGACCTGACACTGTGAGTTTTGCAAGTCAAGATTGTGCTTTGCAGCAAAAGAAACTCTCAACAGAGTAAACAAACAATCTACAGAAAGAGAAAATATTTGCAAATCATGCATCCAACAGAAAATTTATATCCAGAATTTATAAGGAACCTAAATAAATCCAGAAGAAAAAGCAACTCCGTTAAAAAGTGGGTAAAGGACATGAACAGACACTTCTCAAAAGGAGACATACAAGCAACCAACACACATACGAACACATACTCAACATCAGTAATCGTCAGAGAAATGCACAATGAGATACTACTATCTCACACCAGTCAGAATGGCTATTATCAAAAAGTCAAAAAATAATAGATGTTGGTGAGGTTGTAGAGAAAAAGGAACATTTATACACTGTTAGTGGGAATGCAAATTAGTTCAGTCACTATGAAAAGCAGTTTGAAGATCTCTCAGAGAACCAAAAATAGAACAACCATTTGACCCAGCAATCCCATTGCTGGGTATATACCCAAAGGAAAATAAATCATTCTTCCAAAAAGACATGTACTCGTATGTTCATCACAGCACTATTCACAGTAGCAGAAATGGAATCAACATAGGTATCCATTAACAGTGGATTGGATAAAGAAAAATGTGGTACATATACACCATGCAATACTGTGCAGTCACAAAAAGGAACAAAATTATGTCCTTTGTAGTAACATAGAAGCAGTTATCCTAAATTAACCAATGGAGAAACAGGCAACCAAATATCACATGTTCTCCTTGATAAGTGGGAGCTAAATCTTGGGTTCACTTGGACCTGAAGATGGGAACAATAGACACTGGGGACCCCAAAAGAAAGAAGTGAGTGAGGAAGGGAGGGAGTCCTATTGGGTGCTATGTTCACTATCTGGGTGATGGGATCAATAGAAGCCCAAACTTCAGTACCACGCAATATACTCTTGTAAAAAACATGCACGTATACCCCCGAATCTAAAATAAAAATGGAAATTAAAAAATAGATTGTGCTGGCCATGCATGGTGGCTCACACCCGTAATCCCAGCACTTTGGGAGTCTGAGCCAGGTGGATCACGAAGTCAAGAGATTGAGACCATCCTGGCCAACATGGTGAAATCCTGTCTCTACTAAAAATACAAAAATTAGCTGGGCGTGGTGGTGCATGCCTGTAGTCTCAGCTACTCGGGAGGCTGAGGCAGGAGAATTGTTTGAACCTGGGAGGCAGAGGTTGCAGTGAGCTGAGATCACGCCACTGCACTCCAGACTGGCGACAGATCAGGACTCCATCTTAAAAAAAAAAAAAAAAAGATTATGCTTTGTTTATCCAGGTGTGGATTAATCCCACTTACTTGGCTTGAGCGCAGGAGTTCAAGACCAGCCTGGGCAACATAGTGAGACCTAGTCTCAAAAAAGACAGTTTAAAAAATAGTAAATGTTTGAGTGACAGATACCCTAATTACTCTGATTTGATCATTATACATTGTATGCTTGTATCAAAATATCACATAAACCCCATAAATATGTACAGTCATTTTGTATTCATAAAAATTAAAATTAAAACAAATTTAAGATTGTGCTTTGTTAATTTTTGTTATGTTCAGTATCCAGGACAAGGCATGGTATATGGTAGACTTTGAATTTGTTGTTTACAATATGGAAAACAATAAATTGATGCTATCTGCATAAGCAGATATACTATAAAAACTGAAAAAGCTTGAGCTTCGGGGCCCCAAAGATTTGTAAAAGTAAGATAGGCTTACTGCAATTAGTTAAACATATTATTTCCACTTTGACTTACCCTCCATCACATCTGACTTCAAGTCAGTGAGATGGGATAGGTTACAAATATTTTGGGGATTAGATTTAGGGGAAGTTGAGTTAGGGTGTGTTTAGACTGGATGTAGTGGGCTATATATTTGTGTAATTGACTTTCACTTTGATATATATTTCTATCAAAGTATAGGAATAGCTTCCAGGAATCCTTCTGCCCACTTCAAAGGACATATCCTAGGTGGTGAAATAAGGGTGCAAAGTCAGGGGCTACATCCCAACATGAAAGCCTCCTACAGTGTCCAGGACCAAAGGATTCTGCAAAGAGAGGAGAAACGGGTTGAAATGTACAATATGAGAAACTAGTAGGCAGAAAAAAGGCTTCTTTTCATCAGGTGTGTACAATTATAAGCGGCTAATCTTTCTCTACAACATCTAGTCAAAAAGGATGTTCCCTTCTGACAAGAATATACTCAAAAGAGCAGAGCATGCACTATCCATTTACTAGTCTTTCTTTTTTGATGGGAATTGCATGACATGGGGTTCGCCAGAGTTTTTGTGTTTGTGCAGTATAAACTCATACCGACACCACAAACAGCAAGGACATCTCTATGTGAAGTCACACATTTTATGCGTCCCAACCTATTGGTTTGCACCTTACCATATCTGATGTATCCGTTTCTGATGAAGTCTGGTGGTTCCTGATGAAATGGTATGAAAAATTGCCAGAGTCAGCAAAAGTGCCTGGACTTTCTAAATTGTTAATGGTAAATAACAAATTTCAATCTATCACTAGAAGATTGGATTACTTTCTATCTTTATATAAAAACACTTCACGAGGAAGCCATTGGACATTATATGATTTTATTAACAGAATATCACAATAGCGACCAGCTGTCCACTTCAGAGGAGTTTAGCTATGGTAATGTCAGTTGCGAAAAACTGTAGTAAGGGACCCCGAGAGCGACCCCAGCAACTTTTTTGAGGAACTCCATATATTCCAAGAACTTGAAATCTTTGCCACTAGGGGAACTCTGAAGTTTCTTTTCTTTAAGGTTGCAGGGGGAATAGTCCAGCGAATGGTTTTGGGTATAACCTCCAGTGAGTCTGCTGGTACACAGGCATAAAAAAAGGGCTGATTTTGTTTTCTTTCAGAATAGAAGTTGATATCGTTGTGATGAGGTTTTGATGTTGATTTATGTTTGCTTTGGAAACAATCCAGTCTTTCTGAGTCATAATCATACACTCTCTTCTTCCTGTCATGTTTCTCTTTACTGTGTGTATAACTGTAATTGTGGTCCCAATGACTGTTGTTCTTCCTAAATAAATCAGATCTGGCCTTCTTTCTTTCTTTGCTTTCTGGGTGCATGTGAGACGTGCCTTGTTTTTTTGCAAGATGTAATTTAATATTTGATTCAGTTAAGGAAGCTAAAGAGTAACTTGTTCTGCTCTTGCTAGTCCATGGAAGTTTCTCTTCACTGAATGATACACTAGATGACCTAGACTCAATTTCCACAGTATTTAATGAACTATGACACAACCAGTCAGGAGATTTCATTTTGAAAGATGATCTGTATTTCCTGCTTTTGTGGGACTTACAGGAAGGTGATGTAATAATTAAGGTTTCCTTTCTGCATTCTCTAGTACAATGGGAACCTGAATCTTCACTGTAAAATGACTTCAAATCAGTTGTGATTTTGTAGAGATTTTCCAAAGGAATGCCTGTCTGTAATTCAAATAGAATGTTTTCTGATTCCTGACTTAAATAAGTGTTGGCTTCCAGAAACATACATTCCTCACTCTCACTTACTTCAAGACATGAACATTTGTCCAAGTCAGCTGGACTCTCAATATCTGTCTGAATATCAATAAAATCTTCAGAAATCTGAGTTTCATGTGAAACAGCTGAACCAGTAGCATTTCTCTGGGTCCTTAAATCAACAGATTCATATGTATTCCTTTCTTGAAACCATACGTGATATTGTTTGTTTTTTTCTGAAGTCACATGGAATTCTGACTCTGAAAGAACTTGAGGATCTTTCTTCCTCGGACTGTGCAGATCATGGTCAGAAGCACACACAAGGGTTGGCTCTGGGAATTTTCCGATGAGTGATGAGTTTTCATGGGGACTTTGCTTTTTGAAAGAAATATGTTGTTCTAACAGTTCTGTATCAATGGAAAGATTACCACTTTCTCCACCAGCATCTACTTTTTTACACATTGCAATTGTGTTTAACTTATTATGTTTGGGAAGTAAATTTGGCTTAGGGAACGTACTTCCAACAGGAAGCCCTAGGAGAAAACGAAGGTATTTGTATTGTAAATCAAGATCTATTTGATGGAGAGACTTTTCCTCAAAAAGTAACAATATTCTGTTTTGTCGTTTTGGTCCTGTGAAACCAGGATGAATACAGTTAGATAAGGGTTTCTTTCTCTCACGAGCACTGGTCATTGCATAAGATTCTCTTACAATTCTGGGAAAGGCTTTCATTTGTATCTCCAATGTTTTCACAGAAAAGTGCATGAGGAGTTTGCCTTTTTCTTTTACTGAGTGCTTTTGGAGGGTATGAGGCAATAGCATCTCACTAGCAGAAGTCACTGAAGATGTTCCATTTTCTAGCTTATTAATACTCTGTGGCTTTGTGATTGTCTCCTCACCACCACTTGAAACATCAACAGTCAGTGTCTTCATATTGCTGACAAGAGGTGAATCATTTTGGTATTTATGTTTTGAGTTAGGTTCTATGGTGTCAGTCCCTTCTAGAGACATAAAGCTCATTGTTTTATGTCTCGAATAGAACCTCCAACTGTTATCTTTTAAAATAGTCCCTTTTGGATAAAAGTTGAACATTTGTAAAGATTTTCTTGCCATCTCTGGTATCAGATTCAGTTGTATTTCAAGTGCTTTTGACTCTAAATGTTTAGTAAGCTTATTTCTTTCTTTGGGAGTAAACTGTTCTAAAAGGGGTTTGTGCTGCAGTTTGGGATATATTGCTGTTGATATTGTATCTGGACCCTCTGGAAAAGGTGGTGACTTCAAGTCGTCAGGCTTATAGGCTTGTATGTTATCCAGTTTATCAGAAGAAACTTTGTCTTGGATCATATTTTTAACCTGGGATTGAGAGATATCTTTGTTTGCTTCACAAATGGGAAGTAAATGTTCTGCATTTGTACTGTCTGCAACTATTTTGACTTCATTACTTTTAACTTGAGGCGGTATGGGCACAGTTCCTGGGAAAGCTTTTTGTTGCTGAACCTTTTGTGTGCTCATATCCCATACTGGTTCACTCTGATCCCTTTGCTTGGGTAACTTTGGATCTTCAAGCATAGATGGACACTCTGTGGGTGTCAGAATGCATTTTGGAATCTTTTCTTCCTGCTTGATGATACGAAAGTCTGGTTTTTTAATGATCCTTGAGACATCATGCCCTGGAACAATCTGTTCTTTTGTTTGTGCCTTTAAGTACTTTTTATTCATTTCACTTCTGAGGTTTGCTTCTGATTTGACATTATAAAGTTTCTGCATTTGTTGTTTGTCCACTGCAAAGGGCTGGGGATCTTGTGGAACTGTGTTTGTAAAATTCTGTTCCCGTTTTACAATTGTTAAAGTGTCTCTCTTAAACATTTCCTGGAATTTGGTGTTTGGTGATTTTTCCTGGAATTTAGAAAGACAGATTCTCTTTTCTCTTTCTCGGTTTGTCTTAGAGTCAGCGTGAGGTGAACGCATCATGGAAATAGAAAGACTTCTGATAAATATTCCTGAGATATCCTTACTCCAGGAAACCATGTTCTTTAGCTTAACATCATACTCTAATTTCTTTCTATTGCTTGGTGTACCACGCCCTGTGATATTAAGCATCTGTGGAATTGGGTGATTCTGGATTTTCATAGTTAAATATTTGGTGCTCAATTCTCTTTTCAGATCTCTTATTGTTAATCTGCCTTTCTCGTCTTTACATTTGGGAGAAAGAGGAACATATGAATAAAATGAATCCAGAACATTTCTTTGAAATAAGTTTTGTAGTTGAATGCTTTGTTTTGCATTAGATGCTTCTAGTTCTTTTTTCTGCTTTTGCATGGTTAGGTGGCTATTCTCCCTTTCGGTGATGGCCTGAGTCTTCATTTGAGATTCCTCTGCCTTTAGAGATGGAAGATGCAGGTGTGCACTACTGCTTGTGTCCATTCTTCCTCTCTTCTTCTCCAGATTGGCAGTCCTGGCCTTGTGCATCTCTGTTTTCTCTTCTTCCAGATGTAAAGCTCTGTTTGCACCCCCTTCTTTCTGATTCACAGTAGTATCATTGTCCATTTCTATTCTTTTATGCTCTAGATTTATATTGGTGTTTGCGTCTGTTTGATCTTTTTCCTTCAGATCTCCTGATTGAAATGGAAAAGTCCAGGGAGGGAATAGGGACTTCGGAAGCAATTCCAGAACACCTTGCTCTTGTTTTGAAATGAGCAATGCCTGCTCCTTTCCCCCTTTTGCACGGTCAATCTCTGTCATATCCATGTGTATTCCTGGTAGCATCTGTAGGCTGGGGTGTGCTGTTGTTTTCTTGTCCACATCTGTTTCTGATAGTGTCTTCTGCTTTCCACTTTGAAGTGGAAACTTAAGAGAAAGGATAGTGTTTGGCCTGGTCTTGCGTCCACGTTCACACCGTTGGATCACTTGCTTTTTCATGACAATATCTTGTTCTTCTATATTTTGGGGGGCATTCCAACTGATGATGATACTTATTTTTTTGAGTGATCCCTTTGTCTGTGGTGCTAACACTTTGGGAGAAAACATTTTGCTGATTTTTTCATTACTTTGTACATCTTTCCCTGGCTTATCAAATTTACATGAACCTGCAAGTTCTGGAGATAGTTTTGATGAAGTTTCTTGCTGGTGAGCATATCTCTCTGAAACAGAAAATCCTTTTGAACTTGTAGGGGTGCCAAATGTGACATACAGTTCCTCAGATATTTTCCTTAGCAGTGAGACTGAAACCTTAGGACTGATTTTATGGTTTAAGTTATCCATTATTTCAGTTTCTTGTTGAGTCTTTTTCCCTGTAAAGAGCCGTTCTAGCCTTTTCCCACTTCTTATGGTACCAAACCCTGTGAAATAAATGTCCTCATCCTCTGAATTTAAAACTAACCGATTCAAATCTCCTTCTGATCTGACTCGTGAAGGTTCGTTCCTTTGCTGGATGCTGATCATGAAGTTTGCCGTCCACTGTTGCTCTGCCTCTGGGCGGGGCACATACTGTTCTGTTTGCTTAACAGTGTTTTTATCATCACCTTCAACTGAGTCTCTATTTGCTATTTTCTGGGTATTTGAGGGTACCTGGAGATTTCGCTGTGGACAAGATGATCCTGTAATTCCTGGTGTGTCTTTGTCTATTTTGTTCCCTGAATCCAGATAAAGAGGAGGTGCTGATGATACAGAAAGAAAAGTCCTTGACAGAACCACACATGCTTCATCTTTATCTTTGTGTACTTTTTTCTCCAGTTTGTTAATATTCAACACTAATTCCTTTGCATTAAGGATATGTGACATTGGTGAAATCCTTGGCTCTTGGCAGTGTATCCTGACCCTCATATCTATCCTTTTCACTTCATGCCTGTTTTCTTTCTGTGACCTATGTGGTTTTTCTTTTCTTACATCACCACTCCTTGCCTCTGCATCTGCTGTTTTCTCTGTATCTGGTAATGCTGATGGCATTAGTGGAAGTAAAAAGGATGTCTGACCTCCAAGCCTCTCTTCATCTGCATGCGTAGCTCTCTCCAGTTTAAGGTTAGATGGCAATGGTTTGGAAAAGAGTATGCAGTGTTTTCTTTGAATCATACCTGGTGGTTTATCTTGACCTTTATGTTCCTTTCGTCCTTGCCCTCCAAAGTTCATGTGCAGTTCTGTTCTGTGGAGCATACAGGAACGAGGTGACTTCTTTGACTTCAAAGTTATATCTGTGCCTCTCATATCGATTATTTTTTCTTGGTTCTTCTGTTCTTTTTGAGGGATATGTTGCTTTTCATTTTTAACATCTTTTGAGATATCACCAACAATGGACTCTCCATGTACAGTCTCCCCTATGTGTGATATTCTCTGCAAAATAGGTCTTTTAAGGCTTAGCATTTCATTATCTAAATGTGTTTCTTCATCCAATTCCAGTTGAGATAGGGATGGCAATGAAGTGGATTTGGTCAGAACCGCACCTGGTTCAGCTTCACATTCCTGCGTCTTCTCTTCCTGATGTTTGGGGAATATTACGATGTTTACTATTTGCACATCATCCTCTTCCTTGTTCTGCGACACATGTTTTCCTTTTTCTAGAAAGATTAAAATACCACTAGCAATTGGCCTTATATATGTGCCTCCCTCAGTAGCTGGTGATACCTGGAGTTTTACTAGGGGAAAAGAGGATCTTGTTAATACCGGTATGCTTTCCTCCTGGAACCCAGCACTCATGTTAAGGTGAAGTGGGGAGGATCTAGAAGGACTCTTAGACAACATGACTCCTGGCCCACTTTTAACTTTCTGGACCTTTTCCTCCTCTTGCTCTCTAGTTTTCCACTGAAGACCACTTGAACTGTGTGTATGTAAGACAGGCAATTTCTTTGCCTTCAAATACATTTTGTTGGGATCCAGTACACTGGTCATATCCACAACTTTTTCTCTATCCTTCTCTTCTTTCCGTAGCAGGTGTGCTTTTAATTGCTTTACATTACTTGAAAGTTCTCCATGGGTTGCTTCTGGACATGCTATTCTCCCTGCATCTGATGAGTCCTTGGACTGTGACTGTGGGAGAGATACTTTTGTAATTCTTATCACCTTCTCTTCTCCTTCTACTGTATCAAACTTAAGATAAGGTGGAGTAAGTAAAGAAGTATTCATGCTTGTCAGACCCGTAACTTGTTTATTTTTATCTTGCTGAATGTTTCTTTTTTGTTCTTTACTTTTCCACTGCAATTTTTCGGTATTGAGTTTCTCTGAGAGTAGTAATTGCTTTGCCTTCAGGTCCGTACATTTGGGAAGCATTTTGTCTTCCGTATCTATTCTGAGTTCACCTTTCTCTTCTTCCTGTGCTATGGGTTGTACTGGTCCTTTTGAGTTGCTTAACGTGTAACCATGCAGTGACTCAGTGTATGCTTTTTTGCCTGAGTCTGATGAATCCTGAATCTTGAGTGGTGGGAAACTGAATTGTGTTTTTCCTAATGTGCCTTCCTTTTCATTCCTTCTAGTGTTACAATTCAGGTAAAATGGAGGAGGAGGCAATGAAGGAGAAGGTTTCCTTGGAACCACTCCAGGTTCCTTGTTGCTTTCCTGTACTCCTTCCCCTTGCTCTTCAATATTCAAAGGGCAGTTCTTTCTATTGCATAGAAGTGCAAGTGGGGATGCCTCTGGTTTCAAATGTACCCTTTTGGGGAGTATTCTACCTTCCCTGCCTTCTATTTTTACTCTGTCCTTTACCTCTTTATATGGCATTTGTTGATTTGCTTTTAGTATTACTTCATTTGAGCTAATACCTTCATTTGAATTTGCACGTCTGCTTTTTCCTGCACCTGATGATATAGGAAGCTTTAGTTGTGAAGGAGAGAATCTATGGTGAGAAAGAAAAGGCATGAACAGATGAATTTTTGTCAGAATCATGTGAGGACATCCTGTCCTGTCCCGCTTCTGTCCTGCTCTCTCTTTCATGCCCCACTGTGGCTCCTTTCTCTTGCTCAGAGGACTGTGCTCAGTGATGCTGAACACTAGTGGAGGTACTGATGTCTTTGCCTTGAAAACAGCATCACTGGGGTGCGTCAGGCCATGCATGGATACTGTTTGTACTCCGTCTTCCTTCTGTGGGAGAAGTTGTTTCCCTTTCTTTACAAGGCTCTCTGTTGGCTTTGTGGGTGCTGTTTGCCCTGAAGGCAATGATTCCTGGATCTCAAGAGGTTGCATAAAGCTTCTTGTTATTCCTGGTTCACCTTCCTCTTCTTTTATTGAGTCTAACTCAAGGAAAGCTGAAGAAGTGACAGAAGGACAAGTTTTGTTCAGAAGCACAACTATTTCCACCTCACTTTCTTGTGACTTTTCCCCTTGTTTACTGATGGTCACCTGCAGTTCCTTCGTTTTTAGTATATGGGAAAGGGATGATTTCTCTGCCTTCACAGCTATGTACTTGAGATGCATTACACTTTTCTCTGAAATATTTGCTTTATCATTTTGGATCTGGGCCATGTATTTTTTTCTTTTTGAATCACCTGTGGTATCATTCAAATACAACAAAGTATATTTTAATTTCCCTGTATCTGATGATTCCATGTGCCATGAGGGTGGAAGAAAAGATCTTGTTACTCCTTGTTCCTCTTTTTTGCCTGCTGTTCCTTTGTCTAATTTACAGTGAGGTAGAGAAGGTATTGTCAGAAACTCATCTAGCTCACTTTTTCTTTCCTGTACATGTTTCAATTTTTCTTTTATGTTTGTTGGTACTGCTCTAGTTTTGGAGCTACTGCTGCCAGGAATATTGAGTGTGTGTGGAAGTGATAATTGCTCTGCCTCAAAAATTGGGTCTTTAGGTTGCATTATATAATCCACACTTACTATTTCTCCTCTATCTGCTTCTTTCTGTGGCTTGTATTCTTGTACTGTTTTTACATCATTTGAGCTATCCACCCCAAATGAGTTTGTATGTGCTATTTTCCCTGCATCAAATGATTTCTGCTGCCTTAGTTGCAAAGCAGCAGATTTTATTATTCCTTGTAAGTCTTTCTCTCCTTCTTTTCTTGTGTTCAATTCATAACGAGTTAGAGAAGACTCAGACGGCAAATATGGGAACAGAACTATTTCCTGTTTACTCTTGTGTCCATCCCTTTTCCCTTGCTCTGTGCTTACTCCATCTGCTTGCTGTTGCCCTTCAACTTCTCTATCCCTTTTCCTTTGCTCCTCACCTTCTCTGTCTTCTTTCCCTTGCTCCTGGCCTTCCCCATCCCTTTTCCCTGGCTCTTTAGGATTCAATAGTAGGTTCTGTGAAAGTGCCTTCTTTCCTTTCAGATCTTTGTCTTTTGGATGCATTAAGTCTTTCTCAGCTGATGTTTTTACTTCATCCTCTTCTTTCTGTTGCATGTAATCTTTTGCTTTTTGTGCTTCACTTATGATATCACCCTCACTAGGCACTCCATTTGCTTTTTTCCCGGTCTCTGATGATTTCTGAGGCCTTAGTTGTGAAATACCAGGTCTGATTATTCCTCGTTGGTCTCTCTCTCCTTCTATTCTTGTGTCCAACTTATAATGGATTAGAGAAGAATTGGAAGGCAAATATAGGAACAGAACTGTTTCCTGTTCACTCTTGTCTCCGTGCATTTTCCCTTGCTCTATGCCTACTCCATCTGCTTTCTGTTGCTCTTCAACTTTGTGATCCATTTTCCCTTGCTCTGTGTCTTCCCAATCAACCTTTTCTTGTCCTGCACCTCTTCTGTCCTCTTTTCCTTGCTCCTCACCTTCTCTGTCCTCTTTCCCTTGCTCCTGAGCTTCTTGATTCATTTTCCCTGGCTCTTTAGTATTCAGTGGTAGGTCTTGTGAAGGTGTCTTCTTTCCTTTCAGACCTTTGTCTTCTGGATGCATTATGTCTTTCTTAGCCGATATTTTTACTTCATCCTTTTCTTTCTGTTGCATGTAATCTTTTGCCTTTTGTACTTCGATTGTGATATCACCCTTACTGGCCAGTCCATCTGCTTTTTCCCCTGCCTCTGATGATTTTTGGTGTGATAGTTCTGGAAGACAGTATCTTGTTATTTCAGTGACATGCTCTGCTTTTTCTCTCCTTGTTTCCAGTTGTAAATGAGAAGGAGAGGGGATGGAAGCGCAGGCATTCATCAGAAGCACACTTGTTTCACCTTTAATATGTTCTATCTTTTTCTCTTGCTCTTTGATGTCCAACTGAATTCCCTGTGAAACTGATGATTTCATTTTCTTCAAAGGCCTATTTTTTTCCATGTTTTGCCTCTCCTGTTCTTTTTGCAGTATAGGTTCTAGGGCCTTTTTTACACGGTTTGAGATATTATCAGAAATGCACTTTTCATATGCTATTTTCTCTGTATCTGATGACTCTTGGAGATTTGGTTGTGAAAAAGAGGATCTCATTTTTATTTCCATGGCTTCCTCTCCTTTAATTGTGCCCACTTTAGAGTAAGGTGGAAAAGAGATGGAGGCAAAAGGTTTGTTCCAAATCTCAACTTGTTTATCTTTCTGAATCTTTCCCCGTTTTTCTTTGATGTTCAACACTAATTCTTGGAATACTGAAGGCTGCTTCACCTCCAGAGCCATTCTTTTGGAAGGCATGTTTTTTCCCAAAGCTTTTTCCACTCTGTCTTTGTCTTTCTGTGGCATATGTTTTGCTTTTTTGATACTGCTTAAACTATCATCAATTGGCTGCTCACATTTTTCCATTGTATCTGATAATTCCTGGTGTGTTGATAATGAAAGACAGAATCTTGTTATTCTTCTCATGTACACCTCTTTTATTCTGGGATTCCATTCCAAGTGAAGTGGAGAAAGAATAGAAGCACAGAGTTTATTCTGAACTACATTTAGATTACTTTCATCTTCCTGCATAATTTTCTCTAGTTTTTTATTGCTCCATTGTGGTTCCTTTCCATGCAGTAAATGTTTAAAAGGTGATTTATTTCCTTTCAAAGTGATACATATGAGGCCCATTATGTCTTTCACATCTACTATATTTTCTCTATCTGCCTTCTTTTTCTGTGGAAAACATTTTGATTCTATTACATTACTTAAACTCTCTCTATTAACTGACTCTGCAAATGATACTAGTCTGACATTTGATGATGCCTGGAGCTTTAGTGGTGGAAGGCAGCCCTTTAGAATTCCTGACTTACCTTTACCTGCTTTTGTTCTTGAATTTGAATTACTATGTGATAGAGATGGTAAAGAAGTACACAAGTTTGTCAGTTTCATACTTGATTTACCTTTACCTTCTTGCATCTTGCCCTCTTGTTTTATAATGTCCAACAGCAAAGGAAATTCCTTTATACTGAGTATATGTGGCAGTGATGACTTTCTTGGCTTCAAAATGATGTTAGGGCTTTTTATTCTTTTCACATCCATTGCTTTCACTCTATCCTTCTTCTCTCCCTGTGATATATGTTGTTTTGTCCTTTTAACATTACTTGAAATCACCCCATCAATTGTGTCTTTATTCAATTTGAAGTGAGGTAAAGAAAGAATAGACTCACATATTTTTGCTGCAACCAAATCTAGTTCACTCATTCTATGTTTCACATTGACCGTTTTCTCTGTCACGTTCCACTGCATTTCTAGTCTGTTACTTGGGGCACCACAGTCACTGGTATTGAGTATATGTGAAAATACTGATTTCTTCAGTTTTGAAGTTCTTCTTTTGTGGCATATCACGCCTTTCCTAATAACTTGTTTTATACTATCCTTCTGTCCTTTACTTTCTTGCAAAACAGGCATGGATGCAGAAAGAGAATGTAATGTTACAGGCAGACATACTTCTTTTTGTACCTTTTCATTTGCCTTATGTGTTTCTATCTTCTTCCCAAGTCTTAACTTGGGTGAGCTATTATTTGATATTAAATCAAAGACCTGTACCCCATCTGATGATTTCATTCCTTTTGGAAATAAGAGACTTGGATATTTTATAGTTTTATGGTATGATCCTAAGAGCAGCGTTGTATCTTGTTTTTTCATCTGCCTTGGAGTACTCAAGGGCATAATCCATTCTAGTCCATTCTTAGTAATAGTGCTTAGTTGATCTTCAGAAAACAAGTCTAGTCCTGGTGTCCGGCTTGATAAATTACCTCCTTCTGATAATGTTTCCTTTTCCTGAGGCATTAAATGTTGCAGGAGACAAGGATACTTTTGAGGGTAAGATATATGCTCCCAAAAGTTCTCATAGGAAATTGGTAGGTACTGCCATTTTTGGCCTGTTTTGAGTAAGGCTTGTCTTTCTTTACTGTTCTGAGTGTATCCAACTATGACATCCATTTGTTTTACTGCTCCTCTAGTCTGTGAAATTAAATAGTCATAATGCGGAATATCCATAGCATCTAATTTCTCTTGTTGCATAGATGCATTGAACTGAAATAGATCTGTTTTGGAGTGAGATGCAGGCTTTGGAAGAGCATCGTATGTACATTTTTCTTCCTCCTCTGCCTGTCTTGGAAAAAGCAAGCCAATTCCTTTTGTATTTGAAGTGTGGTACCCTAAACTATCAACTGCCTTTAATGCTTTCTTTACCTTTGGTGATTTAATCTGAAGTATGTCCGTTAGAGAGTGAGAAACAGATGCTGGAAAAGCTTCGTGTGTACTTTCTTGTAGATGTTCTTTTCTTCTTTTAATATGCAGATTTATTCCTTCTGAACATGGAGGTTGATCCACCAGAATACCTACTTTGTGTGATGCTTTTTCTACCATTGGGCTTAAAACTTTTGAACTCATGATTTCTTCTGCTGAGTCTTCTTTCTTGGGATTTTCAATATGAAGGTGATGTAATATGCAAGGGAAAATGGATTCCAGAATATTCTCTTTATTCTGATAACAATTACTTAGATGCTTCATCCTCAATTTTTTTGAAAAGTCCATTTTCTGTCTATTTGATTTTAATGTAATATCCAACTTTGATTGCTCTTTCCCCCAGAGATTTTCATTGAAACTTTCAGAGACGGTAACGTTTTCTTTTCTTGTTGTATTCACTGTCTGTTTTAAGTGAAGAGGGTCTTTATTGAGGAAAGATTCAGAATCCAGAATACTTTCAGGAACATGATCTGGATTCACCTGTTCTTTCTGCACTGCAGGCACTTTGTTCTGGACCTCTGAATTCATATAAAGAAATTTCTGTCCTTTAGAACCTACAAAGATAGCAGTTTCCTTTAATCCTTCTCTTCCCAGTACATGTGAACTATTTTTTCTGTTAATGTACACATCCTCTTCCTCAGCTACCTTTCCTGTGTTTTCCAAATGAAGAGGTTCCATAATGGGGCAGGCCATAGATTCCAGGTTTATCATAGAAATATCTTCTTGTTTCAGCAATTCTTGCTCCTGGCAAGTCTTTTGTTGAGAAGTATCCAACTCTGTAAAAAATATATTCTGTCCTTTTGAGTTTAGTGGAATATCTAGTCTCTTTGATTCTTCTCTCTCCCATGGAATTGAAACTGAATGTTTGGCAATGCCCACATCTTTTTCCTTTGTTCTTTGTGCAATGAAGAATTCAAGTTCTTCATCTGTTCTAACTCGTGGGGTGTCAAAACTACTGTAATTGATTTGTTGTGAACTAATCCTTAACGGTCCAATATAGTATTGGGATATATCTTCTGAAATGCTTTGGTGTTTTTGTTCCTTTTCTCTAATATCTTGTTCCTGTTTTCTGAGAATGTTGGACATATCAGTACATCCCGACAATGACCTTTGCATTTCTTGTAGCGGTTTCTCCAGCTTTGGCTGTGGAAGAATGCATGCCCTGTCTTTTGACTCGTCTTTCTCCATTTTTACTTTTGTAAGCTTTTTAATGCTAGACACATAGTATCCAGAGTCATAAACAGCCTTTAGAACTCGATGTACTGCATTTTTACTCAGCTGGAATGACTTCTGCTGCTGGATGTTACCTCTCAGTTCTTTTTTATTGCTTGCAGTACCATATTCAAGCAGCTGGGAAACTGGTATTCTCTTCACCTTCAATTTTATCTGTTTGGTATGCATAGTACTTTCCACATCAGCTGTCTTTGCCTTATCTTTATGTCTTATGATTTTAGGAAAAATAGATGTGTAGGGATTAGGATAACTCCAGAGAGTTCCTGAGACATACAGCTCTTGCTGTTTCTTTTGCAGGGCAAGTGTCTTGGGATCTGCCCTTGTTTTCCAGTCTGCAGTTTTAGATTCTTTCTTGTTTTCAATTTGAAGTAGATGTATATTAGAGAAAAAAACAGATTCTTGATTAAACTCTTCTGCAACATTTATCTTTGCTTCTTCATCTATTAAATCAGCTTCTGTTTTCTCGGGAGTGATGTTCCTAGAACACACTGTATTGATTAAAGATGCTTCTGTTTTGAAAGGACCAGGCTCTCTCATTTGATTTGCTCCAAACTCAGATGGCTGGATATCCTGTGGAGCTGTTTGAAACAAAACCTGTTGTCCATACCCTTCCTTCTCCCTCACTTTTGCTTTGTTTAGGGAATTTCTTGTTTCAGAAGATTGTTCATATATATCCCAGGTACTAGGTGATTGCTCCATATTTACGCATAGTAGACGAGGTATAGAAACATATATAGATTTTAGCTGGGCATTTAATGCAACTTTATTTCTCTCTACTTCTGTCTTCTGGGCTTTAAAGTTCTGTTTCTGTTCCTTATTAATGTTTACAATAGCATAACCTGCAGTATTAAGTGATTGTGAAACTGCTGATTGCTTTGCCTGCAAAGGTCTACCTTGGGGACTTGACCTGTCAGCTATTTTAAGGCTGCCATTCTGTCTTTTAATTTCTTCTGAAGCAGGCGAATGCCTGCCAACAGAATCTGGGACAATTGCTGCCAAATTACAGAAAGCTTTTTCTTTGAAAACAGAATGGCCGATGTTCTCTTTATCATATTTATTTGATATGGCATCATCTGTTGCCTCACTGAGTTCTGCACAATTATCTGATTTCTCCATCCTTGGGAGCCCAACTTTGAGACTTTCTTTTCCATTTTTGTTTTTTTCTATTTTTACATTTTTTTCTGAATTCCCTTTGTAAAACTGACTTTTTGAGATAAAAGGTTTTCCCAAAAGCACATCTTCTGATTTACCAAGATGAGGATCCTTTCTAAGATGTGTATTTGCCATGAAGTTTTCTGCATAGAATGGATCCATTTCTGTAAGATGTTCTTGCTTCTTTTCCCCACTTTCTCTATCATGTAGTTTTGTTCCCTTTACCAAGTTGGAAGTCCTTCTCTTGTCAGAACACCTTGCTATCCCTTCAGCTAGTGACTCTATTTGTGTTGGTTGTGTATGACTTAACCCTGATATTCTCTTGTCTATCTCTGTTTGGAATCTGCTTTGCCTTTTAATGTCAGAGGTATCTGGAGTGAAGAAAATGGTATTTGGAAATGTATCAGTCACATTTTCACCTTGCCACATTGCTTTCAGTTTGGTTTTTAAATTGGATTCAAGTTTCTTCCTATGTTTTGTAGTAAAGTGTCTATTGGTTTTATGTATCTGTGAAATTGGTGATTTCTTTTTCTTCCTGGTTAAACATTTGGGATTCAATATAGTTTTCCTTTCTGATAACTGTATTGTGTTTGTCTGGTTTTTAGAGTCAGATGAAACAGGCATAAAGAAATCTAAAGGACCCAAGGAACTTGCAGCTACATTTTCTTGTACCTCTTCCTTTTCCTCTGTAGTATGACCATCCACATTTTGTTGGTGTGTTCTGTTAGACAGAGTGCCCCTTGCTGCTGTATTGAATAAGAGTTTATCAATCATTGATTTGGATGGTGGACTCTTAGCATATTCAGTGGCACTGAGTAATGCCTCTCCTATACTTGTGTACCATTGCCTCCCTTTCATCTTGTACTTAAAGCGGTGCTGTTTTTTCTTTCTGTGGTTTTCTGTAGAATGTCTTATGATATTAAACAACTGCGAAATTGGTAGTTGCTTTGTCTTCAAAGTTACATGTTTGGGACTCGTTATACTTTTCTTGCCTATAAACTCTAATGTATAGCTCCGACTTTCATATTCAGATGACATGAGACTGGAGAAATCTAAAGGTTTTAAGACTGTTCGTAAGTTTTTTGGATTCCATGTAGTTTTCTCTGAAATAGAACTATCCCATTTCCTTCTAGGATTTTCATCCCAAGGGGTATCATGTGGTATTGAACCAATCTCTGATTTCCCTGTTTTGGGAAATGAAGTCTTTAGACCTACCACACATTTTATTCCTTCTTGCATATGAGGACTTTGTTTCATCATGTAACCAGAAATAGGCTCTAAAACAGTTTCTCTAAAGTGTGTTTCTTGCTCTGTTTTTTGCACTATATGAGACAAATTCCAAGAACTTCTGCCTTCAGGACTCTTTGGTTCAGATCCTGATTTGCAAGGGTCAGGATCTTTCATTTGATGTGTACTGAAACTGAGGTGTTGACTGTAGCATGGAACTGATTCTGGTAACATTTTTTGAATATTTTTATCTTCCCTTTCATGTTGTACATTCATGTTCATTGCATTGCTAGATTCGCTTTCCATATCAGTCAAATTGACCTTCTGTGCCTCCCCACCATGTGGTGATTTCTGTAACTCCAGGATGGTTGCTTGTAGATCTTTATTAAACTCTGCCTTTTCCCCTTTACCCGAATTGTGCTGTTCCCCCACACCTTTCCTATCAGTTGGTACACCACGTTTTATTGCACCAATTAAAACTTCACTGTTTAGTGGGTCCTCTGATTTTAGAGGAAGAAGTTTTGAATTTAATGTACATACTGTGCCATTTTGAATCCAGAGGCATTTCTTTGTCTCCTCTCCTTGTATTGGCTCTGCAGGCTGAAGTTGCTGTGGGACATCTTGTTTGGTAACAAACAGAATTTTCCTTCTTCCTTGGTTTTCTAATTTGTGAAAGTCAAGATCCTTCCCCTGACCTGAACGGAATATGAAATGTTGCAAGTGCTGTGGAATTACTTTTAACAATGCCTCTGGTTCCCTTTCTTCTTGCTCTTCATCTTGAAGACAGGTTTCTTTAATGCCATGTGAAGTAATACTATCTTCATGTGGAGATGTATCTTGCTTTACTTGAGTAGAACTTAGTCTTTTTTCTCTTAGCATGTCTTTCTCTGTTTCTACCTTGCCATACTTGTTAATGTCAGGTGTCATAGTCAGGAAAGCATATGTTTCATCTGCTCCCTTTTTGCCTTGATGCACTTCTTTCATTTTGGTTGTCGAGTTACAGCTCAGTTCTTTTCTACGGTTTGGACCAGCACCAGCCTTGATACTGAGCATGTATGAAATTGATGGCTTCTTTGCTTTTATAATTCCACATTTGGGATTCACTAAAGTTTTCATGTCTGAAAATTGTTTTAAGTTTCTCTTCCTTTTAGGTGTAGATAAAGCAGGCAAGCAGGAATCAAAAATCACTGTCTCTTTCTTTTCACTACCAGCAGCTTGTTCCTTTTGATGGCTAGAATCAGATGAGATACCACCTTCTTTTGCATAAAATATGATTTCATCAACCTTTGCTTCCCCAGACTTTGGAGGTGAAAACCTAACATAACTCTCTACCTTTTCAAATTGAAATTGATCCAGTGTAGGGCATGAAGTAGACTCCAAAATAGTTTGTGTAAAAGGTTTTTGTGGTTGTACCTGAATATTTGTATTTCCTGGTTGCTTCAGTTCCTCATCTGATTTGACAAGCTCATTATCCTTCTGATATGCATTGAGTATGAAGCCATGGCTATTCTCCAGAGTCCATAAAGCTTTGGGAGGTGGAATCTTAGGACCCACAGGGACTTTTATGTCATTTTCTGTTTTGTTGACTTTTGGTAGTTCTTCAGCTTCTGAAGGACCCATTTGGAGACTAATCTCTGAAGTAGTTTGTTTAAAACCTGTTTGGTGCTGCATACGTTGTCCATTAACAGGTAGCTCCATTGTTAAACAGTTCAGCACTGGGTCTGATTCAAGATGGATTTCCTTCATTTGAGCCGCATCAGACCCCAGCTGCTGGCTCAGCTGTGGCGCTGCTTCTAATAAAACTTTCTGTTCCTCTTCCTCTCTATCTTGCAATTTTTCCTCTCTGTCATGGGATATACTACTCTTAGCAAAGACATCAATGTATGTCTTATCTGCTGTTTCTCCTTGCTTTAATTGAGACACAGGGAGACAGAACTCTGTCTGCAATCTGCTATGCATTGGAGAGCAAAGGGTATTTACACATTCAGGTACAAATCCTTTAGTTTGATTTAACTTTTTAAACTTAGTCTTAAAGTCTAATTCTGATTTCTTTCTGTGGCTTGTGACACTCCCTGTCTCTGAGATTGATGGCTTCACAGCCTTTGTATTTACACATTTGGCCTTCACTGTGCTTGTTGGGAGAGAAAATGTTACTCTCTTTTTCATCACTTTAGAACAAGATAAAACAGGCATGCAGTAATTGAAAGACTCTAGCGAAGTTGCTGGTAAATCTTTTGGTATTTCTATCTTTTTTTCTGCAAAACAGTAACCCATTTCTCTTGTATCACTTCCATTACTTGAAACATCATTTTCTCTTGTTTGGTTTAAAGGGTCTCCAATCAGTGATTTTCCTGATATTGGAGAAGGCATCTCTGAATCTGCAGTGCATTTGCAGCCTGTTTGTGTTGTTTGAGTACTCTTCACATTCTCAACATGAGATGGTTCCATTATGGGAGACACAACAGACTTCATAATAGTTTCTGTGAATGGGATTGGTTGATGCATTTCTTTCTCTGTTTTAGTCTCCTTAGCTAGATGTGCATCAAGTCCAAGGTTCCAGCTATCATGCAGGACTGCTTTTGATAGAGTTTCTTTAACACCTTTTACTTCATCTTGCAATTTAGCATCTAGTATGTTTTGGGATTCATTTCCCTTATTAATGAAATATGGATACTTTTCTTCCCTTTCAATTTGGGATTCCTCTTGGACTAGCTTGATATGACTGTGATTCTCTGCATTTAATCTGCTATGCATTCTAGTATTAGGCAAAATAGACATGTGAGGGTAAATAACATTCAGAAGCATACCTGCCACAATTTTATCTTGCAGTATCTGTTTAATTATAATTTCAAAATTGTCTCCTATTTTTTTTATGTGGTTTGGAGTACCACATATATTACTATAAGGCATCATTGAGATTGCTGGTTTCTTTACTTTCATAATTACATATTTGACACTGAGTACACTTTTTGTTTCTGATAATTTTTTTTTGATTTCCTGCCTTTTAAAATATGGTAAAGTAAGCAAGTGGTTATTGAAAGACCCCAGGGCAACTGCAGGTAAATATCTTTTTACATCTTCCTTTTCTTCTACAATATGATTATCTATTGTCTTTTGGAGGTTGCCACCAAATGGGACACTATGCTCTGTTGTATCAATTAAAAGTTCACCAACTGGCAAGTTCTCTGGTATTGTAAGTGGATTCTTTGGATCTCTGGCACCCTCTCTGTCTGCAGGTCTATCTGTGCTTTGCTTCACCTTCTCAACTTGAAATAGATCCATCATCGGGCATGGACTAGTCTCCAAAATAGTTTGCGTAGAAAGATTTTGTAGTTGGACCTCTTGCTCTTTATTTGGGACTTTACTACTTCCTGAACTGATCCGTTCCATTTCAAATTTTATGTATTCGGGCTTTTGCTTTAGATTTACGCTGAACCTGAAGCCTTGTGTCAGCTCTGAATTTGCTTCTTTCTCCTGTTCCTTTCTATCACATTTTTGTGGCTTTTTAAATGTAGAGTTCTTTTCAATGTATTCTGCATTCTGTGTTTCCTTCTTATCTGGTAATTTCTCTTGCTTTGATGCTGAATGACTGAGCCTTATTATTCTTAATGTATCTGCCTTGGCTTTTAATCTGCTATGTGTTTCTGTATCAGGTAGTCGAGAAATGTTAGTGTAAGCGGCACTGTGAAATGCATCAGACGTTTCTTTATCTTGGTGCATATTTGTTATGTTACTTCCAGTGTTGCATTCTAGTTCCTCACTTTCACGTAGGTCACTGTCTTCTGTAACGTTAAGTATCAATGGTGTACTCTCCTTCAGATTTACACTTTCTACACTCACTTGAATTTTTATGGCTTCTAATTCTTCACTGCTTTTATGCATTTTGCTTCCTAGGGAAATGACCAAATGGACATTTGACAACTCCAGAACAAGTTCCAAAAAATCGTTTTGTTTCTGTGTATTTTCCCTTGGAAAGCACCTTCGCATTTTTGGTGTACTGGTTGGTAACTCCTCTCCATTTGAAAGTTGAAGACAGGAATTCTCTGAACTTTGTATGTCCTCCTGTATTTTCATTCTATTGTTTGATTCCATTTCAGGAGAGAAAACAAGTTTCTGCATAGGTTTTGATATGGCTTTTTCTAAAGATGTCTTGTGCTTTGGAATATGCAGATCAAATGGTTTTTTACTATTTGGAGCATGAAATTCTGTAATACCAATTCCCTTTGCTTGAGTAATTGAGTCTTTAAGAGATTCTTTACTCTTCCCATTTGTTTCTACTAGTAAACAAGGTGCTTTTAGTTGAACAGTGTTGACCATGAAGGATTGTTCTAGCTGAGGTAACATTTTTGGTGAAATATTTTTTAGTCCTTTGTTTCCTTTGTCATACTCCTTTTCCTTTTTAGTAATACCTGAGATTCCTGTCTCCTCAAGAGGACATGCATAACTGATTTTCTCTGTATCTGGTGACTTATTTTGCTTCTGCAGAAAATGTCCACATTTTATTAAACTCAGCATGACTTTCAGTAGTTGTTTTCTGGAATAATTTTTAACATAAGGCAGAATAAGCTTGGAAATAGAAATAAGATGCAAAGCTATATCTGATATATCTTTCCTTTCATGTAATTCTTTCTTCTCAGTGTTATTCTTGCATCCTAACTCATTCCTATTTTTTAACGTGTGACATACTGTGATTTGAAATACTTGTGAAGTTGGTGTTTTTTTGGCTTTTAGAGATGGAATGTTAAGACTGAGTTTGCTTTTACTGTCTGGTGTTTTTCTTCTATTTTTCTGCCCTTTAATGGTAGACAAAAGAGGCACTGAGCTATGTACAGAGTCCTGGTTTAATTCTGGTGAAACAATTTGTTGCTGGCCTTGTGGTTTTACACTCCTTAGTTGTGGCATATCTTCGGTAACTAAATTTGGATTCAGAGTTAAAACTAGAAATTCAGCATTCTTAAAAATAGTGTCTTGCCCCTTAATTGAATATTTAATCTTGTCTGAATTTATAAACCAAACAGAATGCTGATCCTCACCTAAGTGCTCATCAGACTCCAGGCCCTTTACTGAATATTGTGCCTCAACAATTGATGGAATTTTAACAAAATGTTGGTTCCTATCCAAATCTTGGGACTGGAAGGAGTCTTGTGTGCTGCTAGAAAATGGCTTCCTCATCACATCTTCAGGTTGGGCAAAGTTGCTGGCTTTGCTATCAGGCTGGCTGTTAATTGATTCTTGGTTATGATTTATATATTGGGTTTGACTAGTAAACTGGGCTTCATAAAGACATTGATTCTGAAAAGCATTTTGTCCTGGAAAAGAATCCTGTGCTTGGACAGAAATAACCATTCCAACAGAAGGTTGATTCTGATTCAAGGGTTCTTGAGATCTTGAGCATTGATAAGTAGTTCTAATCCCTAACTTAGTTTTAGGTTTTGAAGGAATTTGATTTCTCACATTTTCTTCCAGAAGTCTAACTTGATCTCTAGAAAGAAATAAGTGGGCAAGAGGGCAAGGTGCCACATCTAGATCTTCAATTTCTACAGCTAATCTAGAGGCTGAAAAGCTAAGATCAGAAGAAAATTCTGAATTTTTGTTTTTGTTGGTTTTCATCATTGAAAATAATTTCTTGGAGGAAAATTGTATTGTTTCATATTCACTGTCTGGATGCTCTGTATGGCTTAGACACATTTCCTCTACTTCTGAATAAAACAATGGCAAAGATGAGCTGATTCCATTTGAAGATGGCACATGACTTCCACTAGAGTGACTTACTTGATCTTCACTTTCACTAGTACCTGACCGTATTATTTCATGTGAGAATAAAATTCTTTCTTCAAAGTTACATTCCTTTTCTTCAGATGTAAGTGATGAAGTAATTCTTTTTTCTGAAAAGGTGCCAACTCTGAAATATAAGAAAACAGTGTACAAATGAATACTAGGATATATTTCATATAAGAATTACCTTCCAGATTCAAGAAAAATGCAGAATAGTGTAAGAAAACAGATCAGTATAGAGATAAATTGGAAAACCATTATCCATAATACAAAACAATTCATTACCTAGTTCTTCTCACTTAATAAACTAATTGACTGAAAAAGTGAAGTAAATCAATCATATATCTCAGAGAATATACCTCAGCATCTCTAAAAGTCTATTTTTGACAGGAGTGGGTCAAAGTTGCTGGATTAAGATTATATTCTTTTACAAGGAACATCTTTTCTGTTCTCTATATGAAAGTTTTCACAGAAAAAAAAACATTCTTAAAAAAAATAAAGAAAACATTCTTATGGAAATGTAATAGGTACAACAGAAGAATACCGATAGCATAAACTAGCTGTCTGTAGATAAATCCAGATTATGTTAACAGTTCTTTGGGATCAACAGAAAAGCCTACATTTTAGGGAAGCACATCTCAGTACAATTTTAAGCTGGAGTAATGATCATGGATGATGTGAACTTGCTAACACCCATGTATCTCAAATGATTACTCTCAGTCTAAGAAGTGCTCAGACCAACAGCATCAGCATCATCTGGTGTGATGGTTAATTTTATTTGTCAATTTGGCTGGGCAGTGATGCCCAGAGATATGGTCAAACATTATTCTGGATGTTTCTCTGAGGGTGTTTTGGATGAGATTAACATTTATGTCAGTGAACTGTGAGAAAAGCAGATTGTTCTTCCTAATGTGGATGGGCATGATCCAATCAGTTAAAGGCCTGGATAGAACAAAAGACCGATACCTCAACCCCCTGACATACTCCAGCAAGAGGAAATTCTGTCAGCAGACAGCCTTTTGACTTAAACTGCACATTTTAGGCTTGCTAGTCACCATAACTGCTTGAGCCAATTCTTTAAAATATATATCTTACTCTCTCTCTCTCTCTCTCTCTCTACACACACACACACACACACACACAAACACACACACACACACACACACACACACACACACATAACCTACTGGTTCTGTTTCTCTAGAGAACCCTGATAATACACCTGGAAACTTATTTGAAATGCACATTCTTTGGTCCCATCCCAGCAGTATGATATCTGAAGTTTTGAAAGTAGGGTCAAAAAATCTGAGTTTTAATAAGCTCTCCAGCTGATTCTGATACATGATAAATATTGATAGTCACTGTTTGATGGATAAGCAAGCCTAAAATAAAAAACTGAAATTCATATAAACTAGGTGAGATCATTCTAGTAGCTATTTGTTTGGGGAACACAGATTACCTCTTACTTTACTGTAAGTGTGACTTTACTTTTAAATACCCCTCAATCAAAGTAGTGAAGGCAGTATATGAAATCCATCATGATCTACTCAACCGCAAAAAATTATTTGTGCTAAATGATTACTTATAGTACTGAGAATTAAAAATGAAATGCTAAGTCTCACAAATGACTGAATGGAGCTCCTCTTGGCCAAGGGGACCCCAAAGAAATCTTGAAAAATGAATTCCTGAC
This sequence comes from Chlorocebus sabaeus, assembly GCF_047675955.1. Classification (NCBI taxonomy): domain Eukaryota; kingdom Metazoa; phylum Chordata; class Mammalia; order Primates; family Cercopithecidae; genus Chlorocebus; species Chlorocebus sabaeus. The sequence continues at coordinate 84,652,781 of NC_132906.1, forward strand.
CATGATGGGATGGGAGGTCAGACAGGTCTTATTATACCACCTCCCTCCCTCGCTACCATTAGGCTTTCTTTCCTAAAGGTAAACAGAACACCCCTTTGGAAAGGCTTGCACCAACCTTGATATCAACCAATGACCTGATGCTGCCCTCACTTCTGCTTTCAATGAAATTACCAGCCAGCATTCCTTCCTGATAAGAGACCACCAACCACAGAGTGGTTCTGCCTAGTCTAGGGAGGATGTGCAGTGGGGGTTTTCATGTCCCTGGCTTCACTTTTTGATGTCAGAGGGCCAAAAACTCCATGCTCATATCACACTAAAGCTGCCATTTTTTGAACATGAGTTCCATGGAGAGGAATGAAGCTCAATTGCTCATGCACGCATTTCTCCTTTCATAAATATTCATGATTCCTCCTACAGCTTATTGACTATAAGTATTATCCACCTCATTCAGCATGATTTCCTGTCTTATTCTTCCTGCCCTCCAATGGCCTGTGTCTGGCTTCTGACAGGAGGCTATGCTTCCCAGTCTGTCAGAATGGCTATCCTACAGGCTGCAATCCTTTATGAACACCATCATTCTTTTCAAAACCATCATTCTTCAGTTGACACAATGAAATCTCATTAATCTGGATTTGGTTAATTAGAATTTGGGGTATTTTAGGCTATACTAATGATTTTATTTTTTCATAGATAACACAAAAATATTAGGTAAATATTTAAAATATGTTAGTTTTCAAGTTCTCTGAATTTTTAGAGCACTTATTAACCTCTAATATATAGGCTATTTTGTAGGCTGAATTGTGTTTCTCTAAAATTCATGTGTTGAAGTCCTAACCCCAGTATCTCAGAATGTGACCATATTTGTAGACGTGGCCTTTAAATAGGTTATTAAAGTTAAATGAGGTCATATAGGTGGGCCTTAATCCATATTTGGAGATAAGGCCATCAAAATGTGATTAAGTTAACTGATGTCTTTATTTAGAGTAGGGCCCTAATCCAATATGACTGGTGCCCTTGTAAGAAGAGGAAATTTGGACACAGAGACACCATGGACATGCACATACAGAGAAACGAGCATGTGATGCACATGTGTGTTTACTGCAGCACTATTAACAATAGCAAAGACATGGAACCAACGCAAATGCCCATCAATGATAGACTGGATAAAGAAAATGTGGCACATATACACCATGGAATACTATGCAGCCATTTAAAAGGATGAGTTCATGCCCTTTGCAGGGACATAGATGAAGCTGGAAACCATCATTCTCAGCAAACTAACACAGGAACAGAAAACCAGACACTGCATGTTCTCACTCCTAAGTGGGAGTTGAACAATGAGAACACATGGACACAAGGAGGGGAACATCATGCAAAGGGGCTTGTCGGGGGTGAGGGGCAAGCGGACGGAAAACATTAGGACAAGTATCTAAAGCATGCTGGGCATAAAACCTAGATGACAGGTTGATAGGTGCAGCAAACCACCATGGCGCATGTCTACCTATGTAACAAACCTGCACGTGCTGCACATGTATCCCAGAACTTAAAGAAAAAAAAAAGAAAAAAAAAAAAAAAAAGAAAAGAAAAGAGCATATGAGGACACAGCAAGAAACTGGCCATCTGCAAGTCAAGGAGAAACACCTCAGGAAAAACCAAACCTTTCAGCCTCCAGAACCTTGAGAAAATAAATTTCTGTTCTTTAATGCCACCTAATTTGTGATATGTTGTTATGGCAGCCCCAGCAATCTAATACAGACTGTATACACATCTTTGTTATCTGCTCATTACTTTTAGTATATAATATTTGGTAGTAAAGTCCGTTCTTCAACTAAGACAAAATTTTGGGTTGGACAATCATGATATCTACTCTCCAACACCTGTTCTACCTCAGATTATTAGGCTCAGTCTAATATAGTAATCCCATTTCTGAGTGATTAGTTTAGGAAGGCATGATCTAATCCTAACATAAGAAAATGCTGAAGCAGGCTGGGTGGGGTGGCTCACACCTGCTAATCAATCTCAGGTCTTTGGGAGGCCGAAGCAGGTGGATCACTTGACATCAGAGTTTGAAACCAGCCTAGCCAACATGGTGAAACCCCAACTCTACTAAAAATACAAAAAGTAGCCGGGTGTGGTGGTGTGCACCTGTAGACCCAGCTACTTGGGAGCCTGTGGCAGGAGAGTTGCTTGAACCCAGTAGGTGGAGGTTGCAGTGAGCCGAGATTGTGCCATTGCACTCCAGCCTGGGCAACAGAAGGAGACTCCATCTCCAAAAACAAAAACAAAAACAAAAACAAAAACAAAAAAACCTTGCAGCAAACCATTTCCCAAAATTCAATAATCCAATGTAAGATCAGCAGTTCGCTTTGCTCACTGAGACTATGCCTGGTCAGCACAGTTCTCTCTAATTTCTCATGTCACCTTCTGACATATTATGTTGTCGTTTATTGTCTGACCCTCTCTCACCCCCACACACTGTTTTGTTTGCTGATGAGTCTCAAGGGCCTACAGCAATGCCTGACACAGAGTAGGCAATCAGTAAGTATTTGCTGAATGACCATCTCCACCTCCAGGCTTCTGATTGCTAACAACAAACTGACCCAACTCTTTCCTCAATTTCAGTGAGGAGGAAAAAATCCCTCATACACAAACCACTCATAGATGTGACTGATTTTAGTGAAGACTTGGAGGCAGAAGCAGGAGAGAGTTGACTACAGTCATGCAAAGGGCTCCCATTTAAACATTAGGTACGTCTCCCCATTTGTGAGATGTCCTTTGGCCTCTCCCCACCAAGGAATCTTAATTGGCCTTTGAGATTTTAAAAATAACTCCTCATTCTCCTAGGAAAAGAGTGACAGTTCTAGAGCCATGGTAACCAGTACCAGAATCAGTTGTCAATCAATCAATGGCAACCCTATAGTCATAGTAACAAATAAACACCAAGTCTGCTTTTAAACTGTTTTATCTATCAACGATAACTCCCTTCAGGAAATGCACTTCTGAAACCAACCAGTCAGTGACAAGTTTAAGCTTTGAGAGTCAGGTGACTAGTGGCAGACTCTCACTCAAGCATGCGTCTATGGATAAGGCCAACCCTAAAACAAACCATTCCCCAAAATCTGATATAAGGTCAACCGTTTGCTTTGCTTACTGAGACTATACCTGGTCAGCTCGAGTCCCCAGATTTCAGATACTTAGTGGTGGTCTTATCCTTTATGTCACTCAGTCCTAAGCCTCATACCACTACACTTGCAACTCCCTCTGTTCTGCTCCCCTATGCCCCGCCGCTACTCCTTTCTCCTTTGTCCTATTTCATAAGCAAGATAAAATCCACTCCATCTCTAATGCAGTACATTTTAACCATTCTGATGCTTAGGTTTCGGCCAATATACCTTTCTATTTCAAAATAATTTATTAAGATGCCGTCCCACTATTTCCAATAGCAAACACATGGAACCAACCCAAATGCTCATCAATGATAGACTGGATAAAGAAAATGTGGTACATATACACCATGGAATACTATGCAACCATAAAAAGAATGAGATCATGGCCTTTGCAGGGACATGGATGAAGCTAGAAGCCATAATTCTCAGCAAACTAACACAGGAACAGTCAACCAAACACCACATGTTCTCACTCCTAAGTGGGAGGTGAACAATGGGAACACATGGACACAGGGAGGGGAACAACACACACCAGGGCCTTTTCAGGGATGGGGGATGAAGGCAGGAAACTTACAGGACAGGTCAATAGGTGCAGCAAACCACCATGGCACACATATCCCTATGTAGCAAACCTACACGTTCTGCACATGTATCCTGTTTTTTTTTTTTTTTTTAAGAAATTTAAAAAAATTAAATGAAATAAAATTATTTGAAGGTGTCAATGGTTAAAAATAAAATATGCTGTTCCAAACATAGTTCTTTTCCAAAAAAAGAATTCATATATATAAAATATATGTGTATGTGTGTATATATATACACACACATATATACACACATATATATACACACACACACATATATATACACATATTTTTTTTTTCCTTTCTAGCTAGAGTCTTGCTTTGTCTCCCAGGTTGGAGTGCAGTGGCATGATATCGTCTCACTGCAACCTCCGCCTCCCAGGTTCAAGCCATTCTCAGCCTCCTGAGTCATTGGGATTACAGGTGCCTGCCACCACACCTGGCTAATTTTTGTATTTTTAGTAGAGATGAGGTTTCACTATGTTGGCCAGGCTGGTTTCAAACTCCTGACCTCAAGTTATCCACCCACCTTGGCCTCCCAAGGTGCTGAGATTACAGGTGTGAGTCACCTTGTTACACAAGTTATTTCAACTAATCTTCATGATATTCCTAAGAGGTAATTCTTCTAATCCTTAGTTCGAAAATTAAAAAAAAAAAAAAAAAAAAAAAATGGAGGTATAGTGAGTTTAAGTCCTTAGCCCAAGGCCATGCCATCATTAAGAGGTAGAACTACAGGGCTGGGTGTGGTGGCTCATGCCTGTGTTCCCAGTGCTTTGAGAGGCCAAGGCGGGTGGATCACCTGAGGTCAGGGGTTCAAGACCAGCCTGGCCAACGTGATGAAACCCCATCTCTACTAGAAATACAAAACATTAGCCAGGTGTGATGGTGGGTGCCTATAATCCCAGCTACTATGGTGGCTGAGGCAGGAGAATCACTTGAACCCAGGAGGCGGAGGTTGCAGTGAGCCGAGGTCGTGCCATTGTTCTTCAGCCTGGGCAACAAGAGCAAAACCCTGCCAAAAAACAAAACAAAACAAAACAAAATAAAACAAAAAAACAAAGAGGCAGAACTATGATATAAAGCTAGACGTTTTTAAATTCAAAATTTGTGTTTTTTCACCATAATATGCTGCTGCCATGGAGCCATATCTTTTCTCTAATCCTTTTCCTTCAACACCACCCCCAACCTCTTCTTCTCAATGAATTTCCCTTAACTCTCCCTAGAAAGATGCCACCCAAGGATTAACTTCTGTCCAGGCAGGAAGGGAATAATAGGACACAGGGATGGAAAATCTTTAAAGTGTTCTTGATTCTGAAGCTGAAAATCCTTTTTCTTCTCCATGTCTTCTTGTGAATTCCTCTTGCCTGTTAATCCTCTGGTGTTGAATTACATGTGAAGCTTGGGTCACCAAGCACACCTAACCACTGTAATATCTCAAAAGCTGACTCTTGGTCTGTCCATTTGGACTTATTCTGATTGCACCACTGACATGCTGTAGCTTGTGCTGGCATTCCTGTTCCCAACCGGCCCTGACAAGGGTTCTACCTACTCACACCTCCAGATATTGTTACAGCTTCCCAAGACATTCACCTGAGAACTAGAGTTGCTAGTACCCAATACGACAATATAACTACCAGATTAAAAGAATAAAGTCCTTTTATACCTGACAAATAAAAGAAATTAGATGAACATCAAGTAATCCCCTGATTCACACAGCGACTAATCACACAGTGACTAGTGATCTAGCTGAAACACAAAACTGTACCACTCTTATGTGTAACCACCACTAGTGGTTATTGTCTACAGAATTGAATCCAGGCTTCTTAACATGGTATAGAAAGCCCTTTATGACCTGACTCCTACCTACCTCTTCACATTCGTCTTCCACTACTTCCTGACTCAACCTCAACATTCCAAGCAACTCTGAAATAACAGTAATTTCTTGCACGTTGCTGCTGTTTCTGTTCATGTCCTGGAATGTCTTTCTTACCCTCCTAAACCTGTGTCTTTTTTGGGCTAATGTTCATTAATCCTTTAAAATTCAGCTCCAGCATAACATTCTTCGTGAAGCCATTACCAACGCCCTAGGCTGGCTTAGGCATCTCCTAAATGTTTTAATATTTCTGTCACTGTGTCACCATACCACAAGGCAATTTTCCTGTATGTATACATCTTCTCCACAATAATATAAGCTTCTTGAGAACAAAGACTATCTTATGGCTTGAATCCTAGTGTTTGTGTCCACTTTATAGTAGATATCTAATAATTGTTGAACGGATTTCAATGAAAACAATTAAAATATTGATAGCAACAAGATTCATGATTATGTCAGTATTTAATCCCTAGTATGGAGATAACTTTACAATTCTGATAAATTCTGATTTTACAAACTCCTTTCATGTCACTCATGCAGCACCTAGCTCAGTGTTTGCTTGGTCCACAGTAAGTGCTAAATAAATATCTTTTCAGTTGAATTGTAAGAACTGGTATATTGGAGAGAGTGTTAAAGTAGGAAAGAAAGTCACTTACCCTCTTCAAGTTCTATTTTCCTCATCTGTAAAAACAATAATAATACTACCTACCTTGAAGGATAATTTCAATAATATATGAAAAGTCCTTAACACAGCTTGGAGCATAGCAACCACTTAAAGTAAATGTTAGATTGAATCGTGACGTTGAACAGCTAGGAAAACCCTTCTTTGAAATTCAGAAGTAAAGGCATTTTGAATAGAACACAACCAACCTATTTCATATTTCATTTAGCTTCAAAATATACATGTGATATGTCACATACCTTTCTCCTGAAGATGGATTAATAACTGACCAATTCTCTGGAGCTGAGTAGGAATAAAAAAGTCACAGTATCAATGAGAAAAGCTCAGGATGAACAAGTTGTATATTAAAATGTGAAATTGTATAATACTTACCAAATTTCCTGCTTTTCGAGCAACTGTCTTCCCTCTATTTTAATGGAAAAAAATGTTAGAGGAGTAATCTGAGCATCAAAGTTCAAAAATTTTACAAATTATTCTTATGTCTGATTTTGAAAACTAGGGAAAGGGGAAATCAACCATTTGTTCTTACCTCCCAGACATCTGAACTACCCTTTTCAGGAAGTGCGGACTTCTTCCAAAAGGATGCACAAACTTTCATGAGTATTATTTCAAAAATAATTCCTAGTAAAATTATAAAGAAAATTGCCATCCAATCATTTTGAATAATCCAGGACTCTAGAAATTCCCATAATGTCACAAATGTGTTATCTTCCAGTTCACCCCCTACCCCTTTTTTAAAGGAATAATATTGCTTTGACATTTTAATGTAATATTGAGACTTGTGTCTCATTCAGAAGTCCTTGATTTCAGAGGCCCTGAATTATAAAAAGTTGGTATGCCCAACTCATAACCATGTGCAACATTTGGCCAGTGCTTCTTGGTGTCTTATCAAGTGTGGCAGTGACTGCTCTGGGCCTAAGTTAAGTGAGGTACGTGTCATAGTGGGTATTTAACTGAGCTCATATCAACTTTAGCAATAATGAAAGTTCATAGGTAAGATATGTACACTGTATAAGTAGTTTTTTACTAAAATTCAAAAAGTTACCTTCTCTTAACTTCATAGAAAGCAACCTAATTCTATCATGGATTGTCACTGCCCTATTATAAACATAGATTAAATCTGGATTGGTAGAAAGCATTTGACATAACCATTTCTATTAACATCAGGAATAGTGTATTTTATGCTTCTTTGTGGTCAGAAAAATATAGTCCTTTCTTAGAATGAATATAGATAGGGTTGACAGGTTTAGCAAATAAAAACATTAGATGCCCAATTTAATTTGAATTTCGGAGAAATGTCAAATAATTTTTTTGATCTAAATATATCCCATTGCAACTATGTAGAATGTATGATGACTTGTCTTTTATGGGCCTGATTTTTTTCTTAAAATAGAACATATTTTATATTTCTTTTTGTTAGCAGGGTCCATTGGCACCATTCCCCTTCAACAATCTATTGATATGCTGAAAATTAAAGTGTCTTTGGAATAACCTCCTGTTGAATTTCCTTTTCACCCTGTCTACGGTGATTTCAAGGAGCTACTTGTGATGTCCTTTCTGATGTCAGAATTAAGGGTGGGGCAGAGGCAGATGTAAGTACAGTACTGCCCATTCTCCTTCAAAGTCTAGTGGGTAGGCCTGGAAGCTTATTGAGAAGTACAATTTTAGTCACAAGTAGGATAGTCTGGACTAGTAATGAAAAATGTTAACAATACCTTGGATTTAGAGTACTCTTCCTTTGAAGGTGTAATTAATTAATACTTCCTTTGCAGATGTAATTCTTTAATGCTTCACTTTTGTTTTGTTTTTAGTACTTCACTTATCCAAGGTAGGTTAAGCAAAGAAGTATTACTCATTACACTGAAGTATTATTCGTTACACTGAAGTAAACTGTTCAGGCCTCTTCTGTCACATCAGTTTAAATAAGTGCAACAAAGATTTACAACTTCAGCTGGGTGAAGTGGCTCATGCCTGTAATCCCAGCACTTTGGAAGGCTGAGGTGGGTGGGTGGCTTGAGCAAGAGTTTGAGACCAGTACTGGGCAACATAGGTGGACCTCTGTCTTTACCAAAAATTTAAAAATTAGCCAGGCATTGTGGTGTGAGCCTGCAGTTAGTCCCAGCTACTTGGGAGTCTGAGGTGGGAGGATTGCCTGAGCCTGGGAGGTGAAGGCTGCAGTGAGCCATGATCCTGCTACTGCACTCCCATCCTGGACAACAGAGTAAGACACTGTCTCAAAAAAAAAAAAAAAAAAAAGAATTATCAGCTCTGTCCCTGAACGTTGGAGATTATGAGATCAGTGACATTCTAAATGTTGGAACTTACAGTCTTCCAGTCTCCTGGACCACAACATACAGTTATTTATAATCTTTATTTAAGTATAACTCTTATTTTGAATTTTGTCTTTGCAAAGAATCACCCTTTAGAATGCTTGTTAGGTCTTCATTGGCTCTGAAAGAAACTTCAGCAATTCTTCTTGATTTTTCTAGAACTATGGTAAAGTACACCTTCCCTGTACTCCCCTCATCACAAAGACAATTGAGGTGATTTTAGTCTCCTGGGTTTCCTCACAAAATTTAAGCATCTGGGCCGGGCGCAGGGGCTCATGCCTATAATCCCAGCACTTTGGGAGGCCAAGGCAGGCGGATCACCTGAGGTCAGGAGTTCAAGACCAGCCTGGCCAACATGGTGAAACCCCGTCTCTACCTAAAAATACCAAAATTATCTGGGTGTGGTGGCAGGTGCCTGTAATCCCAGCTACTCGGGAGGCTGAGGCAGGAGAATTGCTCAAACCCGGGGAGGCGGAGGTTGCAGCGAACCGAGATCTCGCCATTGCACTCCAGCCTGGGCAACAAGAGTGAAACTCCATCTTGGAAAAAAAAAAAAAATTAGGCAGCTGGAAAAATACTCAGTTACTCTCACCTACTTGCAGAAATTCTCTAAATCAACATTTTCTTCTCTCTAGTCCCTTAGATCTTTCCAAGCTTTATGGCACTGAATCCCTAATTAGTATTTCACTGAAGAGCTCTTAAAGAACTGAAGAGGAACTGCTGCGTACCACTCCTGCTGATGGCTAGGTTTACATAGGCATAAGTATTATCCCTCTCCAGGCCTTTGTCATGTTTGTTACTTAGGTACTTGCTACTAACGAAAGTATAATTATCTATTTTTCAGCATAAATGCTTCTGTCCCTTGGACTAGAAACTTCCTAGACCAATGTCAAGTGAACAGTACCAAAAGTAAATGCTAAGCAAGATTTACTTGCTTACAGAGTAAAAAGAAAAGGAGTATCAGAGAAAGCCTATTACTAACAGTAATAAAAAACAGACACTACAAGAAAACACAAGGAAAATGATATTAGTTTTTTTTTTTAAACTTCCTATTATATTTACCAGTGTTACCATCTTTGAACTATTTTGACATTATGAACTTGGTTTTTGTTCTTAACAGGAAAAAGTCCCAATATTAGATATATAAAATAGCAACATAAAGCCAGAGATTGTTCAAAATTGTTATTCTTTCTTTCTGTAAATATCTTAGTTTAATACATGTATTGAATAATAATTGTGTAAAGCACTGAACAAGGAACCAAAACGTGCTTTAACACACTTTGTTAAAGTTTTGTTAACATCTTTGTTAACATTTAACAATGATGCGGAAAAAGAAATCCCAAACTTGAAGGAATCTGTAATGTAAGTGAGATGGAGATATTAATAACTTAATGAGAAGGTAGAGTTTGGTTAACACAGAGAGGAGTAAGATATTACAGGAGTTTGAGGAGAGATACTTGGTTTGGGGTAATTTCAAGCAAAGCTGCAAAGAGAGAAAAAAAATGTTTTTCCCCTACTCATTTGGATTTGGTAGCAGGCAAAGATGAACAAAGAAAGTAGGAAGAAGAGTAAAAAATACTTCTTCCATTTTATAAACATTTATATAGTCCATGTTAGCTATAGCATGGTTACAGGTGTGAAGTCTGGGAAAAGAAGGCTAAAATGTTGACAGATCCCTACTGTGGAGCCACCTTTGGAGACCTAACAGTTTTTGAGCTGGAAGTATCAACTGGTGTATCAAATCAAGGAGACAATAAAATTGGAAAATCAATTAGGCTACTGCAGTGATAGAAGAGAATTGATAAGGGTCTGAATTAGAGTGATGGTAGTGTAAAAAGAAGAGTAAGAGACTGAAACCCAGGATTTAGCAACTAAAAGAAAGCAAATGGCTGGGTGCAGTGGCTTATGCCTGTAATCCCAGCACTTTGGGAGGCTGAGTTAGATTGCTTGAGCCCTGGAGTTCGAGACCAGTCTCAGCAACAAAGCAGGACTCTGTTCTCTACAAAACTATTTGAGACCCTGTCTCTCTAAAAAAACCATAATTTTAAAAAGTAGCCAGGTGCAGTGGCAGGCACCTGTAGTCCCAGCTACTTGGGAGGCTGAGGCAGGAGGATCCGCTGAGCTCAGGAGTTCAAGGTTGCAGTTAAGTATGATAATGCCATTGCATTCCAGTCTAAGTGATAGAGTGAAATTCTGTCTCAAAAAAATAAAACTGGGTCAGGCGTGGTGGCTCGTACCTGTAATCCCAGCACTTTGGGAGGCCAAGGCAGTCGGATCACTAGGAGTTCGAGACCAGCCTGGCCAACGTAGCAAAACCTGTCTCTACTAAAAATACAAAAATTAGCAGGTGTGGTGGCACACATCTGTAATCCCGGCTACTCAGGAGGCTAAGGCATGAGACTCGCTTGAACCCAGGAGGCGGAAATCGTGCCACTGCACTCCAGTCTCAAAATAAAACAAAACAAAACAAAAAACCACTAAAATAATAGTAATTTAAAAAAGCAAATGGATCAAGGAGGGAGATGGAAGAATTAATGGTGACAGAGAAAGGACTTACAGATAATCCTAAATCAGGTTTAAGATGAGGCTTCCCAATGTGGGCACTATTGACATTTTGGACAGGATTATTTCTTTGTTATGGCTGCAGTCCTGTGTATTGTAGGATGCTTAGCAACATCCCAATCTTCTACCTACAGAATGCTGGTAGCACCCCAACCCTAGTCATGACAATCAAAAATATTTCCAGACATTGCCAAATATCCCCTAAGACAGGGGTCCCCAACTCCCGGGCTGCAGACCAGTACTAGTCTGTGGCCTACTATGAACCAACAGCAGGCAAGCCAGCATTATTGCCTGAGTTCTGCCTCCTGTCACATCAGCTGTGACATTAGATTCTTATAGGAGCAGGGAATCTTATTATAAACTGTGCACATGGGGAATCTATAGGTTGCACGCTTCTTATGAGAATCTAGTGACTGATGATCTGGGATGGCACAGTTTCATCCAGAAAACATCCCTACCCCCACCACTCCCACCCCAGTCAGGTGGAAAAATTGTCTTGCATGAAATGGGTCCCTGGTGCCAAAAAGGCTGGGGACCACTGCCTTAAGTGGTAAAGGTGCCCCCTGGGTGGGAAGCATTAGTCTAGGTGAGTGGTTATGAGGCAGGAGAATAGGGTCTGGAGGCAGGGAACCTAAGACCGATTCACCCTGACTTCCTACAACTAAGTTGATAGGAAAATTCCAACTTTCCACGCTTAAGTACCAAAAAGACCAGAGGCTACTCCCTTTGCAAACCCCTTTTCTGTGGAGCAGATGGAAAATTGAAAGTTGGTTGCAAAATTGGTTGCTTTCTACAACCAGACATTTGCATGGGAGTGTAACTTTGTAACTTCACTTCAGCCTCTAACTGGTTGCTTTCTGCAACCAATCGGACTGATTGTGGGCCACCACTTCATTTACATGGGGTGAACACCAAGTAGACAATTGGAAACTTCTAGGGGGTGTTTGCACCCCAGAAGATTCCTTCTCCAGGGCCCTTGAGCCACTGCTTGGGCCCACTATGGAGTGTACTATCATTTTCAATAAATCTATGCTTTCGTTGCTTCACTCTTTCCTTGCTTTGCTGTGCATTTTGTCAAATTCTTTATTCAAAATGTCAAGAACCTGGACAACGTGCAGTCAAGACCCTCTACCAGCAACAGCTATGCCATTAATTAGGGCCTACCAGAAGAGGCGCCCAGAATGGCTCTTTGTCTATAATCTCAAACTTGAAGGGGCTGAACATTTTCCTGCAAGGCATGGTAAATCTATGGAGTAGAGCAGATGTGACCTCTTCCTAATTGTTCATTTCAGCTGTAGATATATCATTCATATCTTTCTCTAGGAGTTATATGTTCCCCAAATATGGCTAGCTATATAGTCCTCAAATGTCAAGCTATTACATTAATAAGGAACAGTAGTTTCTTATAGACAACTCAGGGGAAAATCAACTTTAAATGATCATTTACCTACATTATGCCTGTATTTGATGTAGTATCTTTGGTCATCATATTATGCCTATAGTTTAATTTTGCAAACACAAATACTGTAAATTGTATAGCGTGGTTAGCAGCCTTTTAAATGTTTTGTTGTACTCCAACATTATGTAATAAGTTGTCCTTTGTGTTTTCCTTGTCCCATTAGTTTTACTTCTGGTTCACAATACTTATGTTCCTCAGTGACTTAGAGTTGTTAATAGACCAGTGATTCTATCTTCGATAGCTTTGCATATTTTTTATGTTTATAATCTTTTGATACTAGTAGTGTTTTAAAATTTCAAATGTTAATTATTGTTTACTCATACAACATTTTTAAAAATTTAGGTTCAGGAAATGACTTAGTCAAAAATATCTATTATACATAGTAACAGGAATTTTATAGTTATACATCACCTTATTCTATAATATGAAAGATTTAGACATTATTACCTAAGTTTTCATTCTTTTGTCATATTTAGAAAAATAATATTTTAAATCTACTGATTCCATCAGGGCAGGAAGAATGAGGGGCCTCAAAAATCTGCAAGCTGCCCAGGCCACTTGAGGCTATTTTAATGGCCTAACATTAAGAGTAGTAGGGAAGATATGCAAAAGATTTACTATAAAGAAACATTTCTTACTACAAACTTCTATTTAAATTTAACATCAGCCTCATCACCTTTTGTGAATTTTACAGGAAATACAAAAACCATGTTTTTTTAATATATAACTCAATACCATTCAAGCTTGAGATCAGGTGATAGTTGAACTTTCCAAGGCAAAATTAAGTGCACCAACTGCCTAGATATAGCAAAGACGTTAGTACCACAAATTTACAATTATTTCTCTCTTTAATCAGAGTGGTCTATTGATTTTACACACTATGTCATTTTTCTGAGACAGTCTCACTGTCGCCCAGGCTGGAGTCCAGTGTTGCGCTCTAGGCTCACTACAGCCCCCACTTCCTGGGTTCAAGCAATTCTTTCATCTCATCCTTCGAGTAGATGGGATTATAGATGTGTGCCACCACACTTGGCTAATTTTTGTAATTTTAGTAGAGACAGGGTTTTGCCATGTTGGCCAGGATGGTCTCAAATTCCTGGCCTCAAGTGATCCGCCCACCTCAGCCTCCCAAAATGCTCAGATTACTGGCATACGCCACCGTGCCCAGCCTCACACACTATGTTGTAAGCTCCAAGTTTTTATTCATCTTTGCAAACCCAATGAGGTTTGACTGTAATAAGCCTTCAGTGAACACTTCTTGAATTAAAGATCTTTATTTCATTCTAGAAAGTCTCCAGGGTCCCCATATTTGAAACATACGTCCACTCCTATCCCTTCACTGAGATTTATTAAAAGGTGAAGAGAAGTGTGCATTCTATAAATCTGACTAAACATAATGGTTTGATTTCCTTTTCTAAAGATAACACTGCTCTGCAAAATTTCTCAGTTGCATATCAATAAGACAAAAGCACCTTTGTAACAAAATTCGAATGTTTAATTTTTTTCAAAACTTAACTATACTAATGAAAATAAATTATATGTAGACCACCTTCAATATTTTTACATCATCTTTATACAACTATAATAGTGCTTTCAAAAGACATTTTGTGAAGGACATTAATTTCACATTTAAAACGTGTTTCAAAAATAAGGGAACATTAAAGAACATCAAATTAGTCTGAAATATATCTCACAATGCTGAGAGGCATACTCTTCTTTATCAAATTAACTGTATGTGTATTCAAGATGGCTTTTAACTAATGACATTTCTTGTCCATTTCAGTAATTTCTTGGATCCAAAACAAAATCTGTGTATTTATTTCTTTGAAAACATCATTTGTCGACCGTCCTTTCACTGCCATGGAATGATTTGCCTTCTCAATCCAGTGGATTTTATGGGGAGCTTGCATTTTCTGTGCCACTTTCTCCAACAAGTTCTAAAGAAAAAAAGAAGAGGATACTAGACTAATGTTCTGTTGATTATTTAATAAAAGGTCCTCTCTCCCCCGCCTATACTGACATTCATTCCCAAGTATTCACTAAATGCTTTCTCACAGACAACTTTCTAGGCAATAGAATGTGTGAGAAAATGTCTGTAAATGTGGCAGTCCACTTATCTCAGCTATAGCAATATCAGATGAAGCACTCATGCATCTACTAATAAAATGTTAAATAAATTGGAATAAAAAAATTTTTTCCCAAAAAAATCTTTTTCCCAAGCAAATTATATGCTCTGGGGAATACAACGTTGTTTCATAATATTGGGCTAATATTTAGTAATGTGTAGACATTGCCAACCCTTTCTCAAGAATCAATTTTATAACAAACAATCTGCCTGAATATTGAAATGATTTAAAAAATCTACAGTGTAGTAATCCCCAAATCAGATGATTCATATATTAAGCCTTCATTTTCCAAATAAGGGTCATATTTACCAACTCTATTTCCAGGGAGACAAATTTTGTCAGTATACTTATATTTTTAGGTTCTCAAAAGCAACGGAGTAACCAGGACACAAAACTAGCATTAGTCAAATTGGCAACTTTTAAAAGAGACTGTTGCCAGAAGTATCTTGCTCCCAAGATATTTCTTTCATTCTCTTTCATTCACACAAACATTGAGTTATAATTCACCTTTTCACACATTTCATCTGCTGAGCCTGACACAAACAGTACAGGCTCTTTTAAACGAAAGAGGTCTTCATCTCTGAGTTTATGCTGCTGCTTTGGATGGTGCAGTGGGTAAGAAATACAAATGAGACCCCGAACAAAATCATCACCATCATCTGGCTCAATGTGACACATTACAGAAGCAGCTGCTCTTGAGCCCATTGAACGACCTAAAATCAATTAAAATTAAGTTCAGTTTGAAATATAAACTTTCATATAAAGTAGCAGTGATGGTGTGGCAAATTGAATCTTTTACTGTTCATCATATCTGTTTACCAACAAATTAACTCCAAACGGCAGCAATTAACAAGTTGCAATACCAGGCCAGGTGCAGTGGCTCACACCTGTAATCGTAGCACTTTGGGAAACCTAGGTAGGCAGACTGCCTGAGGTCAAGAGTTTGAGACCAGCTTGACCAACATGGCAAAACTCTTATCTCTACTAAAAACACAAAAATTAGCCGGGCACGGTGGTGCACACCTATAGTCCCAGCTACTTGGGAGGCTGAGGCAGGAGAATCACTTGAATCCCGGAGGTGGAGGCTCTGTCTCAAAAAAAAAAAAAAAAAAAAAAAAAAAGGAAAGGCTAAAAATTGATCTTAAGTCAAATGCTACAAAAAAAAAAAAAAAAAAAGGCAATTATTTTTCTGAACACTTAAAAGGACAAGGACAATCATTGTAAAGGAATCATTTGCAAGAGGACGATTCAGGGATATGAATAAAAGGAGAGAAGCTCAGCTTATAATACATATACATGAGGTTCAAGTTTGCTCTAAGTATATAAAGTACTTTAACATTAAAAAGGTGACTTACCAAAACAACAACAAAAAATCACTAAATTAGCTTCCTATGATCAACTAATTTTAACTCTCCATTACTTATTCCTATATTAAAACAGGTACTTAACAAGTATTCACAAGTATTGCACTTACCTCCAAGAAAAACACCTGCAAGTTTGTATTCTCCTGATGTCTTTAGGTAATTCTAGAAAAATTAAAAAATCATCAGTTCTTCATCTATAAAATATTCCACTGGAAAGGCAAGATATATTGTTTCTCATCATTACTGAAATGTATGAAAATCTATGCAAAGATAACCAGAAAATCTTAAGGGATTCTTCTTAAAAGAGGTAAGCAGTCCCTCCTCTTCTGGTCATGCCTTCACTATTAAACCACATGTTAGGTAATACAGGCAAATACATAAGAAAAAAGTTAATCTACCTTTACTAAAATATTTAAGCACTAAACTATTTTTAGAGAATAAATTATTTTTTAAAAAGGCCAGCAAAGGCTTGCAACTAATACCAAATTTGATCATGTTAACATCTGAAGTTCTAAAAAACTTAATAAGTTTGAAAGCATTTAGATCAGGGGTGTTCAATCTTTTGGTTTCTCTGGGCCACAGTGGAAGAACTGTGTTGGGCCACACATAAAATACACTAACTCTCATGATACTTGATAAGCTTAAAAAAAAAAAAAATTGTAAACAAAAATCTCATAATGTTTTAAGTAAGTTTACAAACTTGTGTTGGGCCACATTCAAAGCTGTCCTGGGTCATATGTGGCCCATGGGTTGGACAAGCTTGATTTAGTGAAACTTTAGTGTTATCCAGGATTTTAAGCAAGGTTTCTAAATAACATATACAGAAAACAGTATCGTATTTGTACATGCATAGTATGGTAAATAAAATATTCTAGAATGCCAAAATGATGCGCTAAAGTTACATAATTCCAGTGAGAAAAATCATATGTAGTTTCCTTGGCAATATCATGGAGGAACATTTATGATGTAAGCATTCATCTCCACGGAAACTGACGACAGGGAAATCTGACCATTAAAAAGCTTTCAAGTACTGCTGAGTTTTATAAGAATATACTCATTCAAAGATTTTTTTAATTAAACCAGATGACTACTAATAAAATTTATATTACATTTATTAAGGATTTCAAACAGAATTCTGTTATAAGTAAACATAAAGAAATTTTCTTACCAAAACTGATTTATATGCCTTAATTCTATGTACAATATTAAGGCCTTTACAGGTAAATCTCAGGCAGAAAAACCCATGGGATGCAAGATGGGATGCCAGTGACATCAAATGAGGAAGATTCATATCTCCTGATGCTCCATGTGTAAGAATTATTCCGTATGTTAAGCTCTTGTTAGGTACCAAACAAACGGCATCTAGTAATTTATTTCCAAAAGGTATTTTTAATTTAACCTGGAATTCAAAAGAATAAAGGGATCAAAAATTACTTTCTTGCCTATGAAGACAACTGAACAGCTACATACATGTTTGCTCTGTGAGGCTCATAATTCAAGTCATAGCCTCCAAATAAAAAGTAGTGATATTAATAATAGTATTTAAGTGCTTACTGTGTCGGGTATTATAAGTGCTTTATATGTATTAACTTATTTCACCTTTCTAACAATCCTATGAGGCAAGCACTGTCATTATCCCCATTTTATAGATAAGGCACAGCAGATTAAGTAACTTGCCCAAGGTTATATAGCCGCTAGCTAGGATTTAAACTCAGGGCAGTCTGTTCTAGATTCCTCACTCTTAACCACTTATGCTATACTGCCTCCCACAGTGAAAGTTGAAAATAAGATTACTCTGAAGCCATATAATTACAAACAAACAAAAAACCAGGAACCCTGAAGATGCAGAACATACGAAAATATTACCTCTGTATGACTCATTTTCACTGTTGAATAACAAACTTAAAGGGCATTTACATCTGAGAAGCAAAGGACATCTCCCTGAAAAGAAGATTCTGTTGTGAAAGGTGAGTTGGCAGACATGGATATGACACAAAAACTATGAATGAACACATTCAGTAGCTAAAATAAACATTTAGAATTACTTCCCTAAAATCTGGGGTCTTTACATGTACATTTTTCTATGGGCACTCAGAATTGGTTAGAGGGCCAGGTGCAGGGTTGGTAGATGTTATAGAAGATAAAACAAAGGTGATACTTTGACATGGAAACTGTAATTCATATCAAAGTAGGATGCTGTATCTTGGCAAAAAATGATAATGTAAAAATGTATAAACACACATTTTTGTAAGAATCTTCATTCTAAATGAACTATCCTAATTTTTCAGCATCTTTCCATTAACCCATTTTCTTCATTATTATAGTTCCCAAGCCTACCCATCCACACCTTGTCATGTAACTTCACAGTGCTGCCAGAAGGCAGAGTATGTAAGTCTTCACCCTGTTTACTTTGGACTTGGCTATGTAACTTGTTTTAAGTAATGGAATGTAGGTAGACATTTCAATGTGTGACTTCTGAGCTTAGGCGTGGCAAACTTCCAGAAGCCCTCTTGAACTTTCACCCTCAGCCATGAGAAAAACATGCTCTAGGTGGTTTTGCATTTTCAGCCTGGGTCTCAAAATGAAAACATATGGAACAGATTTGAACCCAAAACTGAAGTCTGGAGTCCAGACTAGTCTAACCAAGACCTAAACAACAGCTGATCTGAAGATCCATGAGCATGAAATGTAAGCCACTGAAATTTTGGGGTTGTTACGTAGCATTCCTTCCTATGTCAAGAGCTCTTGTATTGTTTAGGATATTATCAACATTAGGATCTCCATTACTCACCCATTTTTCCCATTAACATTTACTTATTCATTCATTCAATAGGTAACAGTAACAAGGTTTAAAGTTCAAAATGTACCAAGAATATGTAGTGAAAAAGTCTCACTCATTCCACTTTTGACTTGCCATCAGATCCCCTCTCCAAAGGTAACCAATATTATCTGCTTCTTACTTATCCTTCCATATAGCACTGTACTTATTTTCACACAAGTGTAAGTATATTTATAAGATAAATTCCTGGGGAAGGAATTGCTGTGTCAAAGGGTTTGTTCATAATTTTTTACAGAATTTTTTCATAGAACTTCCTGAGGTGAATACATTTCATTTTTGAACAGGTATCATGTGCACACGGTACACTAAAAAATGTAAACAGAAGTCAAAGGATTTGTTCATAATTTACAGAATATTTTTTTCATAGGCCTTCCTGAGGTGAAGAATGCATTTCATTTTTGAATAGGTATCATGTGTACATGGTACGTTTTAAAAGACAATGTAAACAGAGGTTTCCTCACACTCTTTCCCCCAGCCACCAAGTTCTTTTCACTTCCTAGAAACCACCATAAACAACGTATTATGTACCTTTCCTCATCTGTGAGTGTGAGCGTGTAGAATTCTCTTATTTCAGCCTGGAGAGCATTAGTCTGATGGAACTGTAAAAGTTTTGGAAGTTGAGTGAGATAAGGGAGATGAAGGACTTCAAGCTTCAGTGTCCCTAACTTCATACATGTAGCCCCATAATTATGCCTGGGTTTCTCAGTTCAAAGATCCTCTGTTTTACTTTCTCAAGAGAATAAGCCTCCATCCAGTCTTCTAACAAGGAGAAAGGCAGTCACCCAACAGCGTGAAATGGGGAAGGGGATCTGGATATCCAATTGCTTCTCAGATTTCACCTAAATCATTTCTTTAAGCTCCTTACACCCACCTTCTGCACCACCACCACCTTCATTCCCAGTACCACAGCTGTCCAGTGCTGCCAGTTTCCGTGCAGTTTGAAGATTCTGTGGTTAATATAGGGTTTGCTAAGATATTGCCAGCGTTTCCTTTCCTATTCTCCTATTGTCGGAGGTTTGTTTTTGTTTTTAAATCCCCTTAATGTAATTTTAGTGAAACTTCATGAAGGAGTAAATTTAGATGTACGTAAACAATCACTATCTTAAAATGCTTCACTTTTTTTTTTTTTTTTTGAGACAGGTTCTCGCTCCGGTGGACAGGCTGGAAAATTCAGTGGCGCAATCATAAGTTCACTGCATCCTCGAACTCCTGAGCTCAAGCGATCCTCTCGCCTCAGCCTCTTGAGTAGGTGGGACTACAGACGCTCACCACCACGCCCGCTAATTATTTTTAAATGTTTTTGTAGGGACGAGGGTCTCCCTATGTTTCGCAGGCTGGTCTTGAACTCCCGGGCTCAAGCGATACCCCCTGCCTTGGCCTCCCAAACCGTTAGGATCCCAAGACGTTTGCCACCTCCCGGTCTGCTTTACTATTTTTCAGACTTCACGATGCACAGTGTGTTCTTCACGGCTGGTGCACACATGCTGCTTTTCTTCAGAAACACGGAGAATGCCCCATAATACAATCCCCAAGCAACCTGCTCTAGGTCGTCTGGGTGTGTTTTTTTGAGACAGAGTCTTGCTCTGTCCGCCAGGCTGGAGGGCAATGGCGTGATCTCGGCGAACTGCAACCTCCGCCTCCTGGTTCAAGCGATTCTCCAGCCTCAGCCTCCCGAGTAGCTGGGATTACAGATGGGCGCCACCACGCCCGGCTAATTTTTGTATTTTTAGTAGAGACAGGGTTTCCCCATGTTGGCCAGGCTGGTTTTGAACTCCTGACCTCCTCCCATCGTGTTGGGATTACAGGCGTGAGCCACCGCGCCGGGCCACTGTCGTCTGGGTTTTCATCTCTGGCTTTAAGTTCAGAGAGGGCAGGGTTTCAAGACTGGCCCGGCCTCAGTGCCCTCAATGGCGATGGTGAAGAAGAACGGCTAGAGGTGCTGCGCCCACGAAACGCCAGCGCTAGTGGCGTCCAGAGCGCCGGCTCCACCGGCTGGGCGGTCGGCGGAGTTCTAGGACAACTCCTACTCAAAGGGCTGGGCGATCACCTCCAACGCCACAGCCCCTTCAACTTTCAGTTACAAACGTTCGTGCCCTGTTACGTCCACAGCATTACGTTGGCTGTCGTGGGGCAAACAAAAATGTTGAGTCTTACAGGGGGTCGGGTCAACAACCGCAGCAAACATGGAGAGAAAATTCAAAGTGGGTCTCACGGGCGCGCGGGGCTCGGCGGCGCTCGGGCACGGGATCCGTTCCCTCCGCAAATGGGCGCTGCTGGGGCTGCCCCGCCGGCCGCCCCGGACGACCCCTCTCAACTCGGAGGCTGCTTCGAGCCAGTCACCCGGGACTGGCTGACGCGGTCCAGGTTGGCCCCGTCCGGCTCTCCCTGTCCGTACCAACCCCACACTCCGCCCTCCTACCCGGCAAAGCCGACGAAGCCCCCACCGGCTGGTGCCCGCGGGCACCGAACTTAACGGAACGCCTCCCGGCTCGGACCAACCGCGCCTGAGGAGCGACGCCCGCGAGCCTCAAACGCCTCAGGCGGGCCTGCCGGGTGCTCTCCCCGTCTCGTCTCCCAGGAAGCCGCCCCTCAGACGGCGGCGCCAACCGCCACCGCCGCACTTACCCGGGAAGGCAAAAGTGGCCGCGGGCACCCAACCGCCGTCACTCCCTTCAGGGAGCTGACTAGCGCGCTCGAAGCGACCGCCTCGCCTGCCCCGCCACAGCGATCGTCTACGACGCACGCGCGCGCAGGCCACGCCCCCGGGTGCGCGGGCCGGGCCGCAGAGCACGTCGGGAGCGTGAGTCTCCCAGCCCGCCACATCCTGGGGCGGTACGCGCGGAGTGGCCGAGCCGGGGGAAGGCGCCAGGGTGGCCGCCGCCTCAGCAGCACGCGGACGGTTGGAAAGTCAGCCCCAGTTTCCGCCTCCCCCAGGATTGCTCTACTCGGGGCTTCCTCATCCCAGCCACCACTCCATTCCGAGGCGCGATCAGCTCTGACCAGTCTCTTCCTCACATCCATAGACAATTCGTTAGTCCCGTTAGGGTCAAACGCTTACAGAATCCAACCGCTTCGCACACTTCTACATGGGTCAAGCCTCCTGTTATCTTTGCGGGGATGACTGTAACAATCACTTAAACGGTCGCTTCGTACCATCTTGCCCCCGCCTGGGCCTTGTCGGCGACGCCGCAGCCATGTGGATGCTGTGGAAGCCTACCCGCGCCCCCCGACCCCGCCGGATCTTCCAAAGGCTCCGCGCTCATCACCAAAGCCAGCGGCCGGCAGTGGCCTAGGCTGTTGCACGCGATGGGTCCCCCACGTCTCCCCTCTCTATCTCCTTTCCCTGGAGGCCCGGGGCAGCCCAGCCTCCGCTATCCTCACCACCACCCACCAGGCACGAACCCACGACGACGGGCTTTTGTCCTGGCTTCTCCCTCCCAGCGTGGGCCGTGTCTTCTCGGGGTCAGCAGGGTGTGTGGTTTTCACAGCGAGGCCTCTCCTGATCGCCTCCCCGCTCTTCCTGTCCTTCCCTGGTCACCTCACGAGCTATGGATGTGTCTGTCTCCTCACTGCACTATAAGCTCCCAGGTGAAGACAGGGTTGCTTTTTGTAAATTTTTGTTTTCACCGTGAACCTCCTGTGTATGAATAATGCTCAGAAAAAAAATTATTTATTAAATGAATGACTCTTCCCCAAGCCCCGTGCAGCTGGCACCTGCCCTCTTTTCTGTCACGGTTACGTACAAGGAAATACATTCCACAAAACCACATAGTCACTGTCATTTATCACAAGTGTTTTCCCAAATTACAAAGTCTTAATACTTCCTTGTCTCCTAAGTTTTTAGCTGTGTTTTCTAAAAAAATTTATTTACATGCCATAAAATTCACTCATTTGAAGTGCACCATTCAATGATTTTCAGTAATTTTAAAACTATTTGCAACCATCACTATAATTTAAGAACATTTCCATTGTCCCCCCGAAAAGTATGTGCACTGTTACAGTTGAGGTAGGGGACCAACAGGACTTATTTTCGAAGCACTGATCACCACCCGCTGAGCAAAACAAGATCCGGTCAGAACAGGATGCCCTAAAAAAACGGCCAAAACTGCCCTAAAGAAACAGGCCCAAACCAGCTAAAACAAGGATGGCGACCAAAGTGACCTCTAGTGCCCTCACTGCTCATTATACACTAATTATAATATATTAAACATGCTACCACACTTCCACCGGCACCCTGACAGTTTATGAATGCCATGGCAATGCCCAGACCTTACCTTATATAGTTTAAAAAGGGAAGAATCCTCAGTTCCAGAGGAACTCCCCATCCCTTTTCTAGAAAATTCGTGAATAACCCACCCCTTATTTAGCATACAATGAAGGAGTAGCTATTAAATATAGCTAGCCACTGGCGCGGTGCCCTGACTTATGCCTGTAATCCCAGCACTTTGGGAGACCAAGGTGGGTGGATCACCTGAGGTCAGGAGTTGGAGACCAGCCTGGCCAACATGGTGAAACCCAGCATGTACTACAAATACAAAAATTAGCCAGGCGTGGTGGCAGGCACCTGTAGTCCCAGCTACTTGGGAGCTGAGGCAGGAGAATTGCTTGAACCCTGGAGGCAGAGGTTGCAAAGCCGAGAAGAGTGCACCACTGCACTCCAGGCTGGGCAACAGAGCGAGACTCCGTCTCTCTCTCTATATATATCTATCTATATATCGATATACATATAGATAGCTGTAGATATCTATATATATATATAGATAGATATATAGCTAGCCAGCAATCCATGAGTGTTACTCTGCCTGTGGGGTAGCCCTGCTGTGTTTACCAGAAGCAATTTTCCTGTGATTTGTTGCTCTAATGTACTTGCTTTGCTTTCATTTTACTGTCAGTTTGCTCTTGAATTCTTTCCTGTGCAAAGTCAAGAACCCTCTCAGGCTCAGCTCCAGTTTTGGGATTCACTGGCATTACAGCCATTCTCTGTTCCTACCCCTATCCCCGGGCAACTACTAACACACTTTCTGTCTCTCTGGATTTACCTTTTCTGGACAGTTCATATAAATGGAGTCCTACACTGTGTGGTCGTGTGCCTCTAGCCTCTTGCACTTAGGATAATGTTTTCAAGGTTGTCCATGCTGTGACATGCATCAGTACTTTGTACCTTGTTACAACTCATATATTTTTATTGCCAAATAGTATTCAGAATTTTTGAGTATTCATTCACCCGTTGGTAGACATTCGAATTGTTCATACTATTTTGTTATTATGAATTCAGCTGTGCCATTCAGAGAAACAGAAGGCGATGTGACGACAGAAGCAGAGAGATTTGAAGATGCCAAGATGCTGGATGGGAAGATGGAAGAGGGGCCTCAAGAAAAGAAATATAAGGACTGCAGCTCTAGAAGCTGGAAATGGCAAGGAAAAGTTTTCTCCTCTCCGAGACTCCAGAAGGAATCAGCCCTGCCAGTGACCTTGACATGAGCTCTGTGAAACTGGTTTCAGACTCTGACCTCCAAAACTGTGAAAGAATAATTTATATTGTTTTCAACCACGTAAGTTTGTGGCAATTTATCATCACAACAATAGGAAACTAATACAAAAGCTTTATTTATGAACCAAAAATTGAATTTCATATATGCTTCACATGTAATGAGATACTCTTCTTTTTATTTTTTTCAGCCACTTCGCAATGTTGAAATCATTCTTAGCTTGCAGGCTGTACAAACACTGGTGGTGGCTCAGATTGGGCCTGTGGGCTATAGTTTGAAATATCCTAAATTAAATATTAGTGCAATTAATTCAGCCATGTATTAAAATAATAATATGTAATAACCCTGGTTTGTTTTTTTTTTAAACCCTGGGGTTTTATAATGTTTCAAAAATTAGAATGCTGTTAATGTAATACATTACAGATTAATGCAGCAAAAACAAAGCCAAATAAAACATGAACATTTCAATAGATGCCTTAAAAACACTTAATAAAATTTAATGCCTTTCCTATTGAAAAAGGAAATAAGTCAGTATTAGATTAGAGACCAGCCTGGCCAACATGGTGAAACCCGGCATCTACTAAAAATACAAAAATTAGCCAGGCGTGGTGGCAGACACCTGTAGTCCCAGCTACTTGGGAGCTGAGACAGGAAAACTGCTTGAACCCTGGAGGTAGAGGTTGCAAAGCCGAGAAGAGCGCACCACTGCACTCCAGGCTGGGCAACAGAGCGAGACTCCGTCTCTCTCCCTCTCTGTATATATGTATATATCTATATCGATCTATATATAGATTGATATATATAGATATAGATATATAGATATATAGCTAGCCAGTAACCCATGAGTGTTACTCTGCCTGTGGGGTAGCCCTGCTCTGTTTACCAGAAGCAATTTTCCTGTGCTTTGTTGCTCTAATATACTTGCTTTGCACTTAGGATAATGTTTTCAAGGTTTATCCATGCTGCGACATGCATCAGTACTGTTTTAATAGTGGTTGTTTATCATAAACTAGACCAAACATTTTACTCAACATTGAAAAATCTGTAACATCTTTGATGATCCAATCTAAACTAGCCACCACTATCTACCCCACTTTTTTCTCTGTAATACCCTGTTTTTATTTATGACAATCCATAATTATCTTGTTTAGTTTTTACTTGATAATTTTCATTCTTTTCCAGAATAGACAGCAATTGTTCACTTCTGTATCCTTAGAGCACAGTACAATGTCTAGCACATATTAGGTGCTCAAGATTTGTTGAATGAATTCCCATTTGTAACGCTAACTTTATGTGTCAAGTTGGCTGATCCAGGGTGCCTAGATAAGTGGTCACACATTATTCTGCATGTTTCGATGAGAGTGTTTTGGGATAAGATTACCATTTAAATCAGTGAACTGTGAGTAAAGCAGATTGCCCTCTGTAACGTGGCAGGTGGCGGGGGGTGGGCGCTCATCCAGTTAACTGAAGGAGTAAGTAGAACAAAAGACTAGCCTTCCTTGAGCAAGAGGGAATTCTGTCAGCAGACAGCCTTCAGGCTTGAACTGCGATACTAGTTCTCTCCTGGGTCTCCAGCCTAATGGTCTTCGGACTTTAACTGCAGATGTTGGACTTGCTAGCCTCTAAAATTGTGTGAACCAATTTCTTAAAATAAATCTTTATACACGCGCGCACACACACACACACACACACCCCTCTATTGGTCATATTTTTCTGGAGAATCCTGACTAATGATATACCATTGAAGTCTGAAAGACAATAAGAATGCTTGTTGTCACCACAATTATTCAACATTATGCTAGAAGTTCCAGCCAATGCAATAAGGATAGAAAATAAATAAGATTATAAATATGGCAAAGAAGATACACTGTCACTTTCAAATATGATTGTGTTTGAGAAAAAACAAGTGAAATGTATTAGAGCTAATAAAATCGTTCGTTAAGGGGTTGGGTACAGAACATATATAAAAATCTACAGTTTTCTTAGCTACATTAAATAACCAGCTAGTGAGACCCTGTCTCTACAAAAAAACCCAAAAAAACAAAAACATAATCTTTTGAGCATTAAAAGACACTGAAATGAGAGTCTAAGACATGCCATAAAGTAGAACGTATGGAGCATATACCACAAAGTACTAAATCCAGAATATATGTCTATGAATCCAGCAGAAAGTTGAACTACTTAGTAGGAAAATAATTAAAAATTTTACAGGAAAGGCAACACAAAAGGCTAATAACCACAAAATGGTCAGCCTCATTAATAATCAGAGAAAAGAAAATTAAAACATGTGTTACCATTGTGTACTAATCAGATTGGCAAAAAATTTGTCAGTCTGATAATATCAACTGTTAGCAAGAAAGTAAAGCAACTGCAAATTCTGTACAGGGGAAAGAGCATAAACTGGGACAAACAATTTGGAGTCATTTAACATTATCTAGTGAAATAACAGATGTACATCCCTTATAACCCAGTAATTCCACTTCTAATCAAATGTGGCCAAGAAACATGAATAAGAGTGTTCACTGCAGCACTGATTGACATTTCCCCCAAATGGGAGGAATCCAAATGTCCATCTGCAATGGAATGGTAAAATAAAGTGATCATATTTATATGGTGAAGTACTGTCCACATATAAAAAATGAATAAGGCTGGACGCGGTGGCTCATGCCTGTAATCCTAACACTTTGGGAGGCCGAGGCTGGCATAGCACTTGAGTTCAGGAGTTTGAGACCACCTTGGACAACATGGTGAAACCCTGTCTCTACTAAAAATACAAAAAATTAGCCAGGCAAGGCAGGCACCTGTAATCCCAGCTACTCAGGAGACCGAGGCAGGAGAATCGCTTGAACCGAGGAGGTGGAGGTTGCAGTGAGCCAAGATTGTGCCACTGCACTACAGCCTGAGTGACAGAGTGTGACTCTGTCTCAAAAAAAAAAAAAAAAAAAAAAAAAAATAGGCAAGTAACAACAGAAATTTGATATGATTCCATTTACATCAATTTCAAAATCGGCAAGAGTAAACTCTGCTGCTTAGGGAGGTGCTATATGTAGGTGGTAAAACTAAAAAGCAAGAAAAAGATGATCACAGCCATCATGTTCGTGGTTACCTGGGAGCAGAGAGGAAATGTGATAAGGGGAGGCACTGTGGTCACCTCTAAGCAATGTTCTATTTCTGAACCCGAGTGGAAATGTCGAAGAAAAACCAGAGCTGGACAATAAAGTGGTAAAAAACAGATGCTAGTCAGGACTATTGCAACGGGGGAAAAGACATTTCAGTATAGGATTGGGCTCAATTCTGAATACAGCATGGTTAAATGGGCATTTATAGCCAAGGATCAGGGTAGGGAGTCAGTGGATGGAAAATTACTAAGAGGAAATGCATCAGGGTGACAGATATTCTGGTTAAATAGACCAAATGGGATTCTAGCTGAAAACAGGCCAGCATGATCAGACATGACTTGGGGGATGGTAGAGGATGAGGAAGTAGATTAGATACAAAGCGTGGTCACATATGGAGGGTGGGGGATTTTTGTGAAACTGACTTAGCAGGGTTCTTGGTAAAATTGAATGTTATAAGGCAGTGCGCAGATAGGCCTATGACAAGGTTCAGGAGACTGATGAAAGGATAGTGATATGGTTTGGCTGTGTCCCTACCCAAATCTCATCTTGTGGCAGGCCAGGTCTCACTAACGCAGGCCTCCAAACAACTGTTTCAGTACTGACTGAGTGGTAAATTAAATGTTAAAAGCTAGTGTCCTTATACAAAGGCTGGAATGTAACAACAGCCCACTAAGAATTTTGCCTAGGCCTTTCCTGAACCTTAAAGCATGATTAACCAAGTTTTACTGAGGGCCTGATAAACTCCCAAGGCCTCCACAAACAAGTTTATTGGGAGTCTGAAGGAACTCCCTAAACCTCCGTGATTTAGTAGGAGGCAAGATAAGGGTAATCACCCCAGCACCTGGACTCATTTAGATTAAGTACATTTACTGAGGCTCCAGAGGAAGGTCTTCAGGACTCAGAACTTAGTTATAGATTAAAAGAAGCTAAACACTTATGTCTTTAGATGAATGCACACTTAAACATAGACATATAGCTTGGAAGGTACATAGGCTCTGGAAAACTTTGTAATTTTGATTTGGTCTGGTGATAAAATTTCCAGGCCTTCTCCCTGTAGCTGGTTACAGAAATAAAAACTCTCTTCCTCTCTAGTTCATCTGCATCTTGTTATTGGGTCACAAGAAATAGTAGCCTGACTCTCAGTTCGGTCAGAGAACAATCTTGAATTGCAGTTTCCATAATCCCCATGTGTCATGGGATGGTCCCAGTGGTAGGTAATTGAATCACGGGGGCAATTACCCCCATACTGCTGTTCTCATGATAGTGAGTGAGTTCTCACAAGATCTGATGGTTTTATAAGGGGCTTTTCTCCCTTTGTTCAGCACTTCTCCTTCCAGCAGGCATGTGAAGAAGGATGTATTCACTTCCCCTTCTACCATGATTGTAAGTTTCCTGAGGCCTCCCCAGCCCTGTGGAACTGTGAGTCAATTAAACCTTTTTCCCTTATAAATTCCCCAGTCGTGGGTATGTCTTTATTAGCAGCGTGAGAATGGACTAATACAGTAAATTGGTACTTCAGAGAGTGAGGTGCTACTGTAAAGATACCCAAGAACGTGGAAGTGACTTTGGAATTGGGTAATGGGCAGAGGCTGGAACAGTTTGGAGGGTTCAGAAGAAGACAGGAAAACATGGAAAAGTTTGGAACTTCCTAGAGAGTTGGAGGGCTTAGAAGACAGAAAGATGTGGGAAAGTCTGGAACTTCCTAGAGACTTGTGGAATGGCTTTGACCAAAATGCTGATCATGATATGGACAATGAAGTCCAGGCTGAGGTGGTCTCAGATGGAGATGAGAAACTTGTTGGGAACTGGAATAAAGATGATGCTTGGTGTGCTTTAGCAAAGAGGCTGGCAGCATTTTGCTCCTGCCTTAGAGATCTGTGGAACTTTGAACTTGAGAGAGAGGATTTAAGGTATCTGGCAGAAGAAATTTCTACATGGCAAAGCGTTCAAGAGGAAGCGGAGCATAAAAGTTTGGAAAATTTTCAGTTTGACAATGTAATAGAAAAGAAAAATCCATTTTCTGGGGAGAAATCCAAGCTTGCTACAGAAATTTGCATAAATAACAAGGAGTCCAATGTTAATCATTGGACAACAGGGAAATGTCTTCAGGGCATGTCACAGACCTTCAAGGCGGCCCCTCCCATCACAGGCCCAGAGGCTTAGGAAGGAAAAATGGTTTTGGGGCCAGGCCCAGGACACCCCTGCCGTGTGCAGCCTAGGGACTTGGTCGTTGTGTCCCAGCCACTCTAGCCGTGGCTAAAAGAGACCAAGGCATAGCTTGGGCCATGGCTTCAGAGGGTGCAAGCCTCAAGCCTTGGCAGCTTCCATATGGTGTTGAGCCTACAGGTATACAGAAGTCAATAATTGAAGTTTGGGAACCTCTGCTTACATTTTAGAGGATGTATGCAAACACCTGGATGTCCAGGTTGGTTTGCCGTGGGGGTGGAGCCCTCACTGCTAGGGCAGTGTGGAAGGGAAATGTGGGGTTGGGCCCCACACAGAGTCCCCACTGGGGTATTGCCAAGTGGAGCTGAAGAGGGGCACTGTCCTCCAGACCCAGAATGAGAGATCCACTGACAACTTGCAGCTTGCACCTGGAAAAGCAGCAGACACTCAATACCAGCTGTAGAAGCAGCTGGGGTGAGGGGCTGTGGCCTGCAAAGCCACAGGGGTGGAGCTGCCCAAGGCCGTGGGAGCCCACCTCTTGCATCAGCGTGACCTGGATGTGAGAGATGGAGTCAAAGATTATTTTGGAGCTTTAAGATTTAATTACTGCCTTGTTGGATTTAGAGCTTGCATAAGGCCTATTGCCCTTGTTTTGGCCAATCTCTCCCATTTGAAACAGGTATATTTATCCAATGCCTGTACCTCCATTGTATCTAGGAAGTAACTAACTTGCATTTGATTTTACAGGCTCACAGGCGGGAGGGACTTGCCTTGTCTCAGATGAAACTGTGGGCTTGGACTTTTGGGTTAATGCTGAAATGAGTTAAGACTTTCGGGAACTGTTGGGAAGGCATGATTGTGTTTTGAAATGTGAGATGTGAGATTTGGGAGGGGCCAGAGGTGGAATGATATGGTTTGGCTATGTCCCCACCCAAATCTCATCTTGAATTGTAGTTCCCATAATCCCCACGTGTTGTGGGAGAGACCTGGTTGGAAGTAATTGATTTATGGGGACAGTTACCTTCATGCTGTTCTTATGATAGCATGATCCAATGGGTTTTATAAGCGGCTTTTCGCCCTTGGCTTGGCGCTTCTCCTTGCCACCATGTGAGGAAAGACTTGTGTGATTCCCCTGCCACCATGATTGCAAGTTTCCTCAGGTCTCGTCAGCCCTGTGGAACTGTGAGTCAATTAAACTTCTTTTCTTTATAAATTACCCAGTCTCAGGTATATCTTTATTAGCAGCGAGAGAACGGATTAATACAGGTGGTCAAGCAAAGAATCTTTGTCAGTGATTACATGGATGTTTTCTTATAATTAAATTGCAGATATATGTTTAAATTGCAGATATACATTTTATATTCTTCTGTATGTCTATTTCAAGATTCAAAATATTTTAGAAAAAATTATTTGACTGGAAGATGAATGGAAGAGAGAACATTAGGTAAAGGAATCTGTAGAATATGATATATGGTTCAGTGTTCAGATTTTTGGTTCTTTTTAAGTTCTTTTAAGCGCATTTCAAAGTGATTTTCATTCAGTCATTTACTCATTGTATTAAGGCCATTTTTGTGTTGCTACAAAGAAATATCTGAGGCTGGGTAATTTATAAAGAAAAGATATTTATTTTGGTTCATGATTCTGCAGGCTGTATAGGAAGTGTAGTGCCAGCATCTACTTCTGGAGAGGGCTTCAGGAAACTTCCAATCATGGTGGAAGGCAAAGGGGAGCCAGGGTATCATGTGGCAAGAGAGGGAGTAACAGAGAGAGGGGGAGGTGCCACACCTTTTAAAACCACCAGATTATGTGAATTCACAGTGAGAACTCACTTGTTACTGCAAGGATGGTGTCGGGCCATTCATGAGGGATCCACCCCTAAGATATGAAATCCTCCCACCAGGCCCCACCTCCACCACTCAGAATTACATTTCAACATGAGATCTGGAAGGGACAAACATCAAAACCATATCACCCATTAGATATTTATTCAGTCTTTCTAGTTGCTGTCACTCTATTAGATGTTAGGACTACCCAGAAGAAAGGCCTGGCCTCTGAAATCATGGCACTTAAAATCTAGTAAGGGTAAAATATGTACTGAAGGATGTCTAAGCTGGATGAAGAAGAGAGGGCCAAGACATTCTAGGACAAGGGAAAGGCATGGGCCAGGAAGGTAAGAACACAGGCATTGACAGAACTGGGAGAGGACTCGTTCTTTCAGAGGACTGGATTGACATTAGAAAGTGCTGAGAGATTTGACTCAAGATGCAGGTAGAGGCCATATGATGATTGGCCTTGTATGAACTATTAGCTAGAATTAAGTTTGGCTGAATACCCACAGTAATATGGGCTTACAAGGAGACCGGGGTTCATTGCTTTGTCATTTAAAACCAGTCTGGGCAGGTGGTCTGGGCTGCTGTGCATCAAGGACCCAGATTCCCTCTGTTTTTACTGCTCCCTGTTCCAAACACAGCTAATAATTAGCACAACATAGGCCTTTAAAATAAAGGTGGTTTTATTATAAAATTCTAAAAATGTACTTTAAAGTACAGTCATGGGAATACTGCATAATAAGTAGAAACGTGTCTTCATACTGCAAACAATCACACAGATATTATATTGTCCATGGAATTAATACTTTAAAAAATTCTTCTTTTTACTTAAGAAGAGTCTTCAGAGCACCATTATTTTAATAGAAGTTATTTTGCATATCAGAGTTCATCTTTGGTCTGCAATTAAGAAGCAAAATATTTAGAGCTATCAAGAAGTCTTACACAAGTGAAGAAGACTTACATTCATTTGTTCATTATTTTCCTGTAAAGATGAGAGGAAGCCAAGCTGCCTCTAGAGGCTTTTAGGGCTTGGGACTATTTCCAGAGGCCCAGAGTCAGCTAAGGGTAAAATCACATTGTGTTCCATAGCCTACTGATAAGGAACCCAAACATCCACGGGCTGTACTACTGTAAAGGCCTTGTGTTATGAACAGTAGTGGTGAAAGGTTAGGATAGACAATGAGCAAAAAATAAACAAAGCTACCATTCTGGCCCCTAACTTCTACTAATCAGTGGAAGATACTGGCTGGGTACCTCCTCTCAATCACGTAGATGAAGATAAACAATTGAGCAGAAGTGGAGCAAGGAAGCTGCCTAGTCTCACTTAGAGCCAAAGTGAGAAGTGTTCTGATACCTAATCACAGATTGGTGAGGGGGAACCTTTCGATTTGGCAATTCTTGTTTTGTCATTGGTTTTAACTAATTTTTATGGACCTGGAGCACTGATAGAGTTAACAATGATGATGAACGACCTTTGAGGGCCAGTTGGTTAGTGGTAAATGAGTTCTACAAAAAACAAAGACAAAAATAAAACAACCAAAGTTCTGATTTGTAGCATGTGCTGATTGTCATGGTGTAAATACTCCTATCAGGCTGATTCCAACCTACCAAAAATTTAAACAGTATGCAAAATTCCCAAATATTTATCAACGGGTGAGCTCATATACGCTGGTTCTGTCACATCACTGGGGCTGGCCTCACCTTAATTCCTTTTACACCCCCTTGAGAGGTAGACATAATAATTGCCAAATCTGCCTTCTTGTCTTTGGTTATAATACCACAATTTTGAACTTGTCCATTCAGAAACCTAATTATGTTGCTTAAAATGTCAAGTCAGCATATGTTACACACACACATACACAAACACACAAACACACATATACACTCTATTTTATGCAATTTACATTCCTTCGAACAGAAATCATAATCAAAGCAACAGTCCCCTGCCACACTATGTCTTTATATACAAACACACGCAATCACAATCTGATGATGAGAGATTGGTTTTTGCTTTGCTATAATCCAGCTAGATGATTTTGAGCACAATTCCTTTTTGGGCTCAGTTTTGTGAACCATAAAATGAAGGCATTTACTGGATGACTTCAAAGGTCCTTTTTACCTTAAAAGTCCAGATGTGAACCTGACTTTCATTTTTATCAATGAGATCCTTAAGTAGTGGTATCAACAGAGATGACTTTCAAATGAAGAATTGGAAAACATCAATAATCGTGGTTACATATTTTTCCTTCTCTAAACTGGGATGATGAACTTTGCCAAACTTATCTCATGAGGAGATGAGGGCATCAGATGATACACATGAAAATATTTTTCAGACTGTAAGCATCTATTCAAGTAGGGTGTGAGCTGGATCCTCACATTATAAAAGGCTTCCCTCCACTTTGCCAGGGAGCTACCATGTCTTCTCAATTATCTGCATTGTAGCATCCTTTCTTGAGCACTGCTATCTTCTATACCTATCTCTCTGGCAGACTGAATTGCTTGGAGACCTCGAGAGGAACTCAAATATTTGCTACCTGATTGAATGACTATAGGAATAAATCCATGTTTGGATCAATGTTAGTTTTTATTCTGACACTGGTCATAAGCTCGGTTCTGGTTACCTTTTTCCTGTGGCAAGTACAAGGGAAGAGGTCATCCTCAGTCTGTGGTTGTACCCTTTTCATGCCCTCTCGGATTTGGGGCTCACTCACTTGTAAATTGGCATATTCCTGTTTAAGCAACAACATAAAAGCATTCTTTATACAACACTTTAGATCCACCCAATGAGACAGGCTAGAATAGATGAAGACTATGATTCGTTTAACTTATGTGTGTCAAACTGTGATCTGCACAGTCCGTCATATATACTAGTTCTGAACACCAACAGCAGAGCATCTGAGAGGATGAACACTGGCTGCCTATTCCTAACAGACATCTCTTTATTATATCCTACATTTCCATGACTTTTTTAACCATCTTCTGACTTACAGTAAAAACAATTTTGCACACAATCTTCCCTAGACTGAGAATGTGAAGACACAGACTATTCTGCTTTCCTTATCATGGCTTGCACAAGCCTCCATCATCATCTTCATTTATCATGTGCTTACTCTGAGTAAGGCACTGTGCTAAGTACCTATGCTAAATGAATGAACATTGCCCCATGGACGCTTAGAAATTCACATGGTAAATCCCCCGAGTTTATTCATTTTACATGGTTTATCCTCCACTTCCCTCCATCAAGGGAAGGTTACAATATGGGGAGGAGCCAGTACAGGCCAGAAATATACCAACTTTGATCTGTAGCAGAGCCTCAGATATGGGGCTCAGTATCTGCAACTGTGAGATAAAAATCTTACTCTCGATCTAGTACTATTATTAGCCAAGAACTTGTTTACTACCTTTTTTTTTTTGAGACAGAATCTCACTCTTGTCACCCAGGCTGGAGTGCAGTGGTGTGATCTTGGCTCACTGCAACTTTCACCTCCTGGTTCAAGTGATTCTCCTGCCTTAGCCTCCCGAGTAGCGGGGATTACAGGTGTGCACCACCATGCCCGGCTAATTTTTGTATTTTTAGTAGAGACGGAGCTTCTCCATGTTGGTAAGGCTGGTTTCAAACTCCTGACCTCAGGTGATCCGTCCACCTCAGCCTCCCAAAGTGCTGGGATTACAGGTGTGAGCCACTGCACCCAGCCTACTACCACATTTTAAAAAGAGTCCTTTAAATGGTCAGATATGCTTGATTACAATCTCTAAATGCTCGGGTCCATGGAAATAATTTCCAAGGGAAGTCATGGCTCATATGGAGTCAGGACAAGAGGCCCAAACACACTTGGCACTGTTTAGACAAAGATACGGTGAGGCAGCAGCAATGTAACACAAAGAGAACATACAAATCTACGTACCATAACTGTGTAGGATCAGAGGCCAATTTCTTAGTCAAACATCACATAGTTCTAATATTAATACTTTTCACTTAATATTGTAACATTTTCCATTAGCTAATCTTTGGTTTTCAACTATGTTTATGATTACTTAATATTTGTCTCTGATTTTCATCCACATAAGTATATATATATACTTCTGATACATACATATATATGTATCTCCCTAGAGTAACATATGTTTAGAAATTAAGTAAAATATTATTTGTTTTTAACATGTCTACTTATAAGTTATGTGATAATTTTCTTGGAAAATACTGACCTGGAAAAGTTTGAAATAATAACAGAATATGTCATCGCCCATGAGATTATTTCTTGCAAATTCTTGTCCTGCTTTTGCTATCTTTTTGGCCTACAGGAAGAACAATGATAAAGTCCTGTAATAGAATCCATTTTTCCCATGCAGGCATCTGCAAACTGCTCTTCAGAGTACGTATACATTGAGGCAACTGTGGGAAATAATATCTTTGGGGGTAGTCTCATGTCGTAAAACAGAACATTTAACAGAGTATGTTTGTTTAAATCGGAGGGAGGTTTCTAAGACTTGAAAGTTTGAGAAGTCATATTGGACATTCTAGAATTAAGCCTCTCTTGGAGAGACAAGGTGTACACCAAGCAAACTAATGATGACTTTGTAAACGCAAGATGAAGCTTAGCACACTGCCTTCACCAATTTCAGCAAACAATTAGCTTAAAGTTTATTGCATTCCATCCCTCTTTATTTATCTATTTATGGCTGCATCTACTTCTGAATCAATCCCTCATTTTAACCTGTAGCCAGTTAGTGACTCCTGCCAGACTGGCCATCTTATAATTTTCACATTGCTAGTGGAGGTAATGCTTGTGGCTCAGAGCAACCCTACTGAAACAGAAAGTGTAATCAAGGCCCCAGTGCAGCTTTTTGTTGTTGTTGTTGTTGTTGTTTTTTGAGACAGAGTTTTACTCTTGTTGCCCAGGCTGGAGTGCAATGGTGTGGTCTCAGCTCACTGCAACCTCCGCCTCCCACCCAGGTTCAAGTAATTCTCCTGCCTCAGCCTCCCCAGTAGCTGGGACTACAGACACCCATCACTACGCCTGGCTTATTTTTGTATTTTTAGTAGAGACAGAGTTTTACCATGTTAGCCAGGCTGGTCTCGAACTCCTGACCTCAGGTGATCTGCCTGCCTCAGCCTTCCAAAGTGCTGGGATTACAGGCATGAGCCACTGCACCCAGTCTAGTTTTTTGTTTCACATGCAGAGTGGAGAGTTAATGTAAGATGCAGTGCTCGCTGTGTTCAGCCCAGAGGAACTGCCGTGCCATCCACGAGCAGGCAGCTTCCCATTTACAGGCCAAAGTCTATTACGTGAACATCCTGGATGCTCTCCAGGTACAATACATTTCAAAGGGACCCATGATATTGGGAAACAAGTGGAAATAAGCCTTCAAGGAGACTAACCTTACCTCTTCATCGTGATCTTTTGCCCATTTAAGTTTTTCTAGCAGATCGCTCAGGTTGCTCTTAACTGGAATGTAGTGTTTCCAGGGCTGCAGCTCATTATAAAAATGTTCATAGTAGATGGAGTCCTGCTTCAGGACAACACTGTCACCAACTAGCAAATATGGCAGGCGGTAAGCTGCCACAGTGCCATCGATATTTATTTGATACTTATGCTGCAAAACAATGGTAAAGTCTAAGAACCTCCATTAAATTTCCTTTTCTCCACTCTATTTTCCTTCCCAACCCACACATAAACCTTTGCAATCCTCAGACACAATTTGGCCAGCTTCCATGCTCTGCCTTTGCTATTTAGTAAGCGTCATTATACAACAGGTTGATCTAGAGCTAAATGCTTGATGTGCTCCTAAATTTTACAAAGGAGGATACAAATCTAGTGTTGAAGCAGCCAATAAAATCATACTGTTGTCCTAAGGCTGCAACATAAGGAAGGATGGATTCATTTGTGACTTTTTGTAATTCTCCTACTACTTTATTGATTGCTAATGTGCCCCTCATGATGGCACATTCTGAGCCATGTTAACCATATTATTTATGTATTTATTTTGAGACAGAGTCTCGCTCTGTCACTCAGGCTGGAGTGTAGTGGCGTGATCTCAGCTCATTGCAACTTCCACCTCCCGGGTTCAAGTGATTCTTGTGCCTCAGCATCCCAAGTCACTGGGATTATAGGCATGCACCACCACACCCAGCTAATTTTTGTATTTTTAGTAGAGATGGGGTTTCACCATGTTGGCCAGGCTGGTCTCGAACCCTGGACCTCAGGTGATCCGCCCGCCTCAGCCTCCCAAAGTGCTGGGATTACAGGCGTGAGCCATCACGCCTGGCTAACCATGTTTTTTAAACACCCAGACATATGTCTTAAAGAAATTAGCAAGCTGTGGAGCAAGAACACCTATGAATAAAAATATTCATAGAACTGTAGTAATCTATCATCTTTAGTTGCAGAAAATTCACAGGCAGGAATAAAGCCAAGGCAGGATGCAGCATCCCTCCACTGAGGAAGGATGGCTAGTGTCCTTGCACTTTGGTTATAATCATTTCTTTCAAAAATCTTTGGGATATGCATACAGAAAAATACAGACAATTCAACTTACAACATTCTTTAGGTCAACCTGCCTCAACACAACCCGTCAAAAGAAAACCTGGTCATCTACAGGGTAGACAGAACTCCTTAATCACTTGTCTTCCCACATACAGAGGACAGATGACGACCTTTTCCCCACCTCTCTCTCTACCACGGGGGACTTCAGAAACAGCTCCACGGTCTAAAGAGCAGGGTGCTGCCCACTGCCCTAAAAAGGGAGTTGTTAGAAAAAGGACTACTCCCCAGGAAACATGGGGAATCCACATTCTAAACACAGAAAGCAAACCCTAATTCCCAGGCAGAACATTTGGATGGGTTTCAAGTCATTCCCCACCACAAGGCCTGATAAGAAACAAATAGTTTCTATCTTCCTTATTCTGTGGTGATAACATGGCTCTGGGGAAAGTATTTGTAAAATGACTTACATGTAAGTATTATTAAAAACATATTTGGAGGTGACATGTGCTTATCTCAAGGGTTAGCTGGAAAAAAATTACAGCTCTATCCAGGCTCCAAACTCCCTTGATACACATTTAATGTCAAGACTGGGCAGTGAGGGCAGATCCTGGTTGCCAAAACAGTCCCCAGCACCCCCATGCCTCGATATTCACTCAATTTTGTGCGAACTTCTCCCACCTCTTGTCATTTGCAGGCCTCAATTTCCCTTCCCAAAGCACTATGTACAAATACATTAGAAAAACAAAAAAGATCAGCCACTGATTAAGTCATACCTTGAAGAAATCAAAAAATGAAATGTGTTTCACAATGGGACCATACAGGCTTTCATCGTGTTTAAAGAAGAAAAAGTTGGTGAAAGCAGCGTCTATGAGTTCCGGGTGTTTTCTACTGAGTTTAACCAGCTCCAGTCTCTCTTTGCGGCTGTCCCGCCCTCTCCAGACGGCAGTGGAATTTTTGCTTTCCCAGGGAGGACCCGTGTTAGCTTGCACGGACATCATATCCAGACTTACCCTAGAAGACAAAGTGCAACAGATTTTCCTCCCAAATCATCATATCACAAAGGTTGTTGGAAAAGAACTCACCAAAGAAAGAAAACCAAGGCTCTGGGCCAACCCTGACTTCTCTCTCACCGGCCCATGGTTTCCAGAACAGAATCAGTCAAGTCGTAGGTAGGCATTACGATATCCTTGGAATCTGTGGAGCCACACCAGGAAAAGATTGGATGGATGTTTGCATTGGATTTCTTTTTTTCCAAAGGCCAGTCTCCCAAATTAACAAAGAACTCCATATCTGGCATCTTCACCTAGAAAAAACAAAACAAGAAGCTTATTCACATTTTCTGCATTGGATAATACATTGTATTTATCAATTTAAATTTGAAATTGCATTAATGAAAGGCCAATGTTACATGTTTTAGGTAATGATAATTACCTTGGTTTGAATAGTGGGCAATTTTTCAGAATATGGTCACATGTATAAGCATTCTACGCTCCCTACGAAAGGGATGAAATGGCAAAAGTAATCTCTGCTCTAATACTGCGAACAGCCTCTAAGATGATCAAAGAGAAGGAGAATTATTGGAAAATAATTTAAAAATTAGCACTTGCGACTCTAACCCTAGTTTCTTGCTAGTGAGCCAATGGTTCCATTTTAAAAAACATACACCAGGTAGGTGGTGGGACCAGGATTTGAACTCAGGAAGCCCAACACCAACAGCAACATAGTAAGTTTCAAGCTATGCTTCCTTCCTTTACTGGCAAATGGCATAAATATGTAAAGAGGATCTGTTTTCTCTAGTCACAGAAAATGTTTAGAGTATTTACAAAACAACAGATATATATTTTTAAGGCCAGACCAGCACTGATCAGTCTGAGAAGCATCTTGAGAAGCTGAAGTCCTGAAGAACTTTCTCATTTTCCCATAGATTGACACAGAGGAGCAAGAGAAGTATGACAGTACTCCGATGTCTTAGTTTAAAGGAGGTTTAATATTGATGCTATATAACGACCTACATTCAGAATTAACAGACTGTAAGTGCTCTGAAATCTCGAAAAGAAAGGCATTATGATTTTCCATGAGTAGTTTAATCAAGAAATACATGCAAATTATTCAATAAATAAATATTATAATGGATTATAAATAAATACACATTTGGTAAAAATGTCGGTAGAGTCTTTTACATCCACTATTTTGACATTACTTTCAAACCATTCCACTGGAACCCGACAAAAGCCCATTATCCCAAGGAATGGGATTCAGTACAAGGCAAGTCATCTTTGGACTCAAAGTTAGTTTAGTACCAAAATAATTTTATGATAAGGCATTTTTCTTTCTTCTATAAAATATTGTGTCCCTGCAAAAGATATGCTGAAGTCTTAAACCCCAGTGTCTCAGACTGACCTTATTTGGAAATAGGGTTGTTGCAGATATTAGTTAGGATGAGGTCATACTGGAGTAGGCTGGGCCATTAATCCACTATGCTGTGTCCTTATAAGAAGAAGAGACCCAGAGACATGAGGGGAGAAGCCCATGTGATGACAGAGGCAGAGATGGGAGGATGCAGCTGCAATCCAGGGAACACCAAAGATGGAGGGTCACTGCCAGGAGCCAGGAAGGGGCAGGAAAGGAAAGGATCATCTCAGAGGAAACTCACCCTCCTGACACTTTAGTTTTTTTTTTTTTTTTTTGAGACAGGATCTCACTCTGTCACCCAGGCCTTGGGAGTGCACTGGTGTGATCTAAGCTCATGCAGCCTCGACCTCCTAGGTTCAAGCAATCCTCCTGCCTCAGCTCCCCATTAGCTGAAACTACTACAGGCTAATTTTTGTATTTTTTTTAGAGACAGGGTTTCCCATGTTGCCCAGCCTGGTCTCGAGCTCCTGGGCTCAAGTGATTCACCCGCTTCGGCCTCCTAAAGTGCTAGGATTACAGGAGTGAGCCATGGCACCTAGCTGACACTTTGATTTTGGACATCTGGCCTCCATAACTGCGAGATAATACGTTTCTTTTATTTTAAGGCTTTCAGTTTGTAGCACTTTGTTACGGCAGTCCTAGGAAACAAACGCAGATACTGAAATAACAGAAAGCTTCACAACAGTATTATCATGAGGCTCCAGAAGAGAATACGCTGATAGTGTTAGAATTTGTATTTTGAAAAATTATCCTGTAAAATCTGGGCTTAAATGATCTATTACAGCTAAGAGAAAACATATACTTACCTTTCTAGTCAAAGAAAGTAGTATGGCATCCATGAAAATTCTAAAACCTACATGTTCACCGTGAGTCTTGATATAAACCTAAAAGAGAATTTACCATTTATTATGTTAGTCTAAAAACACTGGCAGATTTCACTGAGGAAAAGCTTGTCACAATGCTCATTTGAATGATGTTTATAACATGATTTAGCTAATTGTAGCCAAATGTTCAAAACAAGCAAAAAAAAAATCACTAAAACAAACAAGCAAACCCGAATCACGTGTTGTACCTTGTTATCCTTTAAGGTGTAGTGACACAGGCTCTGTCTTTGTCCAAATCTTTTTGGGATTTCTACTGCAATCTTTTCTGGATCCACAGTAGGGAAATGTGCCAAATCTCTCTGAATCTGAGCAATGGTTTCAGGGCAGTTCATCTCCTGTAGCCAGGCTGCACTATCTTGCAACGGACAGTCACAATTCTCATGGTAAACTGGCCCTATTTACATAAGAATAACAAAGCACAACAGTGATAATTTCACCCAGCATTTGAAACTTGTAATAAGTATCTATAATGTGGCTTCATGAGTTTTGCCTAGTTACATAGGAAGAGCATTTTCATTGAAAACACATTTTAAGAGAATTACAGGCCAGCGAGGTGGGCTCATGTCTGTAATCCCAGCACTTTGGGAGGCTAAGGCAGGAGGACAGCCTGAGCCCAGGAGTTCGGGACCAGCCTGGGCAACACAGGGAGACCCTGTCTCTACAAAAAATAAAAAATTAGCTGGGTGTGGTGGCATGCACCTGTTGTTTCAGCTACTTGGGAGGTTGAGGTGGGAGGATCACTTGAGCCCAGGAGGTTTAAGCTGCAGTGAGCCATGTTTGTACCACTCCACCCTGGGCAAGACAGTGAGACCCTGTTTCAAAGAAAAGAAAAAAGTAATACATTTTTACTATATTGGGGCATTGCAAGTCAGTCAGTCTTCTCCTCCGACAGCTCTTCACAGTGAAGTTTTGTGATATTTTCATAATAAGGTCTACTTTGCATGAGTTCAAAAGAAAGCAAATAGAGGCCGGGTGCAGTGGCTCACATCTGTAATACCAGCACTTTGGGAGGCCGAGGTGTGTGGATGACTTGAGGTCAGGAGTTTGAGACCAGCCTGGCCAACATGTTGAAACCCCATCTCTACTAAAAATACAAAAAAGTTTAGCTGGGTATGGTGGTGCGTGCCTGAAATCTCAGCTACTTGGGAGGCTGAGGCATGACAACAGCTTGAACCTGGGAGGTGAATGTTGCAGTGAGTGGAGATTGTGCCACTGCACTGCAGCCTGGGTGACAGAGCGAGACTCTGTTTCAAAAAACAAAAGAAAGCCAACAGATACTTAGTTTATGTCTACGGTATATATTACAGCTCATTATTCCTTATGTTTTGTAGACTGAAGAATAACCAAATACTGGTAAAAGGGTATCAGAGGGGCATACCTATTTTAATGAAAGACAAAAGTGATATGATTTAATATTTTGATGGTCTGTTATACAAACAGGTACTTAAAGTGTCTAAGGTACTTTTCTCAATAAGTAA
Source organism: Chlorocebus sabaeus (assembly GCF_047675955.1). Taxonomy (NCBI): domain Eukaryota; kingdom Metazoa; phylum Chordata; class Mammalia; order Primates; family Cercopithecidae; genus Chlorocebus; species Chlorocebus sabaeus. The sequence continues at coordinate 84,695,626 of NC_132906.1, forward strand.
ATCATCAATAACAACGAAAATAAACAAGGAACTGCTATTCTGTTTTTGTTGTTGTTGTTGTTGTTTTTTAGGAATTATTAAGAAGCAAAAGTAGGCTGGGTCCCCTGGCTCACGCTTGTAATCCCAGCACGTTGGGAGGCCGAGGCGGGCGGATCATGAGGTCAGGAGATTGAGACCATACTGGCCAACATAGTGAAACCCCGCCTCTAATAAAAATACAAAAATTAGCCAGGTGGTGTGGCGTGTGCCTGTGGTCCCAGCTATTTGGGAGGCTGAGGCAGGAGAATCGCTTGAACCCAGGAGGCAGACCTTGCAGTGAGCCAAGATTGTGCCACCGCACTCCAGGCTGGCGACAGAGAGAGACACTGTCTCAAAAAAAAAAAAAAAAAGAAGCAAAAGTAGCTGGGTACAGTGGCTCACGCCTGTAATCCTAGCACTTTGGGAGACCGAGGTGGGCAGATCACTTGAGCTCTAGGGTTCGGGACCGGCCTGAACAACATGGTAAACCCCTGTTTCTACAAAAAACACAAAAATTAGTGGGGCATGGTGGTGAGTGCCTCTAGTCCCAGCTACTCATGTGGCTGAGGTGGGAGGATTGCTTGAATCCAGGAGGTTGAGGCTGCAGTAAGCAGTGATTGCACCACTGCACTCCAGCCTGGGCAGCAGAGCGAGTCCCTGTCTCAACAACAACAGCAACAAAAAGAAGCAAAAGTAATTCTCAAAACAGTCGACTTCACTAATTTTATAACAAGTTAATTACAGTCTGCATTGAGGTTTTACTGTTATTCCTTTTTATAATTCTCAGATCCCACCTAACCCAGGCAGTGGCTGACAATGGAATATCTTTTTAAGGTTTAGTGGGTGATACTTTACCAGGCGGTACTGGCGGAATGTAGGAAAGGAGCCTAGAGACTCTTAAAAAGTGTCTACCTTTTCTTACTTCTCTGCAGAGTTCACAAAAATAAAAAAAAAAAAGTTTACTTTTCTTGCAGTTGTTAAGGGGGGCAAGATTTCTGCCCTTGTATATACACTGCTTCCACTTCCCTACTGTTTGGTGGTACTGTCGCCTGTAAGAGGGAAGGATATGGGTCTAGGTAACAAAACTGTACTCTCATCCTATATAAGAAACATCAGAATGGCCAGGCACAGTGGCTCATGCCTGTAATCCCAGCACTGTGGGAAGCCGAGGCAGGCAGATCATGAGGTCAAGAGATCGAGACCATTCTGGCCAACATGGTGAAATCCTGTCTCTACTAAAAATACAAAAATTAGCTGGGCATGGTGGTGCGTGCCTGTAGCCCCAGCTACTTGAGAGGCTGAGGCAGGATAATCACTTGAACAAAGAAGGCGGAGCTTGCAGTGAGCCAAGATTGCTCCATTGCACTACAGCCTGGCAACAGAGCAAGAATCCGTCTCAAAAAAACAAAAAAAAAAACAAAAAAAAAAGGTCAGAGAATTTCTCTGGGAAAATGGCATTGGAACAATACAAAAAACCACCAGTGCCCTCCTTCTCTTTCAAGCTATCTCCCTTTCTGAAGTGATCTACCACATTTCAATAACACTTATCAGTTACTTAAGTCATATATTTCCAATTAAGAAAGTATCATATATGATCATGCATATAGCTTGATTATTTTTGCTAATGTATGTCTTCACGGAGTAAATTCTTTACTAATATGTTCCTTGCTCTTAAGCAAATCAGAATTTCCGTTCAAATCTTTTCTTTTACCAGGACTCATAACTTAGCTTTCAAGTAGAAAGCCTTTATTTTTTTTCTTTCAGTAAAAAAAAAAATGTGTATATATATATATAATGCCAAGTTGTTTTTGTTGATGGAATAACATATATTATTTTATTCAAATACTGCTGGTATAAAATTATATTCCAAATTACCTTTTAAAATATATGGGGACTTGGCCACATGCTGACCTTGGAATTTAACTTCCACCTTCAGATTTCTGTAGCTTGCATACATTCTGTATCTTACTATGAAGGACCCATCTTTTCGGTCTAAAACCTGGACTCCTACTCTAGTGAATTGCTCCTCTGGTGCTGAGACTTTCACCTGGAAGACCTTTTCGCCTGGAGAAGATGTGAATCTGTGATGAAAAGGCGATGGGGAAAATAAACAGATTATTTTAATGAACAAACACACAAAGATTATGCTCTTCAGTCTGGAAAGTTGATTATTCTCCTCCACATTCTTCCTCTAACATATAACTGCTTCTTTTTCTCTTATGCTTTTAGTACCAGAATGAATATGATGGATCAAAGATTTAAAAAAAATGAGGATGACAATGGCCAAGATAACATGAAACAGTTTCATTAAACAATCACAATGGAATATGTTAAGACTACTAGTCTATATAAGCATAGAACATACTCATGTATTCCATATAGAAAAATATTCTTACCAACTTATTTATTTCATGCCATCACATCTGGATATTTGTGATCAAACGGTGGTCCCAAAGATAATGATCTTATTTTGAAAAATCTCTGCCAATGAATCTTTACAATATCAGTATTATAAATCACACTCAGGCCTGGCACTGTGGCCCATGCCTACTATCCCAGCACTTTGGGAGTCCAAGGCGGGAAGACTACTTGAGGCCAGAAGTTCGAGATTAGCCTAGGCAACAAGGTGAGATCCTGTCTCTACAAATAATAATAATAATGATAATAATAATAAAATAAATAGCCAGGTGAGGTGGCACGCGCCTGTAGTCCCAGCTACTAGGGAGGCTGAGGTGGGAGGGTAGCTTCAGCCTGGGAGGTTGAGGATACAGTGAGCTGTGATTGCACCACTGCACTCCAGACTGGGCTAGGAAGTGAAACCCTGTCTTAAAAAAAAAAATCACGCTCAGCCATGGGCAAAAGCAAAGTAGTAGGTAGTATATCATCTTTTGCCAAATAACAAAATTTACAACCTGTCTTTCACTTGACAACCTTTTATTCCAGTATTTTTTTCTGTACAAAATACACATAGTCAGCATCCACCAATAATAAAGACAATCATTTCAGAAGTATATGAATCATAAAAATAAGTTTTAAGTATGATGTTAAAGTATTAAATTCATTGGAACAAAATATTTGTTACAATCATATAGGAGATTAATACTTCGATACTTTCCTTCTGAACTTTAAAGTTTCAAATAGTACTTCATTTTTCTTTTTCAGTTTCAAAACATGCTTACCTGCAGATGTCTCCTTGAAAATTGAGAGCCGCACCAGAGAAAGATGAAGCCCATCAAGTCTCTAACAGCTAGGTTTAAATCCCTTATAACAGCTTATGCGAAAAGTAGTTAGAAACAGTATTTCCAGCAAAGTGGAGGGACTTTGTCTTGCCCTGATAATGTGGGAATCCGAATCAAAATTGCTAGGAGATTATTTTATATGTTATATACAATACATTATATTGCATATATTATAATTCGGAACAATTTCTACAGCTACAGAGAAAAATTGGTACCCGAATATCCTGGAATTTAAACTGCTGTGGAGAAACGAGTTCTTGGAAAGATCAAAATTGCTAGGAGATTATTTTATATGTTATATACAACACATTATATTGCATATATTATAATTCGGAACAATTTCTACAGCTACAGAGAAAAATTGGTACCCAAATATCCTGGAATTTAAACTGTTGTGGAGAAACGAGTTCTTGGAAAGAAAAAACTTAAAGGGAGAAACAGATTTAACTGCCATCCAAAACAGGTAAGGAGCCGTTTCTCGACTTACTTATTCCCTGATGTATCCACTGCCTGAATATAGAAATAGCGGGCGGGAAGGACGACGTCTGCTTTTAGCCCGGGTCCCCATATTTCGCTCTTCTCCGGGCTCAGCTGCCTTTCTCCGCCGGTCTCGGCGAGTGCTGGAACCGTCGCCAGAAAGAAGCAATAAAGTAGCAAAATGCTAAACATTTACAAGACGGACTCTCGAAATGATCCACGTATAAATGAAGAAGTGTAAGAGGTGGACAGAAGCAGCCGAGGCTTCGGCAGGGGCACGCCGGCCGATCGCAGCAGCCAACTCGACTGCAAAGGGTGCCGCCCGGCGTGCAGGGCAGGCGCGCGGGTCTCCGCGGCCCCAGGACAATCAAAGCCCGTGCCCTGGCGCGCCCAGGTGAGGGTCCCCTGGCGTTCTGCTGTCCCGGCCGAGAACCGCGATGTTCCTCTCTCTCAGGACAATGATGAACTTGAGTTGCTTCTGCCACTGGAGCATCTTTTGGGAGCGAATCCGTCTCAGGTTCCAGCCAAGGTGTAGGGCGAGGGGATTGGCCCGTGCGTCGAGCCAGACTCAGTAAGGCCTTCTCCAAGTGGATGGCAGGGTGGACACGCGTCCCGGCGCCCCGGGCTCCCTGGGATATGTAGTTCGCGACAGGACGAGCGGAAATACTGCCAGGTTTTTACCACCTCTCGCCCATTTATTTACTTTTCGGTCACCGCTTTCGGGGGACAGATAAACACCACAGATGCCCATCAAAGGGGCGCACGGGTCTGGAGGCGCAGCTCAGGTTTTTGCGTTGGTCACACTGCCCTCCGCACGTGCAGAGGGCAGGCATAAAGCACCTTGAAAGGAAGGTGCTGTCAATGCTCTCCGACGACCTGTCGCCGGGCACCGCAGTCCAGAGCGCTGTCCTCGCGCGCTCCGATGGGACGAGGGACGCCGGCCCCAGGGTAACCGGAGGCGACTCGCGGGCCGCGCGCTGGATGCTGTGATCCAGGTCCGGAGCCGGGTTCCGCCGCGGCCGCAGCGACCCGACCCCACCGGACAGGCCAGAGGTACCCTGGGGAGGGGGGCAGGGGCCGAGGTGGCGGCCGGCTTTGCGCCCTGAGCGCCTGGCCCTCCGCTGGGCACCTTGGCGCCGCCGGCCCGGCCTGCTGCCACTCTACGCGCAGCCACCTGGGCATTCAAAATTTTTATTTAATTCTATACCAGCCTGGGCTGCCAGGGGTCATCGCCTCTCCGGAGCCCCGTGGCGTCCAGATGGAGGCCACTGCATGGGTGCCTGCTCTCCCGGGAAGGAGTAGGGGGAAAAGCTGGGTCGCAGGGGGAAGAGAAGCGCCAGGGAGAGAAAGGCCTAGCCCTCTGGTGAACAAAGCTCGATTGGGAGGTGTCCATCTGGATACCGGTGACCCCTGTGCTGCCGTCGGTCTCCACGCCACGCTGGGCAGGGTCCGGGAACCAGCGCGCGGCGGCTGTCGCCTTCCCCTGCATGCCCGCACCCGGGCCCGGGCCGCCGCCAGGAGTCACGGGCGCACCGCCCTGGTCAGCTCGGGAGTCGGACCCGGAGCCGCCTCCTCTGCCTACCTCCCTCTTGCCAGCTGCCCCGAAAACCCAGAAGGGCCGGTGGCTCCGCGCCAAGGCGGGCCTGGTCGGGCGCCAGGGCAGGGGGTTTCTTTCGTATTTTCTTTTGTGCAATTGTCATTATTAATGATATCGACTCGTTTACTCAAACAGTCTAATCGGAACTCCAGCTCTTAGCCCAGATGCAGCAATTGCCCGCGGGCCCCCTTTAACACCGACAGCGTCCCTGGGCCCGGGGCAAGCATGTTCGCGGCGGTCACCCCCGGGCCTCGGCGCGCTCCCCCTGGTGGAGTGCCTCGTCTTCCGGCCGGTGAGGGAAGGTGGAGGCGGGAGTAGGGGCGAGGAGGCCTCGGCGGCCCTTGGGCGGTGCGGACCAGGGACTCGCGGTCCCCGCGACTCGCGCTGAGGCGCGGGCTGGGGTGGCAGCGGGCAGGGGGCGCAGCAGCGCTCCTTCCTCTCCGCCCGCGTCGCCTCGGCGCGCACTGGTTCTGAGCGGCCGGGGCTTGGCCTGCGCGACTGTCTCCTCAGTCCTGGCGGACTCCGAGCTGGCCGAGGCACGAGCTTGTCAGAGGACGGTGGTGGGAACGCTCCCGGCCTCCCCAGGAGCGCGGGCTGGAGGCTGGCGCCAGGCGCGGAGGACTCCCGGTATCTTTTGACAGGCGGGCGCCTAGGCTCTGGGGACCCGCAGGTCTGAAGGGGAGGAAGGGGCCTGGAGGGCGCGGGAGGACACTGGGTGGGAAGGGTGGCATCAGCTCGGCTGGGGGCTGTGCGCCTCTGATCTCGCCCTCCGGCACATATTCGACCTTTACGAGGTCACCGGAGTGCCCCTGCTCCTCAGTTGTCTTCTATACAGAATATAGATCAGAGTATTTTGTCATATGAAAAGGCTTTACTGAAAAGGGTTTTAGAGATGTTTGGTTCTCTCATAAACTTGATACTTGAGAATATAGACAGAATATAACCAGAAAAGTCTATAACCTAGGCGATGAAGATTGGCTTTACAAATGGACGTTTATTTTACAGAACTCTTCTTTCAGTGACTTTGAACAATTGTGACTCTGGCGGTGCTTTTAATGCTTGCCATTTTATAAATTTTTGCTTTGCATACGAGCAAAACATATTTCTATTGCTTATGACGTGATTTTATGTGTTAGCTATTAGTTGAGCCTGAGGTCCTGCAGTAATTCTTAGTAGTAAATCTTTTTTTTGTTTTTTGAGACGGAGTTTTGCTCTTATCGCCCAGGCTGGAATGCAATGGCACAATCTCAGCCCACTGCAACCTCCGACTCTCCTGTTCAAGCGATTCTCCAGCTTTGCCTCCTGAGTAGCTGGGCCTACAGGCATGCGCCACCACGGGCGGCTAATTTTGTTTTGTTTTGTTTTTCAGTAGAAACGGGTCTCACCATGTTGGCCAGGCTGGCCTCAAACTCCTGACCTCAGATGATCCACCCGCCTCAGCCTCCCAAGTGCTGGGATTACAGGCATGAGCTACGGTGCCGGCTTAGTAGTAAATCTTAATATAGCAACACCTCACTTGCCTGGAAGAGGGAACCTCAATCAATCAAAATGAGGGCCTACAGTAATGCCTGACATGATGCAAACACTTAAAAGTTATCTGTTGAATGAGACGTCTACAAATGCTAGGCCCTGGGGATACAATAATCTGGAAAACCAGACTTGCAGGATGCAGACGTTGATCATATAAACAGATACACACAGAATTAAGTGTAAAATTACCACCTGGTAAGACCTGTTCGAACAAGGTACTGGAGTCTCTACTGGGTGACCTGGCCTAGTTTGAGAAGCCAAGAAAGTTTCCCCCAGAAAGTGACGTTTGAGCTGATGTTGGAAAGATGAATGGGAATTAACTAAGTAAGGGAGACAGTATTGGGAGAACCAAAAACTAATGTGGAGCTTGGGGGGTGGGGGAAGGGAATGAGATGGAGCTAACCAGATAGATCTATGGACCATCAGGAGTTGGCCTTTTGTTCTAAGAGCAGAGGCTTTCAGGCAGAGGAGTTCTGTGATCATATGTACGTAGCAAACTTTATTTTCTAATATCTCTGCACAGGTCAGGTCAGAAGTGTCAACTCACTGAGAATGGTTTATAAATAGAGAAACAAGGAGTTACAAGATGAGTCAAAACAGTGACAGCTCAGTCTATTAAGTGGAGGGACAAACTGCCTCTCTATATCTCAGTATTGTCTATAATGATTCTGTTATTAGTACTATCAGTAATAAATTGTGCTTAGTGTACTTTAAGAAAGCTAGAATCTGAGCAAAGTACTGAGGATGCAATAATAGAAGCCCCCTTTGCCTCTTCGGGCTCTCACTGTAGTGAGAAAATAGACGTGAGACAGTGTGGAAAGAAAGTAAACACTAGCAGTGTTTGGGTCGTGGGATTTGGGTAATTTCCTTTTTCCTGTAATATCTTTTGGTAGTTTGCATTTTTTTTGTAATGTTTTACTTATAAAATCTATGAATATTACATTTTCAAAGAGAAATTTACATAAATATAGTTTCCAATGAGAATGTTTCATGCCCTTGGATTTTAGTGACAGTCAATTAAAATGCATCCTTATGTTGATGATCTTCATTTTTTTTTGCTAAAACTTCCACCAAAGAGATCATCTTGTTCAGTGACTATTATTTAAAAGCAAATAAACCAAAAACACAAATAAAACCAGACTGTTACTTTTTTCTCTCTTTCTTACCTTTTTTTTTTTTTTTGAGACAGAGTCCTGCTTTGTTGCCCAGGCTGGAGTGCAGTGGTGTGATCATAGCTCACTGTGCAGCCTGAAACTCCTGGCCTCAAGTGATTGTTTCGCCTCAGCCTCCCAAAGCACGGACATTACAGGTATGAGCCACTGTGCCTGGCCCACACTGTTACAGTTTATATTAATTGAGTGCTGTGTTCTATCTTTAGCTTCCAGGAAGCTTACCCCCAACTTTTGTGCTTAAATGCAGCCATTTCCCTTTGCCTATGTTTTTGATAAGAATATTCTCCATGGCTGGGCATGGTGACTTGTGCCTGTAATGGCAGCAATTTGGGAGGCTGAGGTGGGAGGATTGCTTGAGGCCAAGAGGTCAAGACCAGCCTAGGCAACATGGCAAGACCCAGTTTCTTTAAAAAAAAAAAAAAAAAAAAAAAAAAAAAAAAAAAAAAAAAAAGATTATTCTATATATGTTCCAAATGAGCATACTTTTACAATCCCTGCTGGGCGCAGTGGCTCATGCCTGTAATCCCAGCATTTTGGGAGGCCGAGGCCGGCAGATCACCTGAGGTCAGGAGTTCCAGACCAGCCTGGCCAACATGGTGAAACCCCATCTCTACTAAAAATACAAAAATTAGCCAGGTATGGTGGCACCTGCCTGTAATTCCAGCTACTCCAGAGGCTAAGGCAGGAGAATCTCTTAAACCTAGGAGGCAGAGGTTGCAGTGAGCTGAGATCCTGCCATTGCACTACAGCCTGGGCAACACGGCGAGATTCCATCTCAAAAAAATCAAATCGAATCAAATCAGATCCTTACACTGTCACACACAGAGCTGGTCCCATGGGCAAAATTCCATTCAGTGTGAGGAAGGAAGCCCTGGGAAAGTGGAAGCCAAGTCTGAGATGAGGATATAAAACGGGCAGTGCCTGGAACATTTCTGTCTCCCCACCAAACTCACTCCAATAACCTTTGCCTATTGCTTCTCACCCAGACCACATGCTCTTTCATTCCTCACCTCCCACAGCCCACCCCCATGACCCCAATACCACAAATACCTACCTCTCTGTCCACCACACTGATGTAGAGAAAGGCATGAAGATCACAGATGAGAAGTAGAAAATGCTGTTAGGACACCTGCTAAGAATCAAAACAACTCTGTCTTCCAAAAAGATAAGAGTTTGGTCTGAACAACGCCAGGTACTGAGCTTCCCTCTGCCATTATCATTGCACCACCAGATGAATAAGGAGACAGCATCAGCACTTCCACCTGAGGAACCACTACACCTACTCCAAGATTTTTTTTTACCAAAAGAAAGTGAAAGTTTTCAAAGTGAAACCACGGGAGGTTCCACCTTTTGTGGTAATGTTCCTATCCAACTGACCCTCCTGCAAACAACTGTAAACTCTGCACAAATTATTTTAAAACTGAAGGGTTTTTCTTTTTGTTTTTGCTTGAGACAGGATGGAGTGCAGGTCGCCCAGGCTGGAGTGCAGTGGTGCGATCTTGGCTCACCGCAACCTCCACCTTCCAGGCTCAAGCAATTCTCCTGCCTCAGCCTCCAAAGTAGCTGGGATTACAGGCACACGTCACTACTGCCTGGCTAATTTTTAAATTTTCAGTTGAGATGGGGTTTTACCATGTTGGCCAGGCTAGTCTCGAACTCCTGACCTCAAATGAGCCACCCGCCTCAGCCTCCCAAAGTGCTGGGATTACAGTCATGAGCCACCACACCAGGCCTAAAAGCTGAAGGGTTGAATAGAGAAAAAGCATGCTTTGAAAGCATTTTTTAAGTAAAGAAAATGGAATTTTGCCTAGCACATGTGGAGTCCTGATGATATGCAGCTCTGTTTCCTTAAATTCCATGAAAGCTATGCAATACCTTTGCTAGTTTCTCCTCACAGATCAGGATAACTGAGGGGGCTCTTGCGTGAATCATCTTCTATTTCTTGCAGCCTAACTCATAGGCTTTTGTTGTTCAATATTTGTGTGATGGTTTTGATACTATTTTTTTGTAACCCATGACAGTTATTTTTATTTCTAATTTTTTAAGTAAGCAAATGGGCAGAGATATTAACTGGTAAAAGTCCAACTGATCACCCAGGGTGGATTGAATCTCTCGACTGATGCTCTGTTGCTGGAGCCCTGAGAAACCCACATAGCCCGCCTGGGCACCTGCCTGGGGTTGTCTGCTGCGTGACCTGGGATGGTTCAATTCACCAAGGACTTCCTCTGGTATACATCTTCAGCTTCCTTGCATGCCGTCAGTTGCTACTTAAGCTTTCTGTTTTCTTCCCTAAAGGAATCAGTTTAGACTTGAAATTCAGTTTTTCCTGAAACTGATCAGAAGTTAGTGACACCTTGATTGGATCCATTTTTCTGTCAGGTGATGAATCTTTGAAAAATTTCCTTTCTGTATTCTTTGTTGATTTAAATCTGTGGTCATTATTCATTATGTATCCTTTATGCCTATGTACTTAAAAAATCTTGCTAATGCATTATTTTTTAGACAACTTTATGGAGGTATAATTCACACACTGTATAATTTACCCATTAAGTGCAATTCATTGGCTTTTAGTGTATTTACAAAGTTGTGTGTTCATTGCCACAATCATTTATAGAATATTATTATTACAAAAAGAAACTCCATCACCCCCAAACCTCAAGCCCTAGGCAACCATGAATCTACCTTCTGTCCCCATAGATTTGCCTCTTCTGGACATGTTATATAAATAGAATAATACACTATCTGATCCTTTGTGACCATCTTCTTTTACTCACTATAATGTTTTCAGGGTTCATCCATGTTGTAGCATGGGTCAGTACTTCATTTCTTTTCATTGCCAAACAATATTCCATTGTATTGATATACCACATTTTATTTATATGTTCATCAATTGATAGACATTTGGGTTGTTTCCATTTTTTGGTCATTATGAATAATGCTTGTATTAACATTTGTGTGAAGATGTATTTTTGTCTGTCATGGATATATACCTAGGCATGAAATTGCTGGACCATATGGTAACTCTGTTTAATTGTTGGAAGAACTGTTTTCCAAACAGCTGGACCGTTTTACATTTCCACTAGCAGTGTATGAGGGTTATGATTTCTCCACATCCTCACCAACAGTTTTTCTTACCTTTTTGATTATAGTCATTCTATTGGGTGTGAGGTGTTATCTCATTGTGGTTTTGATTTGTATTCCATGATGGCCAATGATACGGAGCATCTTTTCATGTGCTGATACTGAGCATCTTTTTATGTGCTTATTGGCCTTTTATTTTATTTTATTTTATTTTTATTTTTGAGACAGAGTGTCACTCTGTTGCCCAGGCTGGAGTGTAGTGGCGTGATCTCGGCTCACTGCAAACTCCACCTCCCAGGTTCAAGCGATTCTCATGTCTCAGCCTCCCTAGTAGCTGGGACTACAGGCATGTGCCACCATGCCTGGCTAATTTTTGTATTTTTAGAAGAGACGGGGTTTCACCATTTGGCCAGGCTGGTGTTGAACTCCCGACCCCAAGTGATCCACCAGCCTTGGCCTCCCAAAGTGCTGGATTACAGGTGTGAGTGACTGCGCCTGGCCTTACTGGCAATATCTATACTGATTTTGAAGAAGACACTATTCAGATACTTTGCCCATTTTTAAAAATTGGGCTATTTGCTGGTTGGACATGGTGGCTCACACCTGTAATTCCAGCACTTTGAGAGGCAGAGGTGGGTGGATCACTTGAGGTCGGGAGTTTGAGAACAGTCTGACCAAGATGGAGAAACCCCATCTCTACTAAAAATGCAAAATTAGCCGGGTGTGGTGGTGCATGCCTGTAATCCCAGCTACTTGGGAGACTGAGGCAGGAGAAACACTTGAACCCGGGAGGTGGAGGTTGCAGTGAGCCAAGATCGTGCCATTGCACTCCAGCCTGGGCAACAAGAGTGAAACTCCATCTCAAAAAAAAAAAAAAAAAAAGGACTATTTGCTTTTTAATTATTTTTTAATTATTTAAAAATAATTTAATACATTATTTTAGACTAATTTAAAAAATAAGATAGTGATCATGACTCTAGTCATATAGTAGTTGTAAAATTAATATAGAATGAAGGCATATGTATGCATGAAACTTGTTATGCTTTTTAGTGCTGTTTGTGTGTCTGGCGGATTGTTGATCATTCTTTTTCCTTCCTCTTAGGAGTTCATTTTGTGACTCTCAAGCTTTTATAGCATGCTGTAAACAATTGTCAAAATTGTTTATCAAGAAACAGAAAGAGTTGCCAGTTCTTTCTAGTAATAGAAATTTTACACTGCATTCAATGCCTAACGTTGCAGAAACAGAAAGGTCAAATGATTCTGGAAATGGTGAGCACAAATCTGAGAGACAGTCACCTGAAGAGAATCTACAAGGTGCTGTAAAATCTTTCTGCACAAGTGCCTCAGGAGCACCCTTGGGTCCCAAAGGAGATGGTCATTATCCATGGAGTTGTCCAGTGACTCATACTCGGGAAAAAATTTATGCCATCTGTTCGGACTATGCCTTTCTCAACCAGGCGACCTCAGTCTATAAAACTCCAAATCCATCCCGCTCTTCTTGTCTCCCTGATAGTACCTCTTTATCTGCTGGAAATAATTCATCAAGATACATTGGTATCCCGACTAGTACATCGGAAATCATCTACAATGAAGAAAATAGCTTGGAAAACTTATCCAACAGCCTAGGCAAGCTACCTCTTGCATGGGAAATTGATAAATCTGAATTTGATGGGGTGACCACAAATTCGAAATACAAAACAGGTAAGGAGGGAACCATGAGGTTCATATGTGAAAATAATGAGAAAACAAACACTAAGTGTTGTTTAATCTTGCCATTACACAGTTTCCTTTTATAATACTAAATAAGGAACATGGCTATCATCTTGTCTGTCATTGTAGTTTTAGGAAAGTAACCTTGACATAGGGCTTGTAGTTCATTACAGGGTTTCCACTGGAAACTTCAAGCATAACCTTTGTATTAAATTATTTTGAGAGCTTTGAAAATCTAAGAATGTTGTACAGTATTATAGATAAACAGATGATAGCTTAGAAAAGGTTAATAATATGGCTAGAATAACTTACTACTCTTTCATAGTTTTATAGGCACATGAAGTCATATTTCCTGACCAAACATCTCTTTTTCCTACTATATAATGTTTTAGCTTTTTTTGGTTAAAATGTTTGAGGCACCCAGCAAAGCCTCCATTACCACTGAGTGGGCTGTATACTGCTCCATTTAAGAGGATGCTGTTTACCTAGGTTGTGCATAACTTTCACAGTTGCAATGGGGTGGTCCTGTGGCAGATAGAAATACTTGACACTTCTTTCTTTTGAATTCAAAGTAATACAGGAATTTTGTGAGGCAGGTACTGCTACCCCCATTTGTAGGTGAAGAAATCAAGGCTTAGAGGGGATAAATTTCTTGACCGAAGTTGCAGAGTTAATAAGAGGTCAAACTAGGATTTGCATTTTACTTCTAGGCTTCTCTGATGATTTTGTAAAATCTCAATGCTTCTGCTTGTTCATCTGCAAAATCAACTTGTTTCATAGAATGTTATGTAAATTTGTAATTCTCAAAGGTAGGAGGGGGATTTTGCTTTTTTGTCTAAATTTGTAAGTAATGAGCCTGCAGTGTTCTTTTTGTCTAATGCCTTTGTCCAGTTCTGGAATTAGGGCTATGCAAATCTTCTAAGAAAAGTTGGGAAGTGTTTTTTTCTCCTGTTTTCTGAGGATTTTCAGAGAGATATTAAAATCTCTTTGTATAATTATCGAGTTGTCTTGATTTCTGTTAATTTCGGACAAATTTTAATTTGTCCATGTCATTTAAGTTGTCAAATTTGGGGGCTTAAAGTTAATGTTATCCCTCTAACATCTAAGGAATCTTTATTGACAACTCCTTTTGCATTCTAATGCTGGTAATTAATTTATTTTCTCTATTTTTTAAAACTGATCAGTCTAGCTAGGAGTTTATCAATTTTGTTCATCTTTTCAAATAACCAGCTTTAGCTTTGTTAATTTTCTCAATTGTTTGTTTTCTATTTCATTGGTTTCTGCTCTTTATTATATCCTTCCTCTGACTTACTTTGGGTTTACTTTGGTCTTCATTTTCTGACTTCTTAAGATGGAAGCTTAGATTATTGATTTTAGACTTTTCTATCATAAGCATATAATACCCCAAATTAGTCTTTAAGTACTGCTGTAGCTGCAGCCCACACATTTGATATGCTTATTATTATTATTTAATTTGAAATATTTTCTAATTTCCTTTGCAATTTATTCTTTGATACATGTATTACTTAGATGTATGCTATTTAATTTCTAGATATTAATAGTTTTTCTAAATATTGATTTCTAGTTTAGTTCCATTGTGGACAGAGGGCATATGCTCTCAGTCTTTTTAAATGTACTGAGACTTGTTTTATGACCCAACATATGGTCTATCTTGGTGAATGTACCATGTGCACTTGAAAAGAATGTGCATTCTGCAGTCATTGGGAGTATCTATAAATATTAATTATGTCAAAGTGTCTGAAAGTGTCATTCACATCTTTTGTGTCTCTGCTTAACTTGTGTCTTTTCTACCAATTGCCGAAAGAAGGATGTCAAAAATCTTCAACTATAATTGTGAAGTTGTCTTTTCTCCATTTAATTTCTTTTTAAAAAACTAATACATGTTTAATAACAGAAAATTTACCATCTTAACCATTTTTACGTGTACAGTTTAGAGGCATTAAGTCCATTTACGTTGTTGTGCAGCCATCATCACCATTCATCTCCAAATCTCTTTACCTTACAAAATAAACTTTGTACCCATTAAACAATAAATCCTCATTCCTTCTCCTCACACTCCCTCGAAACCACCATTTTACTTTTTGTCACTGTGAATTTGACTATTCCAGGTACCTTATATAAGTGAAATCATATAGTGTTTGTCTTTTTATGACTGGTTTATTTACAGCTACCCCTGCTGTCTTCTGGGTGCTGTTTGCTTTGGATACCTATTTCCATCTTTTTACTTTCAGCCTATTTGTATCTCCAGATCTAAAGTGAGTGTTTCAGAGAGAGCATATAGTTAGCTAATTTTTTCTGTTTCTTTTTTTTGTGTGTGAACCCACATATACAAAAACATATTTTTTTAAACCCATTCTACCAATCTCTGCATTTTGAGTGGAGAATTTAATCCATTTACGTTTAAAGTAATCACTGATAAGGAGAGACTTTTGTCATTTCGATACTTGTTATCTACATATAAAAACTCTGTTCCTATACTGCTTAATCCCCACCCACTTTCAGTTACTGATGTTATAAAATTACATCTTTATACATTGTGTGTCTGAAAACATAAACTAATAATTTTTATGTATTAATCTCTTAAATAATGTGGAAAAGAAAATGTGGAGTTACAAACCAAAGTTATTATAATAATAGCTTTTTTATTTTTTATTTTGAAATAGGGTCTTGATCTCTTGCCCAGACTGGAGTGCAGTAGCACGACTATGGCTTACTGCAGCCTTGACCTCCCAGGCTGAAGCAATCCTCTCACTTCAACCTCCTGAGTAGCTGGGACTACAGGTGCACACCACCACACCTGGCTAATTTTTAAAAATTTTTTGTAGAGATAGAGTCTCACTATATTACCAGGGCTGGTCTAAACTAATAATAATTTTTCAAAAATGTATTAGTCTCATAAATCATATAGCATACAAAAACTGGAGTTGCAAATTAACAAAATAACACTGGGTTTTGTAATTGTTCGTGTATTACCTTCACTGAGGTAAATTTATTTCTTCCTGTGGCTTTGAGGTAGTAGCTAATGTCCTTTGATTTCAACCAACAGGAATCCTTTTGGCATTCCTTACAGGGCAAGTCAAGTGATAATAAACTCCTTCAGTTTTTGTTTGTCTGGGAGTGTCTGAATTTCTTCTTCACTTTTGAAGGACAGTTTTCCTGGATTTAGGAATCTTGTTTGAATTTTTTTTCTTTCAACACTTTGAATATATCAGCCCACTTCCTTCTGGCTTCCAAAGTTTCTGATGAGAAATCTATTGATATTCTTATTAACAGTCCATTGTATGTGATGAGTTGCTTCTCTTGTGTTGCTTTTAAGAGTCTGTCTTTGTCTTTTTACAATTTTTAATTTTTTTAATTTGAGGCAGAGTTTTGCTCTTGTTGCCCAGGTTAGAGTGCAATGGCACGATCTTGGCTCACCACAACCTCCACCTTCCAGGTTCAAGCGATTCTCCTGCCTCAGCCTCCCAAGTAGCTGGGATTTCAGGCATGTGCCACCATGCCCGGCTAATTTTTTATTTTTAGTAGAGGTGGAGTTTCTCCATGTTGGTCAGGCTGGTCTCGAACTCCTGACCTCAGGTGATCTGCCTGCCTCAGCCTCCCAAAGTGAGGGATTACAGGTGTGAGCCACTACACCTGGCCTTGCAATTTTATTATATCGTATATTGGTGTGGGTCTTTCTAAGTTCATCCTGCTTGGAATTTGTTGAGTTTCTTGGATGTTTACATTCATGTTTTTTTAAATCAAATTTGGAAAGTTTTTAGCCATTATTTGTTTGGATAATCTCTCTACCCCTTTTTCAGGGTCTTCTCTTTCTGGAACTTCTGCAATGTATAGGTTGGTCCACTTGATGGTGTCCCCAGGTCCCTTAAAGTCTGTTCACTTTTCTTCAGACCTTTTTCTTTCTGTTCCTCATACTCAGTTATTTCAGTTTTCCCATCTTCAAGTTCACTAATTTTTCTGCCTGCTCAAATCTGCCTTTGAATCACTCTAGTGAGTTTTTCACTTCAGTTATTATATTTTTCAGCCCAATAATTTCTTTTTGGTTTTCTTCTAAGTTTTCTATCTCTTCATTGATATTTCCATGTTCTTCATACATACATCTTTCTTTAGTTCTTTTAGCATCTTTAAGATAGTGGTTTTAAAATCCTGTCTAGCAAATCTGCCATTTGATCTTTCCAGAGATGGTTTCTGTTTGTTTTCATATTTTTTTGTTTCTTTGAAAGGGCCTTATTCTGTTTCTTGTGATTTTTTGTTGTTGTTGGAAACTAGACATTCAAATGTTATTTAATAATGTAGTAACTCTGGAAATCAATACCCCTCTTTCCCAGAGTTTGTTGATTTTAGTTTTTATTTTTTGATTTCTATAGGCTGTTTCTATGCTGGTAATCAACCTGAGGTATACATTTAAGGGCTTCTCAGGGAAAAGCCCCTGCCTTTCTCTGAGTGTGTACAGTGATTTTCTAAATTTCACTGTATAAGTGATTGCTTTTGAATATACTGTTTTTGAAATGTCTGATTCCCCAAAGGGAAAATGAAGAGAAAAAAAAATAGAACAAAAAAAACCACACCAAAGGTGCTGGCCCCTTAAGTCCTCTGGAAGTTGCTTCAGTTGTAGTGGGAGGGGCTTGCAACACTGGAGGGAGAGTTGCAACAATGGCTGCCCCGCTGTATCTGTGCTTTCAAGATCAGAAGCAGCAGTCAGCAATCAGAACACAGGTTCCCAATTTTAGTAGGACATGGACCTTTTTGCCCACCATGGTTCCCACAAACTGCCTGGAGCTTCTCCAGGAGCATGTGCACAGTTGCCTGGACTTGGGGATAGGTACTTGTACCTTGCTATGTCCTGAAATTGACCAAAATTTGCATTTACTGTTCAGGACTTCCTCTGAAAGTTGCAATCCTTTGAATAGACTCTGGAAATCCAAAATATTTACATCAGACAGGTTCTGCCAGTGCAGTTGTCTAAGTGGGGAGACAGATTCCTGGTGCCTCCTACATTGCACTTAATTCTGTTAATTTTTTAAAAAATGTAATTTGAAGCTCTGTTATTAAGTTCACACACATTTATGAGATTTATGCCTTCTTCCTGAATTGACCCTTTTATCATTATGAAATATATTTCATTATTCCTGGAAATTTTTCTTGTCTGAAAGTTACTTTGATATTAATAAAGCTCCTCAGCTTTATTTTGATTATGTTTGCATGGTATATATTTTTCCATCTATTTATTTTAGTTCTAGAATTTACATTTTTATAGCTTCTATTTCTTATCTGAGATTTGCTATATTTTTCATTTATTACAAGAGCATTTTATCTATGTCATAATGCATAGTTATAATATCTACTTTAATGTCATATCTGCAGATTTCAAAATCTGGCTAATCTCAGAGTAGGCCTTATCTTTTTTCTTGAGAATAAGTCATATTTTTCAGTTTCCTTACATGTTCTATAATATTTCATTGTATCCTAGATAGTGGGACTATTATGTTATGGCAACTCTGGTATATTCCTTCAAAGTGTTGATTTATTTAATTTTTTTTTGGTTTTAGGAGGCAGTTAATTTGATTGAACTAAAACTGTAAATTCTATCTCCTTGGTACAGCTCCAACCATCTCAGTTCAGTTCCTTTAGCTGTGTTGCTTGGGTTTACTCCTTGCAGGCATGGTCCAGGGGTCAGTCCAAGATTTGGGCCAAATTTATACACAGAATTTGGGCCCCTTCTTCTCTGTGGCTGTCTTCTTTATGGGTTCCCTCTCACCTCACTTTCAGTGATGGTGATTGCACAGGACTCTGTCCTTTGGTTCTTCCAGTAAAAAAAGACAGTGGATTTTCTGCTTTTATTTGCTCTTCTCATACCTTTTTCTAAAAGTCAGTGTGTTGAATACATATATTTGTGTGTGTGTGTGTGTGTTTGGTGTTGAGGCTGTGTGTGTGTGCTGTGGGTAGGGTGAGGAATGAAAGAAGGAACTCGGTAATGAGAAGGAGCAGTGGGCGAAGGTTCTTGGAGCTGATGTGATGGGAGGCAGAAGGTGCAGGTGTTGCTCTTTTATGTTCCGATCTCAAACTGAGCTTTCACTTTGATGTGGCTTCTTTCCCTCAAATCGAATCAGCTTTTGCCTGTGGGACCTGCTCTTTCTGTGGCAGTGCAGAGATTTTATGAAGTATGCTCATTTGGACCGTATATGCTCATTGATCCCAGGGGCAATCATAGATTCAGCAAAAAGAGAATGGGGGCAAGGTCATGGAACCCTAGAGGAAAGTGTGAGTACAGACTGTTTGCAGAGCCTATCAAGGTCACACATTTCCATGTTTCATTAGCCTTAAAATTTTAAGTGGCTGGGAAAACTACTTAGGGAATTAAGTCATTATTAGGCAGTGAAGACATCTCAAGAAATGTGAGAAACTCATTCTTCTGTCATCTGACTCTCTAAGAGTCATTTTACCAGTCAAGGAAATTTGGCACAATGAGATTTGGCGCAATTGCTCACCTTTGCCAGTGATGTTCAGCTCTGTGAAAAGTGTGTTCTCTGTAAAAACTTAGAAAAAATAATTAAAAGGGTTGAGCACGGTGGCTCACACGTGTAATCTTAGCATTTTGTGAGGCTGAGGCAGGTGGATTGCTTGAGCTCAGGAGTTTGAGACCAACCTGGGCAACATAGCGAGATACCAACTTTATTAAAAATACAAAAATTAGCTGGGCATGGTCACATGCACTTGTGGTCCCAGGTACTCCCGAGGCCGAGTAGGAGGATTGCTTGAGGCCCGGAGACTGAGGTTGCAATGACTGGAGATTGCATCACTGCACTCTTGTCTGGGCAACAGTGCAAGACCTTATCTCAAAACAAACAAACAAAAAGAATAATTAAAAGGAAGGTGAAACATTGTTTCTTGACTTTATAGTCTTATTATTACATTTTTACAGAAATTCCTTGGTAATAATAGTTCCTGAGTTCCAGCTGTTCCTAGGTGCCAAATGGTTTCAGTGTAGAGTATCTTGAAGGAATAAAACCGAATTCTTTCTATGTTTGCTTATTAGGCGCATATGTATATAATCTGTTTTATAATTTATGAATGACTCATAAAAATGAAATATTAGCCTTCAGTTAATTTTTATAACAGAACTGTTGTAAAATAGAATATCTGTGAAAGATTAAAGTATTTGAGCATAGCTATCTGAAATCTTAATAGTATTTTAATTAAATGAGGCTTGGATATTATTTATTGATATTTTACTTTATATACCTTTTTTTACTAGATATTTCACTAACAATTTAGAAATAAAACATATAAAAAGTATAGGGATGGATACCCCATTCTCTATGATGTGGTTATTTCACATTGCATGCTTGTATCAAAACATCTCATGTACCCCATAAGCATGTACACCTACTATGTACTCACAACAATTAAAAAAATTAAGAAGTACAAATTCTCACTCTTACTTTTGGCTCCCCTTTTATCTAGCTCCCAATTCTCCCTTCCCCAGTAGTAACCACTGTTGTTTGTCTTGAGGGTCTTTTGGAGAATGTATGTGTGTGTGTGCATGTATGAGTGTGTGTAGGTACATGCATACATACATGCATATATGCACACAGGAGACTTTGCTTTTCATTCTAGTTTCTGTGCTAAAGTTGCATTTTTGTAATGTACATATGTGCATCATTCTTCATTCCTTCTGTTGTCTCTTTAAGCCCAGAGATATTTTTAAACATCACATCATCACATTATTGGATCTGGTGCTTTTACTTTCTTAACAGAGTTGCATTAATTTGGTTTTATTGTTTTATAGAAAGCCTTCATTTTCTGGAAAGTGGTCTAGTTAAATTTTTTACTGTTGATAATTTGATTTTCTAGATGTGGCTAAAGATTTAGTGATTGTGACCATTTCACCAACTAAGTGACTAGCTCTGGAGTTGGAGTAGAAGAACGTGACATGAAATAGAATTCATGGTTGTTTAAATTTGTTTTTATTCTCTCTTTCTGTTTAAGGTGGGGGACTATTATTGCAAATACATGTATTACTTCACTGTGTTTGCAAATATCATTTTTAGAACCAGTGGCAGTTATTTATTTATTGTTATTTTTTCTTTATACTTTCTCAGCAGAATTATTAAGGCAGTTACTTCTGAATTTTGGTGTATAATTTTTGTCATTTCAGTTTACTTCATCTTAAGCATTCTGCTTATTTTATACTCTTGTATTCTAGGCAGTGCAAAGAAACAAGTTTCCAAGAGAAAAACTTCAGATAAAAAGGGAAGATATCAGAAGGAATGTCCTCAGCATTCTCCTCTTGAAGATATTAAACAGCGGAAAGTATTAGACCTTAGACGATGGTGACGTTATCAGTTTTTATTTTTTTCATTTTTGAAATATGTAATATATGTTGGCAATAACCTAGCAGTTTACAAATTAATACATTATATGTATCATAAATATTTTTATTTCTAAAATTATTACCAGGATTTCTGAATCTTTAAAGTCTACCACAGATGTTTGAAGTAGATTAATAATGTGCTATGCTGGTCTTTCCCAAACTCGGCTGGTCATTAGAGTCATCTGTGTGACTCCACATAACTGCCATCTAGATTTAACAATGATTAACCTTTTGATGTAGTTACATACTTAGCTTTTCATTGCTGAAGAATTTTCAAGTAAGTGACTGATTTTTATCATATTTAATCTCAAGTTACCTAAGTATGCATCTCTAAAAAATGACTTTTTTCTACTTAACCACAATACTTTTGTCATACCTAATAAGATTAACAATATTTCCCTACTGTCTAATTCCCAGGCTAAATTCGCATTTCCCAGATTGTTCTGAAAAGGTCTTCACATCTGTTTGTTCAAAGTGGGACCCAGTTGTGAACCACATGTGTGTGTGTCATGACCCATAATTGTCTCAATCTAGGACAGTCTCCACCCCACTTTCCCCTTTTTTCTTTCTAAAATTCTATTTATTTTAATCAACAAATGAGAATTGTAAAGATTGACTTATTGAAGAGACTTGGCCAGATATTTTGTAGAATGTCCTACATTCTAGATTTGTTTTTTCCTTTTAGTTTCCTAAATTATTCATCTAACCTCAATATTTCCTGTAAACTGGAAGTTGAATATAAAGACTTGGTTAAATTCCAGTACAACATTTTATGCAAGAACACTGCTTAAGTGGGCCCTCATACTTCAAACGTTTCACATCAGAAGGCACATGGTATCTGATTATCTAATCTTAGCAATTCTAAGTGATTACTGGGTTAAGGTGGTGACAGTTGTATTCTACATTGACGAGTTCTTTCTTTCCCATCTGCTACCCTCAAGTAATCAGTAGGGTGACAGAGTGGCATTAGGTAATAGCCAGGTTCCATCAACTTTTTACCTTATCGTTTTAGCCAAATGTATTGACAACCCAAACCCATTGATGATCCTTGTCTGAATATTTGTTGCAAAATGGTTACATTTCAAAATTCCTTTTTTTTTTTTTTTTTTTACTTTTATTACCCAGCCTTCTTCTGTAGCTTTCATTGATCAACTGGGGCTATTTGGTTATCTTAAAATACAGTTCCTAGTCTAAGGAAAACAAGTGTAATTCATGACAACTTTTCTGTGTTACTGACTCTGATTGGGGTTTTTAAAATTCCTTTGTATGTCATTTTAGAAATATATTTTTATCACTTATTTAATACATATTGGACCCTTTGCTGTAAGCTGAGAAACAGAGATGCACACAACATGGTCTTTGTTTTCCCAAGGTTTACAATCCAGTTGAGGAGAGGGGACTACACAGAAAAATGTGAAATATCTTAGGCAGTTTGTCACTTGATGGGTATGAATCACTAATTAACCATGAAAGGAGGTAATGATCACCAAAATGCTTTACTAAGGTCCTGGGTCTTAAGGGAGGGAATATGAAGTGTTGCAGGGGGTGAAGGGTCTTTGAAAGGATTACAGCAAAGTGTCTCTGGAATGTGGGTAATGAAGAGTAGAGTAGCTTGTCTAAAGGGAGGCTCAGAGAAGCCAAGAAACCTGCCAATGTCACATGGCTAATAAGTAGAAGATCTTGTATTGAAGCCGAAGAGTCAGACTCAACATTCATGCTGTTTCCTTATAACACATGTCATGATCTGTTTCTTAGATATCAGTCTCAATATTAATTTTGTTTTCTGAGTTAAAGATAAGCCATGGATGATTTCTTAACAAAAGGAACTTTTATAAAGATAAATTTGAAATAGTTAGTTTCTAGGGAATAATGGAGAAGAGACATTAAAGTCAAAAACATTCATTTTAGTTTCTTTGAAAAGAAGGCTTTGCTCATTTGTGCCTCTAATCACTTAGATTTAAGCTTTGTTTCAACAACAAATCTGTGTAACTACATGTTAATAGTATAACATGTGAGGCCATGAAGGCTAGGACTAGGAAGGATAGATGAGAGAAATGCCCTGAAGGGAAAACATCACCAGGAATATAAACCTGTTTTCCACCGAGAATATTACAAGATTAGGTTAGAATGGAAAGTCCCATAGAAGGTAGTAGAATGTTGGTAAACAGTTTAACCTAGTCATAAACAAGATTAGGAAACAAGTTGAGATTGATGAAAAAGTATGAAAAATCTTAAGAGAAATCCCCCTTTCCCTCTCCTTTTAAAAATTCTTTCAGGCCAAATTTAGTGTTATGAGAAAAAATATACACATGCATGTAATACTTTGTTAGTAAATGTATGTAAAGATAAAGTTTGTAAAATATAAACTGTTAGTATTGGACTTGAAAAATAATCCCCAAAATTGAACTCTGGCAAAAATATTCACAGCAGAAAACAAAATCAGTAAATGAATGAGTTGCTTGTATTTTATCAGCATGGACCATATAGCTTATGATGACAGAGCTGTTAATAATCACTTGTCCACAAAGATCTCTTAGGTTGGAGTTCACATTCATATTTAAACAACTAGGGCAGATTACTTGAATAAGGACATTAGTAAATTGCTCATATGTTTCCAGGGATGAGGGAAAGGGGAAAAAGGGAGTTGTGTTGTTCAATGGGTAAAGAGTTTTGTTTTTGCAAGATGGAAAAGTTCTGTTGTCTAACAATTTGCATATAGTTGACACTAATGACCTGTACACTTAAAAATGGTGTACATGATAAATTTGATGTTGTGTGTTTTTACCACAATTAAAGAACAAAACAAAACTGAGGGAGGACTCAATAGATTTGACAATGAGGTGTTGAAGACAGCACTTAGTATGTTAAGTGACAGTTATTATCTTTTGTGTGTCATTTTGTGTAGTTGAGTCTACAGATTTAGGGGTCCTGGAGCATATTCTCACTTATAAGTGGGAGCCGAACAATGTGAACACATGGACACAGGGAGGGAACAACACACATTGAACCCTGTCGGGGGGTGGGAACCTGGGAAGGGAGAGCATCAGGAAAAATAGCTAATGCACATGGGGTGTAATACCTAGGTGATGGGTTGATAGATACAGCAAACCACCATTACACACGTTTATCTATGTAACAAAGCTGCACATCCTGCGAGTATACACTGGAACTTAAAAAAAAAAAGATTTAAGGATCATGGTTAACTTGTATGTTTGCCAATATGCATAGTATATATACATATACAAATGCATATATGTACACATGCATATGTCTACTTTTTCATTTTGTGATTAATTTTCAGACGACACTAAAGTTGCTCTTAGTGATGATAGGTCTTATTTCTTTGTTTCATTGTGGCTACTTCTTAGCACCTTCTTTAGAAAGCAGTTAGGAGAAGATCATTGGAAAGTCAACGAGTATTGTGGGTTATTGTTAAGCTGATTTAACATTGTCTCTCCCTACAATCATGCTTGACTAGCTTCGCATTTGGCCAGGTGCAGTGGCTCACATCTGTAATCCCAGCACTTTGGGAGGCTGAGGTGGGAGGATCACAAAGTCAAGAGATTGAGACCATCCTGGCCAACATAGTGAAACCATGTTTTTACTAAAAATACAAAAATTAGCCGGTTGTGGTGGCACATGCCTGTAGTCCCAGCTACTTGGGAGGCTGAAGCAGGAAAATTGCTTGAACCCGGCAGACGGAGGTTGCAGTGAGTCAAGATTGCGCCACTGCACTCCAGCCTGGGGGACAGAGTGAGACTCCATCTCAAAAAAAAAAAAAAAAAAAAAAAGGCCAACCTATTTCTTCTTAAAGCAGAATAAATAAATAGTCTGTCTCTTTCTCCTTCTATTCACATTTGCCCCAGTTTCTTCTCTTGAATCATGACAGTTTGGAAAATTATCTGGATTGCTTAGTGCCACTGAATCATGCCATGGAAGGATTTTGTATTTCATTTTTAAAATTCTCTGTGACAGGAGAAGCACTGCTTCGTGGCTTCTTGCCCAGGGATTTTAGATGGACAAGTGGGTAATAAATGGATGATTTTTAGTTTGGGTTGGAGAATTTCTCTGAGAAGTTGACACATGGGGGCAATGCTTTGTTTCTCCTGTATTTCTAAAGTTGCAAATAATCATGTATGTAGTTCAACCAGGAGTTTATACCAAACTTTTAATAGGTGATGTCTAAATTTATGTATCATTAATTTTTTTCCCTTTGGTTTAGATAACATCCACTTTAACTGGTAGTTAGTTATACTTAGCTATTTTTATTAAAGCAGGTGATTTATTGTTATTTTATATTTATGACATGATTAATAAGTGAATATGGAAGATTTTACATTGACTTAGGGGATCAAAGTTTTCATTACATTAACACCCTTAATTGCCATGAGTTTTCTATTTCTAGCATGCATATTTTGTATTCATTCAAGTGAAGAAAACAGTTTTTGTTTTCTCAGGTACTGCATAAGCCGACCACAGTATAAGACTTCTTGTGGCATCTCCTCATTAATTTCTTGTTGGAATTTCTTATATAGCACAATGGGAGCTGGAAAGTAAGTATGTCAATTTATCAGTATCCTCAAACTCCAAAGTAATTTGATGTTGCTTTTTCTATAACAGAAAAATTTTTAAGAATAGATTTTTTGTAAATTAAAAAACCCTGCTGTATTTTAGTGTAAGTCTTTTAGCTTAAAATATACACATGTATTATTTTCAATAAAATAAAAATGAGCTGGATGCAGTGGTTCACACTTGTAATCTCAGCACTTTGGGAGGCCAAGGCGGGAGTACTGCTTGAAGCCAAGGAGTTTGAGACCAGCCTGGGCAACAAAGCAAGATCCCATCTCTACAAAGTAAAAAAGTAAAAACAAGTAGCCAGGCACAATGGCATGTACTTGTAGTTCTAGTCTCTTAGGAGACTGAGGCAACAGGATCACTTGAGCCAAGGAGTTTAAGGCTGCAGTGAGCTATGATCACGCCAGTGCACTCCACCCTGGGTCACAGAGTGAGACCTTGTCTCTAAAAAAATAAATAAAATAAAATAATGAAAAATATTACTAAAATTATTTGCAAATCAGACAAACATATTAACATTGAGATAGGTTGTATTTGCATATGACTGGAATTGAAAAATGAAAGGCAATGAATGTTTCTTTTGTAGTCTTCCACCTATTACCCAAGAAGAAGCTTTACATATTCTGGGCTTTCAACCTCCATTTGAAGATATTAGGTTTGGTCCTTTCACGGGAAATACAACACTTATGAGGTATGAAGACCCTCTAAAAGGCAATACTGTGTTTCTAGTTTTGCAAAATAATAATGATGTAGATGTGTGTTGATAGCAAAGCATGTATACAGCTGCTGGGCTTCAACCTCTCATGGGTATACCAACTTTGGGCTATGCCTGGATTTCTTTAGAATTGGAATAATGCCATCTTTGTTGTAGAATTGTTGCCATGAGCAAATCTTCTTGTTATTTTCAGGTGGTTTAGACAAATTAATGACCACTTCCATGTAAAAGGATGCTCTTATGTTCTATATAAGCCTCATGGGAAGAACAAAACAGCAGGAGAAACTGGTAGGTAAACATATGGAAGATTTACACACACACACACGCACACACACACACGGTTTAGAGTTCATCTCAAAGACTGGCTGTTTAGCTTCCTTGGACATTATGTAAACCCTCAATACAGTCTGTTACTTGCATGTAATCTGTAGGGCACTTTCTAATACGCAGTTTAATATTTTGCCTCTTCTCACCTTTTTATGTAGAACCTTTAGAACTTTAAGGTATATCACAAACACTACTCTAACATATTGTATTGTTTGGGTCCATGGTGTGTGTGTGTGTGTGTGTGTGCGCGCACACGTGCACATGCTAGTAAAACTCTAAGGAAGCAGCATGGAGTTAGCAGTTTTTCTTCCTGTGAAGGAATGTAAGGATTTGAGAATATTTGATGTTAGACCTGTGTGGTAACATATAATGGCAGGAAAATAGACTGTGAAAGTGACAAAGTTTTGCTATAAAATAGTCTTGGTTATAACAGAAATATTAATGGAGTTGATCTCAAGGATTATTCTAGTTATGTGCTAATTAAATAATTGGTGCTATTTAGCAATTTCCATTTTTAAAATATTACAATCTTTTGACTGTATAAATCAGAAAACTATAATACATTGTTAAAGAAAACATTATTCTGACACTTGTTAATAGGGTGAGGAAGACTTTATTTAAGACTTGTGAAAGGCGTATTGTAGTAGGGATGAGAGATCAGGCTCAACTCTGAATACAGCAAAGACAGCTGGGACTTTATAGCCAATGGACACAGCAAGGGGTTTGGGGGTGGGAAATTACTAAGAGGGGTAAGGGTATAGGGATTCTTGCTAAACTGGCCTAACAGACTTCTTGCTAAAGGCAGGTCAAGGTCTGAGACATCAAGAGTTGGTAGGGGAGGCCCGTGAGGAACTTGATTTGATATTAAGAGTTGTGGGTTCTCTCTAAACTGACTTAGCAGGATTCATGCTAAAACTGGACACAGAAGTCAACTGTGTCCAGGACCGTTTGAGAAGACGACTCAAGGATTAATCAAGAAGAGAATTGTTATCAATAGAGGGTATATGGTTTACCAAGGTAAAAGACTGAGCACAAAGTCAGATATCTTTCTGTTGACCTATATTGGGGATATCGAGTTGGTTATTGGAGGCAGGCTTGGAGATTACATGTTGGTTTCTACGCATACTAGTTTTGTGACCTTGAACAAGTCCCTTGCTGAGCCGTGATGTAGACCTTTTATCTTTCTGTATTTGTATAGGGTCAGTGTGAGGATAAAAGGAGACATATTTGTAATGTACTCAGCATGCTGTGTTACAGAGTAAGGACTCAGTAAGTGCTAGCATTTATTCCTACTGACTAAATTCTATGCATTCACATAGGGCCTGTCTATCCCTCTGGAAAACACAGCTTTAAATGCTGTGTTGCTATTTATTTCTGTTTCTAGTGAGACTGTAACCACACTACTCTCAGTAAGTGACCAGGCAATGAAAAACTAAGAAAGGATATATTATCCTGTTTCATAATTTTCTCTTCAGCTGTGTCTAGTTTGCTTTTTACACTGTCTACTGAATTTGAGTTTTTTAAAAGAGGTTTTCAATCATTTTTATTCTAAAATATGTAGCTCTTTGAAAAATATGCTTTAAAAAATAATCTCATTCCTTACTCATATTTTCAAATCCTTTTATTTTTTAAATCTATTGAAACGTTTTTCCTCTGCATTTGGTGTAATGTAAGAAATGTGTATATATCCGATTTTGCTGTCTCTTGTTTCTTCTGGATCTTATTTGAGGTGTCTTTGTGTGCCATGAAAAGAAAATGTGTAATTTGGCATTGTCTTGTATAGTTCTTGAATGTTTACTTCCACAAGATGTGCTAAACCTTTTTCTGGTCCAAAAGATTTTCACAGTCATTCTCTAGTTATTAGAAGGTATAATAATGATTCTGTCAATAGTGTTCATTAAAAGTTTTATAAAATGTCTGCCAATGACATTTTACACCCTGTAAACCGAATATATGGCAGTTCAGTGAAAGCAAGTGAAAGGGTGAGGGTGTCAAGGCACAGTAATTAGCAACCTGAGCCCGCACCATCATGTGGAGTTCCTGCCCCTCTCTCAGGGATAGCACATGTGTGACCTGGGACCTTTGGATGTAGGGTTGTATAGCGTAGAGAGCATCCACACTCAATCCACAGAATAAATACTAGTAAAGCTTAATTTCTTTTTAAAATATGAGGATCACTATAAATAAATGTTCTGATATTTTGTTTCTGTGCCCTCAAAGGGGGTCATCTTGTATAACCACCTGGATGTGTCAGTACTGAAAATCATAAACCTAGAGGAGCAGTAGTTGGCAAACATTTTTAAATAAAAGGCTTGATAGTAAATATTCTTGGCTTTGAGAGACACATGGTTCTGGGGCAGTCACAGCTGCTTGATGCAGCTGCTTGGATCTCGAAGGCAGCCATAGACAACATGTAAACAAATGGATATGGTGGTGTCCTTGGAAAAACCTTACTGATGGACCTGAAATTTGAATATCACATAATTTTCACATGTCACAAAATATTATTTTTCTTTTGAAATTTAAAAAATTTTATTATTTATTTTTTAGAGATGAGGGTCTCATTCCATCCACTAGGCTGGAAGGCAGTGGCTGTGATCATGGCTCACTGCGGCCTTGAACTCCTAGGCTCAAGCGATCCTTTCCTCTTAGCCTCCCAAGTAGCTAGGACTACAGGTTCATGCCACTGCATCTGGCTAATTTTT
Source organism: Chlorocebus sabaeus (assembly GCF_047675955.1). Taxonomy (NCBI): domain Eukaryota; kingdom Metazoa; phylum Chordata; class Mammalia; order Primates; family Cercopithecidae; genus Chlorocebus; species Chlorocebus sabaeus. The sequence continues at coordinate 84,725,167 of NC_132906.1, forward strand.
AATTTTATTTTTAAATTTTTTTCGATTAAAAAAAATTTTTAGAGATGGGGGCTCACTATGTTGCCCAGGCTAGTCTTGAACTCCTGGTCTTAAGTGATCCTCCTACCTCGGCCTCCCAAAGTGCTGGGATTACAGGCATGAGCTACTGTGCCTGACCCTTTTTTCTTTTGATTTTTAACAACGTAAAAACCATTTTATCTTGCTGCCCATTTCAACACAGGTTGCAGTCTGCAGACTGGATTTACCTGTTGGTGGGACTTTGCCAACCCCTCACCTAGAGGATGAAGCTTAAATTCTTGAGCATGGTGTTTGAGGGACTGGCTTTCGAGTATCATGCTCCAACCTGCCTCCCCTGGTGTTGAGCCATGCTGGGCTCCTCGCTGTTTCCCTGTTCTTCACAAGGTACAGGTCATCCTTAGGCCTATGTGCCTCACCAATGAGATGCCCTGCTGTGGGGCATGTGGAATGTGGGATTTCATATCTTCGTGATTGGATGCCTATGTATTTGTCCATCCTGGACTTCAACATAACAAATGGATATAGTGGTGTCCCGGGAAAACTTGGCAGTGGGGGGGCGGGGGCGGTGGCTTCTTCTGCTTGCCAGGCAGGATTCAATCCCTTCCTCTCCTGGGTTGTCACAGCAGCACGTGTGCCTCTGGTAGAACCTTGATTTCGTTGCGAGGTAATTCTTGGTGCACCATATGGTTTCATGCAGAAAAACTAGAGTTACCTTCCTTGACAATCAGGCCAAGTTCTTACTCATTTTTGCATCACAGTGCCTGATACTTAGGTGCTCAATAGGAGTTAATTTAAGGAATTCTCAATTGAGGAAATGAGGCAGGAGGAATTCAGGAGATTGGGGTTAGGAAACTTCTAGGAGAGAATTTTGTTGTCCATTCCAAAGCTGGCATTCTTCCTTTGCAAGAGCTCTCTCTTGTGATGTGGAAAGGAAAATGTTTTGTTTTTCCCTTTCTGTAGCTCATCTTTCCTTCTGGCTCCTACCTGCTCTCTCCTCCCCACATGCCCAGACACACACTCACCTGCACCTGTGTGCTAGGTCTGCCCTGCTTTCCATCAGAATCCAGTGCATCCTCCTTCTGTCTCCTGGAGTCTTTCAGTTGACAGTTTTTCAAGTGTTCCTAAGGACGCAAATGAGTCAACTCATTGAATCTGATGTTTTCAACTTTACATCTTAGCAGTGCCTTGAACATTGCCTTTTACATTATAAACAGTAAAAGATTAAGACTGTCTCAGAATCACTTCTTAATTGATTCATAGGGTGGCTTTATATCTCTTTTAATGGGGTGTGGACCAAAATGCATGTCTGGGAGTATAGAAATGATCACCGGAGCGAATGTCATACTTACGTGTCAGACATAATGGAAAGCTATTACAATGCAGTTCTCAGTCTTGTGTCTCAAGACTGCATTATGAGTAGGGCCCTGGGAGACACCAGAACAAGGCTCATAATTCCTTTTACTTGTTTTCTTTTTGTCTGCTGATTAGAAGAAGACTTCATTAGAGCAGTTCGTGGCTTCTATTAATATCAGCAGTATCTAGATAGAGTGAGAAGATAGATGAAGAGATGGGTCAGTGAAAGTAAAGGAAAAGAGGGGAAGCAGGAAGACCAAGAGAAATTAGAATAAGAGACGAAATCTATCAAAGAAACTCTGGGTATCGAGGATACATCAGCCATATAAATTTAATCAAATTCCCAAAGTAAGGACATATAATTTTAAAATTAATGGAATGGAATAAAACACTAAAAGGGCCATGGAGAGAGTTGACTTAGGAACCACTATTCTGGAATTTTAAAAGATTTTTGATCAACTGTCCTAACTTTAAGATTTTATACTATGATCTTGCTAGAAATTCTCATTTGTAGATCTTTTGAATATCTGTACTTTATTTATTTTATTTTCCAATAGTCTGGTACCTCCCAAGTTCTTTGTGACTTACTTAAATGTAATGATTTGGTGCATGTGTTAACCAGTTCCCTTAATAATCAGGATGTGTAGCATTGGGTCCCAGTGACTTTTTTTTTTTTTTTTTTTTTTTTAAATCTATGTGTTTAAATTTCCTTTAGCATATATTCACACTTTTTCATTGAGGAATGGGATAAACTACCTATTTTCCTTAACTTTTTTTCTTTTATTTTGTTAGGAGGTTGAGGTGGTTACTGTAATTTCTTTGAGTAAGTTTTAATATATTTTTCAAATTTTATTCCTACTTTCATTTTTTTTCCATAATATTCGACTTCTTACTGCTTTTCTGTGTGCATTTCTGGAAGCATAATTAATCTGCCTACTCCTCCTGGAATATTTTTGTCTTTACCTTTGCTAATTGGGGGAGCCAATTAAGCCCTGCTTCATCTCTGATATGTTCCTTGACCACCTTAGCCCTGGATTCCTCTAAATCCCTGTAGTACTGATTATTCACACCCATCATTTTCCATTTGCTATGTGCTGTTTTATTATGTTTCACCTGTTTAATGTGAGTGTCCAGCTCCTTGACCATAGGGACTGTTCTGAGTAGCTCTTACATTCTAGATATGATGCCCACGACATCACGTTACCCTATGAATTCTGATGGTATTCAGGGGGTAGGGTGGTTCATGTGTAAAGCAGACATCTCTTCTGTACTCTCCCATTGCGGAAGAAAGAGTTGCAGAGATAGGCTTTCTCCTTTCTTTCTGGGATGTTCACTGGTGAACACCGTTGTCAGTAGCGCTGTTTGTTTAAAAACACTTTTAAATGGATCTTCTCTCTGTGCTTAAATTGTTTTTTAAGGACCGCTAGGCCTGTTTTTCACAATGGGCTTTACGTTTTCCTGGGGACCACGCTGCTGTGATTCAGGGACTCCCTGGTGCTTATTTCCAATGGGCTCTCAGTAACTGTAAATTAAGCACACTAATGGAATAAAAGCGAAGTCCGGGGCTTTTGATAAGACTTAGCTGTTAATATGAGTATTTTTTTCAGAGATGTCACTAGCCACAATGAAAATTTATTCTAGGAGTTGCCAACATTAGGTCTCTGTTCAGATAACTTCAAAGTATGGGTTCACTTAGCCACCAACATTTGTGCCAGGCAAGTCCAGATTCATTTTTTTTAAATCAGCTAGCTTGAAAATTGTATTTATGTTCATGTATTTAGTTTTTTTCTAGGGGGTATTGCAGTTCATAACTTTTGCTTATGCCGTGCAGATCATGGGTCTGCATTTGGTGGTGGTTGCTTTGTTGCTTAAGTTTCAGATTTTAAAGATATACTGAAGTACAGACTCAACTTCATTCTGAATTTAGCTTCCCTCAGTAATACATTTGTGTCTTCTCATACACAGAATTACTTTCTTGGATGACTACCTTAATGTATTAAATGCTGTATTTACTGGCTTGACACGGTGGCTCACACCTGTAATCCCAACACTTTGGGAGGCTGCGAGAGGTGGAACACTTGATGTTGGGAATTTCAGACCAGCCTGGTCAACATAGTGAAACCCTGTCTCTACTAAAAATACAGAAATTAGCTGGGCATGGTAGTGAGTGCCTGGAATCCCAATTACTTGGGAGGCTGAAGCATGAGGATCGTTTGAACCCGGGAGGTAGAGTTTACAGTGAGCTGAGATCACGCCACTGCACTCCAGCCTTGGCGACAGAGCAAGACCCTGTCTCAAAAATAAATAAATAAATAAAATAAAATAAATAAATAAATAAATAAATTTTAAAAAATGCTGTATTTACTATCTTTTATTTCAGAGGGTGATCTTTTTCTGATTTTGGCCTGAAATTGTTGGGTTGTCCCACAGTAGGCTTCTCTATACCATCATACCCTATATTCTATAAACTAGATCCTGGGCTATTCCCTGAGTATATTCCTTCTTCCCTAGTGGTTTTGTTTTCTCCTAATGCTCTTTCCTCTGTCTAGATTGTTGAAATCCTGACACTTCATTAAGTTTCATCTTGAATGCTACTTCTTCTTGACTCCTCAAACCTGATGTGCTCTTTCTCTTTTGAATTCTATACCCTTTTGTGGCACTATCTTGTTCCACTTTATATAAAAGTTACTTGTTCCAACTTCCCTACTAATAGACTTGAGGGACTGTGCATCACTTCTTGGCTCTGCTACAGCCGTGGACCTGCTGTTCTTAGTAGTCTTCAGCTATTTCAGTGGCCAGAAAGTCAATCATTGAAACTGTGATTGCAAGCTTTCATCTGCTTCATCTATTTTTAGGATTTCTAGTTTTAATGTGCTGTTTATGAATAAATAATTTAGCTTCTTCTGGGAGATGCAAGTTAATGAAACCTCAGTTAATGGCTTTGAGTACTAAGTGCTGGTAAAAAGTCATTTTTTATGGTAATATTTTTGAAATTGACCACTATTATAGTTATGGCAAGTGTCCAAGGAAGAGTGGATATAAGAGGGTGTGGTGGTACTACCAGCCTGTTTCTGTAGAGATGTTATCTTTGTCACTTGGCTTTTGAAGGCTACTGCTCTAGCCTCCATAAGTTTTGTGTAAAGATTAAAGTGTGTGTTAGTGTTGTAGAAAAAACGGGGTTCTTATCACACAACAAGGGAAGATTAGGCTTGCAAATACTTTGAAGGGTGAGGGGGAACAGAATTTATTGGGTGAAAAGGAAAAACCTCAGCAAAGCGAGAAGGGTTCCTGCTACCAGGCCCTCATCTCACAGATTGAATCCCAGGTTACCACACAGGGACCAGAGAGGCCTGGCTCCTCCCCACTGCAAACAGCAGGCACTTCCCGAGGCCCAACCCCATCCTCCCAGCATGCAGATCAGTTGGAGATTCTCCAGGAAGCCCTTTTTACTTGGCTGTCTCATTAGTAGGAGAAGTTTGCATTTTTAGAACTTGTTTATTACCTGGAGTTTATATTTATTCATATACATCAGTAGTCTTTTAAGTTGGGATGGGCGTACTGCATATATATTAGAACCTCTATATTTTAACCTAATTTTAAATTCCAACTTTTTGTATATCTTTTATAAAGACATATTAGTACAGTGGTATATGTATATACTTTACAAATGCATGTGCTAATATTGGGCATGCTTGTTCAGAATTTTAAGTGATAGCTGTGTACAACCAGAGAAGTTGAAACCATTGCTGAATACACTAGGTATTAGGTTTTAGACAAATTAAATTTCATAGACAACTATGTGTGTTATTAGAAGGTTTTGGTAAGCAAGGACATATTTTAGTTCTTTGGTTTGCTAATGAGCTTATCTGAATTTCAGTTTAAAGTGTAAAACAGAATACATTTATTAACATTTTTTGTACCTATCAATAGCCTCTTGTTTTTCCCCAGCAGTGTCAGTGTGTTCCAAGTAACGTCTTTTCTGTCCTTAAGCCCTTAACCAGTCCTGTGTGTAAAGCGTGGACACTGCTTTATGGGCTTTCAGTTTGTTTGTTTGTTTGTTTTTAATAGCTTCAGGGGCCCTGTCGAAGTTAACCCGTGGATTGAAAGATGAATCGCTGGCTTATATCTATCATTGCCAAAATCATTATTTTTGTCCAATTGGCTTCGAAGCAACCCCTCTTAAAGCTAATAAAGCATTCAGGTAAGCATTGACATGTTTTAGAAAGTGCATTTTAAGAAATATTAAAAAATAGCTGGGCACTGTGGCTGTCGCCTGTAATCCTAGCACTTTGGGAGGCCGAGGTGGACGGATCACGAGGTCAGGAGATAGAGACCATCCTGGCTAAGACAGTGAAACCCCATCTCTACTAGAAATACAAAAAAAATTTAGCCAGGCGTGGTGGCGCGTGCCTGTAGTCCCAGCTACTTGAGAGGCTGAGGCAGGAGAATGGCATGAACCCGGGAGGCAGAGCTTGCAGTGAGCCGAGATCATGCCACTGTACTCCAGCCTGGGCAACAGAGTGAGACTCCGTCTTAAAAAAAAAAAAAAAAAAAGTAAAAAATATTAGAAGTCTCTGAAATTGGAAGGCTTGGTGATCTGCTTTCCTGACATCAAGTTAGACTATTCTTTAAGCATTATGACTTATTCTTCTGCAGAATTGCATTTAGTTAATTGTGCTGTTGAAAATATCCATTTAGATACTGTTGTTCAGTCATTATAGGAAAAAGTCATTTGAAAAGTCACTTGTTTTTGTCTTAGAGACAAGGTCTCACTCTGTCATCCAGGCTGCAGTGCAGTGGTATAATCATAGCTCACTGCAGCCTCAAACTCCTGGCCTCAAGCGATCCTCCTGCCTCAGCCTCCTGAGTAGCTGGGACTACAGGCATGCACCACCATGCCCGGCTCATTAAATTTATTAATTTGTGTTTTCTATAGAGACCAGGTCTTGCTGTATTGTGCAGGCTGGTCTCAAACTCCTGGTCTCAAGTGGTCCTCCTGCCTGGGCCTCCCAAAGTGCTGGGATTACAGGTGTGAGCCACCACACTCTTCCTGAAAAGTAATTTTTACATTTATTATAAAACAGTTGCAAAGGATTTTACAGACTATGTCTTAGTGCCTCATCCAATGTCCCACATGTACAATGTATTGCAGAATCTAGTGTCAAGAAGATTGTCACAACTGAGTAAATTAAAAAGCGTCTTCTTTTCTTAAAGTGAAGAACATGGAATTTATCTGGGTTCCCCCTTTGTCGTGATTGCAAGGAAGCTCTGAGCCAATTTTTATTTCCAGTGTCAGAAACTACACGACCTTCATGGTTATCTTTCTTTTTTGCCTAATCCAGAGTTTCTGTTTTATTAACTATATAACTTTACTGGTAAACTTCCATCTTTTTGGAAGAGATGATCCCTAAGAAAGAGGTGACTGAGTTTTAATGGTTTTTTTCCTGCTTAGTCACTTTTCCTTATGATGGGTTGAGATAATACCAGGATGGTTCAAATCCAAGGGAGAAGTGTCTTGTTAAGAATTGGTGGGTGGGGTACATTGGTGTAATCCCAGCATTTTGGGAGGCTGAGGCAGGCAGATTGCTTGCACCCAGGAGTTCAAGACCAGCCTGGGCAACATAGTGAGACCCTGTCTCTACAAAAAATACAAAGATTGGCTGAGTTTGTTGGTGTGCACCTGTAGTCCCAGCTACTTGGGAGGCTGAGGTGGGAGGATCACTTGAGCTGAGATCATGCCACTGTACTCCAGCCTGGGCAACACAGTGAGACCCTTTCTGTAAAAAAAAAAAAAAAAAAAAAGGAATTGGTGAAAACACAAGCCATGAATACTTTGAGCAAAGGGATTGGCTTGGTCATGGGAAAAGGATGGGTTCTTTTTTTTTTCCCTTTTTTTTTTTTTTTTTTTTTGAGACAAGGCTTTGCTCTGTTGCCCAGACTGGAGTGCAGTGGTGAGATCATAGCTCACTGCAGCCTCAACCTCCTGGGCTTAAGTGGTCCTCCCACCTCAGCCTCCTGAGTAGCTGGAACTACAGGTACACACTACCACACCTGGCCAATTTTTCTATTTTTTTTGGAGACAGGGTTTCAGCGTTTCACCATGTTGCCCAGGCTGGTCTTGAACTCCTGGGCTCCAGTGATCTGACCACCTCAGTCTCCCAAAGTGCTCGGATTACAGGCATGAGCCGCCACACCCCGCCAGGATGGGTTATTTGGGGTTGGAGGCCATGTGACCTTGGAGTCCCACTCAAAGGCCCCTCAGGTTTAGGGAAGAGAGGGATGCTGAGACAGGTTGGAATGACCGGGGAGAACCAGGAAGCTGGAAGTTGTGTTTTGTGAATGAGGAGCAAGAGGGAACTCTCTTGTTCTCTCCAAATGCGGAAATGCTTTATTCATCTTTCTGGAGGTGGAATTTCTTGTAAGTGAGGTATACTGTGTGTTTCTTTTATTATTTAATCCTGCATCTTCACCTGATTTCAGACATTTATCAAATATAAATCATGGTTTTAAACCAACTTTGTACCCTTTAAAAGAGAGTTCCTCACTTCTGTCTTTACCTAAGAATCATGTGAGATTTTTTTTTAAAAACTATAAAAATCCCCAGCTGTACTCCAGACCTATTTGAATTAGAATGTCCAGGGATGGGATTAGGAAATCAGTGTGTTTAGAAACTCCATTGCTTTAGGCTTTTATTTTTAGGATGCCTTTTGAGATGTCTTGAATTCATAGTGAAAGGAGAAGAGTAGTGGAAAAATGCAGGTAGCATTCCAGGATTTTTTTTTTCTCCTAGAATTTTAGAGGTGGTCTATTAAAACATTTTATAGCCCTAGATTTTGAATAGAGGATTAAGACTGAAATTTAATTTGTGAGTTCTCTTTAATGGCCTATAGAAATTTACCCTCACCTAAGCTCTAATGTCTGTTCTTGATGAATGAATGCCGTGTTTGAGTACACTCTAGTATGCCTTTTATTAATATATAGTTGAAGCAATATACTCAAGGGAGTAACTATTAAACTTACTGTGAGTGTATTTTATGTTTAGCAGGGGACCTCTCTCACCACAGGAAGTTGAATATTGGATCTTAATTGGAGAATCAAGTAGAAAACATCCTGCCATTCACTGTAAAAAGTATGTTGACTTCCCTTTATTTTCTTTAATTGGGGTAACATTTAGAGACAGTGAAATGCACAGATCTTAGTTGTATATAATTAGCTTGATAAATGAATGCACCTGTATAACCACCACCCAAATAGGACATGGTACACTTTCATTGCCGTGGAAAATACCCTCACTCTCTACTCATATCAATTTCCATAGAAAGCCCCTCTTCGGATTTCTGTCACCACAGATTTGCTTTGCCTCTTCTTGAATTCCATGTAAACAGAATCATACAATATTATTTTTGTGTCAATTATCTTAAGTAACATATTTGAGATTCCTCCATTGTGTCACGTGTATCAGGAGTTTATTTTTTTTTATTGCTGAGTAGTATTCTGTTGCATAAGCATGCTGCAATTTGTTTTCCATTTTCCTGTTGATGGGCATTTGAATTGCTTTGAGGTTTCGTCTCTTGTGAACGAAGCTGTTAGGAACATTCATGTACAAGCCTTGAAACAAATTATATAAAAATTTTAGTGAAATATAATTCACATACCATAAAGTTCACCGCACCCACCATGCGCGGTGGCTCATGCCTGTAATCCCAGGACTTTGGGAGACTGAGGTGGGAGGATCGCTTGAGCCCAGGAGTTCGAGACCAACCTGGGCAACATAGTGAGACCATGTCAGAACCAAAAAAAAAAAAAAAAAAGGCAAGAAGATTGCTTGAGCCTAGGAGATTGAGGCTGCAGTAAGCTGTGATCATACCACTGCACTCTCGTCTGGGTGACAGAATGAGATCCTGCTTCAAGAAAAGGGAAAACGTGTACAATTCCATAGATTTTATTATAGTTACAGGGTTCTGCACCAATCACCACTATCTAATGGCAGAAAATCTTCGTCACTCCAGAAAGAAATCCCATACCCCTTGGCAGTCACTCCGCATTCCCTGAGCCTTGGCAACCACTGAGCTGCTTTCTGTCTCTAGGGATTTGCCTATTCTTTTTTGTTTGTTTGGTTGGTTTTTTTGAGACAGAGTCTCTTTCTGTTGCTTAGGCTGGAGTGCAGTGGTGTGATGTCAGCTCACCGAACCTTCACCTCCCAGGTTCAAGAGATTTTCCTACCTTAGCCTCCTGAGTAGCTGGGATTACAAGCGCCTGCTATCATGCCCAGCTAATTTTTGTATTTTTTGTAGAGACGGGGTTTTGCCATGTTGGCCAGGCTGGTCTCAAACTACTGACCTCAAGTGATCCCCTCACCTCAGCCTCCCAAACTGTTGAGATTACAGGCGTGAGCCACTGCACCCGGCTGGGATTTGCCTGTTCTTGACATTTCGTATAAATGGTGTCATACAGTATGTAGCATTTTGTACCTGGCTTCTTTCACTTAATACAGTGTTTTCAGTGTCATCCATGTTTTAGCATGGATTAGAACTTCAATCCTTTATATGGCCAAATCATTTCCTTACAGATAAGTCACTTTTGTTGTACAAGTCTTTTAGAGGACATATGTTTTGTTCTCCTGAAAGACACCTAGGACTAGAATTGCTGATTCATAGTATAGATGTATATTTAAGAAACTGTGAGAAAATTCTCCAAAGTGGTTGTAAACCTTCTGATGAACAGAAGTTCTAATTCTAATTAATTTTAATTAAATTTATTTTATCAATTTTGTTCTTTTATGTGTTTTGTGCCTAATAAGAAATTTTTGCCTACCCCACGACCTCAAAGATGCTTTCCTGTTTTTTTCTAGAAGCTTTATAGATTTTATGTTTAGATTTCTGATCCATTTCTATTATTATTTTGAGACAGGGTCTCTATCACCCAGGCCAGAGTACAGTGGTGTGATCATGGCTCACTAAAGCCTCGACCTCCTGGGTTCAAGTGATCCTCCCACCTCAGCCTCCTGAGTAGCTGAGACCACAGATGTGTGCCCCCATGCCCTACTAATTTAAAAAAAAATTTTTTTTTGGTAGAGATGGAGTCTTGCTGTGTTGCCCAGGCTGGTTTAAAACTCCTGGACTCAAGTGATCCTGCCTCCTTGGCCTCCCAAAGGGCCGGGATTACAGATGTGAGCCACCATGCCTGGCCTTAATTACCTTTTGTGTGTGGTATGTGGTAGAGCTCAACTCTGATTTTTTTCCCCCAGTGTTTATCTAGTTATTTTAGCACCACTTGTTTACAAAGATTTTCCTTTCCTTATTTAATTTCTCTGGTGCCTCTGCTGAAAACTGTATGTGTGGGCTGTTTCTGGACTCTGTCCTACTAATCTGTCTGTCCTTTTACTGATGCCAAACTCTAAATTGTTTATACTAAATCGTGAAATTAGATAGCACAAATTTTCTGAATTTTTCTTTTTCTTAAAGATTATTTTGGCTCTTCTAGGACCTTGGCTTTTCCGTAAAAATTTTAGGATTTGTCTTTTTGCTCAAAAGCCTGTTAAGATTTTGATGAGGATAGAATCTATAGAATTCATAATTTCGGCTGGGTACGGTGGCTCACGCCTGTAATCCCAGTACTTAGGTGGGAGGATCACTTCAGCTCAGGATTTCGAGACCAGCCTTGGCAATATGGTGAAACCCCATCTCTACTAAAACTACAAAAATTAGCCAGGCATGGTGGCATGTGCCTGTAGTCTCAGCTACTCGGGAGGCTGAGATGGGAGGATGAACTGAGCCTGGGAGGTCGAGGCTGCAGTGAGCTGAGATTGCACCACTGCACTCCTCCCTAAGTGACAAGGTGAGACCCTATCTCATAAATAACGAAAGAAGAATTAATAGTTTAGTTTTAGGAGAATTGACATTGTAACAATATGGACTATATCTTTACTTAATTAGAACTTTAATTCAACTTTTTAAAATTTTTCAGTATGCAGTTTTATGTCTTTTGTTAAATATTTTTTCTTAATGTGTTCTTTTACACCGCTGGTGGGAATGTAAATTAGTACAATCACTGTGGCAAACAGTATGGAGATTCCTTAAAGAACTAAAAGTAGATCTATCATTTGATCCAGCAATCCCACTACTGAGTATCTGCCCAAAGGAAAATAAGTCATATAAAAAAGACACAGGCACACACGTTTATAGTGACACAATTCTCAATTGCAAAGACGGAGAATCAACCTAAGTGCCCATCAACCAATGAGTGGATAAAGAAAATGTGGTATGTATATACCACAGAATACTACTCAGCCATAAAAAGGAATGAAATGATGTCTTTTGCGACAACTTGGATGGAGCTGGAGGCAATTATTCTGAGTGAACTAACTCAGGAATGGAAAACCAAATATCGTATGTTCTCACTTTAAGTGGGAGCTAAGCTCTGAGGATGCAAAGGCATAAGAATGATATAATGGACTTTGGGGACTCCTGAGGGAAGTCTGGGGTGGGGTGAGGGATAAAAGACTATATATTGGATACAGTGTACACTGCCTGGGTGACGGGTGCACTAAAATCTCAGAAATCACCACCAAAGAACTTATTCGTGTAACCAAAACCCAGCTGTACTGCCATAACAATTGAAGTAAAACAAAAGATATTGCAATAAAAAGGTTTTCCTCAGTGTGTTATACTTTTTGATGCTATTGTAAATTGATTTTTTAAAAATTTCATTTCCTCATTATTTGCTGGTTGAATACAAAATTACAATTGATTTACCTATGTAGACCTTGAATCTTACATCTTTACCAAATCCTATTAGTTCTAGTAGTTGTTTTGTAATTCCCTTGGATTTTCTGCACAATTGTGTTGTCTGCTAATAGAGACATATTAACTTTATATTATTTTAAAAGTGGACTTGACTGTAACTGAAAAGGAAATATAGAATGTTGCTGCTTTAGCCTGCAGTATGTCATCTAATATGTTGGTATTTATTTATTCTGTAGGAAGAGTAACCAATTGTATACTGAGAACCTTGGCAATGGTTGGATAAACAGAATTGTCATGAAACTAGAAGTTATTACATTTTAGTAGATGAAACAATGTTGAGATAAGAGAATTACTGCCAGTTATTGCTGTGATAATATTGCAGCAACTTGCTCATGAAAAATTCCATTGCAATGATACTTTGGAGCTAAAGAAAATTGTGCTTTATCCTTTCTTCTTAACTATAGATGGGCAGATATTGTTACTGATCTAAACACTCAAAATCCAGAATACCTGGATATCCGGCACTTAGAGAGGGGACTGCAGTATAGAAAAACAAAGAAGGTAAGAAGAACACCATTGTGTTTGAAGGCATTTCCCAGCTGACCAAAATGTAGTGTTTTACTTAGCACTCTTTAGGTTGTAAATAACAGAAACCTATATTTTATAGAGGAGTGAAAATTATTTTAAGGACACAGGGCTGTCTTTAAAACCCTAGGGCAAGGGGTATAACCTGGAGTCATAAAGGAATGGTAGATGGTAGCAGGTTCTGGAATGATAGCAAGGGCCAAGTAATTGGTAGTCTGCTTCACTCTTTTGGGGGCTATATATTGTTCTTAGCTCTCCTTTTGTCTGATTACTTTCTTCTTATGATCATCATCTTTCAACTTAGGTATCTTTTTTAGATGAACAGTCTAGACTGAGACTGAGCTGTCCTGGGTTCAGTTCCATAGTCTTAGCCCAGCTTGGGCCAGATTAACTGTGGCCTTGTGGCAGAGTCATGTGTACAAACAAGGCTTTTAGGGAGGCTCTCAGGAAATGATATCCCATTGATACAATCTTACTCATAAAACTATATGAAGAATAGGAGAGAGAGGAAGAGGAATGATCTTGGTGTTTGAATTAGGCAGATGGGGAAGTTCTCTAGTATGTGTTGAGAGTAAGTAGTAGAGAGGCACGGAGAGGAAGGTGTTTTGGCTCCAGTGGGCACTGTTATATTTTGTAAAGGCAGCTGTCAGAAAAGGTGCAGGATAAGGTGCTCTGATGATGCCTGGAAGGAAAGTACCATTTTGAGGCAGGTGAAGTTAAAAAAGAAACAAAGGAGTTCATAGGGACCTACAAATTAGTACAATTAATTTCCCTTTATTTTCTTCACCCAACTTTTTTTTCTTCTCAGGTTGGGGGAAATTTGCATTGCATCATAGCATTCCAGAGACTTAACTGGCAAAGATTTGGCCTTTGGAACTTTCCATTTGGAACCATTAGACAAGAATCACAACCTCCAACACATGCCCAGGGAATTTCCAAATCTGAGAGTGAAGACAATATTTCCAAGAAGCAGCATGGGCGTCTGGGCCGGTCTTTCAGTGCTAGTTTCCATCAGGAGTCGGCATGGAAAAAGATGTCTAGTATCCATGAGAGAAGGAACAGTGGTTACCAGGGTTACAGTGATTACGATGGGAATGATTGACTGTGCTTGGTACTGAACAGCTGGCATTATATATGAAACTGCTATATAGAGGACTGTAAAAAGACAGTAGAAGATTTTAGTAAGCCTACATTAAATAGGAGCAGATCTTGTGGTATAAAAAATAACCTTGTAGTTTTCCAGATACTAAGCTTGTACATGATTATGATGGGTAATTTCAGATATATAAGCAGATAAGCACAGATTATTGTCCTTTCAAGTTAAGAGTATATAAATAATCTGGACAGAAAATTTCACAAAATTCAGTAAAATTACAACTGTTGTCTAAATAAGTCAAACACAAATTCACTTAATAGCATCAAGATTTGAAATACTTAAGCATGAAGTGACTTTTTTAATGACTCGAATCTCTAGATATTTGTTACAGATAGTTTTATTCTCAAGACCAAGATGTAAAGTACCATCTACCCTTAAAGAAATTGGGGCCATCAATTTCTAGTTTTCACTCATGGTTAACACGCGTTTAAAATTATTTCATGAGTCTAGTAGTTCTTTGATTTATAGCAGGATCTTGCTTGCCTCATTTGTTTCCTGGTTATGTTCTTCGGATTCTGACTAAGAGGCAAAAGAGAAAACCGATCCTCTCTTTTGGTGCAAATGGATGACTTAGTGCATTGATTCCGATTTTTTGACTTTCTTGACGTGGTTTGTAATAATCAAATATTGACAAGAACCTTAGGTCTTGAAAGACTTTTCTAAGTCTAGATTACGTTTGCCTTAGGGATAAAGTAAAAGAACAATTGGCACCTTAAGTTTCTATGCCCAGGGTTATCTGTGACATGAGATCTGATATTTGATTGCTCTCTCAATATGGAGTGGTATGTTGATAACAGTACTGAAGATGCGTAAGAAATGCCCAAGTCACTCAGAGGACAACTACCCATATTCCAGACTCTGAGCTGTTTCCTTTTTTAAAAATCGTATAGACAATTAGCTGTTTGAAGTGAGTATTAAATATTTCAGAAGTGTGAATTTCATATATTTGAGCTCCTCTAGCTGCTGTCAGTTTTTCTTCTGCTGCCAGTCTGTGACTCACAAATGACTAGGATCTCTTGTTCTTTAATTTTAGGGTCTTGTTCCAGGACTCAAATCAGTAACTTGGTGATTACAAGGTGCTGAATATGTTGGTAACCATATCGCAATACACCTCAAGGAAAAGGTTCAGATTTTTATTTTTAAAATATTTTCATTTTTTCTTGAATTTTATATCCATTTGTTCACTCATACATGCCTAGCCTACAGAAGGGGATATATATTATGAAATGGTCATTTTTCTGAAGAGAATATTTTGCTTGAAATGCAAAGAACTGAAAGAGATTTGTAGGTTGTTGATTTTGTTACTTCATACTGGAACTTTTAAAAAGTTTTCATCAAATAAAGTTTTGTTTTCTACTTTTAATTGTATGAATGTTTTCAAACCTTTGTTTTAGGTAGAAAGTACCATTATGTCTTTGAAGTACATGATAATTTGTCAATTCTGCTCAACTGGTACATCATAAGAAACCATCTTGTGTCTTTTATTATTAATGAAACAATATGCATTATGACTATAATTTTAGATTTCTAATTTAATAGGAAATAGACAATTTGATTCTTATGTTTGAACCAAATGAAGTTGTCATCTTTGTAGATCAAAAATGGTTGAATATCAGCAATTTCATACAGTTCAACTGAATATTTCAGAGAAGAGGTAGGTAGGAAGATCCAAGAGGAAAGGAGAAAAATGCAAAATAAAATAAAAAATTAAAGGATAGGGTGACACCTAGAAAAAGAGGATGAGTTATTCAAACTATTGACCATAATCAGTTTTCATAAAAGTCTTGATGTGTTCTAAGTTTGGCTTTCCAGTTATTAGGAGCACAATGAGATTTGAGTTTAGTGAGATCATTTTTCCCACAGAAGCTGTAAGCAAGAGTTACTGCATACTTGTCTTAGAAGATTAGTAAAATTCCCATCATATTTGATTTATTGGCCAGCTCTGAGGAATCCCCATAGATACAATGAACATTCAAATACTGGCTCTGCACTTACAAGCTGTATCACCTGTAGTGATATAGGCAAGTTAAGGTTAATTATTTTTCTGTGCCTATTTCCTCATTAGTAAAGTGGGGGTAATAGTATCTACTTTATAAATGATTTTGAAGAATAAGCTAATACATGTAGTGTTTAGAACAGTGCTTTGTAGATAGGAAGTGTTAAGAGTTTGCTATTATCATTCCAAAAGATGTGAATTTTACTATTCAGTCTTTAGAGAGAGCCCTTTAGACAGCATCTTAAGGAGCTAATTCCTTTTAAATCAAATATGCACCCCTTAGTTGCTGTTTCTTCAAAAGAATATTTCATATTCAAGAATGTTGCTTTATTTTTTTGAGATGGAGTCTCGCTTTGTCGCCAAGGCTGGAGTGCAGTGGTGCTCTCCGCAGCCTCTGCCTCTCGGGTTCAAGTGGTTCTCCTGCCTCAGCCTCCTGAATAGCTGGGATTACAGGCATGCACCACCATGCCTGGCTAATTTTTGTATTTTTAGTAGAGACCGGGTTTCACCATGTTGGCCAGGCTGGTCTTGAGCTCCCGGCCTCAAGTAATCCGCCTGCCTCGGCCTCACAAAGTGCTGGGATTACAGGCATGAGCCACCGTGCCCAGCCTTTGCTTTGGTTTTAAAAGTACTTACAATACTCAAATACCTATGTTGGCTATTTGTGTTTACTCAGCTCATGGGCAGAAAAAAAATAAACGTTTATTTAGATCAAATTCTGCGCAGTTCCTTTCCCTCCTACCATTATGGTTAAAGAATTGTGTGCCATCATTAGGCCAAGTTGGTGCAGCAGCTACAATACTTCCCAACTTGTCTTCTCCCAGACTGGAGGGGCTCAGGCAGCTCCTCTAGGATCCATCACATTCTGCATCTCAACTTTACCCATAACACTCCCACCCCTCCTGGACCGGCGGTCCACTCAACTAAATTAGACGCCATTATCAGGTCAATTCTTCAATAGCTCAACAACAACAACAAGAAGAAGATGTTGGCGGCATTCCCGTTTTGCTGGCAGAAACGGAGGCTTTCATTGGTGAAGAAACTTGCCTAGGATCACAGTGTCTTAGTTTCTCAGGGCTACCATAACAAAACACCACAGACAGGGTGGCTTAAACAACAGAAATTTATTTTCTCACGGTTCTGGAAACTAGAAGTCCAGGACCAGGCAGGTTTGGTTTCTTCTGAGGCCTGTCTCCTTCACCTGGAGAGGGCTGCCTTTTCACTGTGTCCTCACATGGCCTTTCCTCTGTGCCTGTCATCCCTGGAGTCTCTCGGTGTGGACCAATTTCCTCTTCCTATAACGACACCAGTCAGATTGGATTTAGGGCCTATCCTAATGGCCCCATTTCAATTTAATCATTTTTAAATGCCATGTGTTCAGACAGTCACATTCTGAGATACTCAGGCTTCAACAAATGAATTTTGGAGGTCACAATTCAGACCATAACACAATGCAACATATGTCTCAGATGAGATCTGAATGAATTATCAGCCTAACCGCCAAGCTGATTCTTTCAACAGACTGCAAGGTGCACTGGAGAGCTTTAGACTAGAGGCTTAAGAGGTCATTTAGGCAATATTTACAGAACTGCTAAATGCCAGGAGTGGGGGATGTAACAGTCAACAAAATCGTTCTTCGTTTCACTAAGTTTACAGTCTACCATGGGGAAGAGACAAATACTGAATAGGCAATTATATTACTCTCAGTAAAATAACAACTGGGAACGGTTTCTGGGGATTACTTTACATATGGAGGAAATGCAAAAAAACACTTTGTCAGGATTATTCCTGTAGAAAATTAGTTGTGACTAGGTCAACCAAACAGGCCACTGTGAACCATCTTGTTGGGCATAGAAATGGTTTTGTTAAAAATGGATTTCTCCACAGAGCACGGTGGCTCATGTCTGTAACTCCAGCACTTTGAGAGACTGAGGCAGGAGGATTGTTTGAGACCAGTTTGGGCAACAAAGCAAGACCCTGTCTTTAAAAAAAAAAAAAAAAAAAAATCAGGGCGTGGTGGTGGGGGCCTGTACTTGGGAGGCTGAGGCAGGAGCATCACTTGAGCCAGAAAGGTGGAAGTTGCAGTAAGCTGAGATTGCACTACTGCACTCCACCCTGGGTGACAGAGTGAGACCCTGTCAAAAAAATTAAAATAAACAAATAAATAAATAATCAGTTTCCCATATACTTCTGTTGTAAAGAAGTCTTAAAAAAATTGCCCGCTCCCTTAAATCAGCCTTGTCACTGAGTTTAACTTTAGTTCAAATTTGAACAAATATGGATGCTAATACTGTCATTTATTGAGTAGTTACTAGTGCTAAGTGCATTGCATGTAACACCTTGAATCCTTACCTGAAGTCTGCAAGGTTGCTTTTATGCCCTGATTGCTGACGGGGACACAAATTCTGGAAAATTGTGACTTTCGTAAAACCATAGGGAGGCATGATGGGGGGATTTGAATCTTGGCCTGAGGATTCCAGAGCCGTGGCCTTTCCTGGGGTTACTCTGTTAATTGATTTCTAGTCATTTCTGATCTACAAGCCGTGGCATTATAAATTTTAGATGCCGAAGAAAACTAAACTATATGTCAAGGATTAAGGCTTGTGAAACCCCAAAATTTGAGACAGGTCTCAATTAATTTAGAAAGTTTATTTTGCCAATGTTAAGGAAGTACACCTGTGACACAGCCTCAGGAAGTCCAGATGACATGTGCCCAAGGTGGTTGGGGCACAGCTTGGTTTTATACATTTTAGGGAGGCAGGAGACATCAATCAATATATGTAAGTACACTGGTTCCTTCCAGAAAGGTGGGGACAACTCGGAAGCACGAAGGGCTTCCAGGTCACAGGTAGATGAGAGACAAAGGAGGTAATCAGAATATGTATCTATCTCAGTTAGCAGAGGAATGTCTGACTAGAATGGGAGGCAGGTTTTGCCCTGAGCAGTTCTCAGCTTGACTTTTTCCTTTTGTTCAGTAATGTTGGGACCCCAACATTTTCACAGGCTTTAAATTTTATTACTCTTTGGTTACTACGTGCTAGCATACAAATAAATAGTACAAAACCAAGAAGGCATCCACCTTTCGGTTGTCTCTTCACGTGTAAAACAACATTTAGTGTTACGTGTCTTCACAACTGGCGGCGCAAAGGTGAGAAACCGATACTAAAAAAACGCGTAGAAAATCGTCACCTCACAGCCTGGGCCACACAGGGAGATCTTGTTTCTACAAAAATAATTCGCCCAGCATAGTGGTGCGCGCCTGCGGTCCCAGCTACTTGAGAGGCTGAGATGGGAGAATCGCTTGAACTAGGGCAGCAGGAATTTCAAGCTGCAGTGAGCTAAGAATGCGACGCTGCACTCCAGTATGGGCGACAGCGTGAGACCAAAAACACAAAAAACAAAAACCCGTTACCCAACCAAGAAGGTGCTTTTGCACATTGTTTTAATGCTTAACGCTTTCAGAATGCCAGCGTGGCGGTAGCAACTCACCAACAAGAAATCAACACTGGAGCTAAACCTCTCACTTCCGGAGTGCTGCAAGCGTAGAAAATATACGTCAGGTGCGGAGGCGGGACTTCCGCCCTGCGCGTCGTATTAGACGGACACCGAGCGGGTCCATTATTCGTGGGTTTGCGGACCCACCAGCAAAGGCGAACGGTGTTGCAGGGACATCTTCTGGCTGTTTCCGTCGCCTGCGTGGCCCTGTCACCCCGGTCTTCCATTAGAGGCGCAGACGTTTGGGCCTAAGCGCTGGGCGAAGCGACGCCCTGCCCCTCCCCACCAACGGCCATTCTCTGGACCTATCTTTCTTCCGGGAGGCGGTGACAGCAGCTGGGACGTGTTGCAGCCGGAGTCTCTCCCCTGTAATGCGCTCCCGTTAGTGCTTTCCCCCGCCCTGGAAAATCGTGGCTTCTGTATTATTTGCCATCTTTCCTGTGTAGGAGCAGGGAGGGCTTCCTCCCAGGGTCCTAGGCAGCGGTACAGCCAGTCGTAGAAGAATTAGAGTAGAAGTTGTTGGGTCCGCTCTGAGGACTCAGCCGTCTCATGGGGGTCCAGGGGCTCTGGAAGCTGCTGGAGTGCTCTGGGCGTCAGGTCAGCCCCGAGGCACTGGAAGGGAAGATCCTGGCTGTTGGTATCCTTAACGCCGCGTTGGGACTTGGGGTGCAGGGATTCGGGGCTGGATTCCTCGCGGGGCTCTGCCTTGGGCACAGAGTGGCATCTGCAGGATGATGGTCTTGGATCGGGGTCGCTATAGAATCTCTGTCACTAGGGTTTCTAAGTACAGTCGTACCTCGGTATCCCCGGGGCTTTTGTTCCAGCCCCCCCCCTCCCCATACCGCGATGTTCAAGTTCCTTCAAGTCCCTTATATAATGGCGTGGTATTTGCATATAAACTATGCACTGCCTCCCGTAATCTTTTAAATCGCTTCTAGATTACTTGTAATACCGAATGCAATGTAAGTGATCTGTAAATAGTTGTTATGCTGTATTTTTAAAATTTTTGTAGTTTTTATTGGTATGTTTTATTTATTTATTTTTTTCCACCGCAAATATTTTTGATCCGTGGTAGGTTGAGTGCGGAATCGGGTGATGAGGAGGGCCGCCCAGTCTGCTTTCCCCAGCTTTGCAGTCTTAGCGGCCTGTGCATCCTGGTTTGTCTCTTTGTGGCAGTGCTTTATGTTCCTCTCTGCTTTAATTCTCTCATCTGCAAAATGGAGGTGGTGATAGTATCTACACACAGGATTGGAATGAGGAATAAATAAATGACCTAAATGAGAGAAGTTTAGCGCGAGTAATACAGTAAATCTTAAAGTTATTATCCCGTGCGGGAGGTCAGTATGGAGAGAAGAGTAGATTTCGACCATTAGTTTTGCTTGAGTCTTGCCCCATTTATGTTTCTTAGAGGAAGGGTAGTGTGGACAGGTGTTTTACCATTTTTTTTTTTTAAATTGACTTTTTAAGGACTGTTGTTTTTGTACATGTTTGGCTGGTTTTGTTTGTCATTGGAATTAAATTCTTTTTTCATTAGCAAAACGGGATACTGTTTTTGAAATTTTGATCTTTTTCTGTTACGTAGTCTTTTTTTTTTTTTGAGTGTCTATTCTGGCTCAGAATCTGGTGATACCTTACACCAATTTCCTAAATGGGGATCTATGAATCTAGGGGCTCGTGGGCTTGTGGAAAGAGTCCTGTAAATGATTGCGGGGCATTGGGGACCGGAAATGGAGTGCAGGAGTGTGTGGGTGTTCATCAAAGAAGTCCGTGACTGCGGAGCCCTAATTCTTCAGTGGGTACACAACTTATAAATAAAACGACATTGATAAGTTTTAAAATATGATGAGATTGTTATCATTTTTTGGAAATGGATAATCTTTGAATACATCTGTAATTGATTTTTGGCTTAAAAGTTTTTATACAGGGTACTTTGGGGAAAGCCAAAGGGTTTTTTTTTTTTTTTTTTTTTTTTTTTTTTTTTTTTAGAGCACATGCCCTGTTGCTGCCCTCAAGCGGTTCGTCTGTATCATTGCAGTCTAAAGATTTTCTCAGAAATAAAGGGTAAAGCTTAGTTTTCAGTGACAAGAACCCTTAACACTTCAGCAAAGATTTAGATCATTTTATGTAGCAGCCCTTGTGAAGACTTACTAAAGAGGACTGTGGCCAGGCTCAGTGGCTAACGCCTGTCATCCCAGCACTTTGGGAGGTCTAGGCAGGAGGATCATTTGAGCCCAGGGGTTCAAGATAAACCTGGGCAACATTGTGAACCCCTGTCTCTACACGCAGTCAAAAAATTAGCTGGACGTGGTGACCTGCACCTGTGGTCCCAGCTACGCGGACGGCTGAGGCAGGAAGATTGCTTGGGCCCAGGAAGTCAAGGCTGCAGTGAGCAGTGTTCATGCCTGTCTCTTAAAGAGGACTGTGAAAGACATTCTAGTCCTAACGACAACCTCATATATTTATAATAACCTCATTTATGTCAAAGGAGAATATCTGATTACTTGTTCTACAATTGATTTTGCTTTATTTCATTTTCACGGGAATTCAGACACCTGAAATTATTTAGATTTTATTGTATTCTTTGTTAATGACAAACTTACCCATGATTATACTAGTTTCATAATTTACTCTTGTATCCCTATAATAAATTGTTTGATCTTTAAATCATCTATATAGCTTAGTGTCTTATTTATACAGTCTAAATGTCTGTGTCAAATAATGCAGAATTAACAGTTAAACTTTTGTCTCTTACAGATTTTAATGTTTCTAAGATGCATTTAAATGTATTAGCAAGTTATTACATTCTCTTTAGGCTGTGTATAGTAATGGGGATTAATTACATTTTAAGTCACCTAACTAAAGAACTAAAGAAACTTATTTTTTGTATTAAAATGTTATTGGTCTTTGGGTCTTATACCTAAAGTGATTTTTGGCTTTGCTGCAGATTTTAACTTTTCTGTCTGCAGGAATTTAATTTTGCGTTTATAAACTTACTGAAATTAGACAAGTAAAATTATACAAATTTTATTTTTCAATTAACTACAGGTAGTGCCAACACTCAGCTAGGGTTGAGAATTGGGGAGAATTTTCAGATTGTCTCATTTTTCATATTTCTTGTCTAATAATTTATGTGAATATTTCCAGATCACCTAATTTTACATATTCCATCTCTAAGAATTCAAGACAAAATTCTCACCCCTAGCTGAGTGTTGGCACTACCTGTAGTTAATTGAAAAATAAAAAATAAAAGAAGACCTACCTCTGTATCTATGATTTAAAATTTTAGGCCCATGGGGTTTAATAATCCATATGTTTCAGAAGCTTCATATCCATTCTAATGGATAGCAGGGATGAGAGTCACTGATCTGAAACTAGATTTCCTCACTTAAGTTAAAGTTTAAAGTAGTGGGCCAAGTAGAAACTAATTTAATCCTATGCAATAGCGAGCTCCATGGCTTTTCCAGACTATACTTGTAGCAAGCAGAAACATCGGTCTAATACAAGGCAGTTGTACATCAACACCAAGTTCTACTTCTGGGATGTGTCTTTTATCCGACCTTTTCTCATGGTCTCCACCACTACTCTCTGCATTAACTTGGGCTATTTTAACTCATTTTAGAACTGGTTTCCTAATAATCTGTTCTTCACATGTTCATCAAAGTTAATCCTTAAATCACATTCTAGAAATTTCCCGGTGGCTGTATCACCTCCTGCCATTGCTTTTGTCCTGCTGCACTGGCTTCCTGGAGATAGGGACCGTCTCTGTTTTGTTCATGGCTGAATTGTTTGGTGCATATCCCTAGGGTCTTGGATATACCTGGCCCATGGTATTGCTAAATATTATGGAAATAAGCATAGCATTAGCTTGCTTTCCACTAGGTATTTTGTTACATAGTGTTTTGTAAGTTAATTGTTGATGAGCCTACATTTTTTTTTTATGTTAGTAAAAGTTAGGCAATGTACATTCATTTCAAATGAATGCTAAACTAAACCGCTCAACTTATTTAATAGCAGATTTTGATTGTGTATAAGAGTCCCTGTGAAAGCGAGTGCAGTGCACAAATTGCCTGGGCAAGCCATGGAGCACACAGGCTTGGTGTTTTCCCTGCTAGATTATAAACTCCATGGGGCCAACACTGTGTTTTGTTCAGTGCATTGGATATGCCAGTGCATAGAAAAATTGCTGCCACATAATAAAAACAGAAATAACTTGATGGGATTCCTTCAGTGTTCTTTCCCTGTGTTAGAAATTTACCTGCAAAAATTAGTATCAGTTCAGGTTTCTCTCTGGTTTTTTTTTTTTTTTTTTTTTTTTTTTTGAGATGGAGTCTCCCATTGTCACCCAGGCTGGAGTGCAGTGACGCGATCTCGGCTCACTGCAACCTCCGCCTCCTGGGTTCAAGCAATTCTCCTGCCTCAGCCTTATAGGTGCATGCCACCACACCTGGCTAATTTTTGTATTTTTAGTAGAGACAGGATTTCACCATGTCGGCCAGGATGGTCTCGATCTCCTGACCTCAGGTGTTCAGCCCACCTTGGCCTCCAAAGTGCTGGGATTACAAGCATGAGCCATGTGCTCAGCCTCAATATATTTTAAAATAGGAATGTATACAAGGAGGAGGTCTTCATCTAGACTGAGGAAGGGACCCATAGACTGAGGCCTTAGAGTAGGAGAGAACTAGGTGGAGAGAGGGAGAAACTTTCAGGCAGAGGAAGCAGCCTGTGAGAAGAACCTGGAGGTGGGAAGGAGCTTAGTGATTTCCAGGGTTTGAGAAAAGCCCAGTGGTGGGAAGTGAGCAGAGGCTTCCTAGACCAGGAGAAGAAGTTTTAGATAGTATCTTGAAGGCAGTGGGAAGCTTTGGAGGGTTTTCACCAAAGACACGTTGATGAAATCTAGTATATACCTTCAAGATATATTAGAAGGTAGAATTGATAGACCTGGTAATAGTTGATGGGGGGGCTATCGAGGGTGATGCCCAACATTCTGGCTCTGGTGAGTGGCAGTGACATTCAATGAGATGGGGGCATGAGCAGCTTAGTGGAGAAGACATGGAGTTCAGTTTTGATCATGTTAAGTTTGAAATGTCTGTGAGGCATGGGGTAGAGATGTCATCTGTGCTCTCTGTTCTGGGGTCAGGAAAGCGCTCTGGGCCAGACATACACATGGAGTCAGGTTGTGGTGTGTGTGGAGGGGAGTGGAGGTTGATAGTTCAGACAGGAGGTAAGAAGAGGGCCTGAGAAAGATCACTGACGAAGTGAATACTTTAACAGTGTTACAGGAGCTAGCAAAGAGTTTAAGAGCAGGAAAACCAGCAGAGCGCAGTATCATTCTTTCTTTTGGACAAATATAAAATTTTTTGAGAAGTACTTTTTAGAAAAGTTTAAAAATATAAGAAAACTTCAAGGTGAAAATATAAATTATCTTTAATCTCAGCAGACATAATATATACTCTTAATATTTTGGTGTATGAACTTCTAGTTTTTTATATTTAACATATATACTATATCAGAAAATGCAGTTATACTTTATATGCTTTTATAACCTGTTTTACTATCTTTAATAATATTTAGTGACTATCTTATACATCCTCCTGCAACTTCCATTTTTAAGAGATTTTTGGTATTCTAGCAAATAGGTCTGCCGTAATTAGTTTTATTGTTGTTGTTGTTTTTTGAGACGGAATCTTGCTCTGTCATCAGGCTGGAGTGCAGTGGCGCGATCTCGGCTCACTGCAACCTCTGCCTCCTGGGTTCAAGCGATTCTCCTGCCTCAGCCTCCTGAGTAGCTGGGATTACAGGCGCGTGCCACCACGCCCGGCTAATTTTTGTGTTTTTAGTAGAGACAGGGTTTCACCCTGTTGGCCAGATGGTCTTGATCTGTTGACCTCATGATCCACCCGCCTCGGCCTCCCAAAGTGCTGGCATTACAGGTGTGAGCCACCGCACCTGGCCCATAATTAGTTTTGTAGAAAGACTTGCTGGGAAACTTTTAAACTGATTGTTATATTTCCATTATTATTAACAAGCATTCTATAAATAACTCGCATTATATA
Source organism: Chlorocebus sabaeus (assembly GCF_047675955.1). Taxonomy (NCBI): domain Eukaryota; kingdom Metazoa; phylum Chordata; class Mammalia; order Primates; family Cercopithecidae; genus Chlorocebus; species Chlorocebus sabaeus. The sequence continues at coordinate 84,750,568 of NC_132906.1, forward strand.
TCCATGATGATTTTTTGAGGATCAGTGTCTGGAAGTGGTAAAATAGACTGCAAAGTTTTAAAGTTTTTTTCACTATGAATTGTCAAATTGTCCTCCAGAAAATTTGTGCTAATTCATGAAAATTCTTTAGCAATCACTTGTCTTTTGAAAGAAACGATTCTTTGCAACGAGACTTCTTAAAAGGATGTGTCTGTCTTTGTATAATTTTAAAATGCAGTATGTGAATAGGGGTAACAAGAGCTCAACTAAAATTAACTGACTTTAGGTAGATCCCATGAGAGCTAAATGTTTTTCAGTTTTAAATGAATAGTGATAAGTATTTAGTGTTCAACATTTGGATAATATCAGTTATTAGGAAATTGAAGTTGTGAGGATGAAGAGAAAAATTCCAGAGATTTTTCCATTAACAATTCTCCCAGATATTAGCATTTGGTTAAACCAAGCACTTAAAGGAGTCCGGGATCACCATGGGAACTCAATAGAAAATGCTCATCTTCTCACTTTGTTTCATCGGCTCTGCAAACTCTTATTTTTTCGAATTCGTCCTGTTTTTGTGTTTGATGGGGATGCTCCACTATTGAAGAAACAGACTTTGGTAAGTGACATCTAGTTTTCGGTAAGTGTCAAATAATTTTTTTCTTTCTGCATTCTTAAAAAAGGTCACATAAAATTTCTGTTTTCTCTTTAGAATTTTAGAGACAGACTTATTTTGACATATATTTAATTTAATTATGTCTACTTTTTTATCTTGAACAATTTTCATTTTAAAAAGTTTTATGAGAGTTCATCATGGGTACAATGATAAAATTTAACTTTTAAATAAAATAAAACTACTGAAAACCTTGCCATTGAGAGTTTTCCCTTTAGAGGATCTTGTTAGGTGTTCTATATTTATTTCAAGGATGCAGCCATCACTCAGAGCACTGTGGAAACCCTCTTTGGGAAGTGCCTCCCTGAATCTGAGATCAAGTATTCTCCGTGATAGGAAGCCTTCTCTTGAGGGGAATTGGATTTTAGGAGTAAGCAATGTTGTGTGGTGCCAAGTGGTGGCTAAAATGGATTATCTAGGAAGGAAATTGACCATGATATAGAAGAATGAGAATGAGTTGCAGCTTTATTGTTCTGGAAGTAGTTTTAAAAAATGTTTTTGGAAAGCTGGGGGCAGGAGGATTGCTTGAGCCCAAGTCCAGTCTGGGCAACACAGGGAGACCCCATCTCTAAGAAAATGACATAAAATGTTTAAACAGTGCAAATGACAGCACCCATTTGGATATATGACTTTTATTTGTTGAAAATGCCAAAGTAATGGAATGATGACTTTGTAATCATACCAGACAGATACTCTCTAATTAAGTGAGGATATAGGATAAAAGTAAGGCTTTATAAATGCTGGGGGATGTTTGTTGCCTCAGTAAGAGTGTCTAGACTTGAATGTTGCAGTTTTCAGTTACCCAAGGCATACTGTAAGTCAGGTACTTTGTGGAAGGATTAGAAAGGAAAAGAGAATATCTTGGTTATTTTTATCTGAAATTTAGCTATAAGCACAGGGACTATCCATTTGTCACGACTTGAACATTTCTTACAAGATATTTCTATACATTTTAGAATTTCTTATGATATATAATCTTGAATATTGAAAGGCAGAATTACATGTAAGTAAGGCATGTTTATAAAAAGCAATATTAGAAATTGTTTTTGGTGTCACTGTGACATTTTATAGAATAAATAAATAATTCCTTTTGGGAAGCATTTAAGCTTTCCACTTCTTGGGCATATTAAAGGACATTTAAAAGAAACTGAAAGTAAATTAATAGTTTCCCAAATATATTGTATAGTAGCCCATTAAGTAATAGATAGAAACTCTGGGTGTCCTTTATGTAGCAGCAAGCTGAAGATATTCATTTATATGGCAATTAGGAGGAAATGCTAAAGCAACCGTAGTCTGAAAACTCAGACAAACCAAATTCTATGGGAAATAAATCACAGAAATGTTTCTAGTGGTCTAATATCCTGAAGTGAGATCTTACATCCTTTCTTCTCATAGGCGAAGAGAAGGCAGAGAAAGGACTTAGCATCCAGTGACTCCAGGAAAACGACAGAGAAGCTTCTGAAAACGTTTTTGAAGAGACAAGCCATCAAAACTGCCTTTAAAAGCAAAAGGCAAGAGGAAAATTACAGTCTTGGTAGAGATGAAGTTTTAAAAAAGTGATTTTTGTCTTGAATTCCTGGAACTCTCTTTCCCTGTGTAATTTTAACTTTCAACAGGAAATAGAGAATGAAATGAGACAAGTAGGCTGCCATTTGACCTGGTAATTTGGAGTTGTGGCAATTCTCCATTCTGTGAGAATCAACTTTGCTAATGAGAAAAAACAGCTGTTGTGTTGTGTCATGTACACTTTTTACTTTGATTATGCTGTTCTTGGCTCTGGCTGAGCAGCCCCGCCACGGTTCCTTCCTTTCTCTCGACTGCATTTATTTTCCACAGCAGTGGCCCGAGGGCAGCCAGGTCAGGTCCCTGTTCACCATCCTGAGCAGGGTCTGTGTAATCAGTGGGGGAGTATTATCGACTCAAAATACTATTTCATATAATCTGTTTAAAGATTTGTATACTTTCCAGAGATGAAGCACTACCCAGTCTTACGCAGGTTCGAAGAGAAAACGACATGTATGTTTTGCCTCCTTTACAAGAGGAAGAAAAACACAGGTAAATGTTTAACTCTTTAAGAATATTATTTTAGTCATTGCTACATTGGGACACATTTAAACCTTGATGTGTTATCTACATGATAAGGCATGTGAAAATTTCTTAATGCATCTGAAATAGGCATGATCTGTACCTTTCAGAATATTTTTCAAAGACTAAAGTTTTTATTTACTATTCTTTGTGTTTTGATGATTCATGATTCTTATTCCTCTTCATTCTAAAGAACTTCTGCCAGGGCTGTGGATTTAAAATTCTTCAAGGCATGAATTTTAGTTTTCCTTTCACTTTGCTTACACATGCTCTTTCTAGCTGCTTTTCAATCCAATATGGTCTCTCTCACCATGATGCTAAAATACCACAACCCATGACATTCTTGTTGCTACATCTAGCAGATGCTTTGAACTTCTCAGTGTACTCAACTTCTCTGCCCTAAAAACCATGCTGCACTGCCCCACTCCCCTGGCATCTCTCTGGCCCTTTCTGCTTAGCCTCTCTGTGGACTCCACTTCCTCTGTCTCTCTCTTATTTGTTGGTAGCTTCTGTGTTTGAAGTGAAGGTGGAGAACGAGAAACTCGACAGTTTGCCTTTGTCCCCTGTCCTTCCCTCCACCTCTTCCTTTCCCAGGAGTTCCCAAGAGACAACTTAGCTTTTGAATCACCACAGTTCTATTTGTCTCCATTGCTCTCACCGTCCTCTTTTCTCCAGGTTACATTATTCGTTTTTAAACTTCTTTCTTTGTATTTTTCTTACCCTTTTTGTAATAACTCCACCCACCAAGCCCGATCTCTGTTTTGTGTTATAGTCTGTTTAAAATCCAAATCTGATATTATCATTTCCTTACTTAAAACACTTTCTAGCTTCTCTTTTCTTTTCCTATCTTTTCTTTTTTTTTCTTTCTTTTTTTGAGATGGAGTCTCTGTTGCCCAGACTGGAGTGCAGTGGCACAATCTCAGGTCACTGCAACCCCCACCTCCCAGGTTTAAGTGATTCTCCTGCCTCAGCCTCTGGAGTAGCTGGGATTACAGGCACCTGCCACCACACCTGGAAAATTTTTTATATTTTTAGTAGAGACGAGGTTTCACCATGTTGTCTGGGCTGGTCTCAAACTCCTGACTTCAAGTGATCCACCTGCCTCGGCCTCCCAAAATGCTGGGATTACAGGCGTGAGCCACCACACTCAGCTTAGCTTCTCATTTCTTTAGGATAAAACTTTAACTCCTTAATTATGTTTTCCAGTCTTATCCCTTCCTCTCTTCATTCATCCACAGGCAGGCTTTCTTTTCCTTGTTTCTATATGGTTATAAAACTTAGTTCTTTTGCCTGGAACACTTTTCTCCATGAAACTTCCCACTCCCTACAACTAGACTCCTCACTTATTCGTGGCTAACTCCAACCAGTGTAATTGCCGGGGATCCTGGAAAGCTTTTGTGACTCCTCCTAAATTGGGTGAGGTGAATCCCTATTGCATCTCTAGTGACCTGCCCTTCCCTTGTGGTGGAAGTTATTAGATCCCACTCTAATTGCTTACTTACATGTGTCCCCCACCAGACCATGAGACCAGTAGTGGCACAGATCTTGCTGTTTTATTCACCATTGTAGCTCCTATAACAAGTAGCACCTTGCGTAAAAGTATCTTTGTAATCAGTCATTAAAAATCATAGATATTGTAAAAGTGTGTTTGACTTTCAGTTCAGAAGAGGAAGATGAAAAAGAATGGCAAGAAAGAATGAATCAAAAACAAGCATTACAGGTATTTAGATGATTTTTGAATTCAGAATGTATTCTGTTATTTGAAATGAATGACATGAAAATGAACATTAGTGAGGTATATGAAACTATGAAAGTTCCTGATGAAAAGTAAAGACAGATGCCTTTCTGATTGTGCATATATATGTGTACATGTATGTATATAAATACACACTCACCTATACATGTGTATATGTATGGAATTTGCCATTATGCACATCTGTGTATTCAAAATAAGCCATTTTTCTTTTACAACCAACCAACCAACCAATAGTGATATGTGCTTACATAGAAAATATAGAAAACATATCATTCATAAATAACTTGTGGTAACATTTTGATATATTTTCATCCATTCTTCGCCTGCCCCATATAATTGAATACGTGTGTGTGTATTTGTATACATGTATCAAATGTACATATCTACATATATATGTGTACGCATATGTGTGTACATTCTAGATATCTGTTGCTGTGTAACTTAGTGGTTAAAACATCTTTTGTTTTCATCACCTGTCTGGGTTCCAGGGGTTGATGAGCTCAGCCAGGCAGTTATCTCTGGGGTCTCTTGTGTAGATGCAGCCAGTCTGTAGCTGGGGCTGGAGTGACTAACAAGGCTTCCTTGCTGCCATGGGTGGTGGCTGATGCTGGCTGTCAGCCAGACTTCCGTGCGGCTGGCACCGGAGCCCTACTTGTGGCCTCTCCATGTGGCCTGGGCTTTTTCCCAGCATGGTGACTGTGTTCTGAGGGTGGGCATCCCAACGTTCTAAGCAGAAGCCCTGTTGCCTTTCTGACCTAGCTTTGAAAGTTGTGCAGCATCCTTCCCACCACATCCTGTTCCTCAGAAGCTAGTTACTAAGGTCAGCCCCTATGAAAGGGGCAGAGAGTTAGACAAGAAGAATGTCCCACACACATTTTCATGAATAACATTTTTACAAATTGAGATTGTGCCTTATATATATTTTTTTTCATAAACATTTTTTCAAGTTTGTTAGTGTCACAGATAGCATTTTTTTGATTCCCAAATTCACTGTTTCTTGTTTGTTCATATTGTTTTGTTATATCAGGTAGAAGACTTTTGAGCGAAAACCTCGAGATCCTTCAGGTTGTGGAGGTGCTGTGCTATTAATGCAGCTAGTGAGAGCAATCTCAGTTAAGACCATGGGCCTCGAGGTCAGAAAGACCTGCGTTTCAATCCAGGCTCCACTGTTCACTAGCTGTGTGATCTTACACAGATTAAAGGCTTTATTTTGTAAAATGAAATTGATATCAGTGCCTTCCTGATAGGGGTGATGGGAGCATTAGTGAGGGAAGGCACAGGAAACGCTGAGCTCAGTGACAGTTCTGTCCTACACGTTTGCTGGTTAGTACGTACACATGTAACATGCAGACATGCAGGACAGCAGGTTGTATTAGCTTATCTTTTTTACTAATGAAGGATTTTAAAGTACTTTTGGTAATGAGTTACAACTGAAAAGTTTTACGCTTTTCCATGTCTCCTGTGAATTTCTTACTTTTAATTTCATTTTTTATGTTATAAACAAAATAAAACTAATTTAATTACAGGAATTACATATATTGCTTGAATTCTTAAGTCTCATTCTGTCTTGGGTTCTTGCATTTTCTGTTCTCTCAGCCTGACATGCTCTGTCCTTAGGCTCTTTGATATCTTTCAAGTCCCTGCTCACACATCCTCTTTTTAGTGGGGTCTTCCTTATCTGTCAAATGAATCTTTTTTTTCTGCTTTCTTTTCATGTAATCACTCTCATATCAGATAAATATGCTTTATTTTCTTACCATTATCTTGTTCATTTATTTGTTTATTTATTGTCTGCCCTCCTCTACTCCTAAGAGCAGGGACCTTCTCTGGCACCTTCTCCGATCTCACAGTACCTCAGGACCTAGGACAGTGCCCGGTGCCTTAGAGGCACCTGCTGAGTATTTTCCGATCTCACAGTACCTTAGCACCTAGGACAGTGCCCGGTGCCTTAGAGGCACCTGCTGAGTATTTTCCGATCTCACAGTACCTCAGCACCTAGGACAGTGCCCGGTGCCTTAGAGGCACCTGCTGAGTATTTTCCGATCTCACAGTACCTTAGCACCTAGGACAGTGCCTGGTGCCTTAGAGGCACCTGCTGAGTGTTTTTTCTTTTGAATGAATTAAAGAGTGAATGGCTACATTCCCTAATTTGCCTACTCACTTTATTGCCTGTCACAGATTATATGCAGTTGTGTTTAGCCGAGTGTTGATTATGTAGAACTGTGTTTATTGTATAAACATAATACATATCACTAATGGTGAGTAGAACTAAGTGTACGAAATGTAAATTTCATGGTGCTGTGTTTTTCTCTTTACAGGAAGAGTTCTTTCATAATCCTCAAGCGATAGATATTGAGTCTGAGGACTTCAGCAGCCTGCCCCCTGAAGTAAAGCATGAAATCTTGACTGATATGAAAGAGTTCACCAAGCGCAGAAGAACATTATTTGAAGCAATGCCAGAGGTAAAACATACAACAGTACATTCATGCTTAGAATTAAGAACTTCAGCAAAACTTTTTATTAGAAAGAAGAGAAAATTGATAAGCAATACTTATATGATAACTCAGTTAACCGTAAAGAGCATTTCTGTATCTCCGAGATTCTAAGAAGCATTGTTTATTTATACGTTTGAGCCTATAGACATTTACTCTAAGGAGTCTTCCTTGTCTTTTGACCCAAGACTTCTCCTGGTCTTTGTTCTCACAGCACCCTGTACTGTCACTTTATAGTTCTTAGCTCCAAAACATGCTTATCTTGCCCACCTCTGTATTTTCAGTGCCTAGCTCAGTCTTTTTCACATGGTATGTGTCCAGTAGATGCTTACTGACTCCTTTCTTAGGTAAGTTCATAAAAGTTATTGTAGCCTATAATATACATTGTCTATAAAAACTAATAGTTATATAGAATCTAATCATAATGGAAAAATAAGTTCTAAATTGAAATTCCAGGTGTATCTTCCTCTGCTGCATCCCTAGAAATGCCATTGACTCTCCACATTCCCTCCTCCTCTTCCTGGCCAGTGGGAATGGGGCTTCTTCACCTTGGAACACCTCGTAGCTCGGCAGGCCCAGAAAGCTAGAGTGGAGGTGGTGTGTGGTTGGGTGCTAGCAAATATGTCTCCTGATCATGCTACCATTGATACTTAATTCACGTTACTATTGATGACTCTCTGTCTTAGTTACCAGTGAGTGAGTTCTTTTTCTCTTTCTATTGCTACTACCTGTTACTTCTACCATAGTTCTCCTTTCACCCACTGTAGGACAGAATAGAAATTTTGCAGCATCATCGACCTTAGTGCATAGATGGAGTGTTTTTTATTTTCTACAATTTTTGAATATTTCTTAAATTGATAGCAGAAATACGAAAAAGGAAGGGTAAACTTCTTTTCTCATCACTCCCTGTTTTTTCCACAAAGAGTGTGCAGTAGCAGACACTAAGGTGCACAGAGGTGACATTCTTGGGTCTTTGGATATAAAAGGACAGAAGTAAATTGATTTTTATTTCAGGAAAAAATCCAGGCTCAGTCTGTCTATCAGACATTTTATTTCTTGAGTGTGAAAGGTGGCAGCTGAGGAAGTATGATTTTGGTTGTGTAAACAATAATAGGAAGAAATGGGAGAAAGAGAGACAGTCCCTAGTGATTTACTGTTCTGTATTTTCTTTCTGCAACCACAAAGTCTCGGGAAGTGGTGGACTGTAGGGTGGTGTGGAGTAGCAGCTTATTGCATCTGTAATTTTGATAGAGATGTTCTAAGTCATCCATGTTGGGCCTTTGTATCATCTGTACGTCGTGCAAATGTAATATTGGTAACAGTAGTGATGGTAGATAATAATAGCAGTAGTAATAATCATAATACCATGGTTCCATCTTACTCAGGGTTTTGGTTTCTGCAGTTTTCAGTGACCTGTGGTAAACTGTGGTCTGAAAATATTAAATGGAAAATTTCAGAAATAATTCATAAATCTTAAGTTGCACACCATTCTGAGTAGCGTGATGAAATCTCACACCTTCCTGCTCCATCTTGCCTGGAACGTGAATCCTCCCTTTGTCTAGCGTCTCCGTACTGTAGACGCTTCCTTCCTGTTAATCACGGAGTAGCTTTCACGGTGATCAGATTGACTGTCGCGATATTGCAGTGCTTCTCCTCAAGTCACTCTTATTTGACTTAATAATGGCACAGCAGTGCAAGAGTATGATGCTGGCAATTTGAATATGCCAAAGAGAAGCTGTAAAGTGCCTCCTTTAAATGAAAAGGTGAAAGTTCTTGAATTAATAAGGAAAGAAAAAAAACATATGCTGGCTGAGGTTGCTAAGATCTGCATAAAAATGACTTTTCTAGCTGTGAAATTGTGAAGAAGGAAAAAAGAAATTGGTGCTGGTTTTGCTGTCATACCATAAACTGCAAAAGTCATGACCTCAGTGTGTGATAAGCGCTCAGTTAAGATGGAAAATCCATTAAATTTTCGGGTGGAACACATGAAGAGAAACATGTTCTGATTGATGACAATCAGGTTTGGTTCTGCAGTTTCAGGCATCCTCTGGGGGTCTTGGAACATACCCCAAGGATAAGGGGGTTGTCTACTATATTAATAGATTCAATTATAGTAAATCGACACGCTTTTGATCCCAGATCTACCCCTTATTAGCCCTGTGACTCTAGGGAGGTTACCTAACCTATTTAAGTCCTGATTTCTTCATTTATAAAATGGAGGTGATATCTGTTTCATAGGATAATTGTGAGAATAAAATGAGGTATTATATATTATATGTAAAAGCACTTAGAAAAATGTCCTCCATGGGAAATGCCTTATAATGTTAAGTATTACTATTAATAACTGTGATTACTATGATTTATTGTGTCTTTTATGGGATTAGGTTGTGCTGGGCACTTTACTTGCGTATTTACCTCCATTCTAGAAGATTGTTAAGCCATAATCAAATGTCATAGTGACTGCTATGCGTTACATGCTCAATACATATTTACTGAATAATGATTAAATCATAAACTGTATTCATGTTTTGTTTTTTTTTCTTTGAGAGGAAGTCTCGCTCTTGTCCCCCTGGCTGGAGTGCAGTGGCGCGATTTTCGCTCACTGTAACCTCTGCCTCCCAGGTTCAAGCGATTCTCCTGCCTCAGTCTTTGGAGTAGCTGGGATTACAGGTGCCTGCCACTACACCCGGCTAACTTTTGCATTTTTAGTAGAGACAGGGTTTTACCATGTTGGCCAGGCTATTCTCAAACTCCTGACCTCAGGTGATCCACCTGCCTCGGCCTCCCAAAGTGCTGGAATTACAGGCATGAGCCACCGCTCCCAGACATAGTATTCATGATTCTTTTTGCCCAACTCTTTTGAAGATTATTTTTTTAAAAGGAAGTTGTAGTTTTTCTTGTTATTCAACTTTTATAATATGAAACGACCATCAATGAAAAAAGCCAATTGTTCTTTGTTCCCTGTTGGGGAAAGGGTGGAAATATGGTAATATTATCTGTATTTAATATAAAACAGTACTTTTGTTTGTTTATTTTGCTTTTAGGAGTCCAATGACTTTTCACAGTACCAACTCAAAGGCTTGCTTAAAAAAAACTATCTGAACCAGCACATAGAACATGTCCAAAAGGAAATGAATCAGCAACATTCAGGACACATCCGAAGGCAGTATGAAGATGAAGGGGGCTTTCTGAAGGAGGTAGAGTCAAGGAGAGTGGTCTCTGAAGACACTTCACATTACATCTTGATAAAAGGTATCAGGCACCATCATTTATATATTTACATTAGAAATCAAAGATATATCGTCACTCTGAATTCTATAAACTAGCACTCCTGGATAATATTAATGAAATTCTATTTATGTAATAACCATATACTGCTATTAATGAATTAACTACTATAGTGCCAAACCACTTTAAAATTAGCTAATGAATTAACTTCTAGTTGCTGATTAAATGAAAATGTATATACTTATTTATGAGAACCAGTGTTCTCTTATTCATCTTGCTAGAAGTGTATTGTCACACTGTAAAACTGCATGGTGAGAAGTGTTTTAATTCTTCCTAAGGTATTCAAGCTAAGACAGTTGCAGAAGTGGATTCAGAGTCTCTTCCTTCTTCCAGCAAAACGCACAGCATGTCTTTTGACATGAAGCCATCTCCATGTGAAAAACTGAAGACAGAGAAAGAACCTGATGCTACCCCTCCTTCTCCAAGAACTTTACTAGCCATGCAAGCTGCCCTGATGGGAAGTAGCTCAGAAGAGGAGCTGGACAGTGAGAATCGAAGGCAGTCCCATGAGAGGAATGCACCTGCTGCTGGAGACGAAGGCTCCATATCACCCCGGACTCTTTCAGCTATTCAGAGAGCTCTTGATGATGACGAAGATGTAAAAGTGTGTGCTGGAGATGATGTGCAGATGGGAGGGACGGGAGCAGAAGAAATGCATATAAACAGCTCCACCGAGAGCAATGATGAAGGACTTAAAGTGAGAGATGGAAAAGGAATGCCGTTTACTGCAACACTTGTGTCATCCAGTGCCAACTCTGCAGAGGAGCATGTAGCCAGCACTAATGAGGGGAGAGAGCCCACAGACTCAGTTCCAAAAGAACAAATGTCACTTGTTCACGTGGGGACTGAAGCCTTTCCCATAAGTGATGAGTCCATGGTTAAGGACAGAAAAGATCGACTGCCTCTGGAGAGTGCAGTGGTTAGACATAGTGACGCACTTGGACTCCCGAGTGGAAGGGAACTGACACCGGCATCTCCAACTGGTACAAATTCTGTGTCAAAGAATGAAACACATGCTGAAGTGCTTGAGCAACAGAAAGAACTTTGCCCATATGAGAGTAAATTCGATTCCTCTGTTCTTTCAAGTGATGATGAAACAAAATGTAAACCAAATTCTGCTTCTGAAGTCATTGGCCCTGTCAGTTTGCAAGAAACGAGTAGCATAGTAAGTGTCCCTTCAGAGGCAGGAGGTAATGTAGCAAATGTGGTGTCATTTAATGCTAAAGAGCATGAGAATTTTCTGGACACCATCCAAGAACAGCAGACCACTGAATCTGCAGGCCAGGATTTGATTTCCATTCCGAAGGCCGCGGAACCAATGGAAATTGACTCAGAAGAAAGTGAATCTGATGGTATGTGTCTGTGCTTTTGTAGATATTTGGAATGGTAGGATTTCACCTCTGTAGGAACTGAGAGATCCTTTTGTGTAGTCCTGTTTTTACTTTTTACAGATAAGGAACAAGAGATGTAGAAAGAAAGGTGAAATGACTTTCCCAGGGACACACAGCTGGTCATGAATCTTGACCTTCCCTGTTGCTCTGCTTTTTGTTATCATTTTTAAAGGCATGACATGCCCTACTTGGGGAAGGTAAAGTTGAGTTTCCCTCTAGTTTTTAAAAACTTTTTATTTTGAAATAATTATGAACTTTAAAAAGTTGGAAGAATATTATAAAGCACTGGTTCCTTCATCCAGTACCTCAGTGGCTAGCATGTTACCACATTAGCTTGTAATTTCTCTTGGTCTCTCTGTGGCCCTCTATATGTATATCACATATCTCCAAATCTGTATCATATGTATACCATTGATTCTCATTATTCATATATTCCATATTTGCAAAATTGCCTGCTCACTAAAGTTTATTTGTAACTCCAAAATCAGTACTCACTGCAATGTCTTTGTGGTCATTTGTGGACATTTGCAGAGCTGGGGAAAAGCTTGAGTTGCTACACTGTGCCCTGCTGAGGTTAAGCAAGGTGACACTCTGCCTTGTTCCTGTGCTCTAAGAGAGATGACCAGAGGGTGGAGACAGTAGGGGATTATGCAATGGAGAGAGAGCAAGAAGCTCCGGCCCCAGGCCAGTTGGACCAGATTTGAATCGCTCTTCTGGCACCTGTTAGTGTGGCAGCCTCAGGCAGGTCACTAATTTGCTTCTTGAACTTTGTTTCTTGTTTATAAAATGAATCTACTAAGATGGCGGTTTTTTGGGATTTAAGATAATATCTATGAAATATGTTCATATATATGTTTTATATGTGTATGTGTGAATATGCACATGTATCTGTTTAGGAGCAATGACTCAGTATTGGCTAATTGAGTGTTCACAGAGACTTCATAGATGATGGCCGCTTTGAATATGAGAATCAGCCCCCCCCCCCCCCCCCACACACACACACACACACACACACACACATACACACATACACACACACATACACACATACACACATACACAAATTGTTCCTGGTATCTTCTAGTTTTCTTCATTCAAAAGTTATTATTTCCCTTTTGTAATTAATAAGTATTTTGTGGGAAAGGAATTTTTGGAGCTATATAAATATGCTGTTCCTGAACAAACTTCCACCCACTTGTTAGCATCCATTGATGTTTACCGGAATAATTTGTTACTGCGTTGGTTGCCAAATGATGGTTTTCTAACTCCGTCATTTCTTACATATTATTACTTGACATCCTCCTATGAGGAAGATCTTTTTCTTCTCCTCATTTATTTTTATTATTTTTAATCAGTGTAGACTCCTATATTCCTATTTTATTCAGTGAGTTATAATCCAATACTGTCATAATTTACTTTGTTGCTCAAATTGTCACAGCTTTGGCCAGTGGGAACTCCTTCAAATGGCTTTTAGCAGTTTTTTCATTATATTTTGAGCTTTTCCTTACTTTCTGGCCAAGCTGTTCCAGGCATATCTTGTACTTACTCTGCCTTAGTCCTGGAACCAGCCATTTCACCAGGGAGCTCTGGTTCCTTTCGGTGGAGCATGGGGTTTAGACACTGCAAGCTGGATGTGAGTGTGCTTATGGATCCTGAGGTGTAACTGTCTCAGGCCCTTTCAGCAACAGAGCCAGGAAGTATATTTATGTATACATATACATGCACACACACATCTGTATTTATTTCCATATCTGTACTAAAATCCATGAGTTTATACTGATATCTGCAATTCCATGGGGTTCAGTCTAGCCTCCTGCTTCTTTGTAGTATCCCCAACAATGAGAAACATTGCTCCCCTTATCCTCAATATATTTACATCTGCTTATTCTCCCTTGATATGTAACCCTCTCCCCTTCCCACTGGCCTCCTCCTTGGCCCTGCTGTCCTCTTTGCTTCAGCTATGTCCTTGATGCCAGCACCCAGGTCCTGAGACCTCCCCTCTTCTGTTCCGATTGTCTCCTTAAACCCAACTGGACAGGCCTTGCCAGCCCTCTCCACCTGCAGGGAAGGAAGGGAACCAATAAATATATTTTAAGGAGAAGGAAAGACAGTAAGAGAGGAGAGAAGGGAAGTGGAAGAGAAAGAACTATTTCTAAGTCACAGCTTTATTCTGTGCTGTGTGAATAGCATAAAAACATTGAGCAACTTCCTTGATTATTTATATACTTTGATAATTCTCCTTTTTGAATTTTTAAAACAATGTCAGTTAACTTAGAACATATCTATATAAAGCAAATATACACATTGTAAGAGAGTTTTCTACTTTCAAAGACAATGCCAGTTTACCTAATTGAACAGGCTTGAAGGTACAGGCATTTGTGATTACACTTATTTAATAATAATGCTACTATTACATGTATTCTGTTATAGTCATATCTTTCCTTTTTAGGGTGTAGCATTTTTCAGGTTCCTCCAGAAAGCTCTTGATGATTGCAGGATCATTTTAATGTTTTGGTTGTAAATGAAGTGATCTTTTAATTTTGGTACAGGAAGTTTCATTGAAGTGCAGAGTGTGATTAGTGATGAGGAACTTCAAGCAGAATTGCGTGAAACGTCCAAACCTCCCTCAGAACAAGGCGAAGAGGAACTGATAGGAACTAGGGAGGAAGAAGCCCCTGCTGAGCCCGAGAGCCTCCTGAGGGACAACCCTGAGAGGGAGGACGTGGATGGTGAGCCACAGGAAGCTGAGAAAGATGCAGAAGATTCACTCCATGAATGGCAAGATATTAATTTGGTAATACTGTAACATTGTGTTTTCACTTCTTGCTGAGGAAACCGGGTTAAGTAGGGTTTGAGTTTTAAGGAGTTGCTGGATGAGTATTTATTAGCTATTTGCAGTACATCTTGTGGTTGCTGATGGCTTCGTTTTTGTGTAGGTTGCTGGCTGGAATAGACTCTGTTTTCCATGTGGTTTAGTGAGGGATCTCTAAAGATATTACAGAGTCTTGGTTAGCAATCCAGTGGAGTACTTCCTAAGGAGAAAGAGCTTATTGGTAATTTCAGTCAGACTAAATGCAGGCTTTCTGTAACAAATGAACTCATTTGGATTATTAATGTAAATCTATAAATGAAAACACATTTTATAGGAGGAGTTGGAAACTCTAGAGAGCAACCTCCTAGCACAACAGAATTCGCTGAAAGCTGAAAAACAGCAGCAAGAACGAATCGCTGCTACTGTCACCGGACAGATGTTCCTGGAAAGCCAGGTGGGTGCAGGCAGCTTGGGCTTCCTTTACCACCTTCCTCAGACCCCGGGGGAATGCATTGCATGAAGAGGGTATGCACTGCGCCTCCTGGTGCTCAGGGCCTGGTGATACCTTTCCCTGGTGGTCACTGTGTGTCCCTAACTCTGCAGGGATGAATGCATTACATGAAGTGGTAGGCACTGCTCCCCCTGTGCTCAGGGCCTGGCAATGCCCTTCCCCGGGGGTCACTGTGTACCCCTCGCTCTGCAGGAACTCCTGCGCCTGTTCGGCATTCCCTACATCCAGGCTCCCATGGAAGCAGAGGCGCAGTGCGCCATCCTGGACCTGACTGATCAGACTTCCGGAACCATCACTGATGACAGTGATATCTGGCTGTTTGGAGCACGGCATGTCTATAAAAACTTTTTTAATAAAAACAAGTTTGTTGAATATTATCAATATGTGGACTTTCACAATCAATTAGGTAAGACTTCAGAGTCTTTTTGATTACTTTCTGACACTTACCTTCAGAATTTGTCCTAGGAATTTTTTCTTTCCAAGGAACTAGTTTGATGCATTGATGGAAATCGTAGGTCTATGCAAATTTTCATATAAGTGATCTTTGGCTTATATAGAAGAATAGGATTTTAAATGTTTGAATTAAGGAATTAAAGTCCTAGTATTTAGGTAGTTAATCATCTGACTTAGTTAAACTTTGACTAGTTATCTGAGATCTCCAGAGTGAACCAAAGATGGTGGAGAGGGGAAGCAGCGGGAGTCACTCCTGCACCTGGGCCTGTCTTCGGGTTTCTGGCATTGATCGTCTTCTGTTCATCCAGCAAAATATATGTTTGGTGACTCCTATATGCCAGTTGTTCTTAACAAGGGGGAAAGAGCTGAGAGTAAAATCGTAGGAGAAACAGATGATAAGCAGATACATAAATCATAATTTGACAGTTGATGGTATGTGCCATATAGAAAAATATAGCAATAAAGGAGAGGACAGAATGAACTTCAGGCATTGAGAGTGCAGGTGCTGTTTCAGAGAGAGTTATTGGGAAAGGATTTACTCACGTAACTTCAGGACAGGGACCTGCAGGAAATAGGAAGCAAGCACTGTAGATAGATACCTTGGGACTAGTGAGTGAAAGGGGCTGAGGCAGAAGCTTGTGGGCTGTGTTCTAGGGAAGCAAGGTGGCCAGTATGAGAGGAAGAGGGAGGAAATGGCAAGGGTTAATGTTAGAGAATAGAAAGACACTGAAACCCACCAGGGTCTGGTGTGCTAGGGTGTGCAGGCAGATTGAATGTGGGGCGGGAGAAGAATGAAGCTGAGGAGGATTCCAGATATTGAGTGGCTGGTGGAGTGTACCTGCCTTAAGTAAGGCAAGGAAGGAGCACAGTGACGGAGGAGAAACGAAGTGTTCAGGTTTGCATATGATAAATTGGAGATGCTCATCGGATACCCAGTGGAGATGTTGAATTGATAGTTGAATATATGTGACTGTGGTTCATAGAGACCCAGGCTAGACAGCTAACTTTGGGGGTCAGCATATCGAGGGTATTTAAAGCTATGAGAATGGATAAAACTTTAAAAATATTAACAGAATGCCATTGAATAAAATAACTTATTTTCAAATAAGATATTTTTGGTTGTTGGATGTAGATATAGATATAGACACATATATGATTTATATAATAAAATGTTTATAAATATATAAGAAATCTTGATAAAGTAAAAATTAAAAAATATTGTTACTCTTTAGGATTGGACCGGAATAAGTTGATAAATTTGGCCTATTTGCTTGGAAGTGATTATACCGAAGGAATACCAACTGTGGGTTGTGTAACCGCCATGGAAATTCTCAATGAATTCCCTGGGCATGGCCTGGAACCTCTCCTAAAATTCTCGTAAGGCCTTTTATTTCTTTAATTCAGATAATTGTGTAAATACCCAAATAAGCAAATAGAAATATTTTTTACAGCATGAACTGTCACAAATCATTGTTCACTGAGAAAGCAGCAGGAAGTATTGGTTGTTTTCTGTTTTCTAGAGATGATGAAATCAGAGTCAGTTCTTAGTGGTGCTGGGCTTATCCTAGTTCAAGGGTACAAAACCAGTCCTGTGGATTTCACATGTAAAAGTTGCCGTTTCACTCATTGACATATTTATAGAGCAGCTGTGATGTGTCAGACACCATGCTGGCCCTGGGGAAAGGAGAGACGAGTAAGGCATAGGCCTTACCCTCAAGGACTCCCATATTCTTGGAGGTGATGGAGAAGCAAAGGAAATTGTACTTGTCGGTGTGTCCGGTGTCCTGAGAGAGGTCAGCCAGGGAGCGACTTGGAAATATAATGCCAGGAATGTTACATCCAGCGCTACTGTCCTGTTTCTCACCGTGTGAATCCCGTGACGTGTTCAGTGGTGAAGTCTTGCTCCATCCAGAACCCAGAGTCGTGCTATACTCGGGGAACATTTTTCATTTTGAAGATTCTGAGATGGCAGGAGTTATGAGTATGTCTGGGAAAGTAGTTTTTTCTTTGTCCTTGATGGCATCTTTTAAAAAAAAATTGAAATATAGTCACATACCACAAAGTTCACCGATTTACAGTGTACATACAGTTCATTGGTTTTTAGTATATTCATGAGATTGTGGTGGCATCTTTTAACTATCACTATGTCGTGAGATGCTGTTTGGTGGTGGCTGATTTAATGATGCTTGAGTGTTCTCTCCAGTTACATATCCTGTGTTTGAAAGATGTTGGGATGCTCTGGTCTGAAGAGTCAGTGATTGGAATCACTGAAATGAACTGTGAAACTATTGTAGTGATTGCAGTCTTCAAGTCATAGCACACTTACCAATGTGTTGTATTTTATACTGTCTTGATTTATCTTTTTCTGATTTTCTTATTGTTGAGGAAATTTATATACCGGGAATGAGTTATGAGGTAGACATACATCATGGTAGGTAAATAACTTGAAAACCTGCAAATAACTTTATTATACAAATAAAGTAAATACATCATAGGAAATTATAAATATGTATTAAAAAGATGATTACACTTTACAATTTATGTAATTTTAGACTTCACACATATAGATGCATATACATTGCATATATATGTATACTCATTTGAGTGTGTGTATTATATTTTTTTACCAGAATGGGATGATGCTATATACTCTTTATTTTACCTGTAACCCATTTGGTGTTAGAACAGGGCCTATTATCAATGATGATGCAGATTTATATCATTTTTAATGGCTCCAAGTAGTCTCTTTTTGGGTCTATTAGGACTAATTTAATCAAATGTCTTTTGTTATTTCTATTTTTAAAAAAGTATTAACAGACATTGATTTGAGTGTCCTTAATCTTTGGGTTCTTATCTAATGATTATTTGAGGATAAGTGAAAATAGTATCTGACTTTTCCATTTGGTTTCTTGATAACTATTGAGAGTGAATTTTTTAATGTTCATAGACGGTTTGCGTTTCTGATTTAGTGAATGACCTGTTTATGCTGTTCCACTTTTCTTTGTGCAGCAGTTTTTGCTCATTTGTTGCCTGCTGAATCGTTTTCTATTTGAGCAGTTTCTGCCTTTGGTCCTTCTGCTCGTTGATGCCAGATAGTAGCAGCCTTCGCCCTGCCTGGCTCAGGACATTTAGGATGAATACAGAGTAAAGAGCAGGAAGGATGGTGGGAAACCAGTAAAATCAGAATGTGGCCTCACTTTCTTTTCTGTTCTCTCCTGAGGGCACCCGGGCTGGTGACTCATTCTTAGAGTGGGGCTGCATTGGGCCTGCTGGTTGAATTCAGCTGTAGTCACATTTGGTTTGGACTACCTGGTGTATTCTTCTCTTGAGCTTTAATTTTCAATTTTTCTACCAACATTTACCTTTGGGGAGATTTTACAAAAAATTATGGATTCTCTTGGGGGAAAAAGATCTGAAAATACTACACCTAAATTTCTGGATAGCCCCAAAATAGCTGGCATGGAGCAACAGCAGTTCCCCTCCCCTACCCCAAGGCCTTGGACTGAGCATGAATCCTTCAGTTTCATTACAGTTGCCGCCACTCTCCCAGCTCAGCTGATTGTCAGACACCTTCCTCCTTTCATCTTTATGTGAAGTGCCAGGCCCTCTTGCTTGAAAGGGTAACCATAGCTTTGGCTTGATGAGCTCACAAGTGCGCTGATTCTAACTGGCAGTCATGATTACAGTTTCAAAAATGAAAATCTGCAAGTAAAGTAGAGGAGAATTATCGGTGTTCTCTCAGTGCACTCCTGGGAAGAGTGTTGTAAAAGTAATGAAGAAAAATTATTTTTTCCTTTTTGCATTTTGTTGCTGTAATACAAGGAAGACCGCAATTAGTCATTTCCTACACTAGATGGCACTCCTGCATCAGTGAGGCGGGCCCTGGCCCTGACAGCAGGTCTGAGTGGGCTCCTAATGCTGTGCTGGCAAGCTTGTGAAGCGGAGGAGCATGAGCTGCGGGCGTTTTTTCAGGTTCCATTGAGTACATGGATTGGTGAGGATTATGTTAGTAACTTTGATGGCATTTATTTTTTCCTAATTGTATAAATGTTTCTGGTCAACTGTCACCACGTTACAAACTACCTTCAGCCTTAGTGGCTTCACACAGCAGTAGTCGCTGATTTTGCTCGTGCCTCTGAAGCTGGCTCAGGCCTCGTGGGGGTGTCTTGTCTCTGTTCCATGTCGGCTAGGACAGCTCAGCTGGGCTAGGACCCCTTCAGATGGCTCGCAGGGCTGATGAGGTGGTGGTGTCAGCCTCGGGGCCCCTCCACCTGGATGGACACTTTGTGAGCTTGGCTTCCTCACAGCGTGTTGGAGCCAAGAGCAGGAGGTCCAGGGGACAGGAAGTGGCGAGGGCCTCCCCTAGGCCCGGCACAGCTCGGGTCACACTGGTCAGCCACGGCCACCCTGCTCAAGAGGAGGCCACATGGACCACCTTCGTGATGGCAGGATGCTCCAAGAGTGCATTACTGCCTTTATCCCGCCGATTTAGGCTTACAATGGAAAACAATGAAAAATGAATAAAATATAAAGAAGAAAATGAATGGCTGTGTTCTTGTGTAGAATATTGCCTAGCACACAGCCAAGTAATAGCTGTTACTGTTATTTATTTTAAATATCTGTTTACTTTTCTCATATGTGTGTTTTTTCCAAAACTGGAATCGTACTTTAGAGTTATATTATCTCTGTTTTTATATATATTTATCTGTTTTATATACATATATAAAATATATACAGATATATATGTTTTTAAAGTTTGACATTTTCTTGGCATATTTGCATTTTATTAAATATTCACATTTTATTAAATATTTTATTAAATATATATATCTGTTTTTAAAATTTAACATTTTCTTGGCATATTTACATTTTATTAAGTGTTCTTCGATCCATTATTGTATTTGATTTGAGGTAGATAACACAGATACATTACTTCCATTTTACTGCTGAGAAAGAAACCCAGAGAAGTTGTAACTTTTGTGGTGTAATTATGAGTGTGGGCTCTAGAGGAAGACTGTACCAATTCCAGCTGTGAAATCTGGAGCCTGTTACTTCTTTTTGAGTTCAATTTCCTCCTCTGTGAGGTGAGGGTAACGATAGGACATGGCTTGTGTCATGATTGGGTATGTGAAATATTTAACACAGTGCCAAGCACAGAGGAAGCCTTCCATAAATGTTTGCCATCATTACACATTGTGGCTAATCATACTGAAATTAATAAAATATTCTATATATCATATAATTTGAGTTAGAACTTGAGTTTACATGTTCTAAGTTTAGTTCTTCATCCATAGGGCATGAACTGTAATGTCCTATTGCTGTGTAAGTAATTGTTTCCTTTACAGAGAATGGTGGCATGAAGCTCAAAAAAATCCAAAGATAAGACCT
This sequence comes from Chlorocebus sabaeus, assembly GCF_047675955.1. Classification (NCBI taxonomy): domain Eukaryota; kingdom Metazoa; phylum Chordata; class Mammalia; order Primates; family Cercopithecidae; genus Chlorocebus; species Chlorocebus sabaeus. The sequence continues at coordinate 84,771,393 of NC_132906.1, forward strand.
AATCCTCATGACACCAAAGTGAAAAAAAAATTACGGACATTGCAGCTCACCCCTGGCTTTCCTAACCCAGCTGTTGCCGAGGCCTACCTCAAACCCGTGGTGGATGACTCGAAGGGATCCTTTCTGTGGGGGAAACCTGATCTCGACAAAATTAGAGAATATCCTTTACTTCTTAAAAGAGAAGGAAACACCTTGTGAAATATGTGTTTGGTTTAAAACTTACAGAAGAGAAACTTGGATCATTTTTTCTTAATATCCCGTTAATCCCATATTCTTAGTATCCCGTTCTCCTTTTCACTCCTTTTTCCCTCTCCTTAGTTGTTGTTTTTTGTTTGTTTGTTTGTTTTAAAGGAACAGTGTATCACTCTGTCACCCAGCCTGGGGTGCAGTGGTGCAGTCATAGCTCACTGCAGCCACCACTTCCTGGGCTCAAAGGATCCTTCTGCCTCAGCCTCCTAAGTAGCGCCAGCCACTGCATCTGGCCCCTCTTTTTAGTTTTAAAGGGGATCTTAGTTTGAATAAGCAGTGATAAGCATTCACAGATACAACTACATACTTAAATATTATTGATTCTGAAAGAAAGAAAGATGACTAATCTTGTCCTTTTTATTACTGGTTTTCCTCTCCGTGTATATTTAAGTAATCATTTGGACAGATGTTTCAAAACTTGCACTAGAATTAATCCAACTACATTTTATTTTTTCTCTCAAAGAAATAGGTAGGATATCTGAAACTTGTTTTTATTCCAGTTAACCTTTTTTCATAGTCACAAGTCTTTGATATCCTACAGTGAGAGCTACGTATGTTTTATTTTAAAGAATTGAAAAGAACGTAGTGCCAGATGATTATGCCGGAGTAATTTATTTTGTTACTACTTTCTTTTAGCACTCTAATCTTTATAAATAGGAAAATCTTAGGAGATATGGGGAATGGAATCAAAAATGGGTTCTTTGGACCTTTTTATTTATCACTTGTTTAAATATGTTTCAAAATATTTATAAGTCTTAACTGTCTGCATATTTTGTCAGCGGTATTTCGGCTGGAACAGAACGAAGACAGATGAATCTCTGTTTCCTGTATTAAAGCAACTCAATGCCCAGCAGGTAATCACGGTGGATCCTTCTCCTAAGTTCAGGATGAAGAGTAGGCTGTAGTTGACAGCTGTTAAAGACCAGTTAACTCTTTTATTTTAGGACATAAAGCAGACATTTTGAAATTAGGATAATTTAGATGAGAGAAGAGAAGAAAATAGAAAAAGAAAAATTAGACTTTGGCTTCATTTCTTATAATCACTCTTAGGGCTGAACTTTTGAGTCCTTTCATATTCATTTTTTTTCTTTGAAAAAACCAGTCTAATAATTGATTTCACACTAAGGTGTTTCTGAGTAAATACATTACCCCTTTGGCGTTACTTTCATTTTTTAACGAAAGGAAGTGTTCATTCCAAAGCGATTCTGATCATTTAAGTTTTTATAAGTACTAATATTTTTAAATTCTATAAATTAATCTTGAAAGGTAGAGGTTCAGTCATTATTGTGTATCAGTAGGAGAGGGTTTTATGGGGAAGGAGCCCTTTTGTATGACCTTCAGTTCCTCTAGGTACCTACTTCTTGCTTTATCTGTGAGTATGTTCTGACTCACGCAAAGCAAGCTTTCGCTCACACTAGAAACAACCCACAAGGCATACATACAAATGAACCACTTAGCAGAAATGAGAGTGTAGCTTTTGAGATAATATATTTAAATTAAACTCGTTTTCATTAGGCTTGGATAATTTTGAAAAGCATGAACAAGACTGAGACAACATTTCTACGAGTTTCTCTTTGTTTTTTGGATGACTGTCTACTGGAAACATTATAAACCAACCGAAAAGCAAAGCTATTTGGCTTAGTGTCTGGTGACTTCTTAATTTCAGATAAATTTTGTTGTAATATTTATCTCCTTTTTCATTCTAAAACTTAATGTGTTTATTGTTCCAAAATTAGAAAATGAAGAAAATGAATTAAAACTACTCATTATTTACCTTCTCTAATACAGATGTTAACATTTAGGTTAACAAATTTTCCTACATTTATTTGTGACCATACTAAGTGTAACTTAATATATCTAATCCTCCCCCAACTTAGCATATTTTCTTCTATGTATTACGTAGTTTTCTTAATTCCAGATGACTAGATTACATGTCATGAAAGGGATTTAAATAATTAGTTCAGTCTACTTGTTGGGCCTTTAATTTTCAAGTTTTTATAGAATGCTGTGATGAACATTAGGCATATAGCTTTACCCATATGTAGCTATTTATAAAGAGTACCTTCTTAAAAGTGAAGTTGCTGAATAAAAGGCACGAATATTTCTTACAGTTGCGAATATATACTGTGAACTTGCGTCTTAAAGGCATTGTATGACGATAATGTTTTTAAAAGAAAGATATAGTAGGACTTAGACACAGGCCCCATGAAATTGTGTTCCCCCTGAGGAAGATGAAACGTTTAGCTACAGAAAAATATTTAACACTCTTTGAATATCTAGGAAGAGATTTCTCATTTGAGATGTGGACTAAAGACTTAGTTGACAGAGATGGTACAAGTAGTGCTTTAGGTATGATTTAGAGAGTGAAAATTACTATCAGTAATTCATTGGGAGAGAACTGGGTTTTGGGAGATAATGAATTAATATTCTCTGACATAGTAATCCAATGTGAGTGATCAAGGTTGAGCTTGTTGATTTGGTTCAGAAACTTGTCTGATTTATTGTTATTATTCTTTTGTTATTTTTTAGACACAGCTCCGAATTGATTCCTTCTTTAGATTAGCACAACAGGAGAAAGAAGATGCTAAACGTATTAAAAGCCAGAGACTAAACAGAGCTGTGACATGTATGCTAAGGAAAGAGAGAGAAGCAGTAGCCAGTGAAGTAGAAGCAGTTTCTGTTGCTATGGAGAAAGAATTTGAGATACTTGATAAGGCAAAAGGAAAAACCCAGAAGAGAGGCATAACAAATACATTGGAGGAGTCATCAAGCCTGAAAAGAAAGAGGCTTTCAGATTCTAAAGGAAAGAATACGTGTGGTGGATTTTTGGGGGAGACCTGCCTCTCAGAATCATCTGATGGATCTTCAAGTGAGGATGCTGAAAGTTTAATGAATGTACAAAGGAGAAGAGTGGTGAAAGAGCCAAAAATCAGTGCTTCAGATTCGCAGAACTCAGTGAAGGAAGCTCCTGTGAAGAATGGAGGTGTGACCACCAGCAGCTCTAGTGATGATGACGGAGGGAAAGAGAAGATGGTCCTTGTGACTGCGAGATCTGTGTTTGGGAAGAAAAGAGGGAAACTGAGACGTGCAAGGGGAAGAAAAAGGAAAACCTAATTAAAAAATATGTATCCTCTATAATTAGGTATGACAGCCTTTTGTAATGAATTTGTTGTGAAGGCATAATAAAATTAACTATTTGCATGGGCTTTGTATTTAGTGTGTGGTTTTTAAAAATACAAATGCTAAATTTGACATTTGTTTTTTAATGTTTTTCTTTTCTAGTCTTTTTTAGTTGAATATTTCAAGTATTGGATATTACCTTGTGTTCACAGACTTTGTCTTTTCATGTTTTTGTTATCTGACAATGTCTGATCCTTCCTGGCCACATGTAAAAAAAATGAAAAAGATTTCTATTGATCAGCACTCACTCTCAACAGGCATTCCCTCTGACATTCAGACCTAACTGAGAAGAAACATGTGCATGTTTCTTATTCCACAATAGTGGCAGTTTTACACAACTGTTTAGCTCTGCTGCCCATGGCTTTGCATTTTCCCTCAGGTTCCACTTAAAAGCATAGCAGGAGGGAACCTCACTGCTGGAACATATTTGAATATGTTTGCTGTGGTTTTAGCAAATAATTAGGAAACCTAAATGGGGTCCATCCTTCCACCTGTGAGCATTAAGTGTATGGGAACCTCTGTACCATTATGTTTGGGTTTTAAAGGAGACTTCACTTGTCAGAAGCTGACTTCTGTGTAAATGGATTTGGAGGCTCGGGGCTGGAGTTGAACTGGTGTAGGTGGGTCAGCTTTAGGAGTGGCCTGCAGAGGTTGATTGTTGTTGACACAGTGTTTGTTCGGAGTGGACAGACAAGGTTATTTTAAGACTGCTCCTGCGGAGACCTCTCCCAAGAACAACTCCCAAGCTCCCAGTTGCTTCGAGTTAGGAACGATTGGAGGAGAGTGCTACCAATTACTTAAGCGTGGGTCGTCTGCCTTCAGACTTGCCTTCCCAGGTCTGTCTTTTTGGCATCTTTAGTATTTCCATCTTTCCTGACTTTTCCCTTCAGCCTTCAAATTGAAAATCTTCACCAATAAAAACAAAATCCAAATAGATAACCTCCAGCAGTCTTGGAATGACTCCTAGATGTGTTGTTTTTTAGGCTCTCATTTATGTTGACTTGTCAGCCAAACTTCTCCAGTCCTTGAACTACAGCAGCTGCTTTTCTTTGCACATTATTTCTTCCTAATTTCAAATATGTCGTCTGTATCCATCGTTCTTCTCTAGCAGCTTCCTTCTAAAGTCAACAGTGATTTCCACAGAAATAAACTCAAATGGTTTCTTCATGCTTCTTTTCTCTGGAGGAACTTGGAGCAGAACATTTTTGGAGGCAAGGGGAGGAAAGAAAAACTTTTTCAGGTTTTTCTCATTTCTCAGAATGACTTGTCACTGGGAGTTTTCTGCATATATGGTTGTAGGTAGGATAACAGTCTTGCTGTTAAACAAATTTAATTTGATGCCTTTAGTAGATATTTACCTTTGTTTTTCACTGCATTAGCTGGGGGAAAGGATAAGCCACTGTAACAAAAGATGCTTATATACAATGGTCCAAATAAGCTAGAACATTACTTCTCTCTTACTCAACAGTCTGGCCAGTTTGAGCTGATGAAGCAGTTGTGCACCATGAGGTCATTCAGTCTTGTGTTCAGCCAAGCCCTAGGGTGCTATCTTGCCTGAGGGGTCTATTCTGGGTGACTACTTCATCTGCATTGCATCCTGCCAGAAGGTGAAAGAACAAAAGTCCAGGACAAGCAGAATGTCCTGTGAAGGGTGACTAGAAACATCACTATTCTCTCATTTCGTCCACCTGGACTGAGCATACGGCCACAGCTAGATATGCTCAGAAATGGAATTTCTACCCCATCTATGTGTCTAGGAAGAAGGGGAAATGGATGGTTAGGACCATGATAAACTTGTTCTGTAACACTATTTATATAACAGTTTAATATTATATCTTCTTTTTCTCTTAACCCTGTGACCAAGACATAATGCTTTTACAAGGGGAGAAACACGTTTAGAGACATTAACCAGTTTTGCCAAATTCACCCATGTAGTAGGTAAAACTTCTCACCTGAACCGAAATCTCCTAACTCAAAATTCCAGGGTGCTATTTTACCTATATGAAAGAGGTTGCCCATTTAAAATTATCAGCAGCTGGACAAATTTTTTATTATTCACATCAAGTTGGTGTACCTAGAGCTGATTTAGGTACATAATAAATATGCTTATATTTATATATATGTATAAAGCTTATTTAGCTTATTTCGATTATCTTCCAGCTCATTAATATTTTATTTAGCTTTATACTTGCTGTTAAACCCATATATTGAGTATTTTATTTCATTGATTGCTATTTTTCAGCTCTATTTGACGCTTTTTTTTTTTTTTTTCCAATTTGACCCATTGTTGTAGATTCCGGTTCTCTGGTGTGCTTCTCCTTGTCATCTGTTTTTGAGCATCTTAATCACAGTTATTTGAAGTCTGTCTAATAACTCCAATATCCAAGTCACCCATGAGTTTATTTCTGTTGTCTGTTTCTTGGTATGCTTGGGTAAGTTTTGACTGAATGTTGGACAGTCTATGTGAAAAATGATAGGTACTCTGTATCTTCCTCTAGAGAGGATTCCAGAGTGTATTTTGACAGGCAGCAGAGGGGAAGATCACCTCAATGCAGCCAGCCAGGACCAAGTAGATTCAAGGCTGGTTTGCAGTTTTTTTCTGTAAGACTCCAACATCTAGTTTCCCCCGCATTCCAGGAAAGTCGCTTTCCAGGAGTGCCCTGATGTTTCCTCTTTTGCGCTTGGATCTGCTTTTGCCACTGAATGCTTCAAAAATTCGCCTCTTGCCCTAAACAGCTTAATCAGTCAATTCTTTGAGTGAATGATCGGCGCTAAGTGTCAGGCTTCTCTGTCCCTTTTTTTCTGGGATCTTGGGCCCACAATTCTGGCTGTCTTGTCAGCCACAAACACTTTTCTTTTGTCTCCACAGTTTTATGAGATTGTCTGACACTCCGCTGTTATCCTTACATGCGGTCCTCTCTTTGGCTTCCTCGAGAAACAGCAATGCCTGGAATTCTTGGCGGCTTTGACAGCTCTCTGGTACTTTATAACAGAGGCATGTTTGTGTAGGGTGTGTGTTTAAAAATCTTTCTCATTCTTAATAGAAGCTGAGGTTTGCTATAAGCTGCTTATAGCTGGAGGCAGAAGTCACTATGTACTTGTTAAACAGTTCAGTATAACTGAAGTGATCATTGTCATCATGTTGGTTAAGATGCTTGATTTAGGGACTCTGCCTCTTATGAGATCTAACAGTGAGGATTGCATGATCTTTCCAAAAAGTCCTTAAAAAAGACAATGGTTTTTACTCATCATTTATTCTTGTTTTTAAAAAAGCCCAAAAGAGAGAGTATCCTCTGCCCCAAATTAACTGCCTATGAATAATAGTTTGCATTGTTGAGGTTTTTGAACTTTCCAGAATGTTTTTACCTATAATATTCACCCCATAAATATATGTTGTATGACTTTTGTATCAATTTTAAAAGATATTTATATTTTTTTGAGACAGGATCTTGCTCTGCTACCCAGGCAGGAGTTTGGTGGTGTGACCACGGCTCACTGCAGCCTCCATTTCCTGGGCTGAGTGATCCTCCTGCCTTAGCCTCCCAAAGGCTAAGGCACCCTTCTGATATATCCTTGTTTTATAGATGATGAAACCAAGAAACATACTAAGTAAATGGCTTAAAATCACAATCTAATTATAGGCAGGAATAACTAAAATCAGACTTCCCAACTCCTAGCCCTTTCCAATGCATTAAAGTGACCTTGATTCATCTGTGTATACATCATGGACCTGTAGTCATGCTCCTAAGTTTAACTTTCCAATATTGCTTGTATCGTTAACTCGGTAACTTTCTATCAAGGACCTTTCCAGTGGCGTGGGAAATGTGTATGTCCTCTGAGAGGCACACCTACATGCACTTGGGCAGGTGCACAGGTGGATCTATATTCTCAGCCTGCCCATTCAGTCTGAACAAAAAGGAATCATGGTAGTTTGATTCCTGGGTGCAGAGCAATGCTACACACATTCTGGTATGGTTGTTGGAGTCTAAAAACAGTGTTCCCATGCAGATAGGTGACATGCAAAATATGTGGCCTTCATTTCCTAGAATGTCATAGCCATGGAGTCTTAGAATAACTCTTGGCATCCCAATTAAAAGCTGGATCACTTCCTCCAAATAGTCTTCGCTCACTTCCGGGAGTGGGTTGTATTCACCTTTAGCTCTGTTCACGAGACACTCACATGGGATATTCCTAGCCTTCTGCCCCCTTAGTTACGGGCATTCCAGCCTCACTGCTGTATAACCAGAGGCATGGGAACTGCAGCTGTCAGATCCTAATCCCTTCTGCTTGGACGCGTTACCAGTGTGTACAGTAGTAAACTGTGTGCTGTGATGCTAGCTTTTCAGTCACTACCAGAGGTCTCAGCAACAAAAACAAAAATTGTGGATGATACGTTTTAACCTTCTAGAAACTCAGCTAACTCCTTTTGGTATGTCCAGGCTTTCCATTTAAATATCAGCTTTAAGGCAGACACGTATAATGAAGACGTCTTTCTTTAATGGGAGAGATCTAAATTGGGAGCAAAACACGTGACCACTTTTGCTATCGTTTTAGCTGTGTAGCCTCAATGACATAATGTAACCTTGGCTTTCCTGATTTGCAAACTGTAGGGAAAATAATGTCTTCTAACTTGCTGAAGTATGCTGTAGAAGAAAATGTGGTGGCTGTAAAAACTACTTTGGGATTCTTGGAAGAAAGGAGTGCTATATTAATTCACGGTACTGCAATAGTTATTTTACCCCAGATTGAGAAGTAAAATATCAAATTGTTGTTTTCCAAAGTTTGAATAACTGTTAAATTTATTCAGATAATCTGCTCTATTCGAGAGGCGTAAATAGTTTCTTCAGTTTTAAATATATCGGCTGTGATAGTATGGACTCCTTAAGGCTGCTCAAAAGATTATTTGGCAGTGAGGCTGTTGGACATTGCATACGTGCTAATGATGCATTGATGGTAACAAGAGAACTTTCAATGTTTTAATCACCTCTTAAATTTTAGGATTGCGATCTTACTAATCAATATGAAGATGATGCCTTTCTTTGTTACAACTGAGGTAGTCTGGTGAAGAATATGTTTTCTTTCTATAGTAGCTTTTTAAAATTTCTGACTCAGAAGCCTTTTGTTCTCATTTTAATTTGTTCTAGATGGTGTTTAGATGGTCTTTCTTAAATCACACTTTGTTAATGTATGATATTTTAATATAATTTTGTCTGCTGTATTTGAAGTTAAACTTTATTAAGAAAATATAAAAGCACTGCATTCACATTTTGAATTAATTATTACCATTTGATATTTTAATGTATTGTCTATCTAGTTTTCAAGAAATAATGAAGAAAACATCAATATGTCATCAGCCATCATTTCATTACTTGTTGGATTCAGAAGCTCAAGAAGGTAAATCATTTTATGTTTATGTAGCTTACCAATTCTAAGAAAACAAATAACTAATAGAATATAAAGTGTCACCTTTGCAATATTCATTAATGTCTTAAAGGGAGCTGGGACTTTTATCAATGGTGTATTATGTCTTGGTTTATATTTGCAAGCCTGCAAACATCTTGAATAATGTTTAATGTCTATTACTATAACATGATCTTGATATGTTAAAGATACTTTTGACAATGTGTTAGATTTATAGACTTGCTAAGCTTGTATAGAGTTTTTGATCTTCAAATAAGGAATACTTTTTTTCTCAAGAGTGGTACACTAAATGTTTGATGTGATTTCTAAGCAAATTTTATTTCAGATAAGAAGCTTGTAAGAAAGATAAAAATAGTTTTATCTAAAAACTATAAGTTTTTACTAGTACTTGGATGAAAGGCGAATTTAGGCTATACAAACATCTATAGCCTGAGTTTATGGTTCCTCTAACTATTAATCAGAGGCAAATACATAACGTAATTTGACCTCTGGATGTAAGGAGATTAAGTTTGAATTCTACTATCAGTGTGGTTATTTGACATTGAACCATCATTTTTATATAGTCTTAAATATCAAGCTTGACTTTGCATGAGTTATGTAATATAACTGTCCCTATTGTCTTGAGATCAAAAGTACAGACATACACTCTTGACAGACTAGAAAAATTACCATATTTTTGTAGAGCAGTTGTAATACAAATCTAACTATCTTGATTTCTTTTGTTCTCTCCTTATCTGCACACACTGTAGATGTTTTCTGAACACTATAGTCCTGGTTTTTCTGTTTTTGGCCATTCCAGGTGGCTTCTACCTAGGGGAGCACATCTTTAGGCCAAGAGAGCTGGGTGTATGCCCAGTGTTGGCAGCCTACCTGGCTGAAACACAAATAGTTTCACCAAGTGATTCTTGCAAACCTAACCATTTAAGTTGATCACTTAGAGAACCGAGAAATTTAGATGATTTGAATGAAGATGCAATTTCTGTGTGGTTTATGAATAAAATTACAGCATTATCATTACCATTAGTAACAATTCTTGGTTTCAACTGTGTAGAAGATAATTTGGCAAATTACAAAGGAAATGGAAGAAGTTCAAGGTAAGGTTGAGACGGAACTAGCATTACAATGTTTTACAACACAAACAAACACACTCTGTAATTATATAGCCAATTAAAGCATTAAAAATGTGTTCACACACAGAGAGCTAAGGGGATTAAGGATGTGTCCTTGGAGCAGATCAGGTGGCATTTGGTTGGAAAGGCATCACCAAGTAGAGGAACACTCAGTTCTCAAGCACTGAAGGATACGGACTTTTCCTGCCCTAACTCTTTTATACTTAGAATCCTGTGCTTGGAAAGGATGGAGCAAACCCATAGCTCAGTGCTCGTATTTCAACACTGGCATGAAGATCCAAGAATTATAGGATGTCACTTATTTATATACGGATTAAAATTAGGGCTATGGTGGGTGCTAATAATTCTTCTATATTTGTTTCTAAGGCTATATTATAATCTAAAGTGTCTAAAACCTTACCCACATTAACTATTCTAAATATCCTATGTTGCCTGCCTCATGCCAACAGCCTCTCTCCAGCTGTTAGTACATGTAGCAATCTGTTATAGAACAGTAGGGTCACCCGAGGACCTGCAGCCTTGGGGCAGATTCATCCTTGCCCAAGGCTCAACGATTCTGGCTCACAATGACCCTCAAGTCTGTCACGTCTTGGCATCCTACTTACTACCTCTTGTCAGTTTAGGGCCTTCAAGACATAGATGCCAAAATGGGGCTAAGCATGTAAGGGATTTACTTGGGGAAATGTTTGTGGAGGATAAGGAGGAAACAGAAATAGGGAAGGAGGGTCTTCTGAGCCCAACGTGGGTCCAGTGCCCGTGAGAGGAGAGAGAGAAGACAGATTGGATGAAGAGTCTCCAATTGCAACACAATTCTGAGTCAGTCTCAGGTGGGCTGATGAAAATCCTTGAGCAGGAGTTGCCCACTAGAGGGGTGTCCTATATGGAACAGGAACTGGCTGGCTTGAGTAGGCAGCCCCAGGAGGAGCATGCTCTCCCAGGAGCCATAACTGCAGCAGTGGGCAGTGTTGGGCAACTCTGCTCCTTGTGGCAGGTTCTCTTAATCTCAGTGGCACACCCAGAGTAGTATGTATTTAAAATAATTTTGCTTTGCAGGTTTGCCCCTTCACCTATATTTTCGATCTCAGTCAATGGCAACATCACTCCCCAGGCTACCCAGAAACCTGGAATCATCCTGATCTTCTCCTTTTCCTTCACACCCTTCATCATTACATCTCATTGAGTTTACATTCCTGATATGTTTCCCTATCCCTTGTTCCATTTCCACCATCACTTGTCTTGATTCAGGTCTTCATTATCTCTGCTCCTGACTGCTGTTAACCGCCTTGTAATTGTCTGTCTTACTCCGGGCCAACTCCCTTTCCTTACCCTATAGTTCTTTTTCCTACTGTAACCTGCACTGCGTCATCTTTTAAATCCACATCTTGTCACATTTGTCTTCTGCTTAAAATTCTTCAGTGCCTCGTTGTTTCTTATAGGATGAAATCAAGACTTCTTAGCATGGCATAATGTGTTTTACCTTGTGCTACTATCTTCATTTATCCTATATTCTGGTTCTCAGGGTTTCCAAAGTTCGAGAACTGGTCAGGAGACTTTTTGCCAGTGGGCTTTTGCACATGTCATTTCCTGTGTATGACAGGTCTTCCCTTCTCTTATTTGACAAACTCATAATTAGGAAGTCTCAGATAAGTCTTTCCTGAGCTCTCTGAGAGGTGGAACTTTCTATTTTTGAGTTGCCTACTGAAGCCTCTGTTATAGCACTTTTACTGAACCTGTGTTATACAGCACTTGGTCTGCCTTCTAATTCATAGTGCCCAGGTACTTAATAAATGAGTGAATGGATGAATGAATTAGCTGTAACATAACCCTATTGGCTGACTTCAGTTTGCTCATTAGCAATGATCTTGTATTTCTGATCATCACTCAGTTGACTCCCTTCAGGACTTAATATAATGTTCTACTCAAGGTATCACATTAAAATTTTTCGGGAGCATCTTCATAAATCTTTGCAGAATTGGATTAATGGGTAATATTGCTTTTATAAACAGTATTGCATTAATATATATGGAAATTTATGTAATTGTATCACTGTTTTAAGAAACCTATCAAACTACAGTCTGAGGCAATATATTTAATATACTAGTTGGAGTACTATAGCACATATAATTACTAATGTGAGAATAATTTATTAACACATGTTAAACATTTTACAAGTAACATGAATAATTAACTTCCAGATAAGACTAATAAATTTCTACATGTTGAATAAAAATACTCTTGAATATACCAGTCTACTTCAGGTGTCTTCAAAACTCAGCTTTGAATGTCAAGTTTGAATGTCAATTGTCGCCCCTAGGGGAGGCATACCACCGCTTCAAAGGCACACAAGTTCATACTTGCCTCCTTGACCCAAGGTTACTGCCTTCATTTAGACACTTGTCATTTTTCATCTAGATTGTTCCAATTCTTCTAATTAGCTTGTAAGGTCACCAGTTCTTCAGCTACTGGTGTCAGATGTAGTTCTTAAATATCAAATCTGATCATGTCAATTCCTGTTCTAATAATCTTTATTGACTCCTCCTCACCTTATAGAACAAAGGTCAGTGTTGCACATAAATGTAATCCCAACCTACTTCTTCAGGCTTATTTTCTATAGTTCCCCAGCATACACCTTGCATAATGCTGATTATAATCCTTAAAGACACAATCCCAAATGCCATGATCCTGAATGTTGAAATCCCCTTTGAAATACAAAGAACAAAGAACAAACTCCCTCACATCTAACTGAATTCCCAAACCATAATGATAGATTTGGAATTAGGTGCCATCAAAACTTCTGAAGGTGGATTTCAAGGTGTTACCAACAATTTCTTTTTTCATTCACTCCAATACATTTGCCAGAAAATTCAGGTGAGTGGATTGCCTGTGGAATATGGTAACACGGAAAACTTCAGTTCAAAATGCATTATTTGTCTGCATTGGCATTCCTTTCAGCTGATGAAATTCTAGGAGCTCTTAATGAATTACAGCTGAATTTTCCTGATGAAGCCAGCAAAGTTACTGACTCTGAAATAACTATGTGCACAGTAGGATAAGAAAGCACACAGTGATGTTGCTGTTTTATCACCAGTATTGTTTCAGCCTGATATGTGGTCTGTATATGAGTGCATGAGCAATGGATTTCCCTGTACCCAAAACAACAAAGAAGCATGACACAGAAGATGGGAAATTTAATAGGAAATGCTCATGTCAGTGTATATTGAATCAAATTAGAGTTTCAAAAAGAGCAGCCTCATGTAGAAAATCAATGTGAATGTATTCTTCAAGAAGAGCCATGACCTAAAAGAAAAGAAACAGTTACTCATCTCCATGCAAGACTTCAGAATAGAGTTAATGATCGTGGAAGTCGGCCAGCTCTTACAGGCTACCTCCTGTAAGTTGGTAGCCCATAATTTATCCCTGTAATACACTTTTTCCTATGTTGAATTTTCTTTTTAGTTTCTTTGGGAAGGTTTTGTTTTTCTTTTTCCTTTTTTAAAGTTTTTTTTTCTCACCATTTAAAATCAGCATTATTTTTTACAACTCATTATGCTGTATGTTTCACCTTTACATTTTCAAAACTAGAGGTATAAATTGTATGAGCTTTTAGAGAGTTCTAATTTGTTTTACGCATTTTTTTTTGCAAATTTGACTCCATGAAAGTGCATTTTAATAACGCTGACTTTGTGTGTAAGCATTGTGTATATATGTAAAAACCTTAAAACTTCCTCAATAAATAAAGGGATGTCCTTTTTCTGCATCTGCATTTGTGAAAGGTAACATTTTTCAAGATCTCAGCTCTTTAGGCGACTGTATAAGTGGTGGTGACCCACTGGTGGTATTTAATTTTAATTTTTTCAGCAAGGGGGTCTCACTATGTTGCCCAGGCTGGGCTCTAACAATCCTTCCACCTCAGCTTCCTGAGTAGCAGGGACTACGGGTGTGAGCCACTGCATCCAGTTCCATTGTAGGTTTGGATCCGTTTCATCAAAAGACTTAGGTTGGTCATCAGGATATTTCAAGTGACCAAACTATATAAGAGATTTCTTTATGAATACAGTTTGTCTGCTTATAACTGTTATACCCATGTAACTGTGGGTAGCACACCTGAGTGCTTATGATTGCAAAATTGTGTATGTTATTATTGCCAATTTTATTGCATAAAGTAGCCCACGAAGTGTTCTGTTGTATTTTTATGTTTCTAAACTCTTTTAAAAATGTAAATATGTTTTAAAGAACTTTTAAAATTATTTTTATCAGAATTATGTATTTGGGGTTTTGATCTTTCAGGATTCAACACTGGGGATTATGGCTTCAGAAATTGTATCTTTTGGGATTCTGGCCCAAACCCCTAGCCTTGTACCCTCGCTCTATAGATCTTCTAACAACTCCTGGGCTTAAATATCTCCTCTTTTATGATACTTCTCCTGATTCAACCAACCACTCATGCTTCCATAGCATTTTAGAAAGACTTGTTGTATAGCATTTATCAAGCTATTGACATTTGTTTCGTTGTCTGTCCCTTCCATGATCCCAGTAGCAAACTTGTAGTACAACTAATTCATGTTGTTTTTCCACTTGCATCCTGAGCAATCTCAATAAAAGATACGTTTTCTTTCTTTTGTAAGGACAAAATGTAGCATTGTATGGTCTACTTGATTAGAGTTATAACCTCTATACATTCTTGAAACTAAGAAGACCAGCAGACAGAGAATATTTGTAGAATCTTCTCAGGAATTGGTTTCAACATAAGGGTCCAAGACCTTGGCATTGCTGAGGCTTTCAGAATTGTACCTTTTAAGTTAAGCCTGTGACTATTTACTAATCCGAAAATATCTTTAGCTTCTTTTTTTTAAATATGTAGGCATTTCTAAGAAGCACATGACATTCATCTTTGAATAGAAGATTCATTTGAATGACAGTTTCTTTCATTTAGTAGAGGGGATTTTACTTTAAATTTTGCTGGCAGGTTTTCATGACAGCCCTCAAATGGAAGCTTGAATTCACTTGTCATAGCTATTAAAGAGTTTTTTTTTTTTTTGGTGGGGGGGATGCATTTCTGTGATCTGGCCCTTCCACTTATTATTGCTATTATTGACCTTAAAACTATAGAAGAGAATAATATAGACAAAGCCTCTATTTTTGAAGGCTTGCTGTAATCCAGAATTGAAGTCAATTCATTGTTGAATTTTCCTCTTAAAATCATCCTCATAATGTAGCAGAATCTTGCTACTTTTCACTTTATACTTGAAACCCCTTTAATTCTCAGGAGAACGAGAGCACCTGGTAGATTTTATTCAGTATCAGCAAAGACTGAATAGCAGGAAAATGATGTTAAGACTTTTTTTGTATCAAAAGGATTAAAATACATAAGCCCAAGATAGCAACATAATTGCAATACTCTGTCTTGACTATGCTTTATTTACAATCTATTTTAATATTTGTGTTTTAATATTCAATTCACCAATCAAATAATGTTCTAAAACTATAGTAGATAGCTTTTATCTGAAGGTACAGTTATCAGAAGTTTTCTGCTTTTCATATAAGGAAGCTGATGTACAGAATCTTGGGTAATATTATCTGGTTTTTGTTGTTTGTCCTGGGGGCAAAGTGCTAGATAATGAGGAAAGAATATATGTGGAAAAATTATTCTTCAGAAATGTATATTAAAATTCCATTGTATGACAATGCTATTAATTTTTGTAGGAATTACTCTTCAAATATTAAAAACCAGACTATCTACTAATTCACCAATCTTCTCAATATTTGACTCATATTCAACAACTAAATATGCATGCAGTTTAAGGGGCCTGTTCTTTGTAAATTATTTGGAGCATAGATTTTTTCCTTTTTATGACAACAAGGCTGCTGTAGGGATGCCTTTATCATAGGGCAGCTCTTTCCATTAGATTCTAGTTTAGAGATTCTTATTATCAACCTTGAAATGGGTGGTGTTATTGTTAGAGCTTAATATTAAACATTTCTTGATTTACATAAAGAATTACCGTTAAAACTATCAATCACCTCAAGGCTGGGTGCGGTGGCTCACGTCTGTAATTCCAGCATTTTGGGAGGCTGAGGTGGGTGGATCAGTTGAGCTCAGGAGTTGGAGACCAGCCTGGGCCACATGGTAAAACCCCATCTCTACTAAAAAAATACAGAAATTAGCCAGGCGTGGTGGCGTGTGATTGTTGACCCAGCCACTCAGGAGACTGAGGCACGAGAATCACTTGAACCCAGGAGGCGGAGGTTGCAGTGAGCTGGGATTGCGCCACTACACTCCAGTCTGGGTGACAGAGCCAGACTCTGTCAAAACAAAACAAAACAAAAAACAAAACAAAACAAAACCCTCAAAAAACAAGACAACAACAAAAAAAGAAAAAAACTATTACTTCAAAATCTTTAAATAGTAGTTCACACTGGAAAACAGCAACCAATGTTTTAACATGGAAATAATTGTGTGTTTATGTGTATATGTTTGCTTTTAAAGTTTTACACTTTTAGACAAATTATTATTTTTTTTCTTGTCGTAAAGAAATTTCATTTTGATCATCATTCCTCTAAAAGAATTTTTTATGATTTTATCAGCATGGTACTTACAAAGAGCATATCCCCCTTTAGACAAATTATTTTAGGCAGCCAAGTTTAGTTTATTTGGGTTTCATGCTATAAATTATGCTAATTTATGAAGGTTACTTGTTGGATGCTTGTAGTATTCATATAATATTTAAATGCAAAAGAGAATATTAATATAAAGCATTATCAATTAAATTTTATTCAACCTGATAATGTTTTCTGTGATACATGACCATCTTAGGTGTATAACTAATTTTGCATTACCATTTATGAGTGATATAGTTGTGCTCTTTTTAAAGTGTATATGCAATTAGTAGTGGTTATATTTATTTCATGAAATCTCTTTGAAGGTTCTTTGTTTTAGGAGTGTAAGTAATTTTCAATTATAATATATTCATATATTTTTAAATCTCATTTCCATATGAAGGTAAAGATGGGGTCATTCTTAGAATGAAATAACTCTATTCAGAAGGACGCAGTCAAAAGCTAGGAATTCATTTGTTATTCCTCTGTAGTTGTTAGGACAGGAGCACTAATCTGGCCAACTAACCTTTAAAAGAACATGCAAAGTCAAAGATGTCAGGTTGTATCAGTAAATATTCACCGCCAAAGTTTGTAGATCAAAGACTGGGACTTTCGAAGATGCTCCTGGGACTTAGTGTACTGTAACATCTATTAATCCCTGATACCTTAGGTGACTTGTCATAGAAGTGCTACATTTACAAGTAGTATGCAAGGAGGCCCAAGAGGACAAATTCAGTTAAAGGTCAAGAAAGCAATTAACGTTCTCTACTTTTCCCTAAAGAACTTCCACAGCAAGTGTTGCCCTCCCCCTGCACCCCCAGTCTTAGCAAGGCAAGTGCATATAGTGAAATAGAAGTTAAAGTTCAAATAAAACACGTTACCAATATTATTTGGTTCTTAGAGCTCTTCCTGAATATGAGTGCATACAGTTGTTTAAGGTGAAGTACAGTGAAAAATATTAGAAGAGATGGTTTTGCTGAAAAATACCAAATTTCTATTTCTTTGTTTCCCCTGCATCTCTGTCAAGGGTCAATGTTTGCAGTAGTGGTAGAGGTGGGTGGTAGGCTGGGCCCTTCCTGTGGGTATGGTTAAATTGGAGTTCTTTTGAGGAGTACATGATTCTGTTTGTATTCTAAGCAGGATACACACACACACACACACGCACCCCAACTCTCTATTTTCTAGTCCTTCAAATTTTGAAAACTCTTGTGTTCACTCAGACCTTTTCTTTTTGATGAACGTGTTGAACTCCCCAAAACTGTCCTTATAAGGTGAGTTTCAAGATTTCTGACCTCTCGGTTGCTACGATTTCTCAGTGTCCCTCTAAAGTGGGCCTTCCCTAACTGGATGTACAAGTATAATCTGACTGTTGTAAAATAAAGCCTCTACCTCCCTGATTTTGGAAATTATATTTTTCATATGGGCTAGGTGCACCGATTTTTTGATGGTCATATTAAACTTTTGACTCATATTGAGCTTGTGGCCAAGTAAATGTATCTATGTACCCACCCCCTACACAGTGCTGCTAAACTCAGGCTGAATACAGTCTTTAGACTTATCTTTGTTAGATTTCACATTGTTAAGGCCAATTCATTGTTATAACTCAAGAAATTTTCCATCACATTTAGTTTTCTATTATACTTGTTGTCGCCATCACATTTATATATTCTGAAAACTTTATAATACTTGTAATGTCATCAGTTAGTCAAACCATTGGCAAAACTGTTCATCAAGGCAAAGCTGAGAACACACCATTTATTAGAAATGTCTATCCAAGTGGGCACCAGAGCCAAGAGCCTTGGGAGTACTGTGGAAAAGCACTTTCATCCAATCCAACAATTCTTCATAGGGATGCCATGAGATACCACGTGTTTGTGTCTGTGAATTTCCAATTTTTCCAAGGGCAGGGACCATATCTGTTTGGCTAGCTACTATATTCCATCACTCAGCACCATGCCTGGGTCACAGAACAACTAGGATTGCACTGGGTGGCCAATATGAAGAGGTGGGTTCTTATATTCCATCACCAATCTTTCTCTTAATCTATGTGAACTGGTTGGTGGCTCTTAAAATACATTGCTTTAAAAAAGTGCATCAATTATTATTTGTTGCGTGTAGCACTGCAGAAGTAGATAGTGGTGATTTCAGCTCCCATAAAAATAATAAAGATGTTGCCACCCTGATGAATGGCAATATTAGCTTACATTATGAGTCATTTTCAAATAGTTTACTTTATTATTTCTCACCTAAAGTCAATTCAAAAGCTCCTTAGTCTAAGCAGAAATGCTGTATTTCTGTCAAGTTCTTTTCTCTTTTCATGGATTTACTTATACAACTATTACCTTTTTCGTTTCCTTTCAGAGACCAGAGAAGACTATGATGACAAGCAGGTGGTCACAGAGATCATGGCAAGATGTTTTATTCCGACTTCGATAACAACTACTTCCTGGGAAAGTTTTCATTTTATTGGTCATGAGATTCGAATTACTGAGGCCATGGATTGTTATGGTGCTGTTGTTTGGCCATCGGTATAATTTCATACAGAATTTGTTACATTCCAATTATTTTTCCAGCCAGTTTTGTTCATTATTATGTTCTATTTGGAAGAAGAAAACAGGTTCCATATTCCTTCTTTGTGACCTCAAATAATACTATGTTTTAGAAATCATGTGATTGGGAAAGTACTTCTCCCAATTAACTCTATAATTCTATTTTTTTTTCTTTTTCTTCTTCTTCTTCTTCTTTTTTTTTTTTTTGAGACAGAGTCTTGCTCTGTCACCCAGACTGGAGTACAGGGGCATGGTCTCAGCTCACTGCAACCTCTGCCTCCTGGGTTTAAACTGTTCTTCTGCTGCAGCCTCCTGAGTAGCTGGAACTACAGGCGTGCACCACCACACCAAGCTAATTTTTGTAATTTTAGTAGGAATGGGGTTTCACCATGTTGGCCAGGCTGGTTTCGAACTCCTTGCCTCAAGTAATTCGTCCACCTCCGCCTCCCGAGGTGCTGGGATTACAGGCGTGAGCCACCACCCTGGACCTCAGTTTTTTTTTTCAGACAAAGTCTCACAATTGTTCCTGAGGCTGGAGTGCAATGGCATGATCTCGGCTCACTGCAACATCCGCCTCCCAGGTTCCAATGATTCTCCTGCCTCAGCCTCCCAAGTAGCTGGGATTACAGGCGCCTGCCACCATGCCCGGCTAATTTTTGTATTTTTAGTAGAGATGGGGTTTCACCATGTTGGCCAGGCTGGTCTGGAACTCCTGACCTCAGATGATCCACCTGCCTTGGCCTCCCAAAGTGCTGGGATTACAGGTGTGAGCCACTGTGCCTGGCCACAGGGCCTCAATTAATTGTATTTCTGACTTTATTAAAATTTGTAGGATTAATACAGCGTGTTTACTTCTTCAGTTTTTAAAAGAAGAGTTTAGAGCAGTAAACACTTTCATTTCCCCTTTTATTAGTTCCATTTGAGTTAAACAATTGCAATGAAATCTTTATGAGTCTCACATGTAGAATGTCCTCAAAGACCCTCAATCCTTTACCAACTGTCCCGTGAAGAGTAGTGGACTCACCACCCCACCTGCCCCGATCCCACACACTACTTGGAAATGACTAGTATTATCAGAAGTTGCTTCCTTTAAAAATGATCAAACCTAAGCAACTGAATTCCACTGTTTTAGTTCTCTCTCTTTTCCTCTCAGTAATCCCCAAGGAATTTTTCTAGTAGAAATGTTGAACCTCTCAGAGGATGCACTTTTGTTGACATTTCTTGGAGTGATGTACAGGTACACACATGAGTACTCTCACATACTCATATATGCATGTATACATATCATAACATTAGCGACATATTTATCCAATAAAGTTTAATTTTACTTTCTGTTATTACTTGCCAAGCATCCCTGTTTTCTTTTTTCTAACTTTCATAGGCCCTTGTTCTATGCTATTTCCTGGAAACAAATGCAAAGCAGTATAATATGGTTGACAAAAACGTGATTGAAATTGGAGCTGGAACAGGACTAGTCTCCATTGTGGCAAGTTTACTTGGTAAGCAGATATTTCTGATTGAATAGAGGGAGTGTCAGAGAATTTGATGATCAAATATCATTAGTTGTTTTACTATTCAGTGTACTATGACCTGCACCTATCTGGGACTCCTTAATTGTGTGAATGGGCTTCATCTAGAAACTACAGATTGTAAAGTCTCCTTACCGGTTTCTTTCATAGTTTTCTGCATTAAGTTGTATTAATTCTTCTTGTGGAATACTGTCACAAGCCTCAGATGAGGTGTTCTAACCAAGCGGTGCACGGAAGCATTCTGGTTGCAAGAGGAGAAATGTGAAATACTAGGCAGAGGCAGATTCTGTTGCTGCTGGTTCAGACGCACTTTAAATTGTAGCACCATTTCAGTGTTCCCACGGAGTTGTAGATTCTTTTTGAGTTTTGAAGTGCTATGCTTTTATGAAAAAGCACCTGTTAGAATAGGGAGAGAGTATTAGAAATCACATAAAAATCACACGTCTGCTTCTACTTTTAGGTGTTTGTCCTTGACTTTGTTTTCTCAGTTCATCTCCATTGTTTTATTTTTTCTCTGTCACTCAGGTGGAGTGCAGTGGTGCGATCTCCACTCCCTGCAACCTCCGCCTCCTGGGTTCAAGTAGTTCTCCTGCCTCAGCCTCCCTGAGTAGCTGGGACTACAGACATGCACCACCACGCCCAGCTAATTTTTTTGTATTTTTAGTAGAGAGAGAGTTTTGTCATGTTGGCCAGGCTGGTTTCGAACCCCTGACCACAGGTGATCCACCCGCCTGGGCCTCCCAAAGTGCTGGGATTACAGGCGTGAGCCACTGTGCCTGACCCACCTCCATTCTTTTTTATTGTTACCCTGAGTTCTCTCACGAGCATCTTTTCCAACTAAGCATGTGATAGTTTTTAATATATGCCTGAGCCTATTTCAGTTCAGTCTTTTTGCTATTGTTATCTATCTCATTGCCTTAGTGTAGCTCCTTCTCTGATGTGTGCTACCCAGATCCATCCTGATTTCCTTGATCTTCAGAAGTGCACACCTGCCACTTTAAAATCTTTAGAGGAATTGAACATTTAGCAATTTACAACTTTCAAATTTGTTTTTGTAAGAGTATTTATAAGTCTCTTGGAGTCTTCCCAAATACATTTTTTTTTAAAGTTGCTGTATCCTGATATTGTTTGCCAAAGTCACTATTCCATTTAGTAAGGATAGGTCAGAGTCACTATTCGATTTATACCTGAAAGCCTGACTTAGGAGCAGAATTTGTGCTTCGGGGAGTCATTGGTTTTATTAAAAATAACTGGTCCCTTGAGTCCACTTGTCTAACTTGGAACAAATATTAAAAGATAGAAACTTTGATTAGTCAGTATGCTGAAAGTGGTAGTGTTTATCTCTCTAGGCAAAAAGATATTAGGGGGAGTTTACATTCAATATGGGCAAAGGTGTATTCCCTACCCTGAGATTTAAAAAAGATTTGTTGAAAATGATAGACCCACCCATAGTAGAATGTAAAGGCTTGTATCTCCATGAGTGTACCAATGATAGGCATATCTCCCTCCCATTTTAATGTTTTCACAAAATATAATTGATGCCAAGAGACTCATGATATTGCTGCTGAGGAGTAGCTTCTTATTTGTCTGAGCTAAACTAGGCTTCTCTTCCATTTCTGCTTTCTTGTTCTTTACCTGGTCTGTGCTTTTCTGATGCTGCAGAATTGGACAATCTTAGATTTATTTGCATCTTATTTTCAGCCTTTGCTACTGCTCAAAGCAGTAGCAAATTTGGTCACTTTACAAATTCTGCAAATTTGCTCCTGCCATATTTCTTCCTCAAAAACCCATCATTATTCACTTCTATCTTGGAAATTGTTTACATCTTCTTCTGTAAGCAGTAGCTTTATGAGCGCTATACACATGCTGTGACTAGGTTTTTAGCATCTTTTGATGGGAAGATTTACACTTGTGATGGGCCAAGTTGAAAACCTGGGCATAGCATGGATGTCATCATACTTTTCAGGGAATGCCATGGAAAGGCCTTCTTTCCTCCCTCCACTTCTCACTTGAGCACTTGCTGTTCAACTATAGGATGTCCGATGTTACATACACTCACTTGGTCTCACACGACTGAGGCTCAGAATTCTTTTAGGGAGGTACCTATTCTTCCATCAATGACTTCTCATTGTTTCAATGAGGGTGCCAAATATTTTGACTTTCTCTTTCTCTTGATTATTTTTCTCCTAGTATGTAGTAGATAAACAGCAAACAAAAACAATAGTAACAGCAAAACATACCAGAACAAAAACCAGGAGAACATAAAAAATGCAATGGTGCGCAAAAGTACCATGGATCTCTCTCTGTCTTTTTTTCTCTTTAACAGAGGCATATAGCTGCTTTAGCATCCATTTGAATGGGATTCCCTTTCTGTGTATAGGTACTGACGAGTCTTGTTGTATGGGGGGATGAACAATTTTGTAGAATTGCCAAGTGCATGTTGGCTTGAAACTCTTGATTGTTCTACCTTATCTCATGAGGGTTACTTTCTCTACTGTCCTTTGCTTCACAGGTGCTCATGTGACGGCCACAGATTTACCCGAATTACTTGGAAACCTGCAATATAATATTTCCCGAAACACCAAAATGAAAAGCAAGCATTTGCCTCAGGTTAAAGAACTCTCCTGGGGAGTAGCTTTAGATACAAACTTCCCCAGGTCTTCTAATAATTTTGACTATATTTTGGCAGCAGATGTGGTCTACGCTCATCCTTTCTTGGAAGAGCTCCTCATTACCTTTGACCATCTGTGCAAAGAAACCACCATCATCCTCTGGGCCATGAAATTCAGGTTGGAGAAGGAAAATAAATTTATAGATAGATTTAAGGAGTTGTTTGACCTGGAGGAAATTTCCAGTTTCCCTAGCCTGAATATTAAGTTGTATAAAGCTGTGAAGAAAAACCGGAGGAGTGTATGACATCCTCAGTGAGGACGTGGAAAGGTTAAGGCAATTTTTAGCAAATAATCACTTGAAAGAAAACCCTGAATAACCTTATGTGCCATTGAGTTTCCCAAGGGCAAATACACACACAGATGCACACACGCGCACACACACACACACACCACTATGAGAATAAAAGACAGTTTCCCATATTTGCCTCACCCCAGGCGGTAATTTTTCCAGATACTGCACGTGAGTCTGTAGGATTGGGGGTAATTTGTTCCTAGTTTGTCTCCATCAGCACACAGGCCTGCTTCTACTCATGCAGTAATAGAAACTCTTGGCAAAGTCACACTGTGCTGTCATTGTCTGCTGTCCTTATTCCTTACATCACCATTTATTATTATTTGAATCAATGGTGCAATTATTATTTTTAACGTATAATCACAAAATGATAGTTTTTAATGATATCTCTTCAGTGAAACTTGTTATTAATTCTTTTAAACATAAGCTTATGATTCTCTCTTTAGAAATAAGGAAATCGACTACAGTAGAATCTGCAAATAAATCTGAACAGGCAGATACATAATGTAATGGTAAATCTCAGACTTTTGTGGTTTCCATTAGTGCTATCTTATAGGTGGTCTATCATCTCTGCCTGGCAGAGTGGACCTCTGATGTAACCTCTGAAATCAGTCAAGCTTGTGGATTTGAGGTCATGGATGAGGACATTTTATTCTGTCCAATGAAAAATGAGTGAACACAAGCAAAAATTGTTGAGATTTTGGAGAAGTTATTGTTTTGTTTTAAGCCAACGATCATTATTTTGTATCACAAAAACAGAAATAAGCATAAACACTTTGGGTTAAAAATATGTATGAAAAGATTTAGGTCTCTGATCTCAGATAATCAGACATATAGCTGGTTTTAAAGTTTAAAGCTCTTCTGATGAACATATATACATCTAGATACTTGAAATACAATATGATTTTTTTTTTCACATAAACTTTCCTTAGAGTAGAATTTCCTTAGAGTAGAATAAAGTCTGTAGTAATTAAAGTCAGTGCAAAAAGAGCAAAGAATTAGGATTTTGTACTATGTAACTGCCTAGATGACACTGGTTGGCAATTACTCTGCCATGTCCCCAGTAACATTTTTTAGGCTGTTACTGTGCCCTCTGGGTGATACTTTCCTTTCTAGAATTAATCCTTTCTGCTTTGCTGAAAGTTTTCGATCCACTCCAGGTTGAGTATAATTGAAAAGAATATTTTCTAGGACTCTGATCAGTAAGTCAGGCTACAAATATACTCCAGTGTATTTTATTTTATTTTTTTAGTACATGTGGTTCATAGAACAATCTCTCAATAATTCCCAATATTTACATGGATCTCTGTCATTTTCACAGTCTGTTACTTACATAAAGTCATTTAATTGTCATAACCATTCTAAGAGGTAGAAGCTATGCTATCCCTGCTTCACAGATAAAGAAACTGAGGCTGAGATGTCCCCAGGCTACACAGCTGCAGAGTGGTAGTGCTAGGACATTCAAGTCCAGGTCTGTACAAGCCCAAATCCTGTATTAACCACTGCACTGTCTTTATAGATTTAAAACAAGAATTTTCAAGCTTTTAAAAGCAGGTGAAGTCATTCCTTCAAAAATGGAATAAATATCCAGAAAGATAAGCAAATACATGAGAAAAAAAATGAGACCTGTTCCATTTTAAAACTTGTATTTCCTATGTGAGTAGGTCAGGGTAGGCTTGTTTTGAAGATGATATTTAGATGAAGCTGACAGGAGGTAGCAGTGCAGGTGTCTGGAGAAGGTTGTTGGAGGCAGAAGGAACAACCATGCAGGGATTTGGAGGAAGGAGTCAGTCAATCCTCTGGAAATATCAAAGGCCAATATGTTTGGCACAGAGCAAGCAGGAGAGGTTGGTGCAGAGTGAGCAAGTATTCAGAGAGGCTACAAGGAGCTAGATCACGTAGGACTGTGTTGCAGGCTGCGTTCTCTAGAAACAGAGTCTGAGAGGGAGTTGGGTGAGCAGATCATTTTTTAGGGAGTGCTGTTGAAATGAAGACCTATGGAAGGGAGTGGAAGGAAGTAGGACAGAAACAGGTCGAACTGCAATGCAGGCCCAGTAACAGTCTGAGGTGACCCCCACACAGAGCACTGGCCTGAGAGTGGCCTCTGGAGTTGTCCTGATTAGGAAGATACATCTGGGCCTTGATGACCCCGTGTGGCCCAGTCATTGGATATGGGCTCCCCTGGGAAGACTCTGTGACCTTGGGTGAGGTGACTTCAGCTGAGGCAGTCCTGAAGACATTGACCAGCTCCAGCAGCAGGGGTTAGGTCACCCTGAAGAGGATCTGGGTGGCTTATCACAGGGTCCAGGATGACCTTTAGGCCTCAGAAAGAGCTCTGGCTTTTCTTCTGGTAGAATGGAGAATCTCTGAATGGTTTTGTGAGTAGAGGAGTGAAAGAAACTTTCCTCATGTAAGGACCACTCTGGCTGTCATTTTGAGACTAGAATGGGGAGAGATGAGACCAGGGAGAGGCTGTCGCAATCTGAGGTGGCAGCCTGCATTGGGGTGGCGAGAAGTGGCCAGTTCTAGATGTGTTTGGCTGCCAGAGTCAACAGACCTTCCCACCATGTAGAGTGTAGAGTGTGTGGGAGAAAGAGTCAGTGCTGAGTCACTGTGCATAAATTTATAGTCAACAGCTTAGAGATAGTTTGTGAAGCTCCCTCAGGGAACAAAAAGACTAGACAGAGGGTAAAACAAGGACTAGGCCCCGAGTCATTAAGAGATCACATATGGGTGTGTATACTGAGATGATTTTGAAGGTTCTACACACTCTCCCCTACTCCAGTTATATGCGTATCTGTTGACTTTGAACAACATGAATTTAATACCACAGTGGTTTTTGAACTGGTCAGTAGAGTTCCAAGGTTCCCGAAAGCTGCCTCTAGAGGTTTCTGGGAGCCTGAGAGTTGGAAATGCAGCAGAAACCTTGGGGTAACAAATGAAAAAATGGCTCCTCTGCTAAGAAAATATTTGAATATCATTACTAAGTTATTTTTAGGTAGAATACATAAGGTATCCTTTCAAAGACAGCATTAGGACCAAACTAAACATACAGTTCTGTAAAGTTCATCTTTCTCTATGTGCCAATCTGTCAAACGCAGTGTTCCGGATTCATTGTTTTATTCTGTTTATAGCATTCACTCCCAAAGTTTAACACCCCCACACACACACCATGCCCCTCTTTTCCACTTCATTCTATTATCCACTTCATTCTTTTATTCTTTTGTCTTTTTGCTGCAGTTTCTCCATACTTTTAAGATCCAATTTTACAATAATTTAATTTCAAAAGATGTAATTGGAGTAGGCCTTTTCTACCTTACTTTTTTTTTTTTTTTTTTTTGAAAGACTGGGAATTGATTTGTTAACTTCAATCTAAGGGAGTTATACTGTGAATTTTCGCACCTTTTTATCTGGCTTTTTGACAAGCTAGACTCTGTTATTAAAAACCTTGGTCCAATTCTTTCAGTAACTTTCTGGATTTCCAATAGAATGGACTTACTGATTGTCAAGGTTTTAATATAGGTTATTACAGAATAGCTATCACTCCATAGAAGACGCCCCAACCTGCAGGAGATTCTCTGCAGCTTAAAATTACACACAGGTAACCATGAGAGTTCTGTTCCCTAAACCGTATCAACTGTCTTTGGAAACGAAGTATTGCACTAAAACCTTCTATCTCGGAATGTAATGATATATCCTCTTTGATTTGTACCAATTTTTGTCTACCAGAATTTAGAAAAAAGGTTTTTTTTCATTCCATATTCATACTCTGTTCCCTTTCTTTTGGATAAAGAATTGGTGACATTGGGTAACTTCCTAACATATCTGCAGCCAAATAGGAAGCTCACTATTGTGGAAGAAAAAAGCTGAGGAAGCAATAACAGAATGGAGTGTTCCATTTTTTTCGTTAAGGCCTCAGAGTCTAGGAGCTTGGCGTTCTCAGTGGATGCCTGGTCTTTATAGACAGAGACCATGTCTCATTTGTTTAGGTAGCACCATTGCACATGAACAGACACATAATTTCTAAGTATCATTTGGAAATAAAACACATCCACTGAGTGGAATTTAGCTACAAGAAGAGATTTGCAGGTATTAACTTTGAAAACAAGCTGGGGACCTTGGGTTGTAGATATAAAAGAATTAAAGTCAACCATAAGTAAATCAGACAAGTAAGCTTATTGATAAGACTAAAAGAAATTTAATAGACTGTGCTTCTTCCTACTTCATTTTAATTTAGTTTTCGTGGAAATCTGTAGGTGAAGAAAATAAAAATGGTCAACAATATGTACTTTTAAGGCACATATAAATTATAAGGCGATAACACGAAATACAGTTGGGAATGGAGCAAGTAAATGATTTGCAAAAGTATTAGCAGGAATACAGGGACAGCACAATTTAAAAATTATAGGCATTTGTGTTAGTGTGTATTTGTGTGGACCCAGTCCCTTCTGTCTTCTTTATGAAGCCTGGAAGTGGTTTGCGAATGAGTTCTACACCCAGGTATCACCATGTTTGAGTCTGTGATGTGAAATTAAGTCTAGGATATTACCTGCAAGTCCAGTGTCAGTATTTGCTTTGCTTTGAAGTTCCACACAAAATCAAAGACAGTGTTCTGTATAATTATACTGTAGTATTAACGGGATAGTTGTGTCTTAGGTGCCTTGGTTAGCGTCAATTAGTTGTGAGGTCATATTAACTCCTTTTTGAAGGATTCCTGAGCTGGACGTTTGTGTTTACTCAGGTCGCATATGGCTGCGTAGTATTTAGATTGCTGGGCATACACTGTTGACTGCTTATTCTACTGAACTAACCTTTGGTCTCTATCATGAGCAGTGCTTTCACTCTCAAAAATCCTGCTCAAAGGCAGGATTTTTTCCTCTGTGTTCTTTGTGTGTTTCTTTGTTTCTAAGGCAATTGTCTTTTCCTGAAATCCAATCAAGTTTTACAATTGGCATTTACTATCAAGGAATTTCAAGGGATTATTAAAAACAATAACAGATATCCAGGTCAGTTTTGTGATAAATGGTATTAATGGGAAAAACAGAAAAATACTGAATATCTTCTGCCAACCAAGAACACTTTACCAAACCAAAAAATATTGCTTGATTTTTCAAACAAAGGCACAAAAGAATGAGATTAAAACATGCCATTAAAAATATTTTAATAGCTGGGTATTGTTTCATGACACTACAAATATAAGTATAAAATTTTTAAAGTGACTTATTTGGCAAATGCTAGATTTTGTAGTTTAGGTTTTGAAAATTTCTATATTCTCATTGTCCATAGTCTGCAATGTCTATACTCTTTGTTTTAATTTTAAATTACCTTCAGTGGAATTAAAAAAAAATTTTTTTAGTATCATTATTTAATTTGGGTGTTCTTATCTAGTGCCATGGTTTAATTTGGGCTTCTTATCTACTTCTGTGTTTTCTTTGTTAGTAGAGTATAAATCTTAATGGCAAAGGTTGTCTCTTTGTCACAAACCATCATAAATAAGCCCAAAGGACAGGCCATAAAAATGTAGGAAATTCTTAGATTAAAAAACATGAGTAATGCTTCTACCTACCTGGCATGCAGAGGTAAAAGTACAGTTGGCAACTGGTAAATTATTAACACTTTTCTACCAAGGGCTTCCTCATTCCTTAGTATCTCTGTGATTAATAGATAGTCAATTTAAGAATTAGAAGATGTAAAGCATAATAAACACATTTTGTAATCGCATATTGGAAAGAAATTAAGGTAACATTTTGTGCAACATTCAAGGGGTCAGGGGAACAAAGTGCTAGAACTCTTGGGAACAGATTTCATTTTTTTTGAAGAAGTAATTCAAGGAGGATGAAAGGGAATTATAAGAATGCAACTATTAATGCATAATAAATAGTTGAATAAAGAATAATTAATGCAATTCCCTTTTACTTTCCTTGAATTTTAGTTTTTCTTCTTTTGGAAGCCTCTAATGGTTGTCATTCATTCATTTATTTATTCAGTATTTACTGAAAACCCACAATGTGCCAAGCAGAGGCTGCAGACAATAGTGAACAGGTAGTCAGGGCCAGTCCTCACGGAGACCATGAGCCCAGTGCAGATGGGCAGAGGGAGAACTGGGGATGGCCTGGTAGGGGAAATACATGAAAACCAATCAGTTCTAGGTGTCCTGGCAGTGGGAGTTTAATGCACAATCAGGGCATAGTAAGGGCTTCTGGGGGAAGGTGTAGCTGGGTGAAGGAGATGGAGGTGAGGGCAGAGAGGAGAGACGGGACATGCTCTAGGCAGAAGGAACTGTGTGTCCTAAGCTTTGGGGACAAATAGGAGTGACTTGTTGCGATGACTCGCTGGAAAGATTGTAGCTTCTACGAACCTTTGCTGAAGTAATATCCATTATTAGTGGAATACTCACTGCTTTCAGGACTGTTTTAGAGATTTCCAATATAGCATCTCACTGAATCATCCTGACAACCCTAGTGGCATTACCCCAATTTATATGTGAAGATATTACGGCTCAGCAGAAATAAGCCTCTTCCCAGGTTACACGTGGGTGGCAGTTGTTGGGATGGGAACTTCTGTCTCTATGGCACCAAAGCTTGTGCTGTTTACAGAGTATGGCCTTGTGTAAGTTTTCCACTCTGAGCCCTGCAAGGAAATCCCAAATTTTAATTTTATTCCCTAGCTAATTTGGAGCTATCCGGTTTCATAAACCTTGTCTTCATTTGCTACCTGAGCACAAATTAGTTTAAGTGGGCTACTCTTGAGATGAGCCTGCAGAGATGTACTCCTATTCATAGTATGTCTCCAAGAGTAGAATTTTATGAATCCACGTATATACCCAGCGAAGACTTCACTAAGTTTTTCTTTGCAAGGAACATGGAGCACATATTAGAACAATTAATTTAAAGGTGTATGTTGATCTTAAAACAACCAATGTGGGAAGCGAAAAAGACCCTATTATATAAAGGAGGTGCCGAAGTGGAAGCAAACGCTATTCTTTTTGCTTGGGCAATGGCTCAGGAAGAACAAAATGAATGAAATGTGGGCTGCCCTCTGCTGACTTTTCAGCAGAGAAGGCCAAGGGGGTGGGGATGAACTTTAAAACCTCATCTGATCTGTTTGTGGCCATATTCTGTGAACGGTGCTGATGTTTATAGGTCTGTTACTAGGCGGGAACTCTCCCTGAATCAGCAGAGTTAAGCCATGGGGTGATGTGAGAACACCAGTTCTTGGAAACCACCTTTCAGCAATCTTTCAACGGGAGGGCCCGCATTGACTCAGGCAGCACAGCCTTCCAATGCCAAAGACCAGGCCAAAGGGACCGAGTGGGAGACTGGAAGGACACCAGTATCTTTGGCAGCAAAGTGCTTGTCTAAGTGGAAATGGCATTTGGTGCCCGTTAGCCTGAGGTTGATCAGGCACCTATGTCCCTGGAGGGCGATATTGCAGAGTAAGCCACAAGTCCTGGCTGGAGCCTTCCGACAGGTGACACGATGTAAGCTGATGCAGGAGCAGGGTGGTAGGTGAAGGGGGGAAGGAGGGGTGGCTCGGAGAGCTGCCACGATGTCAGAGGCTGTCCTGTGAGCATGAGGTGAAGAGGACGGTGCTGACTGCCACAGGAGAGCAGAGGCAAGGCAGCCATTGAATGTTCCAGAATGGAGAGAAAGGAAAACGTTGTATTTAAAACTTCTTGTGATAAATGGCTACCTGGCACAGGCACAACTTCAAAAGCAGCATGGTAGAAATGGAAACCTGAGGGAGAGACCCCAAGGTTATTGAGGAAAGGAATCACAAGATGTTTCTCTGATAGTCTCTTTATTGTGCTTATTCCTGGCTGATTTTTGAGCTGACCAGCAGAGCCTGAAGCCTGCTGATTGTCATCTCTACGAAGCAGATGACTGAATACGGAGTTTGATAAATGCAAGAAGTCAAAGCCAACATCTGAAGAAATTTCAGCTGGGATGTTGATGCAATCTCTCTTAAATAAAATGCTTGCTTTGCTTCTATTTCACGCTCCTACCAAGTAGGTGATAGTCTAAGGATTTAGATACCATTACCCTAGAGCTCCGAGAATAAAATTTGAGTATGAAATTACAGATGATCACCACTGGGAGGACCCGGTGATCTGCAAAATGAACTTTTCCTTCTGAATAAATAAGTAAAAATAAAAGAAATGATTTAAGCAAGTGAATTGAATTATAAAAGATGATATGCAAATGCATCAAAAGTGGCAAGGGGTAAATACACAACAGTGTAATGTGATAAACGTGTGGTGTTGTCTTCTTTAATTAGGTATTGTTTCAATTCCGCCCCTTGCCTGCGCACTTTGCACACATTATGAAATACATTCTCCAAGAAAAGGAGAAATGGGGGCTGGTTTCTAGTTCTTTGAACACTGTACAGGTGTTCGCCGGTGTGTGATGAGGCGGAAGGGGTGATGAGGGAGGAGACGGAAGAGGAGGCAAGTGTAAGGGAATGAAGACAGGGAGCAAGCAGAGAGGACACTGGGGTGGGAAGGGAGATTTTGATTCTTACAGCCTGAGAAGAAATGTCTGATCGCACTTTTCAGATTCCCATTTTTTGTAACCTAGTGGTTCTCAAACCTGAGGGTGCGTCCAAATCACCTGGAGGTTTTGTCAAAACACAGGTTGTTGAACCCCAACCCCAGAGTTTCTGATTCAGTGATTTGGAATGGGGCCCGAAGATTTGTGTTTCTAAGTTCCTGGTGATGCTGATGCTGCCGGTCTGGGAACAAGACTTTGAGACCACTGTGTGGCCGTACACTACATCTCTGTCTTCAGAGATCATCCTTTGAGGCTGGGGCATGTTGGTACAAAAGGGAGATGCTTTCACCTACCTGCTCCACTGTATCCTCCACTCACTCCATCGGCTGCGTCTGATTATTCATATCTCTAAAGGCACCTCTTTCTGGAAAGAACACCTTCCCAAGAGGCTTTCCTATGGGTCAATTCCTCTAGGCTCCATCCTTCCCGAGTTCTTGCAAGATTGCATGATACAGGCAATCATTTTTGCATGCACTAAGTATTCTTTTATGTTTATGGGCCACATATGCCCATTTGAGTCTAACACTTTAAGCATAGTTATAGTCTATGAAGTGAAGACGAAGTGAGAAAAATTGTGCAGAGATTATTTGACAGCCAGAGACTAAGGGGATATTTCTTAAAATTCTAGTTTGGGGACTTTGGATGTGAGATATGTGTAAGCTATTAAAGAACAGAGAGTGACAGTGTTTAATTTTATTGCTACAGTGTGTAATAGCTCCAAATTCAGACAGGCTCTTAATTAAAAATGTGCTCCTAGTCCCAGAGATTGGATTCCCAACCTTTACATGGGTATGATTCTGATATACATGAACAGTGACAATGTTGAGCATGGGATTTGTGGGGTACAGAGGAGTTTGTAAGGGATGGGGGAGCATAGTGGGGGGAGCTCAGTCAGAGTTCTTGATTTCATCAGTGTAGGAGTGTACCTGGGCGTGCACCTTGTTTTCACCCACCTTCACCACTTGCTGGATAAGCTAGAAGGTGGTTGGTATTGGTAAGTTTTTTTTGTTTTTTGTTTTTTTGTGTTTTTTTGAGATGTGGTCTCGCTCCTACAGCCTTGACCTTCCAGACTCAAGTGATCCTTCCTCCTCAGCCACCCCAGTAGCTGGGACTATAGGTATATGCCACTACACCTGGCTAATTTTTTGTATTTTTTTGTAGAGATGGAGTTTCACCATGTTGTCCAGGCTGGTCTCGAACTCCTGGGTTCAAGCAATCCACCCACCTTGGCCTCCCAAAGTGCTGGAATTACAGACATGGTCCACTGTGCCCAGCCTTGCTTGGTGAGTTTTTTTTTTTTTTTTTTGGTCACAAGTGAAATATTCTGGCAGCAGTGGAGTATAGTATCTTTTTCCTTTTCAAATATGTGATGAATTCAGGGCATATTCTTCCACAAAACTGGTATCATAATACCTCCAACTAGATAATCTCCATTAAGTAATTTGAAAAACCGAAATTCATCATTTTCATTGTACAAAATAATTTTAAAATAAAATAAATTTAAGAATTTTGACAGTGGAGGTGAAGGGAGGTGTTCATTTTCTCTTTCCCACTATGAGGGGACAGTCATCACAGTGAAATATACCAGCCTGAAGCAATAGTTCTCAACCTTGGCTCCCGAGCGGAACCCCGTGGGAAGCTTTATGGAAATCCTTTTTCTCTGGTCTGCCTTAATCCATTGAATTTAGAGCCACCAAGAGTGGGGATGGGTGTATTCTAGTGCAGAAATCTGTGTTTTTAAAATGCTCTCCACAAGATTTTTATTGGCCATTTTTTGGGAAATATTGGTGATGTGAATTTGGCTAAATGCCCAGACTCTCTCTCTTTGGCTCTTCCTATACTCTTCATGGCTTGTGATTTACTGAACCACTTATGAATTCAAGTTTTCTCATTGCATGTAATTGCTAAGTAGAGAATTTTCCACATGAAAGACTCCAACTGCGTTGAAACCAACCTCAGCTATATCCTAGGAAACATTTCCCCTAGAGCTCAGTCAATACAGAGTAATTGTTTTTGGAGGAAAGAAAACATACTACCTCACCTCAGCACTAGAATATTAATTGATCTAATCAATAGAAATTGGAATATTCCAATGTTAAACACAAACTACACCCTTTGCCCAATGAGCCACAACACCGCCATTTTCCAAGAACCTGAGTAATTCAGCCTCACAGAAAAGGGCTCTGCTTTTCACCCAGAAGTGGTCAGGGGTTCTGTAGAAAGGAAGTCTCAGTAGGGAGTGACAGTGTCTCAAGCTAAAGTGAAAAGCTGAGAGTGACTGCACAGATCTCCAGGGAGAATACTCCCAGGTTCTCAGTGCTTTCATGGCTGGGTCCACTCAGCAACATTAATTATTTCCCCTCTTTGTCTGCACTGGTAAATTGGATGGAAGACAGAACACTAACAACAAAGCCTCACAACATAAGAAAATAGATAGATTACATAAAAATAGCTAGATTACATAGGTATGTGTAAAGAGTACACGTGTCTCTCTGTATCATTTCTCATAACAGCACGTGAATCTGACTCTCTCAAAATGAAACATTTAAAAAAAGAGTTGTGTGTTCAGATGTATTTACGTATTTGCTTATGGACTGTGCATAAAAAATCTTTTGTGTCCCTTCCTTTCCCCATCCGTCTTCCTCTATGTGTATATGTCTAGTATGTCTTGGGGCATGTAGAAAGTATTCAAACGGTACAGGGAAAAAGCACATTCCAACCTCATGCTGTCGGGATGTGGTAGGCATGATGTCTGATAACAACTGCCCTATATTAAGGGATTTCTTTGAGCCAGGAACTTTGCTGAGTTCTTTATGTTTATTATCCCGAGGATAGGGATTGGGGAGAAATAGGGAATGACTGCAGCTGGGTACAGAGGTTTTGGGGGGGATGATGGAAATGTTCTGGAATTAGTGGTATTGGTTGTGCAATGCTATGAATATACTGAAAACCACTGAATTGTACACTTTAATTACATGGCTTGTATGAATGTGAAAAAAAATCCTTACAACAGTCTTGTGAGCTAAACACTATTGTCCCATTTTACTGATGAAGAAATTGAAGCTTATTGAGGTTAAGGGACTTGCCTAGGTCACATCAGGTTTTAAATGTGAGAGGAGGGATTTGAACCTAAGCCTAATATTGAAGTTTATGCTTTCACAGTTTTAGCAATCTGTAAGGTAATGGGGATCATATCTATTGGCATCAAATCAAGTGTTTTTGACTTAATCAGTTGCTTTAGAAGAACCTCTTGGTTCCAGAATGACTCAAAATTCTCATGCAAAAAATGTGTTTAAGTATAATATGTTATGAGTTAACCAAATATACAGACTATTAGGAACCTAGAATTTAAAGCTACCTTAAAGCTTAGGAGTCTAATCTCTTATTTAGTGCAAAAGTATTGGTAGCAGATGGTGAATGGGAATTCTTTCAGGAAAGTGACCCTTATCTTTGACAAAACAGTGAATTCTAATTATGAGAAAGTACTTCCTTATATGGAGCTGAAATCTGCTTACCTCTTATAACCAACAAAAAATAAGCCTTTTTTCCATGCAAAACTAACCTTTTCTATGAAATTGCAATGAGGAGAGTATAAGACAGTCGAAGACAGTCTTTTTGTTTTTCTTTTTCCAGGCTAAACATCACCAGTTCTTTTTCAATCATTTGTCATTTGAAGTTACTTTCACAATCTTGATTACACTCTTTGGACATACTCCAATTACTCAATATTGCCTCTTAAATTGTGGTCTCCAAAGCTCGAGGCAATGGTGTAGACGTGATCCGACCAAGACAGGAAGCATGCTCTCTGAACATTCTTAGTACCTCAGTAATGGAATGTAGGCATTTCAGAGATATGATAGGAACCAAGAAATGTTCCTTCCAGGAATCTGACTTTAGTTGGTTCATAGGAAATATAGTATTGGAACACATTGGTGTACCAATGTGGACCCACCCAGGATGATTATAATATGTGGGATTTCCCATGGAAATTTTTGCCCTTTGTAAACCCAAAGAATTATTTGCTTTGTAAGGTCAGAGTCCAATGCTTCACTTTTGGTAACTGATGAACTTACTCAAATCTATGCACAGGCTGAGTAACAGGTAAGAGGGAGTGGTCATCTACCAGTAGCTGAGAGGTTATAGGTACCCACCTGAATCTGGCTCCTGGATGAAGGGTCAAGAAGGTATATGACCTTCATATGTGGCATTAGGCATTTTTTCTGTATATGTAGATTCATTTAGGAATTTTCAAAACCACATTCAATATTTTCTTAAAACCATATGTTTTCTTCAGAAAACTCAAGTTAAGTCATAACAATAAATGTGCTTTGGAACTTTCCTTTTAAAAAGATCTTGCCATTCGACGCAGACTGATCATTTCAAAATAGCACAGAGCCAAAGACAACCACATTGACCTTTAGAGTTGGCATATTTATGTCCACTTTTTATTTGAGTTGAATTTCCTAGGTCTGTTTACGTTTTGCTATTGAAACATACATAAACTATAATACTGGTGTAATAATATTACACTTCTCACATTTTTTAAAAGATTAAGAAAAAACTGGTATGCTCCGGTCTCCCTGGTTAGCAGAAGACTATTACGTTGGTCTTATTAGGGCTCTACTCTTCGAATCGTGCAAGAACTTTACAGGCTTGCTCAATCTTGAAAAAAAAATGATGGAGGAGTCTTCATCCAGGGCAGTTGATACTGTTACTCTCATTCAGGCAGTGCTCTTTGGCTATATGTAGGGCACTGATTCTCCCTGTGGGCAACAGAGATCACCCACTGTGGTTGGGAACCACAGGAGCCCTCACCCATGTTCACAGGACCTGTGTTCAGTGCCTAGCCCCTTGTAGTTCCTGATCATAGCTTTATTTCTACTGACAACGTAGTTTCCAAGCAGAGCATAGACTCCCATATCTCTAGAAAAAGATTTTTATTTTTAAAAAAGCTTCTTATTTATTTCTTTGAGATGGAGTCTCGCTCTGTCCCCCAGGCTGGAGTGCAATGGTGCGATCTTGGCTCACTGCAACCTCCGCCTCCTGGGTTCAAGCAATTCTCCTGCCTCAGCCTCCCGAGTATCTGGGGTTACAAGCACTCACCACCGTGCCCAGCTACTTTTTGTATTTTTAGTAGAGATGGGGTTTCGCCATATCGGCCAGGCTGGTTTCAAACTTCTCACTCAGGTGATCTGCCCACCTCGGCCTCCCAAAGTGCTGGGATTACAGGTGTGAGCCACCGTGCCCGGCCTAAGATTCTTATTTTTTAACTTTAATTCCTTTTAGAGAAATTATTTCTCTTTCTACATCATCTTACCATATTATCTTGTTTTAAACTTGTCTTTTATGTAAATGGGTGCATGCTAATGTTAAACCTTTAATTTACTTAATTTTCTCACAGTGCTAAATATCGTCAAATGAAAATGGCCACTTAGGTGAAAGATCCTTAATAGAAATAACTTCTCTCCTTTGTCTTGGCCAATATCTACATGCATGGCATTTCATTTTTTATTAGGAGAGAGGTTGTTGCTACAGTGAATGACCCCCATATTTTTTTTGTTCTCCTTTCCCTTGATAGCAATTTAAAGATGAATTCTCTGGTTTTTTGTGCCTTATCACTTTGATGGTTTCCAGCTTTGTTATTGACTTAAAAAGAGAATTCTGTTGGAATTCTTGTTTTATTCACTAAAGAAATACATAAAGATACTAATAAGCTGATTTGGAATTTTAATAGACCATTATTAGCAATAAAACCAGGAGGCTGTGATTAGATGTCAAGAAATCTGTTGCGTTGGGAGTTAGATCCTGAAAATGTTTTGTGCAGGGCTCAGGAAGAAGAGAAAATTGTTTACCCCTAACAAATGCTGTCCAGGCAGAAATGAGCGGGAAGATGGCCTGGCCTTCTGTTTAGAAAGGCTCTCCGCAGGG
Organism: Chlorocebus sabaeus; assembly: GCF_047675955.1. Lineage (NCBI taxonomy): Eukaryota > Metazoa > Chordata > Mammalia > Primates > Cercopithecidae > Chlorocebus > Chlorocebus sabaeus. The sequence continues at coordinate 84,809,489 of NC_132906.1, forward strand.
TGCTCAGTTTCGTGCCTCTCTTCTGTTTTCTTCAAAGTCTCCATAAAAGAATTCATTATAAAAAGCCCTTCTTGAAGGTAAAGGCAAAATACCATTGCCAGGGATAATTCATAAGGGATTTAAATTTGCTCGTGCCTCCCATTGCCTTTGGTGTGTTTCAGATAATAAGCAGAAGAGAAAAAAGAACACAGCAGAGTAGATCATGATATCTATTTGATTAGCTGGCTTGACAGGTATTACCAAGAAATACAGTAAGAAAAATTAAACGCTTCACTGTGGGTATGATACATGTGAAACAATTGAGCAATTCCGTTTATTTGAGTCACAAACTCAAGTCAACAAAAGCAAAAATAAAGATTCTTTTGTAAGTGGGTTTATTCTGACATATCAATTCTTCAGTAGAGGAATATTTGGAAAACAGGACAAGAATATATAATTTTTACCTGAGAACAGCATAGATGAATTAAAATGACTATTAAATGTTTCCTTATTAAAAAGCTTCCTAGGCCAGCACGGTAGCTCACATCTGTAATCCCAGCAATCTAGGAGGCCAACGTGGGAGGATCACCTGAGCTGAGGAACTTCAAGACCAGCCTGGGCAACCCAGTGAGACCCTGTCTTTACAATACTAGTTGCATGTGGTAGTGCATGCCTGTAGTCCCAACTACTTGGGAGGCTGAGGTGGGAAGATTGTTTGAGCCCAGGAGGTCGAGGCAGCAGTGAGCTATGATCATGCAGCTGCATAGTAGCCTGGATGACAGAATAGGACCCTGTCTCAAAAAAAAAATCCAGGAATGTTTAAAAGGTTTCTTGACTTTCCTGTGTTTACATTTGTAACATAAACATTGTTAATACTCATTTTATCCTTAATTTCCTGAGATTTCTGAGAGAAAATACAGAGTAAGGACATAGAATAAAACCTTTGCCAGATCTAGTTAGGAAGTAGTAAACATTTGACTGTGTAGTTTTGATACAGATTAAAAACCAAATGAAACAGCTTATTGTGCAAAACCATATTTAAGCGGCTTATAACTTTTGAAAAATACTTTCTTCTTTTGGAATTGAGTAAAACTCCTGCACAATAGGGTACTTGTTAACTTCGGTGTAAAACTGAAAAATTTACCTGGTTTTGAGTTTTTAAAAGGCCTGAGGGAAAGCTTGGGAAGATGTGGTTTTCAGGTACATTTTGCAATGGGGAAGTGACTGCTAGCATAGCTATGTCCATCCATCTGCCCATGCGGTTGAAAGGTGTGCTCCGGATGCCAAAGGCAAAATGAATAATGTACGGGCCTAGATCCCTGAGGCCTGCGGCAGAGGAGGCAAATGTCTGCAAGGCCAAGACGGAGGGAGGGGCCGCTGCTGGCTCAGACCTGCCGTCTCACATTCCTGTGAAATGTGCTTCACCTTTCTATCATTGTTCATTGTCTTTGGACCTTGAGTAGTTGCACAGGTTTTTCAGTCAAACTTTAATAAGAAAACCAAATGCACACTCTTGTTCTTTAGGTGAGATAAAATCAAGATTGCATTTAAAATCTGGAAGTCAGGAGTGAATGAATGTGGAGCTTTATCACTGAAATGATTTTTCATCCTTACTTCCAAGGTAGCCTTTGCTTTCTCATTCACCAAAGGCACCAAAAACACAACTAGATCTTTGAGAAACGATAATATTTTAAGGTAATAGTTTCCTTGATCTCTGCGAGGCTCCTCTGTCTTAAAGTATTTTTTGCTATTTTCTGATACAGATTGGAAACATGCCATTTGTTCTTGCCTTTAAGCATATAATAGTTCAATGTAGTGATGACAATTTTAGGCTATTTTGACGGCCAAGTGTCTCTTTTCTGGAGTTAAAAGTAGAGGTTCTAGTCTTTCAAGAAGCATTTCAACCATTCAGTTGTCCTGGCTGGGAACACCTCCATTATTATCAAGTCCACTTTTCATTTTAGCTTTTGAATTATTTCATCATCAAGGCTTGTCAATTTTACCTCCTAAACTTTGCCCTTAAAATAGCTATCAAACATTCTCCTGACTTTATTTTTCTTCTGCTCCAGCCCATTTCTCACAGTGTTATTAAAAATTATATATATACATATATTTAATTGACAAAGTATATATTTATCATGTATAACATGTTTTGAGATATGTATACTTGTGGAATAGCTAAATCAAGATAATTAACATATGCATTCCCTCACATACTTACCAAGTTATTGTGATGAGAACACTTAAAATCTACTCTCTCAGCAATTTTCAAGGATACAATACACTATTAGCTACAGTCACCATGTTGTACAATAGATCTCTTGAACTTATTCCTCAAGAATTTTGGAATTTTCCAAAATTCCAAATTTGGAATTGAGGAAATTCCAAATTGAGGAAAATTGAGGAATTTTCCTCAATTCCTAACTGAAATTTTTCATTCTTTGACCACCAACTTCCATACACTGTCTTTTTACTTTTTAAAAGTCTTTTAATATCATTTGGAAACATTCATTTATGCAAAGCTTCCAGAAGCACACTCAAAGAATGAATGGGGAACGAAAGGGGCACTGCTTTGTGGACCAGGTTAATTACATTGTCTTCTTAAACAATCTGATCTTGCCACTGTCCTGGTTAAAACTTGTTTGTGATACCTTGTTGCCTCAGGTTAGAGTCCAAACCTGTATTCTAGGTAGAACACAGGCCCCTGGCCAAATGATGACAGGTCAAACTCTCTGAGTCTCCATCCTTTTCCTTTCCTTCTCCTTCCACCCTCTCTGCCTCCTTTCCTCTCCACCCCATCCCATTTCCCTATCAACTTGATGCTCAGTTACTTCCTCTCCCTCAAGCCTGTCCTTCTTCATCACAGCCATTCTCTGCTTTGCCATTGCTCTCTGAGCCTGGAATACTCATCTCTTTCCTATTTCGGTTTCCTGCTTGCTCTACAAAGACCCAGCTCAAATGTTCCTCCTCTATAAATTCCCAGAGCAGGCAGCCTCCTGCTCTGTACTCTCCATGATGTAGTCTAGGATGGCTATTTCACATTTCTTTGTCTTTCTTTATGTGTTCTGATCTCTGCCTGTTCAACTAAACTGAACTTTATGAGGTAGAGTCTACGTTTTTCATTTTGTATACAATTGCCTTGCATTGGGCCTGGCATATCACAGGTGTCAACAAATGTTTGTCGATTGAATAAATGAAAGTGTGTCACTTTTCTGGCTAATGTCGTATATTTTTCATTTTGTTCTAGGTCTCCAGCAAAGAGCATCCCTTGAGCTGAATGGAATGAACTCAATTAGTTGCTATAAAGTCTGTACCTCTTCTAGCCTTTCAGTGATGATTCATTTATCCATTCTTTCATATAACCCACAGTTGTTGAGCATTTTCTATCAGGTGTTTTACTAGCCATTGAGAATGAAAAGATATCTAGGCCAGATATCACATCAGCTTGTCTTGGAGCCCATCTAGGAAGGGAAAGGAGCTATAAAAACCAGATTTGCCTCCTTACACAATCTGTGGCAACTGTGAGCCTTCTGGCAGTTCGTTTCTAGGCTTATCTTTCAGTTTCAGCAAAAACTGGGGTGAGCTGAGGGCAGGACCAGTTGACACATCGATCTAGTTATAAACACTTCTGAAAGGTCCTTCCTGGCTTTGGTAATGTCTGGGCTCAGACATCTCTGCAAGGCTGAATTATTTCTAGGTCAACCATTTTGAGGTTCCTTCCTCCCAAATGAATGGTTAAAAACTCACAAAAGAAGTATTTTTTTAAGTAATGCAAGGTGGAAAATGAATGGCTTTTGTTTAGTTTCAAACCGATTCCTCAACTTAGGAAGACAGAAGAGCACTGATGATATCCTGGTGCTGTCGTTTATTTGTGGTGAATTTGCTAATCAAACGCCCACTCCCTTTTCTATTCCTCTCTGCTCAGCCTTCAGAAGAGTGCTGGCATCTGACTTAAGCGAAAGGGAGGAGCGAGTTTTCTAAGGTGGCAGAATGCCAACATTCCTTTGCCTTCTGTTGTCTTGTGAGTGATGCCAAGTCGTCTGGTGGCTACTTGTAGTAGAGGAAAGGATTATTAATTGTTCCCTGTTAATTCTCTCAAGGATTCTTCAACCCCTTGACTTAAAGTAGCTATGGTAGAGATATTAGAATGACAAACCCAAGGGCACGTAGTAGAATTAATATTCTGCAAAGACCAAAGTTTTGCACAGGTCCCAGTTTCCTTGTTTTCACGTCACTCCCATATCTCTGGTGAAGTGGATAGGATGAATTGATGACGAAGCAAAGCGAAGACAAATGACCATATCCCTTCCCAGCCACGGGGTGACCCGGGTTGCACGGTAATGAGTATAAACAGCGGGCACACTGAGGCTAAGGAGAGAAAAATGCTGACAGCGTTTGCTTTGATTGGATTTATAATATTATTGGGAGAAATGGGAAGTGAGAGGGAGAGATAGGAAGGGGTGAGGCAATACAGAGTGAGGACGGGGAGACCTATTTACGGCTGTTTCATGGTCGTAACTCAACTGCTTTGTTTTGCCCACTCAGTGAACTGACCTTCTTCAATCCTCTTGTTTGACAGCTGCAGAGAATAAATTCCTCCTTAATCCACCTCCTAGGCCCAGCCAAGGTAGTGGGAACAGAGCAGCTTTGCACAGAACCAATAAGTTCACTTCCCAGAGGCGAAAGGGTAATTTGTCCTGCCTGTTCACTCCATCACTGACCTTGCTGTTCTGCGGGTGCCCAGGGTACCAATTAGTGCTAATTGCTGCCGATGGTGGTGAAAGATTCTGTGACAAGTCTCTGCTGAGAACAGGGCTGACCCCTAACTCATTTCATGTAGAGCATGCCCAAGAGACCAGGTACTTTGGGATAGTACAACAGTATGGATGGGCGGGGAAGAAAGATCATTGGCAAGAGCACAGGCCTGTCTTGCTACAGTCCACTGACAGCTACTGAAAGCCACAATTAATTTTCCCAGAAAGAGGAATTTTGCCATTGCTTCTCCAGATCTTACTTTGATGTGGAAGGATCCAAAAGAATCCCCAAAGTAAGAGTCAATCTAATTGTATCTGGAGTGAAAATTCACTGCTTCACTTCTGCCTAGCAAAGCAGTCAGAGATCTTTACGCCCAGTGAAATAAATTTTTAACAGACTTGCTAGAATGTGTCAAAGTTTCCTGAATAAAGTTGAGCGAGTAAGCATGGCTTTTAAGATCTTTCAATGTGATGGACAAGAAAATATCCATGTAGAGAAAAGTAGGACTGCTTATTGCAATTAGCCACGTTATTGCACCTGGAAAATCCTCTCCAAGGGGGATCAGTGGTCCTGGCGTCATACATTTAAATTAATATAAAAGAGGTGCTTTGCATTAGCCAGGAAATAGTTGAGAGTTTTCTGGTTTGACCACTGTACTCTTGAAAAAGGTAGTTCATTTCATATCTAAAGTAGCCAGAGCTAGCTTCAACAATTGCCAGCTACCAGTTATAAATAGCTTTCCTTTCTGAAACAAAGCCTCATCTTTCAAATTGCTACTTTCTTAAGGAAAAAAAAAAAAAAAACCCTGAGATTCTTTCAGCACTCGCCAGCTGTTCCAGATGTTATGATTCCACATCTAGGGCCACGTTTGGAACTAAAAATATATACATGAGCTTGACTTCCAACTTCTTCACTAAAGTAACATCATAAATTATCTTATTTGTCCCTTTGTTATGCTCTAGAAGTGTTCGTAAGTAGTTTTTAAGGGGAGCGAGAATTTGATCCTCATGTTTTCCATGAAACGTCTTATGACAAATAGTAAATTTCACTCACAATGTTGTAACCTAGTCCCTTAGAGTGTAGTCTAGACTTCTTTTTACTTATAATGAAAAGTAACAAAATATCCTATTGTTATCATATTCATAAAAACAAGAGAAAATGAGTAAATTGAATAACAGATACTTTTGAAAGTGGGACTTAAAATAATTTGATTAGAGACAGATCGTGGTAGTCTGAAAAGACTTGGGTGTTTCCAGAGCCTTGGGATCGAACAGTTCCTACTACGGCCACCAGATGGCCCTATGAGACCAGAGCTTTTCGTGTAGATGCTGGCGGTAGCAGTAGCAGTGGTGGTGGCAGCAACGGTAGTTTCAGGATGGGTTGAGAATCAGGCAGAAAGCAGCAACCGCCCAGCCTTCACGTTGGCTGCATCTCCTCCAGCAGTTCTCCATCTCAGACATTAACCAGCTAGTGTGACATTTTAAAAATGGAACTTGGATGATCACATTTTCTTGCTCAGAACTCTCGAATGGTTTCTCAGTATGTGTAGAATAAACTCCAGACTCCTTACCTTGGTTCACAAAGCCCTACATGATCTGGTGCGTAGCTATTGTTCTGACCTTGTTGCGGACCACCCTTCCTCTAATCTTTTTTTGAGATGGAGTCTCGCTCTGTCACCAGGCTGGAGTGCAGTGGTGCGGTCTCGGCTCACTGCAACCTCCACCTCTCAGGCTCAAGCGATTCTCCTGCTTCAGCCTCCCGAGTAGCTGGGACTACAGGCATGTGCCGCCACACCCGACTAATTTTTGTATTTTTAGTGGAGACAGGGTTTCACCATGTTGACCAGGCTGGTCTGGAATTCCTGACCTCAGGTGATCTGCATAACTCAGCCTCCTAAAGTGCTGGGATGACAGGTGTAAGCCACTGTGCCTGGCTGTCCCCCCTTAATCTTACTCCAGCCACACAGCCTTTTTGTATTTCTATTTATTTATTTATTTTACTTTAAGTTCTGGGATACATGTGCAGAACCTTTTTGTGTTTAAGAGCTTGTGCATTAATTGTCTCATTTGCCTGAGATGCTCTTATTCATATCACCAAATGGCTCAGGTCTTATCCTTCAGCCCTCAACTCAACATCCATGTAGAGTAAAGCTGTCCAATCTAAAGCATTAACTCAGCTGCTTTCCAATCTATCACTTTAGTTTTCTGACTAAGCCTTAATAGTGATTTCTTTCTTCCTTCCCTTACTTTCTTTCCCTTTCTTTTCTCTTTTCCTTTTTTCTTTTTTCCTTTCCTCCCTCCCTCCCTTCCTTCCTTTCTCTTCCTCTCTTTCTTTTTTCTCTCTCCTCCTTCCCTCCCTCCCTCCCTCCTTCCCTCCCTTCCTTCTTTCCTTCCTTCCTCCCTCTCTCCCTCCCTTCCTTCCTTCCTTCCTTCCTTCTTCCTGTTTACTCATCTAATATATGATCTATGTATTATCAGTTTATCTCTACTGGAATGTAAACACCATGAGAGCAGGATTTTTTTTAAAAAATTCATTGTTATTTATCTCATCATCAGGACCATGGCTGTTCTTGTATAGAGAATGAATAAATGGATGTTTGAGATATTTGTAAGTCAAGCATTTATAGTGCAAGTATGGTACATCCACAGATTACTAGCATTTGGATAATTTGTAATGGTAAAATTGATCATAAATTAGTTAAATTTTTTATTTGCCAAACAGTTACTGAACAGTAACTAAGTGCCAGGCATTGTGATGGGCACTAGAGATAATCCAGCACTGAATGCTAGCAAGAAAAGTTATGTTCTGAGGGCTCAGGCTCTACACCAAGGCTTTTACATATTATCTCATTTAGTACTTACAACAATATTCTGAAACAAGTGCTTTAATCTCTAATTTCATTTTACAGAGTAATAAACAAATTTAGTCAAGATAAGTAATATACCCAAGATAATATGACTGTTGCATTATGGAACAGGGACTCAACCTCATATGACACAGTCCATCCTGAATGAATTAACAAAGACAAACAATAGTACTAGACTCCAAGCACGTCTGGCAATAGAAGTATCAGGCAGAGATAACAGCATGATTAAAGACACAAAACAAGTCACCAAAATGTGAACAAGACTATCAGAATAGTCCAGATATATCTAACAACGAACCACATACAATTTCTAGGAAGAACAAAATAGTAATTGAAATACAAATCTCAGTGAATAAGATAAAGTCTAGCTAGATTTAAAGAGAGTAGTGAACAGATGAAGAGCAAATTTGTGAAGTAGACGATTGATGTAAGGAAATTATCAAGATTACAGAACAGAAAGACTAAGTGATGGAAATATATTAAAGAGAAGTTTAGAGATATGGACAACAGAATTAGAAAGCTAAATATATTTCTAGTAGAAATTATAGGTGAAAGAAGAGAAAGAAGGGAAAGGCCAATATTTAAGGAGTTGATGGCTAAAACTTTCAGAAAATTGATTAAAGCCATAAATTGACTAAATTTCTTTCTTTTTTAAAAAAATTCTATTTTAGGTTCAAGGTACATGCACAGGTTTGTTATATAGGTAAAATGCATATTGTGAGAGTTTGGTGTACAAATATCTCATCACCTATGTAATAAGCGTTGCACCTGATAGGTAGTTTTTCAATCCTCACCTTCCTCCCACACTCTACCCTCAAGTAAGCTCTGGTGTGTGCTGTTCCCTGCTTTGTGTCTCCATGTACTCAATGTTTAGCTCCCACTTACAACAAATATGCAGTATTTTGTTTTCTGTTCCTGTGATAGTTTGCTTAGGATAATGACCTCTAACTCCATTCATGTTGCTGCAAAGGACATGATCTCATTCTTTTCTATGGCTACATAGTATTCCATAGTGTATATGTACCTCATTTTCTGTATCTAGTCTACCATTGATGGGCATTTAGGATGATTCCACATCTTTGCTATTGTGATTGGTACTGTGATGAATTTGCATGCATGTGTCTTTATGGTAGAATGATTTATATTCCTTTGGGTATATAATCAATGGGATTGCTGGGTCAAGTGGTAATTCTGCTTTGAGTTCTTCGAGAAATCATCAAACTGCTTTGCACAGTGGCTGAACTAATTTGCACTCCCACCAGCAGTATAGAGCATTCCCTTTTCACCACAACCCCACTAGCATCTGTTATCTTTTGACTTTTTAATAATTAGCCATTATGACTGGTGTGACATGGTATCTCATTGTGGTTTTGATGTGCATTTCTCTAATAGTGACAATGAGTACTTTTTTCATATGCTTGTTGGCTGTGTATGTCTTCTTTTGAGAAGTATCTGTTCATGTCCTTTGCCCACTTTTTAATGGGGTTGTTTCTTTTCTTGTAATTTTGTTTAAGTTCCTTGTAGATGCTGGATATCAGGCCTTTGTCAGATGAGTAGATTGCAAAAAATTTCTCCCATTCTGTAGGTTGTCTGTGTACTAGCTTGATAGTTTCTTTTGCTGTGTAGAAGCTCTTTAGCATAATTAAGTGCCAGTTTCAATTTTTGTGTTTGTTTTGCAATTGCTTTTGGAGTCTTCATCATGAAATCTTTGCCAGAGCTTATGTCCAGAATAGTATTTCCTAGATTATCTTGCAGAGTTTTTTTTTGTTGTTGTTTTTGTTTTGTTTTGTTTTTTTTTTTTTTTTTTTTTGAGATGGAGTCTTGCTCTGTTGTCCAGGCTGGAGTGCAGTGGTGCAATCTTGGCTCGATGCAAGCTCCACCTCCTGGGTTCACGCCATTCTCCTGCCTCAGCCTCCTCCTGAGTAGCTGGGACTACAGGCACCCACCACCATGCCTGGCTAATTTTTTTGTATTTTTAGTAGAGATGGGATTTCACCATGTTAGCCAGGATGGTCTCAATCTCCTGACTTTGTGGTCTGCCCGCCTTGGCCTCTCAAAGTTCAGAGTTTTTATAGTTTTAAATTTTTCATTTAAATCTTTAATCCATCTTGAGTTGATTTTTGTATATGGTGTGAGGAAGGGGTCTAGTTTCAATCTTTTACATATAGCTAACCATTTATTCCAACACCATTTGTTGAATAGGGTAGTCCTTTCTCCATTGCTTGTTTTTGTCACCTTTGTCAAAAATCAGATGGTTGTAGGTGTGCAGCATTATTCCTGGGCTTTCTATTCTGTTCCATTGGTCTATCTGTTTGTTTTTGTACAAGTATCATGCTATTTTGATTGTGTAGCCTTGCAGTATAGTTTGAAGTTGGGTAATATGATACCTCCAGCTTTATTCTTTTTGCTTAGGATTACTTTGGCTATTTGAGCTCTTTTTTGGTTCCATATGAATTTTAAGATAGTTTTTTTCTACTTCTGTGAAGAATGCCATTGGTAGTTTGATAGGAATAGCATTGAATCTGTAAATTGCTTTGGCAGTATGGCCCTTTTAACAATATTGATTATTCCTATCCATGAGCATGGAATGTTTTTCCACTGTTTGTGCCATCTCTGATTTCTTTGAGCAGGGTTTTGTAATTCTCATTGTAAAGATCCTTTCACTTCCCTGATTAGTTGTACTCCTAGGTATTTTTTTTTATGGCTATTGTGAATGGGATTGTGCTCTTGATACGGCTCTCAGCTTGAATGTTATTGGTATATAGGAATCCTACTGATATTTTTACATTGATTTTGTATCCTGAGATTTTGTTGAAGTTGTTTATCAAGTCAAGGAGCTTTTGGATAGAGACTATAGGGTTTTCTAGATGTAGAATCATATTGCATAAATTGACTAAATTTCATAAATCAGATTAAAAATGCAGTGTGTTCTGAGCTGAATAAATAAATCCACACCTAAACACATCTTGATGGAACTTCAGAACGCCACAGGCAAACAGATCTTATAAGCAACCAGAGAAAAAGACGTAGCTCTCCTGCAAAAGAATAACCATTAAACCGAAAGAAGCCTCATCAGCCAAAATAGATGTTAGAATATAATAGAATAATATTTTCAAAGTGTTGAGGGAAAATCATGGTTAATAAATATTCTATATTTAAACTATATTTTGAGAGGCAAAATAAAAAAAAGACACTTAAAGATAAAGACTGAGTTAGTTTGCCACCAACAAAGCTCTTGATTCAAAACGTCCCATGTAAGAGGTGCTTCAGGAAGAAGGAAACTGAACTCAGAAGGAAGGGGTGAGCTGTGAGAATGAAGGTGGATGTGCGGCTCCATGTGTATAAGCATCATCCACGTAAAACCATGGAGGCGGTGACTGTGAAGGGTGGCAAAGTCAAGATGGAACTCGATCGCTGCACAAAATAATATATCACATGGGAAGAGGATATCTGTACTTAAATCACTCTAAAGTCATCTAAGGTTAGAGACATTGACAATCTTCAGACTTTAAGTATGTTTTTGACTATGCCGAGGTAATCAAGAAAATCTGAATTTCAGGGTGACTTGGTTTAAAGGATGACTTAGCAATCCAGGCTCCTTCCACTTAGTAAGGCCACTGTCTTTGATGCACCCACAGCTGCTATGCATGCTGCTAACAGCGGAGAGAGTGGAAGATTGCAGAGGACATGTGTGGCTAGGCTTAGAAGTGCAGACATCAGGTGTGGCCTCATCCTTTGCCAGGTGCCATTCCCATCATCCCGAACTCACTGCCCTGCTTTTGTGTAACTAGAAATAGGGACAGCTTGTCAAAATACTAAAACACTAAACACTAAAAGAATAGAGGTAGGATCTGTAGCTTGCAAATAAGTAGAGGAAAGAAAAGGAATAAATAAAACTTGGTGAAATTGGTGAAATCAATAGAAAGCAAAAAGGAGGAAAAAAGCATAGAAAAAATGAAGAGAAAGTACAAAATAAAATAGCAGAATAAGCACAATAAATAACAATTATGTTAAACTTACCACTTATTATGCAGAGATTATCAGAATAGATTAGAAATTCTTTACAGTCAAAGGCAAAAACTAAAATACAAAGCCAGCTGGATGTAATTTGCAAGGAGTAAATCTAAAAAAGATTGAAAAGTAAAGGGAAGAAAAAGATATACCAGCTAAATACTAACCAAAGAAAGCTTGTCTAACCATATTCATTGCAACACATCCTTAAGGCAAAAAGCACTGTTAAGGCTGATGAGAGTTACTACATTTGGATTAAAAGGAGTAATTCCGGAGGAATAATTCCAGAGGAAAATGTAAGAATTAAGAAGTCTGAACTTTTAATCACCTAATAATGCAGTTTGTATTTAAACAGCCAAAGTTGTCATCATCACAAGGTAAAATTGACAAATCTCTGTTGTAGTGAGAGAGTTTTTAGCACATCTGTCAGTGATCAATAAATGATGCAAAATAAAAATTGGTCAGGCTGTAGTAGATTTGAGCAACACAATTAGTTTACCTGTATGAAACCTGCTCCCAATAGAAAGAATACACATTTAGGAGGATTCTGCCACAACTTTTTCAAGAGATGAAGTGAGCCTCCACCGAAACAACCACAATGAGTTAAAAGCAAAGAACTGAAAAAGTAATAGGATTGGCTATTTACTGAATGTGGGAGTTGAGGGGGAAAAGGTGGAATGGAAAATTATTAAGGCCAGCCAGCTGGATTGTGATGCTGTAAACGGTGAGAACAAAAAGGATTGAGGAGGAAGTTTGGGCAGAGGGGAGGATGATGCGTTCAGGGGTGATCTTTTGAGTTGAAAGTGCGTTTTATGGAGAAAGCTGAACATCAGCTCCCTGGGCTGTTCCATTTGAGCAGTCTTCCTGGCTTTCCATATATGCATGTTCACAAATAATATTGCTGATTCATCCATATTTAATAGATAACTCTTAGTGGAAATGCTACTTGATCAATCAGGTAATACTTAGGGGGCTAATGTTGGAACAGCTAATTTTATTATGCACTATTTATTATTAATTGATTAGGGCTCTTAAGTAGGTAAGAGCTTTTCCTTTCAAGTGGGTTATAGAAGTAACTATTGATTCCTTAAAGCTGATCTATAACATGAAACAGATAATAATAATAATAGGCTATCATTTGTAAGTATGTACAAGCTCTTCCACGTATGCTATTATTATTTTCACAGCGATGCCAGGAGGTAGATAGAATAGGATATATATTATTACACCCATTTTGCAGATGAGGAAATTGAAGATAAAATCACACAAGTGTATTCTCTGACCTTCAAATCCTGTTGGTTTTATAATTTAGACTTTCCAAGATGGTTGCAGGCTGAAAAGGTTGAAATGAAAAAATATAGCCACTTCTGTCTTTGCTGCTTAATTTGGAATGCTTTGCTCCCCATCTTATCTCTTGCCCTGGGCTTGCTGTTTTGAGGTCTTCATTTCTCAGGAGGCTTTTTTTTTTTTTTTTTTTTAAGAAAGAGTCATGCTCTGTCACCCAGGCTAGGGTGCAGTGGCACGATCTCTGCTTACTGCAACTTCTGCCTCCCGGGTTCAAGCGATTCTCCTGCCTCAGCTTCCAAAGGAGCTGGGATCACAGGTATGTGCCACCATGTCTGGCTGATTTTTGTATTTTTAGTAGAGATGAGGTTTTGCCACGTTGGCCAGGCTGGTCTCAAACTCCTGACCTCAAGTGATCTGCCCACCTTGGCCTCCCAAAGTACTGGGATTATAGGCGTGAGCCATCATGCCTGACCTCTTCTGAGACATTTTGATCCTGGAGCTTGTGGATAGGTTTACACGTGTGCAGAGATTTTTGCGTATGTTTATATTCACTCTTTTCTTATGCCTTAAAAAAACAAAACAAAACAAAACAAAACAAAACCTTCAAACCTCCTTTCCTCCTTCCAGTGAGCCTTCCCATGCCATAATGGGTGGAAAGATAAAAGCTACAGTTTCTGGGGGGATTCTGTTCTCTACACTGAACCCTGACCAAGAGTGCCTATGTGATATTTTCTAAAGAAAAACTCAACAACTTTCATCGATTCTCAGAAGACTCCAGAACCACTGAGGAAAGAGAACGGAATAGTAACAGGAAGACATGCTTTAAGCAATCGTTAGATTTCTGTTTTGCGTTTCACTCTCCTTTGCATTTCTCTGTTTTTCTCTCTAGGGACTGTAAGTCCAGTTAGAGTTATATATGACTTGATGACACAGCAGAAGGAGACGGGGGAAGTTTCCAACCTTTTTGTTTGGGAACAAACAATACCTAGGTGCTAAGTTTCTCTATGGTTAAGCTAAAGGAAAATGCCCCTAATGCCCTATACTATTTTTGGTATCTCTGGAATGAAATCTATATTATACAAATGTAGCTTCCAAAGGACAGAAGTAATTATACTAGTCCTTACATTTGTTCATTTCTGTATACTTTGGAAAAGTCACTTGCCTTTATTGGAATTAACATGGATGGATTGCTGAGAAGACTTGGCTTTCAGCCTCTTTATGCCTGTAGGTCTTAATTCTTCCTCTTCTTTCATTTGAAATTTTTTCTCCCAATCTTTCACTTGCCAAACTCATTCTCATTCTGAAGAATGAGCTAATGTCCCTCCTTTGGGAAGGTAGCTCTTAACGCACCCCTAGTCTGATGTAATCACTTTCTAGTCTTCCTCTCTAGATTGTGTGCTCCTTGAGCACAAAAGAACGGGTCTTTTGTCTTCAAAAAAAAAAAAAAAAAAAAAAAAAATCTTCTCTAGCACCGAGCATAATGTCTCACATAAAAGGAAATTTATACATACTTTATGTTTTCATATTTGGTGTCAGTAAATATTAGTAGTAAAGTGTGTAATTCTTAAAAGTCTTTTTGAGGCCATACACATAGCCAACAAGCATATGAAGAAAATATTCAACATCACTAATCGTTAGAAAAATCAAATCAAAACCACAATGAGATACCACCTCACACCGGTCACAATGGCTATTATTAAAAAGTCAAAAATAACAGATGTTGGTGAGGTTATAGAAAAAAGGGAACACTTATACACTGTTGGTGGGAATGCAAATAGTTCAGCCACTGTGGAAAGCAGTTTGGAGAACTTAGAACTACCATTTGACCCGGGAATCCCATCACTGGGTATATACCCAAAGGAATAGAAACCATTCTACAATAAAGACACATGCAGGTATATGGTCATCACAACACTTTCACGGTAGCAAAGACATAGAATCAATCTAGATGTCCATCAACAGTGAACTGAATAAAGAAAATGTGTAAGTATACACCATGGAATACTATGTAGCCACACAAAAAAATGAAATCGTATCCTTTACAGCAGCATAAATGCAACTGGAGACCATTATCCTAAATGAATTAATGCAGGGACAGAAAACCAAATACAGGCTTGCCCTTCCCTTCCCTCCCCTCCCTTCCCAATGCCATGCAAAGAGAAAAAGGAAACTGAATCCAACATATTCTCATGTATAAATGGGTACTCAACATTGAGTACATGTGGACATGAAGAAGGGAACAATAGACACCGAGACTTACTTGAGGGTGGAGGGTGGGAAAGGAAAAACGATGTATTGGGTACTATGTTCACTGCCTGAGTGATGAAATCATTTGTACACCAAATACCAGCAACACGCAATTCACCCATTTAACAAATCTGTGCATGTACCTTCTGAACCTGAAAGAAAAGTTGGACCAAAATTTTCTCTCGAATATTTTTGAAAATGCATGCATAAAAATGCATGAATGAGGGAAAGAAAAAATGAACTATAGATTTGGTATGCTAGAGATCTGATTGTGTTGATATTGATTGGGAATCCCAACGTGCTGTCTCTATTAATAGTTCAGAAAAACAGTTCTCACTAGTCTCCCTCGCTGCTCTGCCTCTGGCTGGACATTTTTCTTTCTGGGTAAGACCTGAGCACAGAAAACTCTTGTTAGCAATAAAGAATTCCCACTTGCTATTCACTCACATTCATTCCACAAAATTTATTGAGTGCCTGTTAGGTTCTAGACACTATTTTAGGCACTAAAACTCAAGAACAAAACTGAGAAGAAACGTCTGTCTTCTCATGGAGTTTACAGTCTAGTGTAAGGAGATCAAAAATTATCCATCAATACAAGAAGTGAAATATGTTAACATTTATGTGTTATAGAAAAAAATCGAGCTGGGTCAGAGGCTTTGGGGTGTCTGGGTGATAGTGGGGTGCTTTCGTTTAAAATAGAGTGGGCAGGAGAGGCCCCTCTGAGAAAGCAAGTCTTGAGGGAAGATGTGGGGCGAGTTGACCATGAAGACATCTGGGAGAACAGCATTCCCTGCACAGGAATAGTCAAGGCACAGGCCCTACAGCAGCTGCTGGGGCTGGAGCAGGGTGGGCCAGGGTGAGAGGAAGGGAGGAAGGGGAAGGGATTAGAAGGAGGTAGTGAGGTCCTTTGATGGTTTGGCTGTGTCTTCACCCACATCTCATCTTGAACTGTAGCTCCTATAATTCCCACATGTTGTGGGAGGGACCAGGTGGGAGATAACTGAATCATGGGGGCAGTTGCCTCTCTACTATTCTCATGGTAGTGAATAAGTCTCATGAGATCTGATGGTTTTATAACGGGAAACTCCTTTTGCATGATTCTCATTTTCTCTCTTGTCTGCCACCATGTAAGACATGCCTTTTGCCTTCTGCCATGACTGTGAGGCCTCCCTTGCCACGTGGAAATTTCAGTTCATTAAACCTCTTTTTCTTTACAAATTACCCAATCTCGGATATGTCTTTATCAGCAGCATGAAAATAGACCAATTCAGTCTTTTAGGCCATTGTAAGGAATTTGGCTTCTTTGTCTGAGGGAAGAAGGAAGCCACTGGAGGGCTCTGAGCAGAGGAGGAATATAACTTGGCTCAGCGATTTCAAAGGCTTCCTCTGGTGCTGTGCTGGAAGTGGATGGGGGGTGAGCAGTGGTGGAAGACAAAGGAGGTACTGCAGTGAGCTGGAGAGAGGGGACAGGCAGCAGGGGACCAGTAGCAGGTGGACAGGCTCAGGTCACAGGAGTCTAGGTGAATGGTGCTTTTGACTAATCCTGATTAACTGTGAACTTAAACTGAAGACTCAGGAATCTTTTGAAAGGCTTCTATAAAAGTGTTGATATGGGTAATAATTTGTAAGGTTTTTGGATGACAGTGCCTATGCTCCACATAGACTCATATCTTGCTTTTTTAAAAATGTGGGTTTTCTTCCAATAAAAGAGTTGCTATTGATTCAACATCTGTACCATAAATTGAAAGTCATCTTGGTTGTATTGTGTGAGCTCTGTGGAAGGAATACTTCCTGGATTTGATCAAGAAACTTCGTGTCTGAGTAATTTATTAGAGGATTGTGAAGAAGTGTAGGTGCTAGGGGATAATATTTAGACTTTTCAAAAAGTTCTGGACAATATTTTGTACTACAGGCTATTGAAGTGTAAGTGTTTGAGTAAGAAATTGTTTAAAAAATAAAAACCAGTAGTATAAATAAAATTTTTGTTGGGGGGCTCATTAAGAAAATTCTAAACAGTGAATTCTCAGTGAATTCCACAAGTCTATGGTAAGAGACCCTTTCCAGAGAAACAGGAAATACTTTTCACATGGATAATATGCTAACAGAACACATTAACCAGAAAGCTGGAATCTACTGAAAATAGTAGTAGATCTTAAAAGCCTGAAATAAATTATTTTTGTGGATACTTTCCTAGTTTGACACAACAGATGTAAAGACGTTTGTATGTAAGCCTTTGAGATTGAACCTTAGGGAAGACCAAGAAGTTTCTATGTGGATAACTCACAGATAAACCTGAAATTCAGATTCCCCTCTCCCTCACTCCAGGCTCTTTATCTTGGAGAATTGCCTCATCCTCTCAGTCTATTGCACAATCCAGAAGCCATGATACTTCTGCTTGCCTGTTCCCCTAACAAGTGCACAGCTCAGCTGAGTCTTCTATTTCTCATCTGTTCTACTCCCTCCTTGGTATTTCCACCCCCAGCATCCTGCTTGGGGCTTTGCCATTTCCCTTCTGGAATATTCCCCTGGCCACCTGGCTGGCTTCGTGGCCTCCCTTCCAGCCCCACTCCAGCTTGTCCTCAGATGGTACACCAGGGTGAGGGTTCTCACCCACAAATCTAATAATGTCAGTTCCCTTGGAAAACCCCTGCACGGCTTCCCCTTGCCTTCCAGATGAAATCCGAAATCCTTAACGTGGCACACAAAGTCTTTTGTTATCTGACCCTCGCCTTAATGTTCTCGATTCCCCTCTTACCACTCCCTTCCTTGAACCCTGGAACCCTCATTGGAACTGTGTGCAGCTGCCTATGTGTCCTGCTCATCACAGTGAGGGGCTTTGCATCTGTTTAATTTCCTCCTGCAGCACTGGGCTTCCTGCAGGGTTCATTCCTCCTCCTTCTCCTCAACATCCCAACTTGAGGTCACTGCCCTAGGAAATCCTTTCTTTTTCTGTCTCTGTTTCTACATCAGGTATCATTCTTGTGTGTTCCTGTAGCATTTTGTGTCTATTGCACTTATTTCTTGAATTGTTACTATTGTTGAAAAAATGTTTTAAATCTTAGTCTCCTTAAGCTTTAGTAAGTCTCAGAAATGTGAAACACGCTTAATTGATGTTTGCTAATAAGAACTCCACTACATATCCTTGTATATGACTACCAAACACATCTCTATTTTCAGGACTTTTTTTTTTTTTTTGAGATGGAGTGTTGCACTGTCGCCTGGGCTAGAGTGCAATGGCGCGATCTCGGCTCCCTGCAACCTCCACCTCCTGGGTTCACGCTATTCTCCTGCCTCAGCCTCCTGAGTAGCTAGGATTACAGATGCACACCACCACACTTGGCTAATTTTTAGTATTTTTAGTAGAGACGGGGTTTCACTACATTGTCCAGACTGGTCTGGAACTCCTGACCTTGTAATCTGCCCACCTTGGCCTCTGGACTTTCGGTTGGGTCTGCATGTAGAGATCTTATTTTTATGTGGTAGTATTTTAAATAGGGGGCTGAAAGGACAAATAACCTCAGTACCTATGGTGTCGTTTATTGCATCCCGCTACCATTCCCATGTTTCTGTTTTTTGCCTTCTCTCATCTTCATTTAGCATGTCAATATTTTATAAAATAGATGATGATACAGAACTTTCAAATATATATCCCAGGAAAGAAACAAGATGGAACCTGGAGTTGGTCATGAAGAATTCTTGAGAGCCAGTATTCTGAGTTTTTCTTCAGTGACCCAATGTAAATCTCTTTGAAAGAAGAGAGGCAAAGAAGTCTGTTTTTCATTCCATCTCTTCGCCTGTGTAAATAATTACTATGAGTGTCTAGGCTTTAGGACCAGTGCCATAAAGGCATTTTAAAGTTCAATTTCACAGACTCATTTCTGACTATCTCAGGATACCATGGGAATGATCTGTGTACTGTGTTGTTTTCTGGAGTGACTTGGCTATGCAACCCTTTTGCTATGCCACAGCAGCAAAAATCAGGCCTGTTTTATTTAGTTCCTCCTTCTTTCTTCCATTGTTCTCATGTGTTTCAGACCCTCACCAGCTGGTGACTCCCTGTAACCGCCCCCTCCAGCTTCCTTAGGGGTCAACATCCCTATAAGAATGTGAGTCACGGCCACAGTGGCCACTGGATACAGCATTGCTAGAGACAAGTAAAGATCAAGCAAGATGAGGTCAGCACAAGTAGACAGGTACAGTTGTAGAAAGGCCTGGGTGAGCTGTGCTTGGAATGAGACTGGCAAGTCTGATCTGGTGTTAGGCAGAATTCTGGACTTAAAAGTTGACAGCAGGTGGGAGAAAATTTCGATAGGGCTGGACATACTATGAAGAATACATAGAGAAATTACTGGCTTTGATAAGGATCTCTGCAGATAAGACATTTTATCTAGGGAAATTCAGATATATTAAATTGACCCTACTCCAGGTAGAGACTTATTGGTCTTAAAGGGCTCTCATCAGTTAAGGAGAATCCAGTTTCCTTAAAAGGAAAGGTGTTTCCTCATCTAGTTGTGCTTCTTCAGTAGGTGAACAAGAGGGGGAGTGCAAGTGAAGAAGACGGGCACAAAGCCCGGCTTCCTTGTGGACTTGGGCTTCTCCAGGGAGTGCTTGTTCTCAGGGTTGTGGTTGGATTAGCCCTGCGAGGTGAGGAGAGGAGGAGATCAGTGGAGGGCAGTTTTCTTACTTTTCCCTTTGTTTTGGATTTCCCCTTCTGAGACCAAGTCACCATATGGTGCCAAAGGGAGAGGTTTGGCCCAGGAACATAGATTTCTCATTTTCTGGTGTCCACAGCTCATCTTGCCCATGTAGATATCCTCTGCACTTTCAAATAAAGCTTTCTGAAATGTAATTTTCATTGTATCAAAAGCCTTTAATGACTTCTTATTGTTAATAAATTGCAAATCCCTTAGGCTGACATTCAAGGACCTTGACTATCTGGCCGCAACCTACCTCATTCTTCCCAAAGCAATCCTCGACTCAGTGAAACAAGTGTACTGGCTGTTCATTGAAGACACATGCAGTTCCTATCTTCAGGATTTGTCCACATGCTACTATCACCCATCTAGAACACCTCTTCACTCTTCTCCATTGATGTGAATTTTTAAACACAACTGCTCAAATCCTACCTTTTCCACTCTTGACCCTTCTGAAACCAGTTGGGTTCTTGCCTTTCTTTCCACAATGTCTGTGTTTGGTGATCTCTGGTGAGAGTAAATGAGTGAAAAGAAAACAAAATGTTAATACCAAAGACTGTGTTGAAGGACTATGCTTTCCAGAAGTAAGCTGCCGAAACTTCCTCCAAGAGATAAATGCCTTTAAGATATGCATCTGTTACTTTGCCCTCTTGAGTATCAGATATCTTCCTCTCTCAACATGGCACTTGTTTAAAATCCACTGGGGATATTTTTGCATCACTGACTGAACACACTTAGAGGGCTCACATAGCAGAACATTCTCAGGACACACTCCGTGTCTTGAGTCCAGGACATTCTCAGTGACTTGCGGCTATCAGTTTTCTTTCCAAGCATGCAGACACCACTTACGTAATTCTGGCCTGAAGGGTATTTCCAGGACACTTGTCTACAGACAAGAGCAGGGTAATTAGCACATACACGATGGCCCATACAAAAGGAGGACAATTAGGATAAAAGTTGGAATGGTCCAGATTTTAAACTGAAACTGCTAGCTTGAGAAGGACTCAAGACAAAGGCTCTACGGGGTGTGGGCCAGGAAAAGTGGCTTGGCATGGTGTTAGAAAGTCCGCATGAAAACACGGGATATGATTTATTTTATGCTTTCTTTTTTTGTTCTTTTGTTTTTGAGACGGAGTCTCGCTGTGTCACTAGGCTGGAGTGCAAGTGCAGTGGTACAATCTTGGCTCACTGCAACCTCTGCCTCCCAGGTTCAAGGGATTCTCCTGCCTCAGCCTCCTGAGTAGCTAGGATTGCAGATGCCCACCACCACACCTGGCTAATTTTTGTATTTTTTGTAGAGACAGGGTTTCACCATGTTGGCCAGGCTGGTCTTGAACTTGACCTCAAGTAATCCACCTGCCTTGGCTTCCCGAAGTGCTGGGATTACAGGCATGAGTCCCTGCACCTGGCCATGAGGATATGATTTAGACCCCTAGCATGTTTGCAATGCACACTGGACACTTGCAGATCTCATGTTTGAATGACGGGAATTGACTAACTTTTCAATATGCTAAGACGGGTGGACTTTGGTCAAGGGAGGTCAGGAGCATCCAAGTAGTTGGAAGAGTTCTGAAGTCGTTGTATAACCGATTGCCTTAATGCAGCAAATGTTCTGTGGATAATATCTTCCTGCTGAGTTACATCAAATGGAAATCGAGCTGTGTATTTTCTTAGCATCTTAGGCCACAGTGCCCTGTGCGTTTAACTCAAAACTCTTTAAGCTATAATGGAACGCCCTTAATGGATCATTTGGCATATGTGGTGATGCTTACATGAAACAAACTTCTAAAAAATTTAAACTAAACCTTTTAGAACTTCCCACTAGGGAGCACAGTTGTGTTGAAAGGCAATATAATTTGTGACATCAGAAGACTCTTGTTAGTCCCTTTAGAAAGTGTTCCTCTTTTCATTTTCCTGACTACATTTTCTTTTTTTTTTTTTTTAAAGAAAATAGATTATTTCATTAGATGAAACATTTTAGGATGTATTTTTTTTTTTTTTTTTTTCAGGAATCACATGCAAGGTAATAGACTGTTCTGGTGATTTCCATATAGCACAAGTTACATACAAGTAATATTTTATTGAGGTTTTCTGGCCCATTATTTTTATAGGTAAAGTTATATTTAGGGAGGGGTAATGGTGTGTCAGGGAAAACGGATGCTGAGACATAATTAACTTACATTTTAAAGAAAGGCAAGTTAGACACCGGTCTTAGCATGTAAGTTGTAACAATTAGAAAGGGATCTTTATTCTAAAATTATTAACTGCAATAATTAACTTTTAATAAACTCTGATTCTGAGATACTATTGGTTGGTATGACTAAATTTAAAGGTCAGCATTTTGTGGTTGCACACATGTATCTATGTATTTATTTTACTATGATGCAATTGGTAAAACTCTTTTTTTTTGTATTTTGAGTAGAAGTCAGTAGTAGTTTGCAACATAAATCCAAAAGAATTTAACAAGCAAACTGTTCAGCGTGATTCTGTCTTTCTATTTGTATGAGTGAGGTTTGATGACCCTTGGACCACAAAAGTTTCAATTGTAGACAAAGTGCAACCCAGCACACTCCCGTAAACTTTTAAATGATCCAGCCTGATGACCGTAGCTACAATTAGAAAGAATATTATAGTTCATTTTTCATTTGTTTATATATACACAGTAACTTATTTTATATGCAATCTTGATGCATAACTCAGTAATTATGACACAGTTACCCCCAAATATCTGGGCTATCTGAATTAAAAAATGTTCTTAATAACCTTGTATTTCTTTCTGAAGAACTTGTAAAAAAGAATGATTGCTTTTCAGAGAAGCAAAGGATAATCAGAGAGCCCAGAGTGGGGGAAATCTCTTCTCTTGGCCTTTGCTTGGGACTCATCCATCTGCTGGCTCTGTACTCAACCATCTATTAAAGCAAACGAGCAGACTCATATTCTTTTTCTGTGGAAGAGCTCATTACCTCTCACCTTTAAGATGAAGCTCTAACTTCTTACATAATGCTCAGTGCAGTAATACTGGGGTCAAGACTGGAATTCTTCCTTAAAGCAAGTTATTGGATTATGATTCTATAGTCAGGGACCTCAGTAATCTTTGGCGTATCTTTTGTTTGTTTGTTTGTTTCCTTCAAGCCTGGAATCCAGAGCAGATTTCTTTGGTAAAGAGATGATGCTTTAATTGCTTCAACCACTATTTTATTTACCAGGCGCTTAAATAATGCTGACTCTTTGCCAGATGTGTGAAAATATCTTAGAAATAATTAACTCCTTTAATCCTCACAATGACGCTAAGATAGACTCTGACTCTTTCTATTTCATGAATGAGTAAGTCACACGCCCAAGGTCACAAAGGTAGACAGGAGCAGAGGCAGGATGTGAGCACAGGCATCGGCTCCGGAGTCCATGTCCTTGGCCACAGTCTCTGCTGCCATTAAACCATCCATACAGGTCATCTTCTGGAACCTAAACTCTCACATGCCCTGGCTGGTGTCTCTAAGCCTGTCTTGGAGGATGCATCAGCGTCCTCATGGTTCAGCATCCCCCAAAGAAACCCCACACATTTACATCCCACCACCACCTTCCCTTCTTGCAATCCAGACACAGTGGATGCCTGGATGAGATTTCTCAAACTTTGGTGCCTTTATACTTCTCCTCACTTCACTCTTATGGGAAGTCTTTTCCCTTTTTATTCATAGGATATTCTCTCAGTGACTTTTCAAGATATAGCTCTTTTGACTATTGCCTCCTTCTGGCAGATTGAAGCACGTGCTTGGTCCATACCACTCCAGCGCTTCCTGTTTGATCATGGCCCTCTTATGTCAGCTTTCAGCCTCATTTGAGTCCTTTTGGACTGCATTTGGGATTAGAGGCCTGGTTCAATAGGCCCCGGAGCCTCATAATTCTGGGTGGTGAGTGTGGGGCCAAGGTCCCACCTCCTTCCTTAAGAAACCCTATAGAATTTTTAAGAGCTGACTACCTTTTGAGAAATGCTTATTATCATTATATGCTTGACATGCTCCTTCTTAACTGGATCAGCCAATCTGTTGAAATAGCTCTCATAACTATAATAAATTGTCTGGAACTTGAGCTTCAGAATACAGATATATCACTAGAAAGATCTAATTGAGTTTAACTTTTATTTTTTACTATTTTTTTAACCAAGCAGCAGCACTGATGGGTTTCACTTTTAAAGACATACGTATTTACAAGACTCTGACCAAAATGCTAAGAACGGATGTGAAACAACACTCCACCAAAACATTACACTGAAAGAATATTAATTTCATATTAAATATGCCTATCATAGCCTCATGAATACACAGTTATTAGTATTTCCATAGGAGCTTAAAATGCTCAATAGTTAAGAGATTCCTCAGCAATTTATTTCTTGTTAGGATTTCTCCAGTAATCTGTAATAGTTTTGGCAAACTGAAACAACAATATATTGCTATAATCACATAAATCTCCAACAGTTCTTTAGTCAGCCTGGTTCTGATATTTGAAAAACAGATATATTATTTTCACATGCAAACTGAGGATAAGAAAATGTCAGAAAAAATCAGTTCTTAAGCCAAGTGTGCATTACAACAAAGTTTTTAATGTTTTAAAACATTCTTAGCTGGGTGCGGTGGTTCATGCCTTAATCCCAGTGCTTTGGGGGTCCGAGGTGGGTGGATAACTTGAGGTCAGGAGTTTGAAACCAGCCTGGCCAACATGGTGAAACACTGTTTCTACTAAAAATACAAAAAAAAAAAAAAAATAGCCTGGCATCATGGCACATGCGTGTAATCCCAGCTACTCGGGAGACCGAGGCAGGAGAACCCCTTGTACTCGGGAGATGGAGGTTGCAGTGAGCTGAGATGGCACCATTGCACTCTGGCCTGGGCAATAGAGTGAGACTCCATCTCAGAAAAATAATAATACAGAAAGAAAAAAAATTTCTTACAGTCGGTACCCTTAGGTGCACCTCATGTGACTAATTCCTGACTCTTTAATATACTATAACTATGTTTTATTTCTCAGGGAAGTGAAATTTCTTAATAATTGTAAGAAAAGTAAAGGAAGTACATATTTTGGGTAAATAAACTACCTGTCTGGAAAATCTTGTTTTAAGTAGAATCAGCACTCGGAATCGTTGTCTACATCAAATATATTTCAGGACAAACAGAAACAAAAGTGCCCAGAAAAGGGGAGAAACTAGGACATCAACATAAAGAAGTCCTCAGGTGTGTGCTCGAGTGATGTGTATTTGTGTTGTCTCATAGGATGATTTCAGGAGCAGTTGAAATAATAACAAAAGATTCTCTTTCCTTTCATGTGCAGGCAGTATGGGGCAATAGTTTGAGAAACACTGAAGAGAATAATTAAATGATCAACTGCAAAGATATTAGGAATGTTTGAATAGTGTCTGTCAAGAAGTTACCTTGGCTAAAGAGATTTGAGTTTTATTTTTACCACTTGT
Organism: Chlorocebus sabaeus; assembly: GCF_047675955.1. NCBI lineage: Eukaryota > Metazoa > Chordata > Mammalia > Primates > Cercopithecidae > Chlorocebus > Chlorocebus sabaeus. The sequence continues at coordinate 84,834,789 of NC_132906.1, forward strand.
GAAGTGCTGTTAAAGTTAATATATGTTTTTGTCTTTTTCTGAGGTTAAGTGTTTACTTGGGGATTCCGGTGCATTTTGATGTGGAGATGTTTTAAAAGTAACTTGAAAAAAAGCATGAACACATTACTGTAAAGTGAAGTACACTGTTGCCAAGAATGGCTGGCTTTTAATTTTTACCTTGACTCACTTCGCTATTGAATTGAACAATAACTTCTTTTGTCAACAGACGAAATGAAACAAAATGACATCTATATTCTACATGTTTCTTCCCACGAAAAAGAAGCACTCTATTGGTAACTGATGCAGTCAAAAAGGGATTTGTGTCTTATGTTTCATTTACCGAAGTTCTTGAAAATGAAGTTTCTTTAGGAGCCTTTGTAAATACTCCTCTTCTACATGATAAAGGTTTTCTGTGCAAATTCATAAATTGCTATAGGAGGGAAGTTTAAATCTATTTGCTGGCACTTTTTAATTAGAAATTTTGCACACATTGTAAGTGCAGCCGTGCAGGAAACCTCCACTGATCTGAACTTGAATTTATTCTACCCAGTTTTTACCTGGGAGGCTTTGATTTCCAGTGCAATTAATTAAGCAAACACGAAGGAAGTTGGTACTCTTTATAAAACAAAGGCCCTTACATTGAGGCTTTCACGGGTCTTATAAGTAGACAGTTCTCCTAAATCCTGCTTCACAGATCTTTTGATTCTCTCCCAAAAGCTTTATCCTATTCCAATTGATACTCATCACCACAGGAGGTTTGCTACTTGCAAATTTCTCTATTGCTGCTTTCATTTCCTTTTTAGTAATAGAGGCAATCAGTTTCTCATTATCCAGAAGATCCAGTTTTGGCATTTTAATTTTAGCCAGAATTTTCATAATCTCTTATCAGCTGCTAACTCTGATGCAAATATCGGTTTGGAGAACAACAACAAAAAGAAACTTTTTACATTATTGCCATCTAATGATAAGATACACAACCTACTGAACTAAAACTGTGGTCTTTCTGATTTTGATTCTTATTAATATATTTGTTACTCCTGACACTGAGATACTCATTTACAAAATGGAATAGAGATTTATTAAGAAAATCACAGTACATAATAATACTCATCTTTAAGATTCATTAGATTTCTGCTTTGGGAATAGAACCGCATCCGTTATTATCAGGATCATGGAGAACAGGTTTGGGTCCTAGAAGGAACAAATTAGTGCCCCTCAGTGAGGGAGGTATTGTCCTGAAAGACTGCAATATAGTTGGGCCTGACTAGTCTCTGGTAGTTTTGGGCCAATCGTCCTCCCCACCCTAATCATTAGCCCTGTGTGTTTTTGAAGAATTAGAAGTTAGAAGAACTACCATTTAGGAGAACAGAAAAGAACAAATAAAAACTGGAGAAAAAATTCAAGGGCTTTATAATTCATATTAGTAGACACATTTTACAAAAACAAAGAAATGACTTTCTTATTACAAAATATATAGTGCTTCACAAAGAACACTGGAAAGCAATCTGTGCTTGTAGTCTTTGACATTCATTTGGTATTTAGGGGTCCGGGATCCAATTTTAAACTTACTTTTTAACATTAATTTGTATAAACATGTTTGAAATTCTATATGATTTATTTGAGTAAGCTTACTTTTATGTGTGTGTGTGTGTGTGTGTGTGTGTGTGTGTGTGCGCATTTAGAGATGGGGCCTCAGTCTTTTGCCCAGGCTAGAGTGTAGTGGCATAATCAGAGCTTACTGTAACCTTGACCTCTTGGGCTCAGGTGATCCTTCTGCCTCAGCCTCCCAAGTGGCTGGGACCATAGTCACACATCACCATGCCTAGCTGACTTTTAAAGTTTTTTTTGTAGAGACAAGGTCTTGCTATGTTGCCTGGGGCTGGACTTGAATTCCTGGGCTTAAGTCATCCTCTTGTCTCGGCCTCCTGAAGTGCTGGGATTACAGGTGTGAGTGACCACACCTGGCTTATTTATGTTATAATTTCACTGATTTTATTAATTTAATTTGTAAGTGATTCATTTTTTATTTTTTGGACCTGTGTTCCTGATGGTACATCCATCTGCTTTGGGGCAGCATTTCATAGACTCTGGGAGCTGGGAGTTTCTTTAACCTGCCAGTCTGTCTAGTGGGACAGCAGCCTATGGGCTTGAGGGCTAGACAAGGGGCACTCTAGTGTCCTTGTTGGAATCTTGGACTCTTTCATTAGTCAGAAAGGCAGCACTGGGAGACTGCAGTTATTAGGAAAAGCAGACAGTCTTTCTTGCCCCCTTGAGCTGCAGCTGCTTCATCCTGAGTTAGGAGCATATCACTGTGGCACAAGGAAATGTATTTTACATAAAAGGAGAGAGACAACTAACAGTCAGGTCACCTTCTGTGTGACTGAGGCTCAAAGCGCCAATTCTTTTAAAATTCTGCTGACTCCTGCTGCAGGCCATCCTGGCTGATCCTCGGCTGAGTTGACAGGGACGTTCATCTGAGAAAGAGGATTCTGATGAGGGTGGGAAGCAGTGGTGTGTGGCGGGGTAGGGGGTCCCCAGGGGTTGTGGTCTAGAAGGGTCACGGTGAGTTGTAGAACAGAAGCCCTCAGCATAGGTTAATTCAGTACCCACCAAGAGAGACACATTGTTGTAGGCATGGCGGATGTTTGTGAATAGCATGTGGTCTTCACACATTAGAGACCCTTCCCGTGGAAATCTGCATATCCACATGTTGGCAATGCTACAGAGGGACGATTTCTGCCTGAGTCAGAGAAGGTGTCTGGTGTAGGTAACTCTGATATGAGGTTTGTGGGGTGAAGGGCTCACCAAGAGAGGAAACACAGGGATGGAAGGGGGTGACAAGGGCATTCCTGTTGGAGCTGCACCCCATGGCATGAATCATGAGGCTCCAAGGTAGATTTTGTGGAGTGCAGTGGTGACCTGGTGTGTCTGCCGCATAAGGGAGGGGTAGGGAAGGAAAGTGGAAATGTGGACTAGGGTGAGTGGGAAGAATCCTCTATCAGTGCAAGTAAGTACACATTGTATGTAGATGAAGCAGGACACTTTTACTCAGTGGGATGATATGATCACATACCCGTTTGGAGAAGCTAGCTCTGTTGGCCTCAGAGTATGGATTGAAACTGAGGAGAGATTGGGGGAGGGGAATGACATAGGCATGTGTATGGCTGATGCAGAGGACCTGAGCTAAGACAGTAATATCCAGTCGAGATGCTGGATTTGAAATAAAATTCAGAGACAGAAGCAACTGGGCTTAGAAAATGCAGCAAAAAGAGAGGGGCTAACCGTAAGATCTTGAACTTAGGGATATAGGAGATGGTTTTGCCATGAACAAAGGGAATGCAGGCAGGGGACAGGTTGGATTAGTAGGGAGAGATGATTCCAAATGGTGGAGCCCATACTCCAACTCAATGCAAATACAGAAACACTTCTATTTCCAGCATCTGAGCCTCTCCCAGCATGGTCGCCATTACTGACAGAGCCTCAGAAGACTTTTTTCCATGATAGAAGAATATTTTTTGGGACAATTTTAGATTTACAGCAACTTTTAAAGATAGTATAGCAATTTTCTATGTATTATGCATCTAATTTCTATTATTAACATCTCAGATAAGTATGGTACGTTTTTTACAATTAATGGAACAATCTCAATTTATTATTTTAACTAAAGTCTGCAGTTTATTAAGATGTCCTTAGTTTTTACCTAATGTCCTTTATTTCTGTGCCAGGATCTCATCTAGGATACCACAGTACATTTAGTTTCATGTTTTCTTGGTTGTGACATTTTCTCTAAGTTTCCTTTTTTTCTCCTTTCAGAGACAGAGTCTCTCTGTTGTCCATGCTGGAGTGGAGTGGCATGATATTGGCTCATTGCAGAGTTAAACTTCTGGGCTCAAGCGATCCTCCCACTTCAGCCTCTCAAGTAGCTGGGATTACAGGTGCACACCACCATGCCCAGATGATTTTTGTGTTTTTGGTAGAGATAGGGTCTCACTTTGTTGCCCAGACTGTTCTTGAATTTCAGGGCTCAAGTAATCCTCCTGCCTTGGCCTCTCAAAGTGCTGAGATTATAGGTGTGAGTCATTGTGCCTGGCTCAAGTTTCTTTGTTCTTGACAACCTTGATAGTTTTGAGAATGCCAGGTCAAACACCATCCCTCAGTTAGGCTTTTCTTATGATTAGACTGGGCTTATAGGTTTTTGGGACAAAGATCACATAGGCAAAGTACAACTCTCATCACATTATATCAAGGGAGCACACTGTGAATATGACATAACTAGTTTTTTTTTTCCCTTTTTTTAGAGATGGGATCTTGCTATGCTGCCCAGACTGGAGTGCAGAGGCTATTCACAGGCATGATCATAGTGTCTTACAGCCTCAAACTCCTGGCATCAAGCAATCCTCCTGTCCCAGCCTCTTAAGTAGCTGGGACTACAGGTACAGGCTTCCATGCCTGGCCATGATTTATAAGTGATATTGACCTTGATTACCTGGCTGAGGTAATGTTTGTCAGGTTTCTCCACTGAAAAGCTACTTTTAAAAAAATTCCTTTTTCATGATGCACTCTTTGGAAAGAAGTCACTATGGGTGGCTCAGAGTTAAGGAGTAGGGATTGACACTCCACCTCCTTGAGGGTGACATATTTACATAAATCACTTGGCATTTTGCACATGAGATTTGTTTTTTCTCCCTCATTCATTCATTTACTCAATCACTTATTTATATCAGTGTGGACCATGGATATTTAATTTGTACTTTGGGTTATGATACAGTACTACTTTATCCTGTTGCTAAATTGCTTCTGCCCTGGCCACTGGGGCTCTTTCAGTTGGCTCCCGTGCCAGCAAGGGGCAGTTGTAAACACATGCTAGGTTGTGTCACCATTGTCTGTGTCAGAGGGAGGGCTGGGATCCATCAGGAGAGCCCTTGAGGTCTGCCTGCAGATGTCATGGGGAATGGAGAGCAGAGGCTGGTGGGCCCAGAGTTCTGTGTTCAGCAACTCAAAGGTTCTACACATTCTTAAGCAGGAGGGTAACATCATGAATAGTGTCTTGGATGATTTCTTTGGAAGCTCCATGCATTGTGTAGTTTCACTCATTTATTCATTTAACAAACTTATAAAAATCCTGTTCTATCACCTGCTGGGGAATGAGGGTGGAACATGATGGAGAAAGAGAACTAACACTTACCGAGAACCTACCTGCTACATGGCATTTTATACCCTCAATTCCAATTAATTCTCATAGCAACCCAATGAGTTAGGCATTGCTTTCAACATTTTATAGCTAAGAAAACTGAGTTTGCTCTAAGAATAGCCAGTTGCCAGGTACAAAATCTAACTACCCTGTAACTGCTGTCCTATGAGGTGGCACAAGCCAACCATATGAGACATCTAACCAATCCCCAGTTGTTCCAGTGTCTTAGCCCCAGCACCAGAAATGTAAATGAAGAAACCTTCTGATGATTCCAGTCCCTGCCAGCGAACAACTGCAATTGCACAAGAGACCCTGAGCAAGAACCGCCTAGCTGAGCCCAGTCAACACTTAGAACTATGAAAGATAATAAATTGTTTTATTCCACAGAGTTTTGGAGTAGTTTGTAGCAATACAAAACTGATAACTAGCAAACACAGGTGTTTTTTTCCTCTGCACCATCTTCCCTCTGGTAGTGGCTGCTGTTCTGACAAGGATTCTAGATTGAAGCAAAGAATATTGGAAGCCATTACATTTATCTATTGAGGATGCCATGTGGGTCTGGCTTGAGCTAGGTGTTTGTTGATGAGAAGAGGCAGAACTAGGTGCCATCTTAAGAGAACTTGCATTAGAGCAGGAAAGAATTTGCATTAGTGCATTGCAGAGGGAAAACGTAGTGAGTTTGTTATCAGATAGTATTGAATTAACAATTGCTTTCTCACTTCCTGGTAGTCTAACCTTGGGCATATTCTTTAACTCTGATTCTCAGTTTCTTTATCTTTACAGTTGGGATTATCTGAGGATAACAACAGATCCAATGAGGCAATAGTAGTAGGTACTCAATAATTGTGTTCCCATAGTTTTCTAAACATATCTCTATTATAGCACCCATTGCATTGCATTTGAATGGTTTATTTTCCAGTTTGTCTCCAAAATACTCAAGTCAAGTAGACTCTCAGCTTCCTTAGGAAAGCTTGTATTACATATTTTGTATTCTTGCTGATTAGCACAGTATACAGAACAGATATAAATAGCTGCTGAATGAAAGAAGGAATTGATGAATCAGTGAGTAAAGATGAATTGTGGAATGAAAGAAGGATAAAAAATAACTTGAAGGTAACTAGCCTATTTGATTTGGGGTTTGAAGGTAGCATTTGTTAAGAGGGGGAAAACCAAGGTGGAAAGAATTCTAAGAACAATAGAAAGTGGTTGGTAGTAATAGACGTAATACTAGTCTGAGAAAGAGATCTGGCCAAGAAAAAAGTTACAATAGAGTGTTCAGAAGCCCCAGATGAAGGTGTTAAGGAAGAAATGGGTGCTGAAGGAGTGGAAGCAGCATTGGAGTCCTCAGGGTTGGCTAGAGATGCCTGTATCCACACATATAGAGTATATGCTTTATCCCCTGAGGAGTTGATTTAGCAGAAAGTGGACATATTAGATTGCATGATACTTAAAGAACACATTTTCTACTCATCCAATCATCAAATATTTATGAATCATCCAATGTATTCTAGCAACTCTGCCCAGCATGGGAACATTGTGCTGATCCAAGCATGTATAATATTTCCCCCTTATCAAGCGTATGTTCAAAAGAGAAGAGAGTCATTGAACAAATTGTCAACCAAATAAATATGTAACTATTAATTGAATAAATATGTAACTATTAATCTCAACTTGTGAAGAGAAAAGACAGAGACTGCTCGCTTTTCATCAATTCCATTCTGTCCATCTTTCATCAGAGAATGCTTGAATTTCAGCTAAGAACATGACCAGGCATCTAGCATCTTTTGCAACCTGCCCAGTGACTAAGTTCTGGCCAATGGTAAATAAACAGAATTATTATTATTGTTTTTATGATCACTTCTTGAGTGTGCCTCAGAAAGGAATCATGTATATTCTCTTGGTCTTTCCCTGCTTCCTGCTGGCTGGAATATAATAACTGAAACTGCAGCCTTCCACTGCAAGATAGAAACCGTGAGTTGGAGACTGTAGAACTTCCCATATAGTCTTGGACTATGGATTATAATGGGGCAGAGGAATGAATTTTCATCTTATTTAAATCATTGCATATTTTGATCTATTTGTTATTGCTGTTTAGCCCATATCTTAACTAGGAAAACTACAAAAGAGGGTGTATTTGTTTGCTCAGGTTGCTATAACAGAATAGCATAGATTGGGTGGTTTAAACAGCAGAAATTTATTGTCTTACAGTTCTGGAGGCTGCAAGTCTGAGATCAGGATGCCAACATGGTTGGGTTCTGGTAGGGACTCTCTTTTTGGTTTGTAGACAGCCACTGTCTTTCTGTGTCCTTACATCAGGACTGGGATAAAGAGAAAGAGAGAGGGAGAGAAATAGAGAGAGCAAGAACAAGAGAGCATTCTGGCCTCTTCTTATAAGGGCACTGATTCCATCATAAGGGCCCCACCCTCATGACCTCTTCTAACCCTAATCATCTTTCAAAGCCCCCATCTCCAAACATCGTCACATTGGGGGCTAAGGCTTCAATATATGAATGTTTGTGGGACACAATTCAGTTCATAGTAGAGGGCAAGGGGAGGACCCAGTTTAAATAGGAGTAAAGGGACAGGAATCTCCCACGAGGAAGTATATTTGAAGCTGAATGAAGAAGAGTGATCCAGATAGAAGGAATAATGTGTATAAAACCCTTAAAGTGGGAAGGAACTTGATATTTTCAAAGAAGTATGAGGGAAAGCAGGTGAGAAAGGATCGGGGTAATCCCAAGTGAAACAGGAAGTCACTGATGGGTTTTAAGTAATGGGTTACCGTAGACTGATTTGCATTTCCAAAAGCTTCCTCTCTACTGGGGGTATTGGAAGGAAAAGCAATGGATGAGGGGGTATCGCTCAGCCTCACGGAGGGGATGATGGCAACTAGCCCTAGAGCTGTTGTTGGAGCTGGAGAGAAGCGATGAATTTGAATGACATTTTGAAAGTAGAACTAACAGGTCGTTTTAATGGATGGGATGTGTGTCAGGGAGAAGTAAGGAGCTTTCAGGGTGATCCCCAACTTTTGAGAGGGAGGAGACTAGAGGGCGGAAAAAAATTGGCAGATTAAGACCACATGTCCAGTGTCTTTTGAAGATGTTATATGGAAAAAGAGCACCAGATCCAACATTCAGTACCCACCATTGTCAATTACTAGCCATGCCCTTGGGAATGTCACAATTTTACCAACAAAGAAAAGAAAACAAGGTTTTGAGATTAAGAAACACAAAGTCAGCATTTTGAACTTAAAATTCACAGAAGTAATATGTCGTAGTAGAAAGCATGGGCTGTGAAGACAGGTGTGCAGTTATATCACTTCTTTATTGGGTGACCTTGAGGAAGTCACTTAAATTACTAGAACCTCAGTTTTCTCATGTGAAAAAAAAATAGTGGGCTTGTCTTGTGGAATAAAAATGATAATTTCTGTAAAGCAATAGCAGACTGTCTGGCATGGTAAGTGCCAAGTAGATATATGCTTAATTGCTCCAAGTAACTTACATTTACTGTTCAATATGTGTAGAAATCAGATAATTTAATTGTATATTTATATTCCGAAACTCAGAAAGGGGAAGACTGAGAGACAAATACAGGCTGATTTGCCTGGACAACTGCAATCATTACACTGCTCTCTTTCTCCCCAGGTCGGAATATCCAAAGTGGGAGGTGAGTCCCTGAGGGGTATTGGAGTTGGACCCTGTAACTCACTGGTCAACATGTTCTGTTTTACAATTTTCCGGAAGGTAACAGTGATCTTCTGGAAAAGTTATCAGGCACCAATAGTAAGCTCTGAATGCAACTTCAACAGTTGTCATTATTTTTTAGATTTTTCATTTATAGAAAGTCCACGCAGCTTCCCGGAATTTGGGTGCCTTCGCTCAATGTGCTGTGGGGAAGTGGTCTGAGCCTACAGCAAGAACACCATTTTCATAGTTAATAACTAAATAGCCAACAAGGGCACCCACTCAAAGGGGAAACCTGGCCAAGGTATTAGGATTTGTACTCAGAAAAATGCCTAAGGTATTTCATGGATATTTGATGAAAGTACCTGGTCATCACCATGATTTTAAATTCCAGTGACCTGGAAATTTCGAAGGATGATTTTTTTAAAGGTGTTTACTCTTTTTCATCTCAGTGTGTGTTGGATGGTGCAGAATGCATTCCTTCTGTAGAGTTACCCACAGGAGACAGCCTTCTTCTCAGTGTGGCAGAGGGGCCGTTGCGGGAACCCCTGAGGTAGCTGGACATTTATCTGGACCTTGGTGAGAGAACCTGGCCCCTTGGTGCTTCGAAAAGATGTGCAGTTTAGATGGAAACCTTTGGAAGTGCAACACTGGAGAAGTGGTGGGATTTTGCCTCCACGGGTGCAACTTGATCCTACTGGGAAACAAGGATTTGCCTTTTAGAGAGTTTTGCCTCTATCAGATGATTATAATGAGATCCTTCAACTTCTCCTTAGGCATTACTCTTGCACCTGTTGCTTGTGGGGCTTGGATTTTTAATATGCTAGATACCACTTTATGTCTCATTCCCAGTGCTGGATTTTAGCAATGCACAGGCAGAAAGCCTGACGTTCCACAGCCATATGCTTGCATCGTTACTTAAAGAGAAAGATAGAAGGAGTGGAAAACTTTGATATTTGTTATTTTAATTTTTCAAACAAAAGGAGCAGAATGAATTTCCAGAAGTGAGAACAAAACTAAATCGTGCTGAAGAGAAAATCTATTCTTCTATCCTTTGGACTTATCTTTTTTTTTTTGTACAAGTGGATTATATGCAGGTTAAAATAATTATAAAACTTGGAATTTATCCAGTTGTGTAGTGGGTAATTACAGAGTTGCTTTGTTTAATGATGTGGTATTTTTATAGAAGGACATTTTTAACCTTTGTCACTAGTGCCAAATGGAAGGAGACACAGCCCTTCATAATAAGTATCATAATTCTAATTGCATCTAAAGTTTATTTAGAAGCAATTCATTTTTAAAGACATGTTCCAGTTTATGTACTTTGTTTTTAGTAGGTAAATATTGCTGAAGTAAATTGGTTTGTGGTAACAAAAGTAAAGTAAGAGCAAGTGCTTGTTAATAATCTGTTCCACTATTCATATTTCCAAAGTCCAGCTCTGGCTAACAGAGACACTGCAAATTCATTTCTAAAACACAAGGCAAGGCCCTTATATAATCAAGTGGCTCATTAGAGAAGATCAAAGCATGTCAAAATACACTTTAAAAATCAGAACTAAAGTATTGTATTTAAAAAGAAGATCAAAGTGGACACCATGTCCAGAGATCCTTTGCATATATTATCCTTCTGTATTATTGTCAGAAGTGACTTTCATTGACATTCACTGTAAGTCCATGCACGTACTAATGATAGATTAAACAGTTAAACCACCACATTTATTCATTTGACATGATTATTGGGTGACTTACGTGCAAAGCGATGTGAAACCCAATACCGCATATAGTGCCTGTCTTTTGTCTTTGAAATGCTGCTACTGAAGTGGCACTTTCAAAAGAGAAGTCATGACACCTTAAATGTTGTCTTGAGGCCAGGATCATTTAAAATAATTAATAGAAGTGGAAAATGTATTAAAATTTCTAAAGGCTTTAAAATATGAATTTCACTAAAATCAAACATTTATTGAGCACCTCATGCACAAGGTACAGGGCTAGACAAAGTGGGTTGTGCAAAAAGGAATTAAACATGGTCTCTGTCCTTGAGAAGCCTTTGGTTTAATGGGGAGACGGTATATGCAGATCTATGATATGATAGGAGTTAGAGAAAGTGAGAGACAAGATGCTGCATGATCACAGAGGTAAGAGGATTTGCTGTGTTCACGAGCAGCAGGAAAGGCTCCATATGGGGACTGAGTCAGACCCTGAAGTACAGGTTTCAAAGCATATAATGAGGGAAGAGCCTTCTCCGTGGGTACTACTGTGGACAAAGGATGGAGGTGAGGAAGTACACTGTGCATTTAAGGAAGCATTTCTGTGTAGCTGTGCTAAATGACCTATGAGGGGGATCACTGCATGAATGGCAGAAAAGGAAGAGGATGCAGTGGAAAGTTTCAGTGATCTGAACGTGATGATCTGAGTTTATAGTCTGATATGGTTTGGCTATGTCCCCACCCAAATCTCTGTTTTCATGACAGTGAGTGAGTTCTCAGGAGATCTGATCGTTTTATAAGGGTCTCTTCCCTCTTTGCTCCTCACTCTTCTCTCTCCTGCTGCCGTGTGAAGAAGGCCCTTTGCCTTCTACCATGATTGTAAGTTTCCTGAGGCATCCCACAGCCTTGTGGAACTGTGAGTGAATAAAACCTCTTTCCTTTATAAATTATCCAGTCTTGTAATATTTTTATAGCAGTGTGAGAATGGACTAATACATAATCCTTCTACTTATTAACCATATGAATTTGGGTGTCATGTACCTTTTGGAACCTTAGTTTTCTCAGGTCTAAAAGGATGTACTTAATTTCTGGCTGGATGGTTAGAATAAGCTAGCTTGCACTGCAATAACAAACAAACTCTGAAATCTCAGGGACTTAAAACAATAAAAATGGAATGTTTTCTAACATCAGAGTTTAATTTGGTTTCTAGGGGTGGGAGCTCTGCTGCAGCATGAGTTTTGAGCACTTCATCTTGAGATGCCTTTGCCTCCCACACAGGTCTCCACATTCGCCACCAGAGGGGAAGAAAGAGGGAAAGAGTGTGGGCAATCTTTTAGGGAGCAGGTGTAGAAGTGCATTAAGTCTGTTCACACTCCATAGACAAGAACCAGTCCCATGGTTCCACCTAGATGTCAGAGGCTTAGAAATCGAGTCTTCGGTGTGCCCAGGAGGAAAATGAAGTGTGTTGGGATGCGAATCTCCAATGTTACTGTGAAAATAATTCATAGGGCACTGGGTCTGAAATAGTATGTATGAAAGGACTAAGGCAATGCAAGTCACTCCTGTCATGTTAGTTTCTTAAGACTGAAAATAGATAGGGGCCAGCATATCAGGGGGCTTCAATTGTTGTCAATTAGACAATTTATAATTTACTCCCTAGGTTGTGGGATTAAAAGCTTTTGAAGACGGGAGTTGAAAAAAATTTTGCTTGAGGAAGATTGGGCAACTACCTATAGGGCTGGAGGGTCCCGGGGAAACCCGTAGACAACGGTCTTTTGTGGTTGTTGAGGGACTATAGAGCCTGGATGAAAGCCAAAGCCAAGGTTCTGGAAAGGCAGGCAGGGAAGTAGGAGGATGGCAGTAGACTGAGATATTTTATTCATCTTTATATCCACAGTATCTTCCACAGAAGCAGTACCTTCACATGTGGTAAATAAATGTTGCTGAATGAATCAATAATGACTTAATGAATGGATGAGGAAATGAATTCCATTTTGCAGAACAGTTAATTTTGCATTTGACTTTCTCTCCATATAGATGATAAATCCTTCGAGGTTGGAAATCTTTTTTTTTTTCCATCATGAAAGGTCATGATATGGGGCTAATATGCACAAATAATTTATGGCTCTGGGTGGCAGTGAGTCCTCATGCATGCAAATCGGGGAAGAGAAATTTGCAGCTGGGGATTATCCTGGCGACGCCAAGACTAACAAACAATGGAGGGACAAAGCCCATGGACCTGGGGAGACTGAATCAGTGCAAGATGGGAAAAGAAAACTGGCCTATGCAGTTTAAATCTTTTATTGATTTCAGCATAAGTTTCTCACTCAGCAGCATGACATTTTAAATAACAAAGTATTCCTTTGTTAAAATCCAGAGGATTATATGAAATAAACACTACTTCATATGAGAAACTCAGAGTTGAAATAAATGAAAATTGTAAAACCCTATCCATGATTTTACCAAAGAGAAGATAATTTTGTTTGCTTTTCAACTTAAATGTAAAATCTATGTAAACAGAATGTTATCTATGTTTGCTGTACTGTAGTGTTTCACTCCATATAATCCTCAGGATTTTAGTAATTTAGTTATTGCTTCTGATAAATCATTTAAACATTTTTGTATTTTCTGTGTTTAATGAACTTTTTTAGTCATCTGAATCAGCTGGATTGGTGGTAAAGAATTTCATAGAAATCAACAAACGTGCTCAAAATCATACAATATAGTTATCAAATCAATTATAAGGTGAAACATTCATTTATTCATTTACTAGACATTGACTGAATATCTTCTATATGATAACATAGTGGTGGCTGGGGGATTCAATGGTGAAGTAACGATAGATTAGAATCCTTTTTTTTCCAAAACATTGGAGAGCCAGTGCGTTGAATCTCTGCCATTCAACAGGCTGAAGCAGATGATGGCAAACTCTTCCAAATATTTTTGGCCAGTGGAGCTTTTCAATCAATCCTCCCTTCAACTTTAAGGAAACAATATTTGCTTTTTATTTTAGTGTGTGCTTGTAACAATAATTAAGCCATTGTTTCAGCTATGAAATGGCTAACAATCAAAGGGCTACCAACTTTGCCCTGCTTGACTTCCTAATTCTTTTTGTTTTAGAGTTAAGAGTTACCTAAAACTTGTCTAGGTATTTTCAACACACACACACATATATATATATATATATATATATATATATGCAGATATAATACATATATTGTTATATATAATATATATATTTCCATATTAAAGTGATATGTGCGCAATACTATATTTTCAATGACCTAGAGTGCAGTAAGACTCCGAGGGCATTCTTCAGCAAAGTAAATAATGTCTGAATTATACAGGGTAAACCTCCAAACTTCTGTGTTCTATTGTACTATACACACATATATGTGTGTGTGTGTGTGTGTATGTGTGTGTATATATGTATATTTCAGTATTATGAAAATTGTTCTTACAACAACTTAGTTAACTAGAGGTTAGGTGTATGAGTTAACACGTTCCTGTGCAATTAATGAAATGATTTATTATTTTGCAGGTCATTGGAGCAGAGAACAGATGCATGCAAAAGCCTCTGCAGAATTTTACTTCCTTTAGGTGATCAAGGCTAGGATCACAGGATCCTAACCACATAGATATATTTTCAAAGCAAATCCAGCTAAAGATTAATTTTACTCATTTGTAATTTTATTTGTTTGTTTATAATAATGCTATAGTGGTTTTTAAACGGACTAGACAGACATTACTCGTATCGGGAGGAGCAGAACAATGATTCTGGGAAATGTTAATCAGTGTTCCCCAAATAAAGGATATCTGATCAGATTAGCTGGGGTTAGCTAGACTGTGTGCTACAGTTCCCATTGGGTGATTCAAAATATTTATTGACGTTTTAAAGTATCCAGAAGGGCTTCGGTAAAAAAAGTATCGCACTTTGCTTGCCGTTAACAAACTAACTTAATTGTGCAAGGAAAGTCTATTTTTCTTGGCACACGATTAATGCTACATTACAAGGAAAACTACAAAATGTTTCTTTGACAGCAGTTTGGGAAGTACTGCATCAGCTAATGTAGACTATGCTTAATGCTGTTCAAAATTTTCACTCAAAATGAACCCTAAGTCTAAACTGAATACATCGGTTTAGTTTCACAGTTGTCTGCGAAGTCTTTGGCGATGACCTGGTCATCCTGTTCTACTTGAATTTTCCTAAATGTGTCATGAGGGGATGCCGCCATGCCCTGCTATGTGCTTTTCTCTTTGTCTTCTAGAATGTCCTTATGGCTAACTTACACAAAGCCTGTATGTCTCAGCTCAAGTGGGACCTGGAAAAGAGCTCCCTGACCTCCTCTAAATGTCAAGAACTGTGTTATTTTACCCCACTTTTGAGCTAACACTTAAGCCTGCCACTGACTCACGGATGCTGATAGAAGATACAACTCTCCTGGGTAAGAGACAAAGAACTTTTTCCTTCCTGCAGAGCAAGTGGCTTGCAGTGAATGCTGGTGTCAGTTCCTTTTGCCTCCCAAGTCTCACGGGGCCACACGGGGGGGGTCCTGGATGTTTAATTAGATTAATTAATTAATTAATTAATGTATTTTTATTTTATTAATTTTTTAAAAATTTTACGTTCTGGGATACATGTGCAGAACGTGCAGGTTTGTTACATAGGTATACACATGCCATGGCGGTTTCCTGGATCTGTCAACCTGTCATCTAGGTTTTAAGCCCCACATGCATTAGGTATTTGTCTAAATGCTATCCCTCCCCTTGCCCCGCCACCTGCTGACAGGTCCCAGTGTGTGATGTTTCCCTCCCTGTGTCCATGTGTTCTCATTGTTCAACTCCCACTTATGAGTGAGAACATGTGGTGTTTGGTTATTTGTTTCTGTGTTAGTTTACAGAGGATGATGGTTTCCAGCTTCATCCATGTCCCTGTAAAGGATGTGATCTCATTCAGGGTCCCGGATGTTGCTTGTGTATTTGAGAAACCCTCAGCTTAGGGGACTCCAAAATTTGGTAATAAACGAGATGCAAGCAAACCTACCTAAGTTTTGCCCAGGAGGGAGACATTACTTTTTTCTTTTTTTTGAGACAGATTTTTGCTCTTGTCACCCAGGCTGGAGTGCAATGGCACGATCTCAGCTCACTGCAACCTCTGCCTCCTGAGTTCAAGCAATTCTCCTGCCTTAGCCTCTCAAATATCTGGGATTACTGGCACCCTCCACCACGCCTGGCTAATTTTTGTATTGTTTTAGTAGAGATGGGTTTTCACCATGTTAGCCAGGTTGATCTGGAACTTCTGACCTCAGGCGATCCACCCACCTTGGCCTCCCAAAATGCTGGGATTACAAGCGTGAGCCACTGCACCCTGCCTGGAGACACTATCTTTATTGTACTGTACAACATTCTTCCCTCTGCTCCAGAAGAAGACACTTCCTATCTTCCAACTGTTCATGTACATTTTTGAAAAGAGAAAAAAGGTTGTCATGCCTCTGCTCAGAAGACGCATGAAAATGAGAAGGACCCACGGAGAACTGTCTCTCAAGACTAAAATCCTAGTCACCAACTTAGTACTTTTTCTTGAATTACTCCGACCACCAGTACAATCCCATGAT
Source organism: Chlorocebus sabaeus (assembly GCF_047675955.1). Taxonomy (NCBI): domain Eukaryota; kingdom Metazoa; phylum Chordata; class Mammalia; order Primates; family Cercopithecidae; genus Chlorocebus; species Chlorocebus sabaeus. Next base: position 84,850,984 of record NC_132906.1, read on the forward strand.
TCTGGTCTTTCTTGAACTGCTCTAAGTGGTGCTTTTCTGGTGGGGATGTGCTTTTCTTTCTGCTTTTATTGCAGCCAGCTGAATAACAGACACAGTAGGCATTCAGCAGAGTTGATGAGATACAAGGTGGTGTCTTTGAATGTTTTCTGAAGCCGTCTTCAAGCGCATTTCCCCAGTTACCTAAGGAGAACGGAGAGAGGAATGGAATAAGCAGGATTTCACTAAAAGGCTCAAATGGCTTCAGTAATTCAGGGAGGAAATCTTCCTTTCTTACAGAAGCACCAGTGCCACAGCAGCGTTGGTGGAGGCAGCAGGACTCAGTGACCTGCAACTGTTAAGGCGGGGAGAGACCACACTAACCAGAGAGCTGGCAGCCACACAGGAGCATCGAGGAAGGCAATGACAACCAACCATCGTGTCAGGGATGAAACAGGGCCTGGCAGGCAGCTGCGACACAGAGCAGCAGATAGGAAGACTATAGACCATGCAACATCTGCTCAGGAGTTTTCTGGTCACAAAAATGTGAAGAGGAAGAGGAAGAGGAAGGAGCATGTGGGAAGGAACAGAGATGGATTATACATTGGGGGAACCCAAGTCAACAAATAAACAAACAAACAAATAAATAAATAATATGCAAGTGAATGAATGCACAAATGCATAAATAACATTTTGCAGGAAGAGTTGGGGTGTGGGGGAATGGGTGGATTGGAGGATAAGGTTAGGCAAGAAACTAGCTGGACCATTGGTAGTGAAGGGCTCCTAACTTAGGTGCTTCTCAAAGGGCAGCTCTCAGTCCAGTAGCTGTTTGTCATGGGTCCATGAAGAGATGAGTGGGGAAATCGGGACTGTGTGTTTAAAAACTGTTGCAGCAATTTGACAGACGCTTCCTTTTTTTGAGACCGATAATTTATTTATTTATTATTATTATACTTTAAGTTCTAGGGTACATGTGCACAACATGCAGATTTGTTACATATGTATACATGTGCCATGTTGGTGTGCTGCACCCATTAACTCGTCATTTACATTAGGTATATCTCCTAATGCTGTCCCTCCCGCTTCCCCCAACCCCACGACAGGCCCCAGTGTGTGAAGTTCCCCATCCTGTGTCCAAGTGTTCTCATTGTTCAGTTCCCACCTATGAGTGAGAACATGTGGTGTTTGGTTTTCTGTCCTTGCGATAGTTTGCTCAGAATGATGGTTTCCAGCTTCATCCATGTCCCTACAAAGCACATGAACCCATCCTTTTTTATGGATGCATAGTATTCCATGGTGTATATGTGCCACATTTTCTTAATCCAGTCTATCATCGATGGACATTCGGGTTGGTTCCAAGTCTTTGCTATTGTGAATAGTGCCACAATAAACATACATGTGCATGTGTCTTTATAGCAGCAGGATTTATAATCCTTTGGGTATATACCCAGGATTGGGATTGCTGGGTCAGATGGTATTTCTAGTTCTAGATCCTTGAGGAATCGTCACACTGTCTTCCACAATCATTGAACTAGTTCACAGTCCCACCAACAGTGTAAAAGTGTTCCTATTTCTCCACATCATCTCCAGCACCTTTTGTTTCCTGACTTTTTAATGGTCACCATTCTAACTGGTGTGAGATGGTATCTCATTTTGGTTTTGATTTGCATTTCTCTGATGGCCAGTGATGCTGAGCATTTTTTCATGTGTCTGTTGGCTGCATAAATGTCTTCTTTTGAGAGGAGTCTGTTCGTATCCTTCATCCACTTTTTGATGGGGTTGTTTGATTTTTTCTTGTAAATTTCTTTAAGTTCTTTGTAGATTCTGGATATTAGCCCTTTGTCAGATGGTTAGATTGCAAAAATTTTCTCCCATTCTGTAGGTTTCCTGTTCACTCTGATGGTAGTTTCTTTTGCTGTGCAGAAGCTCTTTAGTTTAATTAGATCCGGTTTGTCTATTTTGGCTTTTGTTGCCATCGCTTTTGGTGTTTCAGATATGAAGCCCTTGCCCATGCCTATGTCCTGAATGGTATTGCCTAGGTTTTCTTCCAGGGTTTTTATGGTTTTAGGTCTAACATTTAAGTCTTTAATCCATCTTGAATTAATTTTTGTATAAGGTGTAAGGAAGGGATCCAGTTTTCTTTCTACATATTGCTAGACAGTTTTCCCATCACCATTTATTAAATAGGGAATGCTTTCCCCATTTCTTGTTTTTGTCAGATTTGTCAAAGATCAGGTGGCTGTAGATGTGTGGTATTATTTCTGAGGACTCTGTTCTGTTCCATTGGTCTATATCTCTGTTTTGGTACCAGTACCATGCTGTTTTGGTTACTGTAGCCTTGTAGTATAAAGTCAGGTAGCGTGATGCCTCCAGCGTTGTTCTTTTGGCTTAGGATTATCTTGGCAATGTGGGCTCTTTTTTGGTTCCATATAAACTTTAAAGTAGTTTTTCCAATTCTGTGAAGAAACTCATTGGTAGCTTGATGGAGATGGCATTGAATCTATAAATTACCTTGGGCAATATGGCCGTTTTCACGGTATTGATTCTTCCTATCCATGAGCATGGAATGTTCTTCCATTTGTTTGTGTCCTCTTTTATTTCATTGAGCAGTGATTTGTAGTTCTCCTTGAAGAGGTCCTTCACATCCCTTGTAAGTTGGATTCCTAGATATTTTATTCTCTTTGAAGCAATTGTGAGTGGGAGTTCACTCATGATTTGGCTCTCTGTCTGTTACTGGTGTATAAGAATGCTTGTGATGTTTGCACATTGATTTTGTATCCTGAGACTTTACTGAAGTTGCTTATCAGCTTAAGCAGATTTTGAGCTGAGATGATGGGGTTTTCTAAATATACAATCATGTCATCTGCAAACAGGCACAATTTGACTTTCTCTTTTCCTAATTGAATACCCTTTATTTCTTTCTCCTGCCTGATTGCCCTGGCCAGAACTTCCAACTCTATGTTGAAAAGGAGTGGTGAGAGAGGGCATCCCTGTCTTGTGCCAGTTTTCAAAGGGAATTTTTCCAGTTTTTGCCCATTCAGTATGATATTGGCTGTGGGTTTGTCATAAATAGCTCTTATTATTTTGAGATGAGTCCCATTAATACCTAATTTATTGAGAGTTTTTAGCATGAAGGGCTGTTGAATTTTGTTGAGGGCCTTTTCTGCATCTATTGAGATAATCATGTGGTTTTTGTCTTTGGTTCTGTTTATATGATGGATTACATTTATCGATTTGTGTATGTTGAACCAGCCTTGCATCTCAGGGCTGAAGCCCACTTGATCATGGTGAATGAGCTTTTTGACGTGCTGCTGGATTCAGCTTGCCAGTATTTTGTTTAGGATTTTTGCGTCAATGTTCATCAGGGATATTGGTCTAAAATTCTCTTTTTTTGTTGTCTCTCTGCCAGGCTTTGGTATCAGGATGATGCTGGCCTCGTAAAATGAATTGGGGAGGATTCCCTCTTTTTCTATTGATTGGAATAGTTTCAGAAGAAATGGTACCAGCTCCTCTTTGTACCGCTGGTAGAATTCGGCTATGAATCTGTCTGCTCCTGGACTTTTTTTATTGGTAAACTATTAATTATTGCCTCAATTTCAGAGCCTGTTATTGGTCTATTCAGGGATTTAACTTCTTCCTTGTTTAGTCTTGGGAGAGTGTATATGTCCAGGAATTTGTCTATTTCTTCTAGATTTTCTAGTTTATTTGTGTAGAGGTGTTTATAGTATTCTCTGATGGTAGTTTGTATTTCTGTGGGATCAGTGGTGATATACCCTTTATCATTTTTTATTGCGTCTATTTGATTCTTCTCTCTTTTCTTCTTTATTAGTCTTGCTAGTGGTCTATCAATTTAGTTGATCTTTTCAAAAAACCAGCTCCTGGATTCAGTGACTTTTTAAAGGGTTTTTGTGTCTCTATCTCCTTCAGTTCTGCTCTGATCTTAGTTGTTTCTTGCCTTCTGCTAGCTTTTGAATGTGTTTGCTCTTGCTTCTCTAGTTCTTTTAATTGTGATGTTAGGCTGTCAATTTTAAATCTCTCCTGCTTTCTCTTGTGGGCATTTAGTGCTATAAATTTTGCTCTACACACTGCTTTAAATGTGTCACAGAGATTCTGGTATGTTGTGTCTTTGTTCTCATTGGTTTCAAAGAACATCTTTATTTCTGCCTTCATTTTGTTATGTACCCAGTAGTCATTCAAGAGCAGGTTGTTCAGTTTCCATGTAGTTGAGCAGTTTTGAGTGAGTTTCTTAATCCTGAGTTCTAGTTTGATTGCACTGTGGTCTGAGAGACAGTTTGTTATAATTTCTGTTCTTTTACATTTGCTGAGGAGTGCTTTACTTCCAACTATGTGGTCAATTTTGGAATAAGTGTGATGCATGCCAAGAAGAATGTATATTCTGTTGATTTAGGGTGGAAAGTTCTGTAGCTGTCCATTAGGTCTGCTTGGTGCAGAGTTGAGTTCAATTCCTGGATGTCCTTGTTAACTTCTGTCTCGTTGATCTTTCTAATGTTGACGGTGGTGTGTTAAAGTCTCCCATTATTATTGTTTGGGAATCTAAGTCTCTTTTTAGGTCTTTAAGGATCTGCTTTATGAATCTGGGTACTCCTGTATTGGGTGCATATATATTTAGGATAGTTAGCTCTTCTTGTTGAATTGATCCCTTTACCATTATGTAATGGCCTTCTTTGTCTCTTCTGTTCTTTGTTTAAACTCTGTTTTATCAGAGACTAGGATTGCAACCCCTACTTTTTTTTGTTTTCCATTTGCTTGGTAGATCTTCCTCCATCCCTTTATTTTGAGCCTATGTGTGTCTCTGCACATGAGATGGGTCTCCTGAATACAGCACACTGATGGGTCTTGACTCTTTATCCAATTTGCCAGTCTGTGTCTTTTAATTGGAGTATTTAGCCCATTTACATTTAAAGTTAATATTGTTATGTGTGAATTTGATCATGTCATTATGATGTTAGCTGGTTGTTTTGCTCATTAGTTGATGCAGTTTCTTCCTAGCATTGACGGTCTTTACACTTCGGCATATTTTTGCAGTGGCTGATAATTTCCATGTTTAGTACTTCCTTCTGGTGGTGACAAAATCTCTCAGCATTTGATTGTCTGTAAAGAATTTTATTTCTCCTTCACCTATGAAGCTTAGTTTGGCTGGATATGAAATTCTAGGTTGAAAATTCTTTTCTTTAAGAAAGGTGAGTTTTGGTCCCCACTCTCTTCTGTCTTGTAGAGTTTCTGCTGAGAGATCCGCTGTTAGTCTGATGGGCTTCCCTTTGTGGGTAACCCGACCTTTCTCTCTGGCTACCCTTAACATTTTTTCTTTCATTTTAACTTTGGTGAATCTGGGAATTATGTGTCTTGCAGTTGCTCTTCTCGAGGAGTATCTCTGTGGTGTTCTCTGTATTTCCTGAATTTGAATGTTGGCCTGCCTTGCTAGGTTGGGGAAGTTCTCCTGGATAATACCTGAAGAGTGCTTTCCAACTTGGTTCTATTCTCCCCATCACTTTCAGGTACACCAATGAGACATAGATTTGGTTTTTTCACATAGTCCCATATTTCTTGGAGGCTTTGTTCCTTTCTTTTTAGTCTTTTATCTCTAAATTTCTCTTCTCACTTCACTGCATTCATTTGATCTTCAATCACTGATACCCTTTCTTCCAGTTGATCGAATCAGCTACTGAAGCTTGTGTATGCATCATGTAGTTCTCGTGCCATGGTTTTCAGCTCCATCAGGTCATTTAAGGTCTTTTCTACACTGTTTATTCTAGTTAGCCATTCGGCTAATCTTTTTTCAAGGTTTTTAGCTTCTTTGCAATGGGTTCGAACATCCTTCTTTAGCTCAGAGAAGTTTATTATTACTGATCATCTGAAACCTTCTTCTCTCACCTTGTCAAAGTCATTCTTCATCCAGCTTTGTTCTGTTGCTGATGAGGAACTGCATTCCTTTGGAGGAGAAGAGGTGCTCTGATTTTTAGAATTTTCAGTTTTTCTGCTCTTGTTTCTCCCTATCTTTGTGGTTTTATCTACCTTTGGTTTTGGTGATGGTGACATACAGATGGGGTTTTAGTGTGGATGTCCTTTCTGTTTGTTAGTTTTCCTTCTAACAGTCAGGACTCTCAGCTGCAGGTCTGTTGGAGTTTGCTGGAGGTCCACTCCAGACCCTGTTTGCCTGGGTATTACCAGCGGAGGCTGCAGAACAGCAAATATTGCAGAAGGGAAAATGTTGCTGTCTGATTGTTCCTCTGGAAGCTTTGTCTCAGAGGGGCACCCAGTCCTATGAGGTGTCAGTTGGCCCCTACTGGGAGGTGCCTCCCAGTTAGACTCCTCGGGGGTCAGGGACCCACTTGAGGAGGTAGTCTGTCCATTCTCATATCTCAAATTGCAAACTGGGAGAACCACTACTCTCTTCAAAGTTGTCAGACAGGGACGTTTAAGTCTGCAGAAGTTTCTGCTGCCTTTTATTCAGCTATGCCCTGCCCCCAAAGGTGGAGTCTACAGAGGCAGGCAGGCCTCCTTGAGCTGTGGTGGGCTCCACCCAGTTCAAGCTTCCTGGTTGCTTTGCTTACCAACCCAAGCCTCAGCAATGGCGGGTGCCCCTCCCCGAGTCTCGCTGCTGCCTTGCAGTTTGATCTCAGACTGCTGTGCTAGCAATGAGGGAGGCTCCATGGGCATGGGACCCTCTGAGCCAGGCAGAGGATATTATCTCCTGGTGTGTCATTTGCTAAGACTGTTTGAAAAGCACAGTATTAGGGTGGGAGTGACCCAATTTTCCAGGTGCCCTCTGTCACAGCTTTCCTTGGCTAGGAAAGGGAATTCCCCAACCCCTTGCCCTTCCCAGGTAAGGCAATTCCTTGCCCTGCTTCAGCTCACGCTCAGTGGGCTGCACCCACTGTCTGACAAGCCTCAGTGAGATGAACCCAATACCTCAGTTGGAAATGCAGAAACCACCTATCTTATGTGTCACTCGTGCTGGGAGATGTAGACTGGAGCTGTTCCTATTTGGCCATCTCAGATATGATGAATTTCATAGAAGTAAAATTTGAAATTCAGGGAGGACAACTTGAAGAGATGTCTAGCAGGCAGTTTAAGTAGGATGAGAATGCAGAGTTAGATATGGAGATATGGGAGTGTGGTGGCTTGATTGCTGTAATGACACCCAATATTGGTGCAGTCTGATGGGGCCTTCCTACATTGACCCTAGGCTTGTCTGTGTGGCTTGCTTTGCCAATGGGACAGCAGCATCTGTGAGGCGAGTGGAGACTTGAAAATGTCGAAGATGTACATTGGGTTTACTATCTAAGTGCTTTTAGAACCTTGAGCAGCCAGGGGAACACACTCAGCCTAGCTGGGTAGATGACAACAAATACATGGCCTAGTTGCCTTTGTGGTCTCAGCTGACATCCAGACAATCCCCAGAAGCAGGGGCTCCCCATGGGACTGGCAACTCACTGCAAATGCATGAGTAAGCCCAGCCCAGCCTACCAGAAGAATTGCATAGCTGATCCCATTCAATGTTTCTGACCCATAGAATTCTGAGCTAAAGAGATCATTGTTATTTTAAGCCACCATGTTTTGGGGTGACTTGTCATGAAGCAATAAGTCATTGATGCAGAAAGCCATTGCATTAATGGAGTAGTTGCAGACTTTGTAGATTTGAGAGTGCATGAAATCACAAAGAAGTATTAAGATTTGAATGATTTATTTTATTGAGTTTCTTTTATATAATTTTATTTTTAAAACAATCCCCAACTCAGCAAAGTTGCAAGGACAGTAAAAAGAACCTCTTCTTCTCTTTCTTCTTACTTTCCTCCTTTCCCTCCTCCTCCTCTTTCTTCTTTCTGAATCATTTAATGCCCATCATTTCCAAATACAACCATCAGAGTCAAGAAATTAACACTGATACATTACTAACATCTAATATTCAGGTCCCACTCAAACTCTCCTGTTGGCCCAATAATACCTGCTAGAGAAAAAAACAATTCAATTCCAAATTATATCTTGCTTTCAGTTGTCTTCATGTCTTTATGTTCTCCTTCATTCTGGGATCATTTTCCAGCATTTTCTTTGACTTTTATAACCTCGAAGAGACTTACTAATCAGTAGCAGCATTTTGAATAGTAATATCCAAAACGAATGCCAGTAATATTTCCTAGGCTCTAAAGAAGAGCTATACCACAGTCTAATTGTTATCAAAAGAAATTCAAATAGTGCCCAGAGCCCAGTTACAGGGAAAAATGATTTTAGGTTTATTATCTCCATGCCACCCCTGTCTACTTTCCAACGGGTCATAGATTTAGTGAAAGGTCATCTTGCATTCCCCCAGTGACCCCAGAGAGATCCCACCTTCGATCTGGGATCTTTCCCATTTCTCCACCCTCGGTACACACAGATGGAAAAGAACACTGGGGCGTCAATGATGGGTGGAAGACTAAGCTACTTTGCTAGGTGGTTTTAGAGGACAAACAATCTTCAGATTTCAGGAAATGGTGATTTTTTCTTTTTTGTAAATATTTCTTGAAGTAAATAGTTTCTAGAAAGGGAGGTGGAAGAATGGCATTGATCAGGGAAGTGTTTATCCCTTTAACTTTTGGGCGCAGTTATCACCTCTGGCTTTTGTCCCATGTCTTGCCTGAATGGCTATTGTCTTACTGACTTTGCTGGTATAATCTATCTGTATTTTCAGGTACCTCATTAAACATTTTTGGGTTGCTGACACAACACTTTTATTATTGAATACTTAGTAATGTTTTATAGGATTAGATTAAGGATTGAAAATGGTCTCACTGTCTCCTTATCTGATCAAGGAACAAGTGCAAGGATGGCAAGAATGTGCTGGGAATCAGATGGTTTACATGAATCTTTGTGCTTCTTCAGAAATTATCGGCTAGTTTCAGCAGACACTATGGACCTTATCACCTGGAGGGAGTTCTGTACACTACAAAAGAAAGAGTAGAGTGAATATGAGTGTGTGTGTGTGTGTGTGAGAGAGAGAGAGAGAGAGAGACAGAGAGAGACAGAGAGAGGTTTGTTTGCGGGTCTGTATTTTCCCAATAGCATTTACTTGATGGCAGTTTACTGTACTCATTGTGTTCTTATGATCACTCCAAACTTCTTTTCATTTTCATTTTTTTGTTCTTCTCTCAGTTTAAATTAATACAAGTGAGAGAATTTGAGATAGTTAATTTACAGTTAATGACTACATCTTGAAACATAGCCCGCTCTTCTTTGTATATGTAATGGTTACATTTCAGTAATTCCATTTAGGAATTTGTGAGGCAAAGGTAGAAATTTACTATGTGTTTAGTCACAAGATAAATACACAGTTTTCAGTCTTCTTCAATATCTTCTAACTGCAGTCACTTTCCTCTAATGGTAACTCACAGAAAACCAATAACATCCCCAATAAAAGGGTTAATGATATTTGATTCTTCTCTGGGGCCCTTAGATTCTGCTGAGTCTCTTCTCAGGTCTGGGGAAATCTGATTAGTGGTGAAGTCAAGGCAGAGCATCCTGCCGCTGATGGACTCACTGTTTCTGCTCAGGGAAGATGGCCAGGGCTGTGGCTCCTTCCAGAATCCATCTGCGAGTCAGTTTTAATCTATTCCTATCAAACTAGGATGTGACCAAAGGCAGGATGTCCTGGTCAAGAAAGCCCAGTGAATAACAAAATCCAGCTTGCAATTGTTCAAGGATGCCAAACATTTTCGAAGCTGAGTTCATGGGAGATTGCCCCCTTTTGTATTAAAATTGGGTGTCGGGGTGGGTCAATTAAAGCCCGCTGAAGAGATGGTTCAGAAGTTCTTTACCAACTTCACAGGTAAGATACCTCCCTCCACCCTCTAACACAAAAGGGCAATAACTGAACAAAAAAGAGCTGTGTCTGTCTAAAAGGTTTTTAGAATAAATAAAACATAATTGACTCCATTACTTTTCCCTGTTTTTAACTGTGTAGAGCAATATTTCTCAGATTTTAATGTGCACCAAGTTACCTGGGGATCTTGTTAAACTGCAGCTTGTTACCCCAGTAAGTCTGGGAGGAGGCCCAAGGTCCTGCATTTCTAACAAGCTCCCGGGTGAGGTTGATGCCATGAACCGCACTTGAAGTAGGAGCAGCTACTGTAGGCATCCTCAAAGGATGGATCAGCAGCATCACATCAGCATCATAGATAAGTTTCTAACGTTTAAAAAAAAAAAAACTTGTTAGAAAGGCAAATTTCCGGGTCCCAGCCCAGGATCACTATAGCAGGCGGAATGGCCCCTCAAAGATGTCCATCCCCCAATCCCTGGATTCTGCAACTATATTACATGCAACAGGAACTTGGCAGAAAATTAAAGTTTCTAAACTTTTAAGGTAGGAAGTTTATTCCTGATTTTTCAGTGGGCCCAATCTAATCACAGCAAATCCTTAAAAGTAGAGAACTTTCCCTGGCTGGTGTCAGAGAGGTGCAGCAGAGGTGTCAAGAAAATTCAAAGTGTAAGTGGAACCGTGCTTGCTGGATAGGCCACAGGGAGAGCATGAGAAGGAATGGAGACGGACTCTAGCCTCCAGCCGTTCACCAGCAGCCCGCAAGGAACAGGAACCTCAGTCCTATAACTGCAAGGAATCGAATTCAGGCAGACCTGAATGACCTTGAAAGCAGGTTCCCCCCCCACAACCTTCAGCATGGAACACAGGCCTGCCAGATGTGGTGGCTCACACCTGTAATGCCAGCACTTTGTGAGGCTGAGGTGGGAGGATTGCTTGAAGCCAGGAGTTTGAGACCAGCCTGGGCACATGCAAAACCCCACTCTAAAAAAAATACAAAAACTAGCCAGGCTTTGTGATGTGCACCTGTAGTCCTAGCTACTCGGGAGGCTGAGGTGGGAGGATTGCTAATGTCCAGGAGTTCAAGGTTAAGGTGAGCTACGATTGTGCTGCTGCACTCCAGCCTGGGCAACAGAGTGAGATCCTGTATCTATTAAAAAGTAATAATAAAGAATAGAACACAAGGCCAGGTGTGGTGGTTCAAACTTGTAATCCCAGCACTTTGGGAGACTGAGGTGTGAGGATTATTGAATCCAGGAGTTTAAGACCAGCATGGGCAACATAGCAAAACTCTGCTTCTACAAAAAAAAAAAAAAAAAAAAAAAAAAATTAGCGGGATGTGGTGACATGCCCCTGTAGTCTCAGCTACTTGGGAGGCTGAAGTGGGAGGATTTCTGGAGCCTGGGAGGTTAAGGCTGCAGTGAGCTGTGATTGTGCCACTGCACTTTAGCTGGGGCAACACAGTGAGACCCTGTCTCAAAAAAAAAAAGAGAAAACTATGTAACCCAGACCTGCTGACACCTTAATTTCTGCCTTGTGAGACTCCATGCAGAACATCCAGTTGAATTGTGCTGTACCTGAACTTCTGACCTACAGATCTGGGAGATAACACATTTATGTGTTTTTAAGCCACTAACTTTGTGGTAATTAGTTGCAGCAGCAATAGGAAACTAATATTCTACCTGGTGAGAAACTCGGAGTGCAGGGCTCAGCAATCTGTTTTAACAAGCTCTGCAGGTCACTCCCATGCACTCTGTAGAAAGACCCTGCTTTGCAGTCCAAAATCAATGGGGTGCCGCCACTTAATAGCTGTTTTTTTTTGTAGCACTGGCCAATCTTCCTAACATTCTTAATCTTGAGGTTTTTTTTTCATCTATAAAATGGGATTAATAAAACAAAGGGTTAGTAATAAACCTTTAGTCAGAATCTCTGGTGGAATATTTAACAGTTCTTATTATAGCAGGCCCTCCAGTGTTACCTTCCTTCCACACTTTACCTCCATGGACACACTAAATACTAACAGTATTGATGATTCTGATGTCAGTTTTCTGAGGATTAGGTCTTGAAACTTGACCTTAATGCTCATTGTGTAAATATGAGCTGGACAGGAAAAACAGGTCTAATTTATAAGTAATTGCCCTGCTCAGCTTAATTGCTACTCTTCAAAGAGAGAACAATGAGTATGTGTCCTTTGCTTTTAGACAAACATTCCACACTATTCAAATCTGGATGCAGAACCTTTGGTTCTAAACGTGACCTTTTAATCATAGCAAGAGTAGAAGCTGGTTCTTCACATCCCACAATCTTTGCGGTGGGACTACAAAAGCTAAGATATATTGATATGCTGCACATTCTTAGGAGTCAACGTGCTAATTCAAATTTGTTTGTTTACTGGAGTGCTCTAATAAACATTAATTTTTAAAATTTCAAGTGCATTTGTTTTTTTTCACTTGTGTCCATCTCTGAGCTAAAAATATTTACTCATTCTCTCTTCTTTAACCACTCTGCAGGGTGCACTGCGCCCTCAGATGATTATGTGTTCTTCTTCTCCATGATTTCTACAGCCTTTCCTTTCTGACCATCAATCACTGTGGGATGAAACTGGTTGATCAGGTTTATTTTGCAAATGATGCAGTTTGCAAAGTCCCAGGTTCATAGTCATTTCCCATTGCTGTCTAGACTGTACTAAAACTCTCAATCAATCAACACTTCCAGATTAATTTTTCCCTCTGTGAAATAAAAAAAAATTAAGAGTTAAATTAGGCTTCCTGGCTTATGTATTTATTAATCAATCAGCCTTCCACATAATACTAAATTAATGTTTATGGTACAATATCTGCATCCCGATTTCTATGTCTGCCAGCCCTAAAATAGTGCAGCACTGAAGCAAGATTCTATCTGCTGTGAACATTTTTATAATGAGCTGCAGCCCTAGAAACATTGAAACTCATTTACAATGTGACCTGACTAATCTCTCAGAGAAAATTAAATGGGTGAAAGATCATGAATAAGAAGTAAATATATATTTAAACAGCATCAGGATGGCATCTATTCTTTACTGTGCCGGGCTTGCTTTTACTAGCATAAAACTGTATCTAGGTAATTCAGAAAGGAATTGTGGTGGGGTGTTGGGGGGTTGTTCTACGACTTACAGATGCTCTTTATTCACATATATATATAGTGAAAATCTCCCATATCCAGATCATATTTCTTCTTAGACTGTGCACTAAGTGTTCTTAGTGTCCAGAGAACGATACTATTTTTTTTATGTCTAACAAGATTTGCTTTTCTCCAACAATGGTGTCTAGAATAGAGGTTAGTTACCTAGAGTGTGGTCCTGGGACCAGCATCATTGACATCACCTGGGAGCTTGTTAAAACTGCTAAATCTCTCAGATTCCATCACTTCTGAGTCAGAATCTGCTTTTAACAAAATCCTAGGCAATTTATATGTTCATTAAAGTGGGAGAATCACTGGAGTAAAAAACTGGCTGGGAGGGGGGAATGTGGGAACTATGGGGGATGTGATGAATAGAGGTGGCGAGAGACGATATTGAATCGAAATGTGCTTCTTGCCTGCTCACCATTGAGTGGAGAAGGGTTGGAGAGGCATCGCTTGCTCTCCCTTGCCTTTTTATCCTGGAGTTCAGTAGAATGCATGTGTTAAAAGACTGAGTAGATTTGAGGACATAGTTTATAATTACACACTGACGGTCCATATAGCTTGCATTCTAAAATGCAGTGTCTTCAGATTTTTACTGTGACCTTAAGTGAGAAGCAGTGTAGGGTAGTGGAAAACCCAAGGGTTTTAACTCTAACTCTGATAATATGTCAACAATTTATTTATAAAATTGGCAAAATAGACATGCCCATCACAGATGGATTGCATGAGATAATGCCTAGGAAGCTCAAACTTCAGTGACCAGAGCAAAGTAGTTATCTACAAAGTGTGTCTTTGCTACTTTTTTTCCTTCTGATCATTCACTGGTCCATCCATCTGCCCATCCCATACCTATTGCTGCATCGATATAAATATAGTGCATAAATCTATCTATCTATCTATCTATCTATCTATCTATCTATCTATCTATCATCTAGCTATCCATTCTCACACTGCTAAGAAGATACGTGAGATTGGGTAATTTATAAGGAAAAGAAGTTTAATTGGCTCATGGTTCTACAGGCTGTGCAGTAAGCATGGCAGTGTCTGCTTCTAGGGAGGCCTCAGGAAACTTACACTCATGGTGGCAGGCAAAGGGGAAGCAGGCAGTTCTTAATGGCAGGGGCAGGAGGAAGTGGGGCAGGGAGATTCTACACACTTTTCAACAGCTAGATTTCATGACAACTCACTATCACAAGAACAGCACTCAGGGGAAATCTACCCCCATGATCCAATCACCTCCCACCAGGCCCCACCTCCAACACTGGGGATTACAATTCGACATGAGATTTGGGTGGGGACACAGATCCAAATCATATCAGTCAGTGAATCCATCCATCTACCTACCTACCTACGTACCTTCCTACCTACCTACCTACCTACCTACCTACCTACCTACCTAGTAGATTTGTCTTTCTTTCTACCTTGTTTTTCTGTCTTCTGATATCAGTAATGATTTTTTGTCTTCCAATCAGGTATGCCACTACCAGTATCTCCACTCGCTCCCTTTTCCACCTACTCAGGTGAAGACATTGAGGGAAGTCAAAGAGCTTAGGAAGAAGTGTTCCAAACAGCTGAGCTTGCAAGGTATTGAATGCTATCGGGTTAATATCATGTGTACATTATGTCCAGCTTCATGAGCTTCTATCCTTTTCCCTCCTGAAAGATGAGTGGCACCAACCAGGACCAATCTTATTTCTTCCAATGTGTTCTTATGACACCGATATGGATCAGATGAGGCCATGCACATTTCTCTCCAGTCGGCTTCCTGGTCCCTGCATATGTTTGTTATAGGGTTGGATACTCCCACCAATCCTGGTGAGGAGGGTGAGACTCAGTTAGGTTTTGTTGGAATTTAAGCTTTGAACACAACCTTGACAATACTGGAATCTCAGTTCCCACCTCTCTATTGGGATGTGTGGGGAGGGATGAGGAGGGCATGTACCTCGCGCTTGTGTTTTCACAGGGGTGGCTCTTGAGCCCAGGTGTCTTCAGGTAATTGGTATCAAGGATCCTGACACTGAGAGAATGAAATTTTGATACTGAAACTGATCCTTCAATATGAACTTGAATTATTCCCCGCTGAGCCAAACTGCTCATTTATCTCGTACGTGACAAAAAATCTGCTCTAGCATATGGTTTCACCTTTTATTGAAAAAAAAGAGTCGTTTTAATTGCTAGTTAAGACTGCTGGGTTACTTTAATTTGCAGACTTTTTATTAACTGTGATCTATTTCATTTAAAGCAGCAATAAATGAGATTTGGTGTTAGCCTCCCAATTATTAAATTTCACGGGCACTGTTAGAAGACTCGAGGTCACCCTTTTGAGAGTCTGAGCCATTTACATTTAAGAATTTAGCATACTTGAACTGAGGGCAGAGTTCGGACACATAGTAGGTTCTTAATAGATGTTTGAAAAGTTGAAAAAGTAGATGTGCACAAGTTTGTCTCCATTTCCCTTTGATACTCTTGTTCCCATCCTCTAAGTGTAGGATATACTTTCCCTCCATTGTATCTCTCAAATGGAAACATGTGGTAACCTTTGCTTAAAATATCTGCTGCAGGTATTGAAAGCTGTACATTTGCTTATTGAGGGTTAATCTGACTAATTTATTTACTTTAACTTGATGAAGGCAGGCAGGAGGAGGAGCTACTCAAATATTAATAGCATGGCTATTATGAACAGAGATTGAATGACAGTTTTTAGTTTGGGGAATGGAAGTCCCATTCAACTAACTTAGAAGAGAGACAACATGCTTTGATGGAAAGAATTCTTGAAAATGGTATTTATTTTTTTGAAATTTAGAAGTAGAACTTTTTGTTTTAAATAAAGTTTTTATTTTAAAATAGCTTTGGATGTACAGAAAAGTCGTAACAATGGTACGGAGAATTCCCTTATATCTCTCATCCAATGTCCCCCATTGTAAGCATCCTATATCACCATGATACATTTGCCACAAGTAAGAAACAAACATAGGTACATTATTCCTAATGAAGCTCAATACTATATTCTGATTCCATCAGTTTCTCCCAAATGTCCTTTCTCCATTCCTGGACCCCATCCAGAAACCACTTACATGTAGTTATCATGACTCCTTAGCCTTCTGCAATATCTGACGGCTTCTTAGACTTTCCTTGTCCTTGATTACCTTGATGGTTTTGAGGAGTGCTGGTCAGAAACTTGTATTCTTATCACAATTCTACTCATCATTGAATTGTGACCTTGAGCAAGTCACTTATCTCTCTAGATCTCAATGAGTTTACCTGCAGAATGTGAGGCTGGAGATGAAAATATTGTTTAAGTTCCATCGAGTTCTCAAACTCTCATTCCTTTTCATATTACAGGCAGGTATCAGAACCTGAAGTGTCATGTTTTTAAAAAATATTTTTATTAAGATGAGGTGTCACCACATTGCCCAGGCTAGCCTCTACCTCCTGGGCTTGAGCAATCCTCCCACCTCAGCCTCCTGAGTAGCTGGAATTACAGGCACATGCCACCATGCTGAGCTCCATTTTGGTTTTATCTCTAACTTGCTGTTGAACTCTGGCTAGATATTCTAGGTCTCCAAACTATAGTTCTGTGAGGAATATTCCAGTGTTTTAGCCTTCAAATGGTTAATTGGCCATATTAAAAAATATTATGGGAATCTTAAATGTGTTGTACCTATGTGTCTCTTGGCTACTGTAAGAGACAGAACATAGCTTACCTCCTTTTGATGACTCAGACATTAACTGAACATCAGACATTAAACTGACATGTTTGAATGTTTGTGCGCCCTTGGGGTCATGGGGGTGTCTCAGCCCATTCACCTCAATCAAGGACATAGGATTGTTGTAGTGTTTTGTTTCTTTCACCTTGTCCTTTGCTGTCAGTTGTCACTTCTTATGCTGTTGGTTACCAGGAGAATATAGGTAACTAAACTTCAAGTCAGTAACCTGAAATTTGTACATCATACTAAGCTCACGGCCTCTGGCTCAAGGGTGACTCTATTTCTTTTTCTTCAGAGCAAAGTGCATTAACTTCTTGACAACAATTTTCTTTGCAGCTTTCAGGCCTTTTTAACTGATTTACATGGTTGATAGCAATGACTTGAATGTCTAGAGTTGCCAGAAATCTAATTCATGTGATCTAAGTTGAAGCTGGGGAGGAGTTGTTATATATGAATGTATGCAAATACATATTCAGTGATATATCATGTTTGGGGTATAAAAGAACTACGTTTAAAACATCTTTATCATCTCATACAGCACTTAGCACAGTGTGCGATATGTAAGCAGACAACTAATAAATGTTAAAATGCAATCTGAACTTGATCGTGTGGGTTGTAAATCCCAAATCACAAGTATTTGATGGTCACTTAAAATTTGTATGTATTATAAAGGCATGTATATAATCTCTCTCGAGATTCCTCAGGCCTCCTTGGATTGTGGGTACACGAATGGGGCACTTTAACAGGAGCAATCCAAATTTCACCTGTCCCGTGATGCTCACAGAGAACTTTAAATACTTAGAAATTCCCCAGGTGTCCTTAGAAGTGTGTTTGTCACCGCCAGATGTGAACACAATCCCCCAGCTTTAACAAGGCAGCCTCTGGGTTTGGCTGTGTTTGCAGATGGCTTCCATCTCTGGTAGCATGTGACGCACTGGTGCCCAGGGCGATGGGATGTGCATGACATTTTATTGTGGAGCAGAGGGAGGAACTGCTCCCTTTCTTCTGTCTCCCTCTTCCCCCATCTTTATTATTATTATTTAATATTGACGGGGGAAAAGGGGTATTACCCTAAGTTGTGTGTTTTTAGTGAAACAGCTTTTCTGGTTCCCCTCCCTTCTCCCTCACACATACTCTCCCTCTCTTTCTACAGGCCTTAGTCAGGTGTTTACTGTGGGCTAAATTGGGAGACAAAGATGAATAATGGAACCCTTTGTGCTCAGAACCTTCTGACTTTGAGACACCGAGGCTTTCCTCCCAGCTCATGCTCATTCTGCCTGTATTCTTTTTCTTTTGGTGGAGTCTATAAGAGGCAGTTCCTTCGCACCTCTTCCAGATGTGCTTCTGACGTGCTCACCCTGTGAATTCACTGGGTGTGCCTAGGCATTTGTGACTACCAGCCTAGGCTCCTGCTGGGACCCCAAATATACAGAATCTCCAACTTGCTGGATATTGTACACTTCATGTAGGAGCATACACTTCATGTGTGTACAGCAGGTTACCTATGCTCAATATGGACAACCTTTGGCAATTCCAGGTTTGAGGAACAGTTTAGATATAATTCGGACCTTATTTTACCTTTGTTATTTCATGCCATGGTGTCCGCCTCATGACTTAACTCCTTTACCAATAGAAGGGCAGAGCAGATGCAGAAAACAGCTTAAATACCATTTTAGCAAGGAGTATGGTGAAGGAAGAGAGTAAAAGGATTAAATCGAATGAAATGTTTGAAATCAATGATAGATTTCCATTATACATAGACTTCTTTCCTCTGAGCACAAGGTTAACAGCAGATTGTATGTATGCGCAAGTATATCTCCACGTACACACCAATTCCCAAATAGAACATGTTCTTTTCATTCTACTTGTAATATGGCTGGGAGATCAAAGACTAACTCCTGTTGCTTTTTTTATTTCTCAGTATCTATTGAGAAAGTGCCTCTGTTATGTTTCCAGTTTGTAGAATAGATCCTGTAGAATTTTAAAAGTAAGGCAAAATGTTAGTGGAAAAGATGGGGGTGTGTGTGTGTGTGTGTGTGTGTGTGTTTTCTATTTTCCACAGCTGTCACCTGCTTTGGAAAGATGTTCTTAAAAGGTACAGAGAAATCCAAGGCATTGCCCATGATACACTTAGGCCTTTAGCCTTGAATCATACTCAGAATGACCTTCTCAAATCCAGTAAACAGTAGCTCTGTGACTATTTTATTACATGCTGTGATGCTCATAGTTGTAAGTAGTTACCCTGAACTTTGGCCCCTTTTTGGTTTTTGAAGTTATGAATCAGTGAACTTGAAGTGACGTGTAGAGAGGAAACCTGCCTTAACCTCCTCCTAAATGGCTTCCCTTTGCACAGTGTCCTGAACAAAAGTGAAACCATATTCTACAAAGTAGTTATATTTTTGATCTAACTAGTGGAGAAGAAAAGAAGTTAAAAAAATAGAATTCAGAGGAATCATATTTTTATAGATATAAACCTTTTTCTTTCCAACTTTTATTGTAGGTTAAAGGGATACACGTACAGGTTTTTTACATGGGTAAATTGCATGTGGCTGGAGTTTGGTGTACAGATAATTTTGTCACTCAGTTAATCAATATAGTAGCCGATAGGTAGTTTCTCAATTCTCACCCTCCTCCCACCTTCTGCTCTCAAGTAGGCACTGGTATCTTTTGTTCCCTTCTTTGTGTCCTCAGATAGACATTTTAAAAATTCTTATAAAAACATTAGGTTGTGGCTGGGTACGGTGGCTCATGCCTGTAATCTCAGCACTTTGGGAGGCCAAGGTAGGTGCATCACCTGAGGTTGGAGTTCAAGACCAGCCTGACCAACATGGCGAAACCACATCTCTACCAAAAACACAAAATTAGCCGGGCGTGGTGGCACATGCCTGTAATCCCAGCTCCTTGGGAGGCTGAGGCAGGAGAATCACTTGAACCCAGGAGACGGAGGTTGCAGTAAGCCAAAATTGCGCTTTTGGACTCCAGCCCAGGTAACGAGCGAAACTCCGTCTCAAAAAAAAAAAAAAAAAAAAAAAAAAAAAAAAAAAAAAAAAAAAAAAAATTAGGTTTTTGCGATGGTTGATAGTTCCCTAAGAATATCACCCTGAAAATGTTTGATTTTCGTGGAGCTTTATCAAGCACTCATCAATCAACCAACAAACCAATCAGTTAATCAATAAGTACATATTTCTGAGTGCCTATTATATGTCCAGGATTTTGTTAATGAATGAATAAGTAAATTTACTTACTGGGCAAATATTTATTAATTTCCTTCTTTATATAAATAAGGCATAACTAGGTATTTCCAACACTACAAAGAACATATAGTTTCAAGAAACTCAGAGTTTATTTAGGGAGACAGAATGTGAATGCAGGGTTTAAATACTATGTAACAAGTATAGTCATAGAAGTATTTTCAGGGTAGTGAGATTCACTCATTATTCATTGAATTACTCATTTGCTCATTCATTCAACTTTGGCTTATGTTCTAGACAATGTGTTAGGGTCTGGAAACAGCAGTGTTAGACAAGACAGAAAACTAGCCACTGCCCTCATGGAGCTTATATTTTCATGGAGAAGGGAACTAAACGAACAAATAAGTAAATGCATTATATAAATAAATGCATTTAAGAAAAGTAAATAACATGAAATTGTGATACCATGAAGGAAAGCACGAGGATGCATGAGAAAGTATAGCAAATGTACTTAGAGATACTTGGAAATAAGCAACTAACCAAAATAACTTTGCTTTTAGTTGCCAAGTATTCATATGTGAGGTCATGTGTGCAGCTCTGAGTGGGGCCACCATCTGAAAGAATATCAAGACCCATTACAACGGCACAGAACTGGGCTGGGTAGTGGGACAGGAGCTGGTGCAGGAATCAGTAGACCTGGTCTTCAGTTTGGCTTGGATATTAATGACCTTAAGATATCACTGAACACTTCTGGGTGTCAATTTTCTCACTTGTAGATCAACTACAAGTTCATGTACAAATTGAGCTGGGGGATCTGTAAAGCCCTATCTAACAATGAAATTCTGTGTTCCCAGTAGGATAGATGTTTCCTCAGCCTTTTACAGAGGGGCTAAGTTTTACATTGAGACAAAATATGTACATATGCTTGGCAAGTCTTAGTGCACTATACAATACAATCACCGAAGGAATTAGGCTAGACAGATTCACATGCACATGCCCAGGCCTCATCTATATGGGATTTGGAAGCAGAGGTAGTTTATCAAAGGCACCCCTGCTCCAAAGACCATGTGCCTTACACAGTTCCTAGTTCTGCCTTCTCCATACAATCTAGACTTCTCAACCTCTCACTTTTGCATTTTGATCATTGGTACAAATTTTAATTCTATTGAACCACCCATGGCTTCCCACAGCATTGGGAAGTATGGAGTTACATGACACCAGTCCTACAACTCCAAAGACCATGTGCCTTACAGAGTTCCTGGGTCTGCCCGCTTTTAAAGATTTGATGGAAGAATCACCTGTGCACCTTATCCCACTTACGCATTTACCTAATCGGAGAAAAACAACAATAGACTTCCAGAGTGGGAGGGGAAAGAAGCAAAGGAAATGGTGGACAAAGGCTCCAAGTGTGCTGGTTGGGCACTGAACCCAAAATTCAAATTCTTGGGTTCCCGTCTAGGCTTGCCACTTTCCAGCCTTGACTCACTGGACAAGATACATTGGGCAAGATAGCCTGGCGTTCTTAGCATCTTCACATAAGTAAGTGGTAGAAGTCCTGAATTAGTGGCATTCTGACTTCATCTTTAGCGTCACATACTCCTTCCAAACAAACCAGGCATGAAATTCCAGCATGCCTGACAGAAAAAACAAGGAGCCACACTGGTTGAAGGAAAGGTTGAAGACCCGTGGCCATGCTAACTGGGTCTTTCCCTCTCACTCCTAAAGCAATCTTGAGGCAGGAAATCAGGACTTCTGGAAATCCAGTTTGGAAGCCCTTGGGCTAAAGAGCATCTGCATTGATGACAATCTGGTGATATCTCCATGCAAGGTCCTTTGAAGTCCCCTTATTGGTCACCAATACACCCACTGACTTTTTCCCTGCTTGTACTAACTTACTACGTAAAAGGACACGGGTGAATAAAAGATCTTTCTCCCTCGGTTTCTGAGGTTTGGTGGCTTTGAGTACTGGAGAACTCAACTGCAGGTCCCCACCTTACTGATTCCATATTCCAGCCACTCTTCTTTAAGTGAATGCTGGCTGGCATTTAGGGCAATCTGGAGGGTTAATTAGAGCCCACCACGGCGATTTAATCCTGCATTAGGTAAAGACGCTGTACAGACTGTGGAACACTTGACTTATGCAAATATGACCTTACACAGATTGTTCTATGAAGCCCATAATAACATTTTAGACATGGAAATTTTCACTGTGGGCAGAAACACAAAGTTCTGTGTGGCTGATTGCTGGGAAGCCAGAGTGCTGGGCAGGCAGGGCCATACAAGGGGAGGGCCTTCGGACTTTGCTTTCAGGTTGCTCTGTTTTCCTATGGATTTTTTGCTAGGCTACGTGTGCTATTTCAGTATTGTTTGTGTTGTTACTCCATTTATTGCATTCTAACTGCGACTGAATAAACCAGGTAATAGCAAGGGGTACATTAGAAGAAAAAAAATGAAAGTTTAAAGGTTCTTAAAAATGCCAAAGCCTTTATTCCATTGTATGTGGATTTTATTTGGCTACTTCAACACTGAAAAGTATTTTGAGCAAAAGCACAAGCATCATAGAGCACATAATATTTTCTGCACATGGTACAATGCTTAAGAGTCTAGGTTTTGGAGCTAGACAGATGGATTCTGGGTTTTGTCTCCTCTTCACTATGTGCTCTTGTCAGATTGCTTACTGTCTTCCAGCTCAGTTTATCTTCTATAAAGTGGGTGTGATGATACTGGAGTCTCATAAGATTTTCCTAAAGATTAAATGAGATAATACATGTTAAGTGCCTAGCTTTTGGTCTGGTACTTACAAAATCATACAACTCACAATTAAATTTCATTTTTGCATTGTTGGTGATATTTACATTTCATAAATAGCACCTGCTGTGATAGCACTATGAGTTTTTTTTGAGTACTTACAAAAGCAGGATCTAAATGAAAAGTTAGCAATAATGCAGATAAAGGATAAAATTTAAAAATGTATGCTATGTACTCAAATGATAATTCAAACAAAGAAGACAGAGAGGGAAAGTAAAATGCTTATAGTGCAATGCTGTGGGAAGCCATGGGTGGTTCAATAGATTTAAAATTTGTGCCAATGTTCAAAATGTAAAAGTGAGAGTTTGAGAAGGCCAGTGCAGTCATAAAAGTCATAAAAATTATCCTAAAATGTTATGAATAATTATAAGGAGAACCTGGTATGGCACATAGCAACTTTTTATTGTGAATTAAATTGGGCTGTTTTAGGGAATGATGTCAAAAAGGGGCAGACAATAAACTGTCAGTATTAAAGACCACGTAAGCTAGTCAGGCATTACTTCTCCTAAAGGGTTCATGTGTTGGTTAAAGCTAGTACTGGCACTGGTCTATCATTTAGAACATCTACGTGGACTCGAAGGCCTTGGCAAGCTTGCAAATGTGTGTATGTTTGAGCCAAACGTGCTTTGCGAGACAGTGGGAGCAGCATGGGTGGAAAAAGTGAGTAGATCTGGGTCTTTATGAGGAAACCCAGGACTAGACCATGCTTTTATCTTTCGAGATCTTTGGCAACAGAATAACCATCAGTCCTAATGGCTTAGTGTTGCCTGAGGCTCTCTTTATATTGTGTGAATTTATATTTTTATCTTCTTGACTTTCAGTTGCTGATAGGTTCTCCCTGATTGACTTCTTACATTCCTGTTTGGCCTACATTTACTTGGAGTACACCTGTATCCCGTTGAGAGAGAGCTTCTTAGGCTGCTAAATTGAACGCTTCATTTATTTACTTTTTCTTTGTCTAGAAGTTGGACTGGCAAGGCCTCTGAAGTTGTGAGTTGACTCTGCCTAGGCTGCTTGTTCTTCAGTCTCAGAACATCCTTAGCCACAGGTCATCTTTAAGAACGATTTACTTACTTCATCGTGGTGAGAAAGAACACTTAACATGAGATGGACCCACTTGACAAATAGGTGCAATATTGCAAAGCAGATCTCTAGAGCTTATACTTGCTGAGCAGCAGGCGTTCACCTTTATAACTGTTGGAACTTTACACTTGTGGAACAGTAACTCTCTGTTTCCCTTTCCTGTAGTTTCTGGCAACTGTCATTTTACTTTCTGTTTCTATGAGTTTGACTATTTCAGATCCCCCCCACGTAAGTGGAATCACTCAGTATTCGTTCTTCTGTTGCCACAGATAAACTTGCATCCACTGATGCTGCCTTGGATGACCTGGGATTTTTGTTTGTTTGTTTGTTTGTTTTTTGAGACAGAGTCTTGCTCTATCACCCAGGCTGGCGTGCAATGGCGCAATCTCGGCTCATTGCAACCTCCGCCTTCCAGCTATAAGCGATTCTCCTGCCTCAGCCTCCCAAGTAGCTGGGATTACAGGCATGCACCACCACGCCTGGCTAATTTTTATATTTTTAGTAGAGACAGGGTTTTGTCATGTTGGCCAGGGTGGTCTCGAACTCCTGACCTCAGGTGATCCACCTGCCTCAGCCTCCCAAAGTCCTGGGATTACAGGCGTGAGCCACTGCGCCTGGCCAGATCACCTGGGATTTTAATCTTCCAGCCTAGCACAGTGCCTGGATTGTAGGAGGCATTCAACATGTACTCTTTGAGAGAGATCTTATTTAGAGTCATTGAATTAAAAGGTTTATTTGGGCCGGGTGTGGTGGCTTACACCTGTAATCCCAGCACTTTGGGAGTCTGAGGCGGGTGGGTCACCAGAGGTCAGGAGTTTGAGACCAGCCTGGCCAACATGGAGAAACCCTGTCTCCACTAAAAATACAAAAATTAGCTGGGCATGTTGGTTGGTGCTTATAATCCCAGTTACTCAGGAGGCTGAGGCAGGAGAATCGCTTGAACCCAGGAGGCGGAGGTTGCAGTGAGTGCGCCACTGCACTCCAGCCTGGGCAACAGAGCGATACTCCATCTCAAAATAAATAAATAAATAAAAACTTTATTTATTTACTTTTTGCCAAATAATCAATTTTTGTATTCTTTGGATGCATGGAAGAAAAGGATTGTGGCCAAATACACATGTTTACCAATACAATCAATTTATCGCTAAGTACTAAAGAGTAAGAAATTACAGATGTGACAATAATAACAACAACATTCATCCTTTGTGCGTTTCCTGCCTGCCAGCCCCGGTGCTAAGCTTCGTGTTCCTTTAATCCTCACAACAATCCTGGAAGGTATGTATTAGAATCTCCATTTCGTAGATGAGTAGCAGTATTTTAAAGTTTGGGGAATAGCCCGGAAGGTCACAATATTGTTGGAACTGAGCTCATGCACTGGAGATTATGGAATGATTTGATCAGTGTTACTCTGCTTCCTTCACCGTCTCCAAGCTCTGATGGAAAAAGCAGCAGACCATCTTAGTCATCACCTGGACAAGCTTTTCTTTTTTTCTTTTAGTTGTTTTATTTCAATAGCTTTTGGGGTCCATGTGTGTGTGTGTGTTTTTTTGTTATATGGATGAATTATATAATGGTGAAATGTGAGATTTTAGTGAACTCATCACCTGAGTAGTGTACATTGTACCTAATGTGTAGTTTTTATCCTTAGCCCTCTTCTCACCCTCTCCTTTCTGAGTCTCTAAAGTTCATGGTATCACTCTGTTTGTCTCTGCATACTCGTAGTGTAGCTCCCACTTGTGAGAGCTAAATGAGAACATATGGTTTTTGGTTTTCCATTCCTGTGTTACTTCACTTAGAATAATGGCCTCCAGCTCCATCGAGTTGCTGCAAAAGACATTATTTCATTACTTTTAAACGCTGAGTAGTATTCCGTGCTGTATATATGCCACATTTTCTTCATACACTCATGAGTCGATGCACATTAGGTTGGTTCCACATTTTTGGGCAAGCTTTTCTTTCATAACTTAGATCTATTTTGTCATTTACTTTTGGTTTTACCATTCAGGGTGACAGAGGTATTTTAGATACTCTGATTATGTTAAAGAATAAACCCTGAGACAGGTGTTTATTGAAATGAATTTAGTTTATCCAGACATATTCCTGGTTCTTAAGTATGTTTCCTTGTTCAAGTTCAACCATTTCAGTTTGGTTTCCTGCTAAACTTGGAGGAATCAAGTATTCTCTTAGAGTAAGAATTTTGCTTCTTGTCACTGAAATGATGAACTTGAGTGCCCCGTGAGACATAAATTGCCAACATGCATCCTGGCATCCTGGAGTGATGTTTAGAGGGGAGTGGTAAGACTGTTCTAGAGTAGTTTCAGTGGAAATATCTTTCTCTCTCTCTCCTCCACTCTCTCGCTATCATGTTTTCTCTCTCTCTATGTTGTATGTTGAGGAGCACCAATCCCATTAGTAATAAAACTCAATCGCACTGAAAACAGCTGTGGTCAGAATAACTCCAAGGAACCATTCTTCAAAACCCAGCGCTGCATGTCAAACCCCAGACTCCATGAACAGGGCAGAAGTTTGATCTTAAATTATTTGAATTTACCTTGTATTCTCCAGCTGTAAATAAATAAAAAGCTCCTTTCTTCCTAAATTTAAATCAGAACTGTTACTAATTTAAACAATTTGCTCAAGCTAATTTGCGGTCATTAATTTCATGCAGATTTTTAGTGCTTTGTAAAAATTACCCATGAAGAAAATCCACAGACAGATATTCTGGGTAAGTGCAGAGACATTAGGTTTCAAACAGTTGGCTTGGGCATAGGCACACCTTTTAATTACACTGAACTTATGATAGGTCAACATTTCAAGGTTTATCTGAATTGTGCGTTACCTTGAGCACTGTCATCACATTCAGGGCAATCACTGACCTTGAAGGAAGAGAGTTAATAATGAATAGCAATTCAGCAATTGGCCATGTCACAAAATAACTGGGGATACGGGGGGTGGCGGGGGGGAGAGAGAGAGAGAGAGAGAGAGAGAGATAAAAACATAAAGCTAATGATTCCTTGGGCTTTATGTTCTTTTTCCAAGGTACAATGAACATGCACTCAGCCATCCATATTTTCTTTCCAGCTTCCCTCCAGCTGTATTTAGGAACCCTGTCTCTGGCTGTGTCTTTTGTTTTGGGCCCTACACTGGCTTGTATGGGAATAAAACTTGCCAGCTTTTTTCCTTGTGTGCGTGAGCGAATGAGTATTGGTTAAATTGATTTTACCCTCATCACATTAGGATTACACTCCGAGAAGTGTGAGTTAGTTGCAACACAACTCAGAAACTCAACTCTTAAAAACTCATAATATAATTTTTCCTCTTTTTCTTTTTAAAAATTCCTTAAAAACCTCTTCTTTCTCTAGGATGAGGAAATCATCCTTAACATAGAAAGATAATTATTCCACATTATTATTATTTTAATATTCTTTTCCTCATCTTCTTTGTGATGGTACCACATTTTTTTTTTTTTAAAGCAAAACAATTCTTTTTCAGCCTCGTGCTAGTACGGAGACGTACTTATTGTTAAGACTATTGGTTACAAAGCATGGTCTTGAATAAAGTTCCCTGTCTCTGGAAAGTGAGCCCCCAAGCATGGGCTGAGTGGGCTGGGCAATGCAGGCAAAGTGGAGCCACAGACCACCTGTGCAGCCCAGGTGTGGTCTCTTCCAGGCAGCCCCTACATACTGTCCCGTCTCTGTCCTTCTGTCCACTGAAAAGGGCCTGCGAGAGCTCACTGAATACCAGCCTCACCTCTCTGACAGGGCATCTCCGAACAGAGACTTGTAAGAATTCCTGCCAAGTAAGCTGCAGAATGCAAAGTGGTATATGAATATGTAATAGCAGCCATTATCAGTTGATCCCCCTGTCTTTGGAAAGAATCATTTCATTCATTGTGGAGAGAAGGAGGGGCAATTTGAAATGGCCTGAAGTAAGTGGCATTTCATATATTGCCAATCAAATTAACCTTGAACCTTTCTCTGCTACTTAGAATTCCTGTTCTTTTTCTTCTTTCTCCATCACTGAGAATTAAGATGATGTGTATAAAACCACTTTTATCGCTGCAATATTGCACTTCATCTTGCCTTCCTTCCCCAGGGAGGAGGGAGAGGAACAGTTCTGTGCATCAATCAAACTGACTGAGACTTACAGTGGGGAAAAGTGAGACTCTGTCACCGAATGCAGGATGTCTCAGCTGCAACCCAGTAATTGCTTCTCCCAAACTCCCCTTCCCTCCAGCGCTGGATTCACAAATGCAGCTTGATCTGAGTCAGGCAGCATGAGCCTTAGATCAGAGCTGCCAAACATGCACTTATAAAATTTCACAGGAGTGTGGATCTGAGACTCTTTCATTTCCTGGTTCTCACACGTGGAATTTGAATCTTTGATAGAGTAGGTCTCTTTGGAGCTCCTGGCTGATTTTCTCTTTATCTGAGCAGAAAGCAGCCATTGTATAAATGTGTGTGGTAGGAGGCTATTTAATCTGTGCATTTTGTAAATGAGTATTTAATAATCATGTACCTTTTCAATAAAATCATAGGTACACTCACATACACACACATGCTGTGAATATAGACATTTTTCTTTCTTAACTCTATCTCCCCAGATACATTGAACAAATAAGAAATCTACCCTTTTTGGACAGGCCATGTCTTATTGCTAAAGAGTCATTCTGCTAGTTAGAATGACTATTTTATTTCAATAGTGCTCTCCATTTTCTAACCCCCATAACTTTATTTATGCTGTTCCCGTCTGGACTGCCTGTTCCTCCCTCTCAACATTTCTACCATGTATGTAACCTTATTATATAACCTCAAGATGACACAATTTTAATTCTATCCACTGTTAGTTCTTTGTCTTATACCTGCCTTAATGGAAGTAATTCCTTTCTTTTTTAAAACCTTAATATACTTTGTAGCTATTTCATGATACTTACTACATCATATTTTGTATTACATCTATGTGGTTCTTATTTTCCCTATTCTCCGAAATGTTATGATCTGTGTAGGCAAGAGCTGTGCTTGATATTCATGTGTTTTGCACCTAGTGGCAGAAGGATTCCAGAAGGTTTACAAAAGTTTACAGAAAATAAAGGAAATTAAAAACAAATGAGAAAAATGAGGCCAACAAGTTTTCTTTGTAGCTGGACAGTATCTGGAACAGTGCCCTTTAGGCAGAAGGGTGGGGTATTCTGAGTCCCCCAGGTGGAGGTGGTCTCCAAGCTTCTCTAGTCAGCAGGCAGTGGAGCTCCTGGTCAGCAGCTGGAGTTTCCTCAAGTGCACCCAAGCTTGGACAGTAGATTTTGTCACTTTGTATCTAGAGTTCACCCAATTTATATTAATAGTTATGCCTGAACAAATACATATAATATACATTAAATAATACACTTTTATCTCTAGGATCTGTGCCCAGTGAGGTAGAATGAAGTCGGATCCATAAGACAAAATGAGAAAGTGAGTCTTGGTCTTGGTATTGGATAAAGTACTCTGGCAAGCAAAAGCCGATTCTTGTTTGGGGGATGGTTTGGGCAAATATGTAAAGGCAGCACCAGAAATAAATTGTGGTATATGTGGAGAGAGAGATAGAGATAGACGAGATAGATAGATAGATAGAGAGAGAGAGAGAGAGAAACTCTCTCTTAGCTGGAGTAGAAGGGTAAGTTGAACGTTGCTGATGACAGTACACTTGTTGGCTACTCTTACCAAGACTGAGGAATACTAGAATGAAGGAAGTAGAAGGAAAGTTTTCTTTAAGGTTATACATGTATTTATTATGTCATTGTTATTTCCCTCTAAATAGTAATAAACTAAAAATCACGGTGACCCTACAATTGGTTGTCCAGACTGGAATATTTCTGAGAGTGGAAGGTGACACTGTCATTGATTCAGGGTGGCAGGCACAAGCCAGCCCTTTCTGTGGCAGCCGGGATGTCCAGTCACCTTCTTGGTAGTGACTGTCATTTCTGTAGAAGTGATCAAAAGACCAATGTGACAACCGGATTTTTTTAATACTGAAAATAGTTTAGGTTTATCTTTAGTTGTTCACTGGGAAGTCTTTTTTTTTTTTTAACACAGCCTTACAGAATCACGGACGGTCAGGATCTTTCTCCATATATTAGACGCGCTTTCCTATAGTGTTTTCTAGACAACCACGGGATGGTTGAACTCCCTCACAGAGTGCTATGGATTTCCTCTGCATCTTTTTCTCCCTCTTGACTTCCCTCTTGACTTAGCCAGGACTTCTGTCGTCGTAGCTTGCCACATTTCCATTTGGGGGAAGTTGCATTAGGATAAGAATTGCTTTAAACTATGGCTGAGCTGTTGATGACCTTCTTTGGCCAGTTAAAATTCAGCAGGGATTGAGGTGATGTTGATTAAACGAACCAAGATGTCAGATGTGGGGAGAACCTGGTTTCACTACTCATAAAAAAATTCATAACAACATTGCCTTACAATCCATTAGTTTGGTTTGGATATAATGTGCTATTAAGAGTGACAAGGTGAATGGCAGGTATGCCTAATTTGAAAGAAGGTAAAGTTCTCCCTATTCCCCCTAAAGCTTCATTCACACTGACAAAGAGAAATATAGAGTTGTTTATCTAGTAAATCCAGGCTGAAAACGTTCACTACCAAAGACTAAAATTATACTGTCTTGAATGACCTCTATTGATGACTAACATTGATTAAATTCTTTGACTTATTGCCTAAATCTTTATTTCATTTATCTAGTGTAGAAAATAATGCAGAGGTGCTCTATAATCGAATGCCTAACAGTCTGAATAACATTCTTCAAAGGGCTTCCAGTCTTTTAAAATGTTATCCCCATTTTGGGAGCAGAGTGGGAACAATAGTAGTCAAAAGTCTAAGGATGTACTTTGGAAACTAAGACTATGACCCTTTTTTTTTTTTACTTTATTAGCATTGTGAACAGAATGATATTATCTTAACATCAGAAAACCAGATGGGAGTGACTGGAACTCAGGAACTCACTGTTTTTTTGTTGTCTTGGTTGCTTGGGAAAGGGAAGGGAGCCAGCTGATTTGATGTCTTATGTGTCAAGAATGCATAATCATCCACACATAAATAAAAGTTTTACAGTATCTAATAATCTGTAAATGAATACCGATTTACAATGAAAACAATTATCCCTGTACAAAATGTCTCAATACGTTTATTATGGTTGCTTCAGATCAAGGATCAGATCTGATAGCGTAAGAGTTGGGTACGATTTGTCTTCTCGGGCTCTTCCTGCCTGAATCTG
Organism: Chlorocebus sabaeus; assembly: GCF_047675955.1. Lineage (NCBI taxonomy): Eukaryota > Metazoa > Chordata > Mammalia > Primates > Cercopithecidae > Chlorocebus > Chlorocebus sabaeus. Next base: position 84,881,979 of record NC_132906.1, read on the forward strand.
AGCTCCACCGGGCACTGAACATTGGCTCATAATAGACATACTAGAAATGTGTCAAAGGCAGCAGAGAGAAGGGCTTTGACAGCCTTTCCTTTTACCAGTGGCAAAGACAAGGGCTGGCAGGAAGGATCCTTCCCTTTACGCAATTACGTTTTGGGAGCTCCAGCAAAGCATAGTGATTTTTGTGCTTTCATTTTTAAAAGCCAAAATGCTCTGAACGTTTCATGCTCAATTCATAATCCATTTTCACATTTTCCATTACTCAGAGGAAACTGGAGGCCTGGGCTTTAGATACAAATAATCAAAAATACTTATTCACTTTTCATATGCTGCTGTTGATACTTCGTTAATACTGTACAAAGCAAATTCGAGAAGGCACCACTAAGGAGAGTGGAAATAGTCTAGGAGATGATGTCAGCTCACAAACAATGTGAAAAAGAAAAGTTTCCGTTTTCAGTTGGAGGAAAACTTGGCAAGGACTTTATTATCTGGTTAGGAACTAGTCATCTCTTGATTTCCATGCCCCTACTTTCAATTCTGTATCAGCTTTATACAAGGACCAACATCAAAATGTTTATATTTTAATTCCTCTTACCTAATGAGCTTGTAAATTGGATACATTAGTTATTATACCCTGGGCAGTTTTCTCCTTTCGTGAAAGTTATGAAGGGATAAGACACTTTTTATATGGTCTTTTGCTTCTGCAGTCACATAGAACTTCTTTTTTTTTTTTTTTCAGATGGAGTCTCGCTCTATCTCTGACGCTGGAGTGTAGTGGCGTGATCTTGGCTCACTGAAACCTCCACCTCCCAGATTCAAGCAATTCTCCTGCCTCAGCCTCCCAAGTAACTGGGACTATAGGCGCTCGCCACCATGCCTGGCTAATTTTTTGTATTTTTATTAGAGATGGGGTTTCACCATGCTGGCCGGGATGGTCTCGAACTCCTGACCTCGTGATCCACCCGCTTCGGCCTCCCAAAGTGCTGGGATTACAGGCGTGAGCCACTGCACCAGGCCAGTCATATAGAACTTTTAACTAATATCATAACAATAAACACAAATAGGATTTCAATCAAGGAAATAAACTTTAATTTGAAATCTGGGTGCTCATTTTCTCGATAAATATTTATCACATTTTTAAAAAATGCACCTAGTTCCTCTGATGAGATAGCAAGAGGAAAAATTTGGGACCATTTCCTCAAGGAGCTTAACTTCCAATAAGACAGAACATTTTGCAAGTCATACCTGCCACTATAATAGAGATATGAAATTCTACGAGAGAGATACAGTTTAACCTTACGTGATTTTAGACGCTATTTCTACCCAGGTGAGCTAGGGGTGATCCATGGAGGAGGAGACACTTAATCTGACAGTTAAATTGTACTTAGGATTTAGATATTTGAAAATGAGTCAGTTTATGTAATATTTACCTATTCGCTAGTTATTATTACTGTTAGTTGTCTATTGCTGCATAACAAGTTACCTCCCAAACACAGTGGCTCAAAACAACAAACAGTTATTATTTTGCAGTTTCCATAGGGCAGGAACTTGGGAACAGCTCAGCCGGGGGTTCTGCTCACGGTTCTCATGAGGTTGCAGTCAAGTTCTTGGCCAGTGGTCATCTGAAGGCCTGAAGGGGGATGGAGGACCTGCTTCCAAATGGCTTGCTCTTATGGCTCCTGGCAGGAGGCCTCAATTCTTTGCTGCCTCTTGCCAAGCGGGCTCTGTGGGCAACCATGTGGGTCTCTCCATAGGCCTGCCTGAGTGTCCTCATGACTTGGCAGCTGGCTTCTCCCAGAGCCAGCCGTGAGAGAGAGAAAGAGAAAGAGAGAATGACAGCAAGCACGCAAATAATACGGAGGAGGCAGCATCTAGGTTTGAGGGCATTTTCCTCACATCTGCTTCATTCTATTCATTAGAAATGAGTCACTAAGTCCATCCCACATTCAAGAGGAGGGCAACTAGGTCCCATCTCTAAAAAAAAGAGATATCAGAGAATTCATGGATATGTTTCTAGAACCTTTGCAATGGGGATGGGGAAGACGGGGGAAGAGCATTCAACTTCGGGGAGGGGCTGGTCATGGCAAAGATTGACACTTGGAGATAAGTGCAGGATATGCTGGGTAATTCAGTTTTCAGAGCTTCAGGCTGAGATAATAGTGGAAAAGAAGACAGGAAATACAGAGAGAAGGAATTTAGACTCTATAAAGAAGGGCTGGGAACAGTGTAAGGCTTTTGAGCAGGGTGGAGGGAGGCATAGTCACAGTTATATTTTAGGGCTTAATCTAGTAGCAGGAAGAATCTAACTTTGGGAATTTGGAGAGAGCAAAAGAGGGGGCCCTTTAGGAGGCTACCATGGTCAGCAGGGAACGGAGCTGGAAAGAGATAGTTGGAGAATGGCTTCAAAACAAACACTGCTCTTCTTTCCAACTCTACGTAGTACAAATAGCTATAAAGATGAATACATTTTTATGTGTCTGACCCAACTGTTAATGGAATCTGCCTGTGTTTTAGATGCTGTGCCTTATGGAGCTCTTACTAGGCTGGTGAGCTGAGCTGTAAGCTTGATGCATGGCAGCAGTCCTTTCTGTGCTGATTGAGTGCAGTTTGTCCCTTGGATGGCAATTGCACAGAATGCCCACAGGGTACATTTCTAATTGAGTGTGTCTCTTAACTGTAGGAAAAGCCCAGTGTTATTGCTCGAATAAAACCATCCTAAATTGGAATTGTTCATAGCAAAATTGCCACCCTTTTCTTTCTTAGTTCCCAATATCTCCATTACCGAGAATGACATTATTCTTCTACAAGCACTTAAAGTGTTCATTTACTCACTGTGTATATTCATGTCTTTTCATTTGCAATGTAGAAGCTTCCTGGGCTTCATGAAGCTGTCCATTCCCATCATACTGGCAACAGAGGCTACTAAAAAGCCAGGGGCATGGCCAGAGTCAGAATTCCAACACGGACCTCTTGACCTCCCCATTGTTTCTGTAGGAAATCTGATAACTCCAGGCTGTAGGATTTATTTTCTCTCTTTCTCTGAATTTATATGAATTCACAAGTCTCTAAGAGTTTAGCATGTAACCATTTTCCTAATTGTGGGTTGAGCATGGATTCATTTTCGCATCAACTTGACTGCAAGCTCACAGAATGTGTGGGCCAGTATCTTGTGCATTCTTTTAACTGCAGGTGGGGGGATGATTGTGCCCAATGCATTAAGGGAACGTACTGCATTCCCAGGTGAAGAGCACCATTTAGATGAGACTGGTCCCCTTTATTATATTATCCCATCCTCCACACAAGTGTTTTATTCTTTCTCTTCGTACTTCTAAATCCCACCTGTGGTTGAAAGCCAGGATGATGATGTATAGCACTTGCCCACTCCCCTCTTTATGTGGGCTGCCTTTTTGACCCTATGTAAGGGCTAGATGAAAACTTTAAGTGACCTTTAATTTCCTCAATGTTCATTTGCATCCAATTAATCCAATTTACCTGTGGATAAATTTAAGTCATAATGACGTGATGTTTTGTGAATATTTATGATCCTGAATGTATTAGGTTGTTTCTCTACATTGTTAATATTGCCCAGGGCTTAATGCAGTGTGATTCATTGCCCATTTAATAGTGCCTCCAGTAACATCTGAGATGGTTCTTAGGGTGTGCACCAAGGTTTAGTAATGGAGGGATACCTTTTTTTTAATATTACTTTTTTGTTGCTGCTTACTATCAGTGAAATATCCTGACGCCCTTGGAATATCTTCCAACTCCTGGAATATCAGTAAATACAAATTGGAGGTGAGGGGATTATGATCTAGGCATACCTTTCTGCCTAGGTAATTTTACAGGTAATTTGTACAGTTTTTGGAAAACCGTGAATAACAGTTGTACTCTGAGGGGATCAAAGAACCTTCTAGCCAACTCTTTCATTTTTCCTCTGAGAAGAATTGTCTTGCAGAGATGTGGAGTGGTTTCTCAAGGGTGCAGGGCCAATTCCTAGGAGAACATCCATGACTTATATACTAAGTTTTCTGGATGCAGTGCTCTGTCCAATAAAAACACACAGAAGAACCCATTGCTTCTCAAAAAAATCCCTCCAGCCCTCCTCTCCCTAAGTCTAAAAATCTAATACCAAATGAAACCAAGATAAGAAATCTGTACTTGCTAATTTCTTTTTCTTTTATCTTCCAAGTCATCAGCTTCCGTAGAAGTGGTGGAACAGTATTATCTTACTGTAATTCAAATAGCAAATATCGATGACTATTTGCTAAGTAATCTTATGCAAAATAAATTATCAGATGGACACAGTGACTCACGCCTGTAATCCCAGCACCTTGGGAGGCTGAGGCAGGTGGATCACTTGAGGTCAGGAGTTTGAGACCAGCTTGGCCAACATGGTGAAACCCCATCTCTACTAAAAATACAAAATTAGCCAGGCTTGGTAGAGAGCACCTGTAATCCCAGCTACTCAGGAGGCTGAGGCACGAGAATCACTTGAGCCCAGGAAGCGGATGTTGCTGCAGTGAGCCGAGATTCCACCAAAACTGCACTCCAGCCTGGGACCCCATTTCAAAAAAAAAAAGAAGAGATTACCTAGATTACCTACACTAATATAGAGGGGAGTAATAAACACAAGCACTTCAATTATCAGAAACATGGGAATATCTTTCAGGTATAAATGCACACAATTGGTTTTCAAAAGGTGAGTATTATATTTTGGAGTATGTTGATATAACAACATTGTTTTTTAAAAAGTTAATTCTAGAGGTAGTAGAAAAAATCTTTATAGGGAATTTGGGCTTTGAGAACATTTTGGAAGGAGGAGAAAAAGGAGGAGGAGGAGGGGGAGAAGAAGAAAAAGGAGGATGAATATATGGAGGGTATTTGAATGAGACAAAGGTGTAAGACAAGTATTTCTCGATGTTCAGAGTCACAAGTGGACAAGCATGTAGTGTTATTTGGGTTATTTATAAATGATAATATAACAATATATACTATTTTATAATGCTTTAATAGAGACCATGGTGATGTAAGATTGGAATGGGTTTATCCGAGAAGGTGGGCAGTAAGTTGAATGTGGTACACGGAGGATTGAAGATGGCTATACTGGCTGATAGTTGAGATGGAAATTCCTGAAATAGAAACTAATAAGATTGACCATTCTTGTTTAATAAGGGGCAATCAGACGCTCTAGGAGTGGAAATTCTTGCAGGCTAGAGGGATATGAGTTACGCAGTACCAGTGGCAGGCAAAAAAGACTATCCCAGTATTGTGAAGAGATACCATGGACTTCAAAGTCAGCAAAGTCGAATATTGCTGAAATCAGGGTTTCAGTTGTGTCAGGGCCTGCTAGTGACTGCATTTACCTCTCTAGTCCCCAAAAGAGTGCTGGCACATAGTAGGTCCTGAACAAATACTTGTAGAATACATAGACTAGGCATTTGTGGCTGCATCAGGAAGAATCAGAGAAATCTGATACTATTATGGAGGAGGAAGAGTAAAATTTTCCAATAAGAACAAATACAAAGTCAAAGGAGAGTCTTCATTTGAAGGTTGTCAAGATGACAGATTTAACTGTATTTCCCCAGGAGCTGATGGTGTTGGAGGGCAATGGGATTGGAGCCTGAATAGAAAACATCTGGGGATGTGAGGCGTGCCCTCAAGCAGTCATGTTTCCTTTTAGTGTTGGTTCTGGAACTCATTTAGATACTTTGACATTTTTGTGCTTCCGTAGTGTTAGAGTCAAAGACCTTGAGGTTCTCTGAAGATTCATTTCCTATGATGCGGCAATCTCTAGCACAGTGTTCACATTCCAAGAAGTGCTTAATATTTAACATGCTCTGACTTCCTTAATCACCTTTCAATATCAGAATCCTGTGCTTTATCAGATAAGCCTTTTTAGCCTATGGCAGGTGATATTGTTTCATCCAATCACAAGGCGTTCAACTCGGATGATGTTGTCTTCAGTGCTGAATCAGGATCTTTCACCAAATTCACATGTCCTGTCCCTTGCCCACTAAGGAAGTTACAGAAAAGTTGCAAGGTGAATATTGATTTACTATCTCATCCTGAAATTCTGAGATTCAGTCTCTGATAGAGTGGAAGTGGGTCATGTTCTATGGCTAGCTATATAACATCAGAATGTGGCTTTTTGGAGATATTTTTAGCTTCCTTAAAAAAACCTCATGAAATACTCTGCTTTAAAAAATGTTCTAAGTAATGTGAAAAACAGATATTACCACTCTATCCTTGATTCTTAGCCTATTACTGGATATGTCCCCTGGGGTGGGGTAGAGGAGGGGGTCAGGAATGGAGTAGAGCTCGATTTCTGTTATTCACGTTATTGAGTAAAAAAATTGTGCTTTTAACATTTTGTCACGTTCATTTTTATGCAACTGCATTAATACAGAAGCATTAAAATGCTTTTGTCAAATTGTCTATGTCAGCGTGTTCTGCTTCATCTCTGGAAAAAGACAGAGACTTTGAAAAAGAGCTTCTTAGAGAAGAAGCTTAGGATATGAAAGGTTCTGGGACAAGTCTGTAATTTTGGCTATATTTTATGGAGATACTATGGATTTCTTTGATCCAGGAACTCATATTCTTACTACAGCTCATTTGATCACTAGGATGGTCATGTGCTATTTATTCAGTCTTGAGCTAGATTGGTTTCCCTGTCATAAGCAGTTTAGAATACCCACAGGTATCACTTCCTCTATTGCAGAAAGTTTTGAACTGATCGATGACCTAGCTACATAAAGGCAATGATGCTGCATTAGCAACAAACCATGCCCTCCAGTGTCTTACTGGGATTGGTCTATCAGGTGAGTATGGTTAACAGCACAGTATGACATATTTACATGATCATAGTGCTCTTAAAAATACTATCTAATTTAATGTTGGTGGAGCTACTGTAGTGAGCAGTGAGATCTCTTCACTCAAAACATCTGTGCTTGTTAAATTTCACTAATGAAGAATTTCAGATCACTGATCAGTTTTCATTTGTAAATAAAACCTGAACTATATCTGATGAATACAAAATGATAATCATCATAATTAGTGTGTTTTATTGCCATTATACATATATAGGAAAGTTGGCAGTGCTTTAATATATCTTATATCTATGCCATCACTTAAGTTTTTTTTTTTTTGAGACAGAGCCTTGCTCTGTCTCCAGGCTGGAGTGCAGGGGTGCGATCTCGGCTCACTCTGCCTCCCAGGTTCAAGCGATTCTCCTGCCTCAGTCTCCCAAGTAGCAGGGACTACAGGCACACACCACCACACCTGGCTAATTTTTGTATTGTTAGTAGAGATGGGGTTTCACCATGTTGGCCAGGATCGTCTCAATTCTTGACCTCACCATCACTTCAAGTCTTTAAAGGCCAGGCTTGCACCAAGGTAGGTTACTCTGACTCTCGTTCTACCAACAGACAGTTATCTGGTGAAGTCCCCAAGTGGAGGCTTTGCTGAATCAGAGCCCTGGTTCATTGTTTAGGCTTAGCCCAACAGAGACAATCATAGTTTACATTCTAAACTGGAACTTTGGCTTGCCTCCCTTAAGGAGAAATAGCCTCTGATTTTCTAAAGCAGATGTTCACTTTAATCTAGGGGCAAATGCTGGATTAGGGAAGGTCAGGCAGTTTAGTCTTTCTGTGCTGAAAGACTGGACCTTCCCGAGTCCAGTCTGAAATTCTTCATTAGTGAAATTTAACAAGCATAGATGTTGTGAGTGGAGAGGTCTCACTGCTCAATACAGTGACTCCATCAGCATTAAATTAGATAGTATTTGTAAGAGCGCTATGATTATGTGCATCTATCACTGCGGATGATGACTCAGTATGATGTTGATGGGATCCTGTGGCAGCTTCCCTGGCACAGAGAAGCCCTGCATTCGATTTCTGGTATTGTAAGTTACAACACAGAGGAGTACTTTTCAGGAAACCATATTGTCAAGCCCTATTCTCAGCTAGATTTGTGTTTCTGGGGCAAGGTTAGAACTGAATCAACTTCCAGAGATTGGAAGAATACTTTTTTTAAAAAAATTTTATTTTAGATTTAGGGGTACGTGTGTAAGTTTGTTGTATAGGTAAACTCATGTCATGAGGGTTTGTTATGCAGATTATTTCATTACCCAGGTACTAAGCCTAGTACCCAACAGTTATATTTCCTGACCCTTTCCCTCCTCCCATCTTCCATCCTCTACCCTCCAATAGGCCTCAGTGTGTATTGTTCCCCTGTATACATCCATGTGTTCTCATCATATAGCTCCCACTTTTTTTTTTTTTTTTTTTTTGAGACGGAGTCTTGCTCTGTTGCCCGGGCTGGAGTGCAATGGCTGGATCTCAGCTCACTGCAACCTCTGCCTCCCAGGTTTACGCCATTCTCCTGCCTCAGCCTCCTAAGTGACTGGGACTACAGGCGCCCGCCACCACGCCCGGCTAATTTTTTGTATTTTTTAGTAGAGACAGGGTTTCACCATGTTAGCCAGGTTGGTCTCGATCTCCTGACCTCGTGATCCGCCCGTCTCGGCCTCCCAAAGTGCTGGGATTACAGGCTTGAGCCACCGCGCCCGGCCAGCTCCCACTTTTAAGTGAGAACGTTTGGTATTTGATTTTATGTTCTTGTGTTAGGTTGCTAAGATTAATGGCCTCCAGCTCCATCTGTGTTCCTGCAAAGAACATGATCTCATTCTTTTTTATGGCTGCATAGTATTCCATGGTGTATATGTACCACATTTTCTTTATCCAACCTGCCACAATGGGCATTTTTTAATGTTGAGAAAACTTTGGGAAAATGTTCAACAACAAGTAAATTTCCTTTGGACATATTCAATATTTAAGTACTATTTTTGCCATAAGAGTCTCATAAAGTTGTATAAAAGATTGTAAGAGACTTTGAAATTTAGCGGGTGTCTTGATCTACCCTCCATCTGAGTTTCTCTGCTTGTATTTGCCTTTGACTAAGTGTATTAGTCTGTTCTCACACTGCTGTAAAGAACTGCCTGAGACTGGGTAATTTATAAAGGAAAGAGGTTTAATTGACTGACAGTTGTGGAGGGCTGGGGAGGTCTCAGGAAACTTACAATCATGGCAGAAGGGGAAGCAAACACATCCTTTTGGGTGGGGACACAGCCAAACCATATCACTAAGATTCTTTACAAACTTTTGGAGATGAAAGTTAACCTATAGAAAACTGATAAAGATGCAGATAAAAATTCCTTTCAAGAGAAATACAAACTATGTTCAGTGTAATTAATTAATTCATTCATTATTGTCCCTGTGAATATTGGCAGTTCTGCAATTTTTTTTTCTTTTTTTTCAGACAGAGACATGGTCTCTGTCACCTAGGATGGGACACAGTGGTGATAGTAGCTCACTGTAGCCTCAAACTCTTGGGCTCAAGTGATCCTCCTGTTTTAGCCTCTTGAGTAGCTGGGACTACAGACACCTAATGACAGGCCTGGCTAATTTTATTTTCATTTTTATTGTAGAGATTGGGTCTTGTGATGTTTCCCAGGCTGGTCTTGAACTCTTGGCCTCAAGCAATACCCCCACCTTGGTCTCTCAAAGCACTGGGATTACAGGTATGAGAGTCACTCAAACCCAGCTAAGTCTTACACTTTTTATAAATTCATTTCAGCATTACTTTTTTGACTAAATATATATCTGGTTTCTAATATTTCAGTGACATGAGTTCTTTATATATTCTGGATAAAAGTTCTTTGCCATATATATGATTTTCAGGATATCCTAGTCTGTGGCTTGTCATTTCACTTCCTTAATGACATCATTTTAAGTGCAAATAATTTTAATTTTGATGAAGTCTATTTTACTATTTTTGGGCATCACATCTAAGAACTCTTTGTCTAACTGAAAGTCATAAAGACTTTATTCTATTATTTAAAAGTTTTCTAATTTTAGCCTTTATATGTAGGTCTATGATCCATTTATAGTGAATTATTATGTATGGTGTGAGGTAGTGATCTAAATTTAAATCCATGTTGCATATGGATATCTAATTGTCCCAGAACTATTTGTTGAAAAGACTATCCATTTCCCACTGAATTGGCTTGACACCTTTGTCAAAAATCAATTGGCCATAAATATAAGGATCTATTTCTGGACTCTCACTTCTGTTCCACTGATCCATTAGTATATACTGATAGGCTAATATCAGATAACTTTAGATATATTGGTATGTTAGTCTTTAGCCAAGAGAGGCATTACCAATTAGTAACTGATTCTAAGATTTGTGACACAGTCCATCTGGAATATGCACTGAAGAGTTTTTGTATTTTTGTTTTTCTTTTTAACAGCAAAAAGAAATCTCTGTAAGCTTTCCTTCCTCATATCTTCACTCTCTCTGACATTTTCTTAATTTCACATTCAATATATGTATACATACATTTTAAAAGAAAAGAGATATAGACATTTACCATTGGAAAACATTTTGATTCGGGTTCTGTAAAATGACAAAGGATTGATTCAGCAGTTAAGGGTGCCCTAACCAGTTTAAACATCTGATATTCTGGGAGGTCTTAGGTGATTGAAGATTGAGATTAAAATCTCTGGTTTAGTTAGGTTTTCTTTTTAAATTGTTCATACTTTTTTTCATTGTACTTATATTTTCCCTCAAGTTTTCCCTCAAGTTTTGAATGCTTGCCTTCCCTTCTCTTAAGGCAAATTCCTGGAATTTGAAATGCTGAATTCAAGAAGGATAAACATTTCATTATGTCAAAGTGATAAAAATAAGCATTTATTTTTCTAACTCAAGTGAGCCAGTATTACAAAAAGTAAAGGAATAGCTATGGGATATTGAAGAGTGTAATGCAACTGATGTTGTACATATTAATTGCATTATATACAAAATCTGGTATATGATCATAATGTAATGAAATTGATGTAATATACATTTTAGTGTCTTAATGTTTATGTTTACGTTGCTTTCTAAACCAAAGCACATTCTTTTAAGTGGAATGGGTTTTAGTTGATAAAATCCAGTAAGACTTGAAGTTATTTCATCAACTTTTTGTAACTATCTTTCTCATTAATTCATTCAACTACATTTCATTAGGTAGAGACTGTGTTTTGTGTACATTCCAAGAGGCTGGGCTACAGCTATGAATACAGCCAAGACTCTGCACTCATGGAACTAACGTCCTAGCAGGGAAGACAGACAACAGTAACAATTATATGTAAAATAGTGATAATGGCTATGAGAATATCCAAAGCAAGGTAAGTGAGAGAGTGTGATGAAATAGTGGTTGTAGGTGGATACAACCTTCTTAAGGAGGTGTATCCTTAAGCAGTGTAAGTCCTTCTTAAGGAGGATTTGAGAGGAGACTTAGATGAATTGAGGGTGAGCTGGGTGAATATCTTGGAGAAGAATATTACAGTTAACGTAAACAAGTAGTTGGATATGAGGTACAGAGATTTCTAGGCAGCTATGTATCATGTATGTCTTTGTAGTAGGTCATGGTCAAAAGTGTGAATTTTATTCTGAGAGGATAGAAAGCCACAGAGGATTTGGTGGGCTAAAGAGTGACACAATCTTATTTGTGCTTTTAAAAGTTTCTCTGGGGCTGGGCGCAGTAGCTCATGCCTGTAATCCCAGCACTTTGGGAGGTAAAGGCAGGTGGATCACTTGAGGACAAGAGTTCAAGACCAGCCTGGCCCAAATGACAAAACCCTGTCTCTAATAAAAATTAAAAAATTAGCCGGACTTGGTGGTGTGCACCTGTAATTCCAGTTACTTGGGAAGCTGATGCAGGAGAATCACCTGAACCCAGCAGGTGGCGGTTGCAGTGATCCAAGATCATGCCACTGCACTCCAGCCTGGGCAACAGAGTGAGACTATGTCTCAAAAAAAAAAAAAGGTTTTTCTGGGAACTATGTATCGTTTTATCTGAAGGTAGACAAGAATGGAGCAAGAAGTGTAGTTAGGAGGCTACTTATTAATATTTCACAGTCTGGGTGAGAATAGTTGGTATCTTGGACTAGGATGGTAGGGGCAGAAGTGATAACAAAAGGTTGGAGTTTGGTTAGGTATTGTCTTTGTCTTCTCAGGCTGCTAACAAAAATATTGTAGACTTAGTGGCTTATAAACAACAGAAATTTATTTCTTACAGTTCCGGAGGCTGGGGAGTCTAACATCAAGACACCAGCAGATTCTATATCTGGTGAGGGACCACTTTCTTACAGGCAGCTGTCTTCTTACTCTAGCCTCGCATGGCAGAGGGAATCAGGAGTCCCTCTCTAGCTTCTTTTATAAGGCACTGATCCCACTCATGAGGGTACCTCTCCAATAACCTAATCACCTTCCAAAGCCCCCACCTTCTAGTTTCACCATCTTGGAGGTTAGGATTTCAACATATGAATTTTGTGGAGAACAAACATTCAGACCATAGGAGATTTTTAAGGCAGAGCCAACAGGATTTGCTAGAGTATTGAATATAGAGTGTGAGCATAGGATAGTAGACTTTTGGCCTAAACAACTATGGGCATGTTGACACAGTGTCCTGAGATGTGAAAGATGGAGGAGGATATTTGGAGGCAAAGGTGAAGAGGTAAGGAGCTTTGTTGTGAATATGCACAGTTGGAGATCATTTTCTCATCCTGCTGAAGAGAAAATCCAGTATAATAATGTTCTCAGGAGAAGCCAATGTTTTGTCTCTAGAGCTTTTTATTTATTTATTTATTTATTTTTTATTGTTATACTTTCTAGGGTACATGTGTACAACATGCAGGTTTGTTACATATGTATACATGTGCCATATTGGTGTGCTGCACCCATCAACTCGTCAGCACCCATCAACTCATCATTTACATCAGTTATAACTCCCAATGCCATCCCTCCCCCCTCCCCCTTCCCCATAATAGGCCCTGTTGTGTGATGTTGCCCTTCCAGAGTCCAAGTGATCTCATTGTTCAATTCCCACCTATGAGTGAGAACATGCGGTGTTTGGTTTTCTGTTTTTGCGATAGTTTGCTGAGAATGATGGTTTGCAGCTGCACCCATGTTCCTACAAAGGACATGAACTCATCCTTTTTTATGGCTGCATAGTATTCTATGGTGTATATGTGCCACATTTTCTTAATCCAGTCTGTCACTGATGGACATTTGGGTTGATTCCAAGTCTTTGCTATTGTGAATAGTGCCGCAATAAACATACATGTACATGTGTCTTTATAGCAGCATGATTTACAATCCTTTGGGTATATACCTGGTAATGCGATGGCTGGGTCATATGGTATTTCTAGTTCTAGATCCTTGAGAAATCACCATACTGTTTTCCACAATAGTTGAACTAGTTTACAATCCCACCAATAGTGTAAAAGTGTTCCTATTTCTCCATATCCTCTGCAGCACCTGTTGTTTTCTGACTTTTTAATGATTGCCATTCTGACTGGTGTAAGATGGTATCTCATTGTGGTTTTGATTTGCATTTCTCTGATGGCAAGCATTTTTTCATGTGTCTGTTGGCTGTATGAATGTCTTATTTTGAGCCCTTCATGCTAAAAACTCTCAATAAATTCGGTATTGATGGAACACATCTCAAAATAATAAGAGCTATTTATGACAAACCCATAGCCAATATCATACTGAATAGGCAAAAACTGGAAGCATTCCCTTTGAAAACTGGCACAAGACAGGGATGCCCTCTCTCACCACTCCTATTCAATATAGTGTTGGAAATTCTGGCTAGGGCAATCAGGCAAGAGAAAGAAATAAAGGGTATTCAGTTAGGAAAAGAAGAAGTCAAATTGTCCCTGTTTGCAGATGACATAATTGTATATTTAGAAAACCCCATCATTTCAGCCCAAAATCTCCTTAAGCTGATAAGCAACTTCAGCAAAGTCTCAGGATACAAAATTAATGTGCAAAAATCACAAGCATTTTTATACACCAGTAACAGACAGAGAGCCAAATCATGAATGAACTTCCATTCACAATTGCTTCAAAGAGAATAAAATACCTAGGAATCCAACTTACAAGGGATGTAAAAGACCTCTTCAAGGAGAACTAAAAACCGCTGCTCAGTGAAATAAAAGAGGATACAAATAAATGGAAGAACATACCATGCTCATGGATAGGAAGAATCAATACCGTGAAAATGGCCATACTGCCCAAGGTTATTTATAGATTCAATGCCATCCCCATTAAGCTACCAATGACTTTCTTCACAGAATTGGAAAAAACTGCTTTAAAGTTCACATGGAACCAAAAAAGACCCTGCATTGCCAAGACAATCCTAAGTCAAAAGAACAAAACTAGAAGCATCACGCTACCTGACTTCAAACTATACTACAAGGCTACAGTAACCAAAACAGCATGGTACTGGTACCAAAACAGAGATGTAGACCAATGGAATAGAACAGAGTGCTCAGAAATAATACCACACATCTACAGCCATCTGATCTTTGACAAACTTGAGAGAAACAAGAAATGGGGGAAGGATTCCCTATTGAATAAATGGTGCTGGGAAAATTGGCTAGCCATAAGTAGAAAGCTGAAACTGGATCTTTTCTTTACTCCTTATACGAAAATTAATTCAAGATGGATTAGAGACTTAAATGTTAGACCTAATACCATAAAAACCCTAGAGAAAAACCTAGGTAATACCATTCAGGACATAGGCACGAGTAAGGACTTCATGTCTAAAACACCAAAAGCAACGGCAACAAAAGCCAAAATTGACAAATGGGATCTAATTAAACTAAAGAACTTCTGCACAGCAAAAGAAACTACCATCAAAGTGAACAGGCAGCCTACAGAATGGGAGAAAATTTTTGCAATCTACTCATCTGACAAAGGGCTAATATCCAGAACCTACAAAGAACTCAAACAAATTTACAAGAAAAAAACAAGCAACCCCATCAAAAAGTGGGCAAAGGATATGAACAGACAAATCTCTAGAGCTTTTGTAGAATTACTCAATGGCATAATTCTATTCTCAACAAATTGTTTTTCCTTGATAAATCCAAAATGTAGTTTATCCTATTTTAAAAATTAGTACACATTTTATCCTCTAAAATTACAGGCTCATTTGTTTATTGGACAGGGCTTTTATTGACTTTTCCTCAGGGTTTGATTTTGTAGGTTTTGGTCTAAACTGCATGAACTGCATAAATATAAACCCATAGTCATATTCAAACAGACTAAGGAATCCTGTCTGATAGAAATGCAATTTTATTTTTGTGTTAAAAAAATACTTTCTGGTGCCTTTTAAATTAGCTTCTTAAAGAGCATATACTACTTTTCCTTCCAGATTTAAAAAATTATAGTAAGATATACATGATGTAATATTTATCATTTTAATCACTCATAATTTTACAATTCAGTGTCATTAAATACATTCATAGTGTTGCCTAAGCAACAGAACCGTCTATATCCAAGAGTTTTTCATCATTCCCATTCAAAACTCTACACATTAAATAACACTTCTCCTTTTCCCCATCCCCTGGCCCCTGGTAACCTTTATTCTACTTTCTGTTTATTTTATTATTTTTTATTAACAAAATTTCATTTATAATAATAATTACATATGTTTATGGGGTAGAGTGTGAGGTTTTAATATATGCACACATTGTATAATAAGCAAATCAGGGTAGGTAGTATGTCAGTCATCTCAAACCTTTGTCATTTCTTTGTGGTAGTAACTTTTGAGATCCTCTTTCCTAGCTGTCTTGAAATACACAACACATTGTTGTTAGCTATAGTTATCCCTCTATGTAATAGAACACTAGAACTTATTCTTTCTTATTTTTAACTTATTTTTTAGCCACTGAACAATCCCCCTCATTACTACCTCTCCGCTTTCTGCCCCAGCCTCTGTTTTACTCTCTATGTCTGTGAACTCAACTTTCTAAGAGTCCACATGAATTAGATCATATGGTATTTATCTTGCTGTGTCTGGTTTATTTTACTTAATACAATGTCCTCCAGGTTCATCCATATTGTCACAAATGACAGGATTTCATTCTTTTTTATAGCCAAATACTATTCCATTTTTTATATGTACCACATTTTCTGTATCCATTCATGAGTTGATGAACAATTTGGTTGATTCAATCTCTTGGCTATTGTGAGTGGTGCTTCACTAGGACTGCAGATATCTTTTCAATGTATCAATTCCTTTGGGTTTAAATTTCTTTGGGTATATATCCATTAGTGGAATTACAGGATTAAATGGTAGGTAGCTCTATTTTTACCTTTTTAAGGCGTCTCCATACTGTTTTTTAATAATGGCTGTACTAATTTACATTCCCACCAGCAGTGTGTAAGAGTTCCGCAGAATTTGTTTGTTTTTGATAATATGAGTATATAACACTTTTGAGTAAGCTGGATAATAACCTTTCCCCTTTAGAAGACAGAAAACCTTGCATGGTGTTAAGCTTGTATTATCTTGAACTGAGAGTGCCCCAAAAAGTCAGATAATGACTATAATTATTGCTAGGAGGGCTACATATCAATATTCTAAAACCACAGTTACTCTTCTGTGTACACATTCTCCAATATTTAATTAGTTCTCAAAAAATTACAAGTATTTCATCTACTAAAATGTTCACTTTATAGCTTCTATAAATCTGTTTTTGCATTGCTATAAAGAACTACCTGAGACTGGGTAATTTATAAAGAAAAGAGGTTTAATTGGCTCATGGTTCTGTGGGGTGTACAGGCTTCTGCCTCTGGAGGGGTCTCAGGAAACTTATAATCATGGCAGAAGGTGAAGGGGAAGCAGGCACATATTCATATGTCCAGCAGGAGAAAGAGAGAGAGCAAAGGGGGAAGTGCTACACACTTTCAAACAAGCAGATCTCATGAGAACTCACTCACTATCATGGGAACAGCAAGAGGGAAATCTGCTCCCATTATCCAATCACCTCCCACCAGATCCCTGCCCCAACACTGGAGATTACAATTTGTTATGAAATTTTGGTGGAGATACCCAGCAAAATTACATCATTCCACCTCAGCCCCTCCAAAATCTCATGTCCTTCTCACATTTCGAAACACAATCATGCCTCCCAACAGTCACCTAAAGTCTTAACATTTCTAGCATTAACTCAAAAGTCCAAGTTCACTCTCCTCTGAGACAAGGCATGTTCCTTCTGCCTATGAACCTGTAAAATTAAAAACAAGTTAGTTTCGATTGAGACCATCCTGGCTAACACGGTGAAACCCTGTCTCTACCAAAAAATACAAAAAAAAAAAAAAACTAGCCGGGCGAGGTGGCGGGCGCCTGTAGTCCCAGCTACTCGGGAGGCTGAGGCAGGAGAATGGCGTAAACCTCGGAGGCGGAGCTTGCAGTGAGCTGAGATCCGGCCACTGCACTCCAGCCCGGGCGACAGAGCGAGACTCCAAAAAAAAAAAAAAGGTAGTTTCTTCTAAGATACAATAAGGGTACAGGCATTAGGTAAATGCTCCCATTTCAAAATGGAGAAATTGGCCCAAACAAGGGACTACAGGCCCCACGCAAGTCTAAAACCCAGCGGGGCAGTCATTAAATCTTAAAGATTCAAAATAGTCTCCTTTGATTCCATGACTTACATATCCAGGCCACACTAATGCAAGGAGTGGGCTCCCTAGGCCTTGGGCAGATCTGCCCTCTGGCTCTGCAGGACTCAGCTCCCATGGCTTCTCTCAAGGGCTGGTGTTGAGTGCCTGCAGTTTTTTCAGGTGCATGGTGCAAGATGTTGGTGGATCTACTATTCTGGGGTCTGGAGGATGGTGGCCCTCTTCTTACAGCTCCACTAAGCAGTTCCCCAGTGGGGACTCTGTGTAGGGGCTCCAACCCCACATTTCCCCTCCATATTGCCCTAATAGAGGTTATCCAGGAGGGCTCTACCCCATAGCCTACTTTGCCTGGACATACAGGCATTTCCATACATCCTTTGAAATCTAGGCGGACACTCCCAAGCCTCAGCTCTTGCCCTCTATGCACCTGCAGGCTTAACACCACGTAGAACCCTTGGCAGCCTCTGACTTGCACCCTCTGGAGCAGTGGTCGGAGACTTACCTGGGGCCCTGTTAGCCATGGCTGGAGCTGACGTGACTGGGACACAGGGCACCATGTCCCAAGGCTGCACAGAGCAGCTGGGCCCTGGTCCTGGCCCAGAAAACCGTTTTCCTCTCCCAGGGCTCCAGGCCTGTAATGGGAGGGGCTGCCACAGTGGTCTCTGAAATGCCCTTGGAGGCATTTTTTTTCCTCGTTTTCTTGGCTGTTAACATTTAGCTCCTCTTTATTTGTGCAAATTTTTGCAGCAGGCTTGAATTCTTCCGCAGAAAATAGGTTTTTCTTTTCTACTACATGGTCAGGCCATAAATTGTTTGAACTTTAATGCTCTGCTTCTCTTTTAAATATGAGTTCCAATTTCAGACCATCTCTTTGTGAATACATATGAGTGTACACTGTTAGAAGCAACCAGACTAGCTCTTGAATGCTTTGCTGCTTAGAAATTTCTTCTACCAGATATCTTAAATCTTTTCTAACATTCAAAGTTCCATAGATCTCTAGAGCAGAAATTTCTTCTATGAGATATCTTAAATCTTCTCTTACATTAAAAGTTTCATAGATCTCTAGAGCAGGGGCACAATGCCACCAGTCTCTTTGCTAAAGTATAGAGTGACCTTTACTCCACTTCCCAATAAATTTCTTATCTCCATCTGAGACCACATTCGGTTGGACTTTACTGTCCGTGTCACTATCAGTGTTTTGATTACAACCATTTGACAAGTCTCTAAAAAGTTCCAAATCTTCCCTCATCTTCCTATCTTCTTCTGATGCCTCCAAATTGTTCCAACCTCTGCCCATTACCCAGTTACAAAGCTGCTTCCACATTTTAAGGTGTTTTTATAGTAATGTCCCACTTCTCTGGTACCAATTTTCTGTATTAGTCCATTCTTACATTGTTGTAAATAACAACCCGAGACTCTGTAATTTATAAAGAAAAGAGGTTTAATTCACTTACGTTTCTGTGGGTTTTATAGGCTTCTGCTTCTGGAGAGGCCTCAGGAAAATTACAATCATGGTGGAAGGTGAAGGGGAAGCAGGCACATCTTTACATGCCTGGCAGGAGAAAGAGTGAGAGAAAAGGGGGAAGTGCTACATACTTTCTAACAATCAGATCTCATGAGAACTCACTATCATGAGAACAGCAAAGGGGAATCTGCCTCCATTATTCAATCACCTCCCACCATGGCCCTTCTTCAACTTTGGGGATTACAGTTCAACATGAGATTTGGGGGTGGACACAGTGCCAAACCATATCATAGTTTCTTTAGGACGGTGCATAATATTACTTCTAATGAAGGTGTCCTATGTGTGCATCGATGACATTTTCTTTGAGCAAGTTAAGTTATATTTACATCCACTTTAAAAGTTTACTAGGCTTTTGTGAACGTAAGTAGAGGAGTAGAACTCTAGGTTCTTGGATGTTCATTTGTTTTTATGATTCACACTACTTTAAGGAGACTCTTAGTTTTACCTATAGTTATGCCTGGCCTTATCTTCTTAGTGGGAAGCCATGCTTTCCTGTCAAGCATGAATATTCAATAAGCTCCACAGTTTCCAGAAGAGCTATCAGTTTTACTCCCAGCATGATTGTTAAGGCACATAGGTTTATGTCTTAAGAACAACACAGACTATCTTAATACAGTTGTCATGTAATTTTTTTTTTTTTTTTTAAATAGGGTCTTATTCTTTCTCCCAGGCTGGAGTGCAGTGGCCTGATCACAGCTCACTGCAGCCTTGACCTCCTGGGCTCCAGCAATCCTCCTGCCTCAGTCTCCTGAGTAGCTGGAACTACAGGTACACACCACCCCACCTAGATGATGTTTTTGATTTTTAGTAGACATGAGGTCTTATTATATTGCCCAGACTGGTCTCGAACTCCTGAGGTCAAGTGATCCTCCCGCCTTGGCCTCCCAAAGTGCTGTGATTAGAGGTGTGAGCCACTGCACTTGGCGTTTTTTTAGAAACTCAGTTGGGGGGATTTTTGGAGAATATGCAGTTCATCAGTTCCTTCTGATATGCTAAAATCCACCAGGTTAAGTCACATCAGCAGAGAGCTGGGTGCCCAAACCTCCTAGTAGTGGGTCTCTGCCAAACTGCTTACAGCAATTTTGGCATGATAATCATAGCCCACATTGATGGCTAATATACATTTGAAACTTACAGTTATGTCAGCTGTAAGGATGTAGTTGAAAATCTTGTTAAATATAACACAAAACCTATTCCATGTCCCCTATGTTTTTTCTAGCTCCCCATAGCCAAAATTGTTCCCTAATTTCTCAGGAGATGGAACAGATCCCCAGACTACAATCTGCCTTCATTCAAATCTGCAGTTCTCTAACTCTATTAATTAAGAACTTATTTTTCCTCAGAGATTCTCTCTTCTGTTATTTATTGATGTGGATTTTCCCTTTCATTTTGTTGTACTTGGAGGGTAAAGGGGTAATTTATTATTTTTCTTTACTTCAAAGAGTCATACAAAAATAGACTGTATCTTCTCAGTTATCATTAAATATGTCTTGGCTAAATTGGTGAGTTGTTTTTGTTGTCGTGGTTGTTTTAATTTTCATTTCTTTGATTTACTACTGAAGTTAATTTTTTCAAGTATTTATAAACTATTCTATGTCCTCATTTGTGAACGTCATGTTTGTGAGCCATTTACGTACTGGATTCTCAGTGTCTTATTATATTATACAACTTCATCATGTATCAAAGACATAATCTTTGGTTTGTATACATATATATTTGTACTTTGGCTTATATTTGTATATCTTATATTTATATAATTATCATATATACATATAATTATGTAATTATATAAATATAAGCCTTATAAATTGGCTTATATCTTGAGAAACAGAGGGCTTACATTTTCATGCAGTAAAATCCATCTATCTCTTTCTTTTGTGATTTCTTCCATTGCCTTCATGCTAGTTACCATTTAATGCAATTTAAAAAAATTACTTCTTGTGGGTTTGGACATGGTCGTATAATTTTTACAAGTCTCGTTTCATAAACAGGCATAGTAGTGTATTATGCATTTTGTGCTTAGGGCACAAAAATACATAATAAATATTTGTTGCTATATTGATAAATGATACTTGATTAATCTATGGAGTTTATATTTCCCCCAAAGTTATGCTGAAAAATTTTAACAGGAATACATAATATTCATTTGCATGAGCATTTCCTTTTGGACACTTACAGAGAATTCAAATAAAGTCATGCTTTTGGACATTAGCAGAAAACTACACCCTTATCATTATTCTTGATTGAATAAGGAAGAAACTCTTTATTATATATTTCAATTTGCCTGACTTACCAAAAATCCTGTCTTATGCGTGCCGAGGCTCTTGAGTCCAGCTTTACTACATGAAGCATCTGGCAGAGAAATAGGAAAGAATTAAATTGTAACATGATTTCACATCTAGTGAATATGTTTCTATCAATTTTTTTGGTGCATGACTGTGAGGTTGTTGAATCAGTTAGTATTGCATTTGGGGTCCCAAAAGACTAAACTCCTGGTGAGGAGGAAAATTCTAAAGTTAGACGGAAGGCTCAAGTCTTAACAGAACCGTGATTCACAGGGGGAGGTGGGGCAGGAAGGAACCAATCACTAAGAAGCCAGCGGCAGAGAAGGAAAAAATGTATTTTGCAATGAAAAACAATCACAGCATTGTTCTTTTTCTTTATCCCAGTGTACCACTTTAAATGCAAAGGAATGGCAGTTTTCCAGAAATTAGTGTCCCTACTTTTTGCCACATCTTAATAAAGGAGGGTAAGCTGATATACATATTTTGACAAGTATAAACATATGGCAAAATGTATATGTCATCTCCCCCAATACTGATTAGTTGATCATAATAACCTCTACTGATTAGTTGAACATAATAAGTTTAATGGAAAAGGTGTTCCATTAAAAAACTTCGAGGAGTTGCTATGGGTATCCTTCTTGCCCTTGGCTTCTCCAATGATGTACAATACCACACCTCCTACCAGCTGCCCTCCCTTCTTCATACCTGCCAATGCAATGGTGCAAAAAGGCATTCCCAGAGTCATCCTGTTGACCCTGGTGGGGCTAATTCCCTTAAGTACCTTACATCTTGAGTTTCGTGCTCACATTCTTGCTAGCTTTTGAATGGCTTCCTACTTCCAGAGGTCACCCTAACTGGAAATTGGCTTTTGGTTTTCTTCTGTGGTCTCAGGGACACTCATGTGACGTCCTCTTTTTTGAGTCTTCCCCATCATGGTTATGACAGGGAAGAGAGATGGGGTTTTCTTAACACCTCACCACTGTGCAGTCTCTGTTCCTATGGTGTCCTGTAGCTCTGCCTCCCATCTGCAGTTGGGAATTGTTTCCACACTGTTCAAGGGTAAAGGAGACACTCTGGATTTTTAAAATCAGGGGTCACTTGCCGTTACATCTTGTTCTAGTGTCCAGACAACTGTAGCCCCGGGCAGCTGCAGCAAGCTGGACAATACAGTTCATGACAAAGGGAGGCTTTTTTTTTAGAGCTTTGAGTTGCCAACATGTGAGTATGGCCAAGCAGCCCACACATACCAGGTGGATACCTTTCCAGAGGTGGCTTCTGTGCTGGGCTGAAGAGTGTCCCCCAGGATTCATGTCCACCTGGAATCTGTGAATATGACCCTATTGGGAAACCAGTCTTTGTAGATGTAATCAAGGTAAGATGAGGTCATACTGGCTTAGGGTGAGCACTAAATCTAGTAAGACAGGTGTCCTAATAAGCAGAGGGAAATATGAACATAGAGACAGGGAGACAGGGAGAATGTCATGTACAATGGGGATAGAGATTGGGAGTGATGCATCTACAAACCAATGAAAACCAAGAGTTTCTGGCAGCACCAGAAACTGGAAGAGGTAGGGAAGGATTCTCCCCCAGAGGCTTCACAAGTAGTGAGGTCATGCTGACACCTTCATTTTAGACTTCCAGCTTCCCGAACTGTGGAGAATAAAGTTCTGTGGTTTAAAGCCACTTTGTGGTAATTTGTATAACAGGGAATTAATAGAGCGTGATTCAGCAGATGCTTATCTGGAAAAATATGATTATTAATTTCTAAAGGTAACAAAAGTCATCCATAGAATTATCACACATGGTTCCAGGGTAGCCCCTAGGAAGGAGGCTGCAGTGTGAGGCGAGTAATTGTCATCTGTTCCCTTACTTTGGCCCACTTAAGGCGATTGGATATTTATGGCCATATGGGTTTCTGCTGGCCCCATCTTAGGGCAAATTGGCGATGCTGGGTTATACACCATCTGTGTCCAGCTTAAGGGCCTGTCATAAAGAAATCTGATGTCCTAAACACCTGTTGAATATTGCTAATCTGGGCTTTATCTCTGACCTATCCTTGTATATGTATAGCTGAATATTAGTTTATGTCTGTATTCCCTCCCTGTATTTTTCTCTTTCATCACATCCTAGTATAGAACTGGTGTACCTTTGCATCTTCTTGCCCCAGGAAAATTTTTTCACAGTGTGGAAAGCAGAAGTTATCTGTAAAACTTCTCGTTCTTTCTTTTTTCTTTGTTTGTTTCTGAAAGCCCAAGTTTCAAGGGGAAGGAATGTCTTATAGAAAGCAGCATGGTGACTGGGAAGAAACATGACCAGAGAAAAATTTTCCTTAAACTAAAATAAATTCCCCAAGTCTAGTGGGTGGACAGGGCCAGGAGAGCAGCAGAAATGTTCGTGGTTCTTCTGAGCAGCCTCCTGAGAATGGTGACAAGAAGCTCCTGGGTGCATCCTGCCAGAGAGAACTCAGGAAGCACCTCTAAATAGGTCCTTGCCCCATGCAAGCACAGAAGCTGCAGACGCTTGTTGCAGAAATCAAAGGAACATCTCAGCTGTACCCAGTATGATGGATGACCAGTGGCCTGAGGGACTCTAACATCCTGGCATTGTGCGGGACACTGAACCATGGAATAGCCCTGGATTAATGTGGAGGTCCCAAGAATGAATCCTGTTTCCTGCCAGTAGGGAAGAAGGTAGGATCACAATTACAACTAAACTGATTTATAGAAAATAAAGATGTGGCATTTTTTGCTCATTTGAGTCTGTAGCCTAAGATTCAGCCCCTCTCTTTTCTTCTAGTGGAAACTGATACCAAGAAGGTGCACTTTGTCTGCGGGATTCATTGGTCACAGTAGATCCATTCTTCAATGAGCTCTTCCACCTCCACAGATGTGGTCACCAGGCTTCCAGTAGCAGACTCTGTTGGTCTTTTGATGTTGGAGGGCACTTTTTGAGGCCTCCAACATTTGTACTTATGGTGTACCACCCAACATCCACAAACCAATGGTCTTCAAAACATGCAAAATGGGTACTGACAAATTTCTACTTTGATTACATCTTTTAATTTATTTATTCATTTTATTATTATTGAGACAGAGTCTTGCTCTGTCATCCAGGCTGGAGAGCAGTGGTGCAATCTCGACTCATGGCAACCTTCACCTCCTGGGTTCAAGTGATTCTCATGCCTTAGCCTCCCGAGTAGCTGGGGTTACAGGCATATGCCACCATGCCCAGCTAAGTCTACTCTGGTTACATCTTTTAACACCTACCTGTCCACTACAAAATGACATTTTAGCTGCACCTACTGCACTTAGAATGCTGCTTTGGCCTTACATCCCACTCCTCCTCTCTACTCCACAACCCTACAAATATGCTGAAAGGCAGCCAGTATCTAAGTGAAATACAAGTGTCTTAGAAGGATCTTGAGATCCATAATGGGAAGGCCCCAGATAAAAAGTGGGCCAGGGCGTCAAATTGTACCTGGTTCTCCTCTCAGTACATCCACTCCGCCTGCCTCTGTCAGAAGTTTCAGAATGTTCTCTGGGATTCTTCAAAGTGAGGGAGGAGAACATCCCTGTGGACTTTGGAACCCAATTGCCCATCTTGTTGTTGACTCTATCTTGCTTTACCTGATGGATCATGACCTTATCCTTTACCTTGACTCTGGTGATTTGCTTAATGAGAAAGAGAACAAGTGGTACAGGAAGCACTGTACTCCCAGAAATGTAGCCTGGGCAGTCTAATGTGAAGACTGCTTCTCATTGATGGGATTAGGAGTCCCTCGAGGATCTCTCCCAAGTCTTACAGAAACCCAGACTGTGTTTTGCTGTGTAATTGTGGAGCGGGATGGGGTGGTATTTGAAGAAGCATTCCCTAATGGCAATTTCTTTTACCCCAGTCTTCATTGAAGGCACTGTACACAAAGGCAAGTTTTTCATTTTGTGTCCTGAACACATACAATTGCTGATATTTCCTGTATCACTACATTTTGGATGTCATTCATTTATTCACCAAATGTCTGCCCTCTTACGTACTTTTGTAGGCCATGGGGAAGCATTAATAAAAACTTTTGTAGGCCATGGGGAAACATTAGTATATACTGTAAATATTGTCTTAATCCCTTCCTTATGGATTTGACCTATTTGAACAATTTCTTATTTTCTGAGGCCATCTTATCCAGATTTGTTTCTTCCCTTTCTCTTTGCACATACAGGGCTAGCTTCTAGACCCCATCTTGGGCTAGACCTTTTGTCTAGGTTCCAGAAGGAACATTTGACAATACCCTAAAACATATTTGAGTAAATAGTACATGCAGGTATGCACAGGGTGTGATTTTTGCTCTGGTTTTGGAACAAATCGAGGGTCTAAATTGTGCTACATAATTAATTTTGTTCTGGAGAAGAATGCTTTGGTGAAGACAAGGACTTACAGGAGGATCCTTGCTGAAAAGTTAACAAAGGCTTCCTCTGTTGAAGCCAGAGAGCCAAAGCCACGAATTCTGTCCTCCTCAGCACGTCTGCCACCTTCGCACTTAGATGATTTATGTAAAAGCCTTTTGTTGTTTCTCATAATATCATAGCACTTTAAGCTCAAAAAGAAAAAGGGAAAGAATAACAAGGATAATTCTTGGTGAGGCGGTGGGAACACCCAGCCTGCCTGCTCAACCTTCACCCCAAATGAGATTTTTTTTTCTTTTTAATAAAGGGTATGTACTTTCCCAGTCTTTCAACAGAAAAAAAAATATGAGTGTTCCCTTGGGTACACTTTCTGTTAGGAAAGCAAATAACGGAAGGAGACCTCTGATTCAAGAAAAGATTTCATAAATATTTCCCAGAAAGACCTGCCTTACTGAGAAGACAGAACAAAAATGGGAAATTCTGAAGTGAAGGCAAACATTGTCTGCTGAGTGTTCTTGCAGAAACATCTGTCTCAGCTCAGCCTGTGTTTGGCAGTTCTTTTCTGTCCTGCAGAATGGAGATTCCTAAATACCACTTGGGATGGTTGAGAGGCTTTTCTATGCTTCTTTTCCATCATCCCTAGGATCAAAATCCTGCCTGATAAGCACATTTTATTTTCACTCAACAATTATTTATTGAGCAACTACTGTGTTCCAGGTTAGTGCATTTGTGAATTTCTAAGGCAAGGCTTTTTTCTCATTATGGTTTATGGGCAGATATAACGTGAATGTGGAAATAGTGCAGATGTTTAAAACTGAATTACCAAACCTGAGATAAGAGGGTTGTTAAGTATCAAATGGACACTTTGTTCAACAGCCTGCCAAAATCCTTGGGGTGCTGCCGGGTGCGGTGGCTCAAGCCTGTAATCCCAGCACTTTGGGAGGCCGAGACGGGCGGATCATGAGGTCAGGAGATCAAGACCATCCTGGCTAACACGGTGAAACCCCGTCTCCACTAAAAAATACAAAAAACTAGCCGGGTGAGGTGGCGGGCGCCTGTAGTTCCAGCTACTCGGGAGGCTGAGGCAGGAGAATGGCGTGAACCCGGGAGGCAGAGCTTGCAGTGAGCCGAGATCCGGCCACTGCACTCCAGCCTGGGTGACACAGCGAGACTCCGTCTCAAAAAAAAAAAAAAAAAAAAAAAATCCTTGGGGTGAAGAATATGAATAGACCTAAGTGCTGATATACACTGAGGAAAGAACATTGTATCAAATGCAGCCAAAACAGTTGATCAGGGAGTACACTTCGCATTTTCCAAAAGAGTCAGTTATTAATGTGTAGTGATCAGCATTTCTCTAGTACCATGGTTGATATTTTCTAACGCATCTGTTATGAGGTGTGCTAATTTCCTGTAGGGTCAAGAGCATGCTATAGAATTTGTAGGTGGTCACGTGGAGACAGTTTACTTCAAGACAAGTGTCAAGAAGAAGTTGAAATACTGCCTAAGTACTCACGTATTGATTTGTCTGTATCTGTTCCTTAATTGTCTGAGATTCCCTGCATAAGAAGAAGTTAAAGAGCTACGGTTGGTGGATATTAAGAGGATGCAGGTGACGGGTAGCATTTCTGGGTCTTGAGAGTGTCTGAGCTTGTGTAAGGGACATTACTTGGCTTTTTCTGCCACTGTGAATGGGTCTCAGAAGATCTGGGGTCTGAAGGCTTCTGATCCAATGGGATTCATTCTTTCTTCTCCTGCTAACGCTGATTGAAGAGTGCTTGGAAGTTACCAACCTGCAGAAAGTCTTGAAGGGGCAGAACGAGGTGAAGAATTTGGGAGTGGATTCTTGCTCTCCCTATACCTCCTTATTTATCTCTGTTCCTACAGAGATAAGTGTATAAAATGACAGGAAGCATCGTTTTCTTCACCTTTCCTTATGACATGATGCGCTAAAGGGATTCTTAATGTATGAGTCATGTTGGCCAATGATCTTTAGTCTAAAAGATCATAACCTGATAAGCGGGCAAATTATTGTTCAATTTGGACTTCGTGTTTTGGATTAATGATCATGTGTGCAAATCAATCAACTTATTTTCTTTCCAGGGAGGAATGTATAATATTAAGTGCCTACAGGATGAAATGTGTGGGAAGCAACATAAGTGATGGAGTAAAAATCCATGGGCCCCAAACAGCAACACTTCTCTCTCTGTGCCCCTGCTTCTGCCCTGCCCAGGCCAGGGCCTTCTGACAGTGATAAGAAAGGGATAAGATGGTCTTGTCACTGGCAAGTAGCCAAAATAAAAGCAAACTGAGTGATGAGAAAGACCAGGGCCAGCAACTGCTTTACAGCAATAACCTGGTGCAATTAAAGGCCTTCATAGAAGTTTCAGTTTTAAAGTCCATTCCTGTATTCCAGTACTTCTGTAACCTGCAGAAAAATGATACATGCTTATATAAAAAGAGAAAGATGGGTGTGGTAAGGAAAGCCTGACATAGGAATCAGAAAATCTGTGTTTTAGTCCCACTTTTGTTATTTACTGTGTGTTCTTAGGGAAGTCACATCAGCTCCATGAGCTCCAGTATTCTTCTCTGTAACATGAAGATAACATCCATTTACAGAACTTTTGTAAGCATTAAATATGTGCGCACTGCTTTGTAAGATAGAACGTCCTCAAAATCTTAGACATTCTATGTTCAATAACAATAATAATAGTAAAACCTGATTAAGAGCATCTTTGAGGCAGATATGGTCTTACTGAGCATGCAGATTAAGGAATCAATCTCCTTGTTCTCTTAGGCTGCCAACTTGTTTAGACCAAACATAAACACCAACACTCACTTCTTGAGAAGTTTAATCTCAACCTATCAGCCTTGTGAAAACCTCAATTGAATACTGATGTCATACTAGCTGTGTACACTTAACACAAGAGCAGGGTTTTAAGGCAGTCATAGTATGACCACAAATATTCACCTTGATCAAGACCAGACAAAACATATATATGAAAACCAGTACAAATAAGAGATATGAATTAAGAAAGATCCCCAATTTAGTTCATATGTCCAAAATAATGTCAAGAAACCACTGTGTGAAACCAAGTCCCAGCACTGCTCATATGTACATGTCATTCCAAAGCAAGAGCTCAGTTTGGACAAATCCCCAGATGGTTGGCATCATCTTAAATTTAGTTAAATAGCAGGATATGTTGTTTCCAACAATTGCATTTCATGACCTCAGTCTTGATGCAGTATAACTAAAATACAAGTAACATTTTCAACATCATTAGATGTCCCAACCATATTTCATGCTTATAAGAACCACATTGGCTCCCTCAGCTACTGCCTGGGATTCATCTTTTATTGGAAATTATACTAAAAATAAAATAAATAAGAAAAGTCTCATTTTTTTTTTCCATGTGTACTAGGTTGTGGCACATGTACTACGATGATCCGATGATTTCAGGGTCAGTGTAAGAATATGTTTTTACATCGCTGGATTAGGTTTGGATAACCCCGGTAAAAAAACACTAGATACCCCAAAACCAAGATTAATCCTTTAAAAAATGTCAGTGTGTCTCTTACTTCAAGCATCATTTATCACCACTTTTCTATCTTTTCTATACATCTATTAATAAGAACATGCCATGGTCTTAGAAGGAGGTTGAAGTTAAATATTTTGCATTTGACACAAGATGCCCAGCTAAATAATTTAATAACTTTCCTCTTTTAACACATGGAGCTAATTTTGCGTCTCCTTGAGAGAAAGTTTGTTTTTCTTAGCTAGGCTTCTGTGTTTGGCCTTAGCATTTCTGTCACCAGCAACCCCCCTTCCCACCACCACTATTAAGCAGAAACTCCAGTCATGGCACTCAACAAAGAAGTGGCAAGCCTCCAAGAAATATATTTCCCACAAACACACAGCTGAGAACATTACAAACTGGGTATGTCTGGTTTATGTTTGGTTCACCTCCGAATGTCTCGCGTAAAACTCAGTTGAATGGACCAGTGGCAATTGAGAAAAATCACTCACGAACTCTGGGTTTACTGTTCCGACGCCCCGCACATGAGTTTTTATCTTAGGTGATGCCTTATGGTTTGCTGACAGAGGACATCAAAGAATGGCGACCAGGCTGAAGACAGTTTGCACCATCTTTAATCATTTGGCAAAAGCTCAAGAGGATTTGTTCAGATTCAGTGAAGTAAAAATCCTCCACTTCACCACCTCGTTCAGACAATATGAGAACCAGATGGGTCTGTACATGCAGCCTGATTGCTACTGTCTGATGTAGACTATTGGAATCTGTATATCTGTGCCATGACATCAGGGAGTGCCACAGCCCTTGCTTTTGCTTGGTAGACCACGCTAGACCTTTTCTAATTAATGGAAGAATGAAAACAGTTGTTCAAAAGGCACCTTGTCCTAGTCATTTGTAAATTCATTCGTTAATGAAACATTACATCAGGTTAGCACTTTACAGTTTACAAAGTGCTTTCATTTCCTCATTTAATCCTTAAAATAACCTTGTGAAATACACAGGGCTGTTGAAAGAGGCTACGCAGCAGAGGAGAAAATCCAGTGTGCTACCATTTCTGCCTTTAAATGTTTGGTGTTAACTTATATACGGTCTAACGTTGAATTATAGCAAATTACAAAATATGTATGTACCCCTGGACCATGTTTCTTCATAAGGGGATTATCCTTCTGCACACATAATTTATGGGGCCACTAATTGTCAGACATTTCTATTGACGTACTCATAGCTGTACAGAAGAATGACTTTCGAGTGGGCGAAGGGTGAGTATTTGGAAGAAAAGTTTGAATTGCAGGTTAAAATGCAGTGTTGAGAAGTCGCATTTAAAAAAAAATCTTAAAATACCTCATCCATTTTGAAAAATATCTACATGCTTATTTTTGTCACCAATTTTGAGCAAAACTGGCACAATAGAAAGATAAACCACATCTATATGCAATGCGTATCCCAGAAACTTCGATTATTTCATAATTGCTCAAACAAAAATATTTCCTTTATTCTTTTGTATACCCTACAGATGTCCAGTGCTAATAATATTAGAGTAATACTGAGATAGATTTTTCCTCAAGTTGTTTGGCCCAGTGTTTTCAGTTAAGGTGACTGTGCTGACAATGTGGCTATTGAAGTTATGGGTAACAGGCATCTCTGTGGAGAAAAACCATGCCTGCAGGCTCTGATGATTTAGGGGCAGTTTTTGTTAGACTTGCCTCTCAGTTCCTCACAAGCAAATATGGTAACAATGCACCTCTGCTTGCAATTCCTAAGCCTACAGAATCAAGTCCAAATTCCTCTGCAAGGAAAACAAGGATCTTCATCATCTGGCCCTGCCCCTGTGTCTCTCTTCATCTTTGGCCACTTGTACTTTTCTCTCCTTCAGCACTTAAGTCTTTGTTGTCCCTAAACACACGAGCATTTCTCCATGTCTGTACTTTTGTCCATGTGCACATACCATTCTCTTCAACATGCTTTTTCCCTGCTAATGAGAATAGAAAACTACTCATCCTTCAATGTTATTTCAAGCATGACTTCTATTAATTGCATTTTAACCTCCTGGAGTGGACTGAGGTATCTTCTTTTATGCCTCC